>NC_045685.1:18580886-19180886 GCF_003331165.1 Xiphophorus hellerii | reverse complement strand
AGTGTAAAACCTCCCGATTTTAATGTGTTTTGAATGAAAAATGCCCAACTCAAATGCCTTCTTTAATTTTTTTGAAGCCTTAGATGTTTCAAGGCTCCAATTTGTAGATTAGTCATTTGTTTTTAAACCTAAGTATACTGAAAATAGAGGATTTTTTTCTTCTTAATGTATGGTCCTCCTCCCCTCCCCACTTTGTCATTGTTGAGCTCCAGCCAAGAACATTCTGTTTTTGCAGTGCTGTTTAATAGTCAAATTTAGGAGCAGGGGAACAAGACAGAGCGGGAAAGCGACACGAAGAGAGAACAAGAAAGGAATAAATCTTTTTGGATTCCCCCTCTCCCCACTAACCCGCTCTCCTTTCCCCTGCATCCTCTCTCTTTTTTAATTTTTTTTTATTTTTCCTCCCTGTAACACAGCTCATAGGAGCCGCAACAGGAAAACGGCTGTTTTTGCAAAGGCGAGGGTATCTGAGTTCACCGTCTCTCCCTCTCTCTTTCTCATGTTAGATCCGTCACATGTTGAAGGTGTAGATGATAATCTCCCTTCTGGTTCCCATTCTGTCTCGGGGGCCATGTGTGGGCCCCGGCCAGTTTGATTCGTCGCTCAGACGCTGCTGCCATTAACCGCCTGGCACGACTCGGTCCGAGTTCAAGGCCTCTCTCGGGCTGAGTCACCGTCGCCGTACACGCCGATTTATGTCTCCGATTCGGAACTTTTACAACTTTTGTGCCGCGTCACATAAAGAGCAGAAAGATCCCGGTACTTGTCCGAAATTGACCGGGAACTAGAGAGGAATCGTATATTTCCCTGCTTCCCACTAAAGGACGTCAGACGCAGCAAATCCTGTAGCCGGTGGAAAGAATTCAACTCATGTTTCCTTGTGTTTCCCCTCCCCTCCCTGTCCTCTCTCGCCTTTTTTGTTTGTTTTTTTTCCTTCTCATGTTCTCTGCTTGTACCTTGCACAGCGGGGCCGAACACATTGTGAATCCCGGCTCCCCTGAAGCCCCTCAGACTCTCCTCCAGCCGCTGTGAAAAATGACGCGCAGAACAAGAAGCGTCCAGGCCCATCCTGCGTCAGACGCCGAGCTCCCCGCCTCAGTTTGCTCTCCCATTAATGATAATACTGTTCAAACAAAGCTGACTTGTTTGACTCTGCTGCGGGTGCACTGGTACAATCAATAAGGAAAAACCTTCGCTTTCTCACCTTGAGTTCATTCAAAGTGAGAAGATCGGTGAAGGTTTCATGACAGCTGCAGGTTTTTATCTGAAAAAGTGGAAGAAAAATCACTCATGCTTACAGATCTTAAAAGTGTGGTGTGTATTTGTATTTAGCATCGTTTACTCGGACACCTTTTGTTTCAGAAGTGACCTACTTAGTAAATTACTATACCATTTTATCGCCACCAATTATTATTTTGCCTGTTCAAAGCCACACGTAGTTTTGTCTGAAGAAAACATTCGATTTTTGTGACCAACTACATGAGTCACACAGATAAATCTTCCTGTGACTTTTTTCGCTGCAAAAATAAGTATTTTTGTCTCGTTCCCATTACAAAAACATCTTAGTACAGTTGAAATGAGACAAAACTAACGTACAAGTAACGTAGAAGCTTGTTTACGTCATAAACATACTCAATAAGTCCTTGCTTCACTGGCAGATTATTTCACCTATACCAGCATATTTTCCCCATGCTATTAGTGAAATAATCTTCCAGTGGAAGTAGCACTTTTTCATCAATATTAAGGAAAACAGTTAATTTTCCGCTGTGAAAACTTAATTACATCCTTAAAACAAGCTTTTATATCTTGCTGAACAGTTACTCTTAAGTTAGTTTTGTCTCGTTTCAAGTGTACTAAGAAATTAGACCAAAACACTTAGGAGGGTTTTGTGTTTTTTTAGTCTTGATGATGGGATTTGAACCCTGACCTTCTTTCTCACACCTGAGCTGTTTATCTCTGCAGCTCCTCCAGAGTCGCCATGGTCCTCTCAAGCTGCTTCTCTGATTTTTGTCATGTTAGCTAGAATGCTGGTTCTCCCTGCGCTAGCTAAAAGCATCGCTGTTCACGACGCTTTTTGTTCACTAATGTTCTCTATCAGGCCTTCACTGAACAGCTGGATTAATACTGAGATTAAATTAAACACTTTGTTTTCTTTACATGTCAAAATTATGGTTCCAATGTGACAAAATGCAATTAATGAGGGCTTTTTTTTTTTTCAGGACACAAACCTCTAGATTACTTCGAAGGTTTTTTGTATTTCTCATCACTAACTCCCCGCCCTTCTCTCTCTGTGTGTCCGCAGACTCGCAGCAGTCAGGAAGTCCGAGTAACAATGAGCCAGGCAAAACCCCTCTTCCAGGTATGTAGAGCGCCGCTCGTCCTCCCGCCCTTCTGTCATCGCCGCATTGTTCCTCTGCGGGGCGCAGCCGCTTTCTCAATCCTGCTTGGGAACGCCGTGACTGGCAGGCGGGAACGGCGGAGCGCCTCTCGGGGCCGCGGGCCTACGTGCAGAGGCATGAGCCGCTGTCAGGTCTGCAGGAACGCATCAACGTGCAGCTGAGGGTTTTGTGTCAACACGCTCGTTGTTACACCCGGCAAATTGACGTATTAAATGTAAATCATGACAATCCTGAGTCGGTACTTAAACCCCGCTGTCATCGTCGAACTGGAAGCGTCAAATACGGTTTTCGGAAAATAGACGGCGACATTTGAAAGTGTTACAAAAGACTGTTGACGTTGTGTATTCTGCGTCTTTTCCCCTGGCCTGACCTGTGCCGTGTCGTCACGGCGATGGAATGCAAATACTTTCAGAAGTATAATTAGTTTTCTACCTCAAGAGCAGGTTCTGCCGATGCCGGTGCCAAGGAAAACACGCAAGCCGAGCCAGTGACTCAGGCCCGGGAGGCCCTCGGCGGGTGGCACAGTTCCTTGCGAAAGAAAAAAAAAAAAAAAGTTGGCTCATGACAGGCGTTAAGCTTCGTAGGTGCCAGTGGAGATATTCCTCCCGTCTTTCTGGCACGGTCTGAGCATGGTCTGAGCGCCGTCGGCCCGCGAATCAAAGCAGAGATCGCCTCGGTCGTCAGGGGCCAAATTCCCCGTTTTTCCTTGACCGACGAAACTCTGGTTACTGTCGCTACGTCCCTGTAGGTCAAACAAGTGCCGCAAATGCATCCACCATGCAGAAATATATGTATATATTTATCAGAGCTAACATTGGTTGAGTCTAAGAGAAGTTTTCTAAAAACAGGAGTGGAAAAAACTGAGGATTTGCCACAGCAAGCTTGATTTGCAGGAGGCAAGTTACATCAGGTAAAATGAAACGAGTTCACGTGATCGTCTCTGTTAAAACTGATGATTCCTGGTATGACTTGAATATTGTGTTTAATTAAATATTGAGCTTTCCTCAGCTGTTTTTACTGGGAGTTGATACTGGTCTGTGCTCAAATAGAGGCAGTTTCAGCTTCTACTGTCGATTTCTAAACAAAAATGAACAAGCTGGAGGAGATTTTGTTTCCAGAAAAACGATTGGTGAAAGATGCAGATACTTAAAATGTCTGTAACTTTGTTCAAATCATTTCTTGCTAAATGAGCACAGGACCTCGTAAAGGCATTCCTATTCTTGATTCAGATTTTGTCATATTGCCCACACAAGTTGATAGAAACTTATAAACGTTAAGTTGATGGAAACTGGAAAATTCAAAATGTTTCCCTCAATGTTGCAAAAGAAGCTCTTTACACTCGCTTCAGGTTTTCGACTCTTTTCCAAAAAAAAGAGTTAATGTGTGAAAGGGAAGATGGAAACATATTTACCAAATTAGTCCGACCCTTCAGCTCAGAAAGGAGGACTTTCTCCGTTTATCTGAGATGTGTGACGCTGGTTTGCAATCTACTTTCTACTTTCTTCACAACCATGCATGGTGTCAACATCTGACAAAATGATTTTTTGTTTCTCCCGGTTCATTCGCCCTGAAACAGCAGATGGAAACTCGTCTAATTCGCTCAAAACTCACATGACATTTGGATGGGATTGTAGCTAATGCATTGTCATTGGGACTTTGATAGACCAACACAAAGTAGAGCATAAATGTCAAGTGGAAGAAAAAATGTTTTCAAAGGTTTTCTACAAATTAAATTATTTTTAAAAAGTGGCCTGCGTTTGTATTCCGCTCTTTTTGCTGTAATTAAAGTCTTTTGTGGCACGTCTGTAACAACTTTGCATATCTTGACACTAAAAATGTTGCTCTTCGTCTTAGAAGTAAAGCTCAGATTAGATGAAGGGCACCTGTGAACATCTTGCCTCCAAACTGTAGCTTTAACATCGGGTTTGAGCTTTGACTAGGCCATTTCGAGGCATAAATATAGCTCAAACTAAAATGGTTTGTTCAGCGTGATCTTCGGTGCTGAAGTTGTTTCGTGTTTGTTATGTAACAGAACTTCAGGTGACATTTTTCAACGATGACTCATGTTCTCTAACAGCCTCTGAAACCCTGACACACCTGCAATTATACTGGGATTAAATTAAACGCAGGTGAACTCTGCTTACTAATTATGCAGCTTCTGAAGGCGCTGTAGTGCAAATGCATGTGGCACTCTTCAGGCTTGTAGTTGTAAAAAAAAATGTAAACCCATTTAGGCACTACTACGTGTTGCTTTGTCATAAAACCTCCACAAAATTGCACTCAGTTTTGAGCTTGTGACAAAATGTGCGAAAGTTGAAGAGGTGTAAATGCATTTCAGAAAACGATCCACATGCACGTGTGTTTTATTTTTATTTCGAAGCGGTTTAACTAATGATGGGTGTACTTCTCACCCTTGTTTCTGCAGTGTATTTGGAAGACAGCTTCATCAAATCAGGAGTTTTCAGTGTCACGGAGCTGGTGCGAGTGTCTAGGAGTAAGTACACGCTTCCTTATTTGTTTTTGCTTGTTTGCTGTCGCTTCAGCACCCTGCCTACCTGCAGCCCGTCTGAGCTGCTCTTTTGTGTTCTGTGGAATTTCACTGACATAGTTGGACCGCCTGCAGACGGCGTAACAGGTGCATCGGAGTTGATGTAAGAATCAGGAAGCTGTCAGCTTGCATAAACTCTCGCAGTCATTAATCAAGTGTAATCAGGAAGATAAACACACCTGCGTGTTTGTGCAGAAACTCGTGGGTTTGGCGGGGTTTTTTTCCCCATAAAAACAGTAAGAGCTGACCCAGAAAAGCCTCGCCTTCGACCCCCACACATGGAAAAAAACAAAAAAAAAACAAAAAAAAAAACCCCGGTTTTCCTTTGTAATCTCTGAGCTGAAATCCCAGCACACAGCACACAGCTGTGCTGCGGAGAATCCAGTTTACCCAGCCTCCTTTGCTTTAGGATAACTCTTGAGTACGCAGCTGTCTTCAGAGCTTCATCTGCATGGACATGTCTCCTCTCCTCCTCCTCCTCCTCCTTTTCCTCCTCCTCTGTAGAGCCGTTGACGGTTGTTCTCCAAAGACTGCCCTGACAGCCAGGGGCACGTCAAGGCACAGTTTACCTGTGCAGACTCTGAGCTGAGGCAGCAACTGTAGCGAACTTGCCTGCGGAGCACAGAGACTCCAGTCACCCCTCCTTTTCCTCTTCCTCCTCCTCTCTAACCTGTGTTTAAGAGAAACAGGCCGATGCTGTGTGGCCTGTGTGTTGCAGCATGCAGCAGTCGGCTCCAGCGGTTCATTCCCGCTCCATAGTCGGGAATGTCAGCAGCTTTCTCAGGACAACCAGAGGCTGCAGCCAGGGTCAGATTTTATGACGGGGTTACGAAATCACTTCCACTGTAAAGATAAAGTCACAGATGCTCCATTTGTTATTCTGGTTTTGTAGAGTAAATGTAACAGAAGCAGTTTTGTATTTTAAGCTTTGCGGGTTTTAATTAAAGCTGCCGTGTGTAACTCTTATAAAAAAAAGTTTGTTGAAACTGTCATTAAGTTATGACGGTAAAAGGTAATCTGTGAAAAATTCTAAGTCCTACTTAGAAACCAGAATCAGAGGCAGAAAGAGGGTCTTAGCGCTGTTAATCACCCCTCGTGTGGTGCTGCTCAGCTCCTCTTGCTCTCTGCTAGCTGCAGCTTAGAAATGAATGCTCAGGCTAGTTAGCATAGCCACTGATGACAGCAAATAAACGGTTTTCCTGTAAAACGGTAGAAGTAAAACATTTTTAAATTTATTCTACGCCTTATAAACTTGTATTTTACGTGCTGATGTTTTATTTAGCCACTTGGACAGAGTTTCAGGAAAGCAGATGCTCACAATGGACTCAAATGGTGTTGCTCAAAATGCTAAAGGTTACAGACTTATGTAAGAACAACAGGAAAGAGAGAGGAGATCGCAGTAACATCGTGCAGTCATAGACTCAAGCACCGACGTGTCTACGTTACTGTCACAAGTCAAAAACTGTTTAAAAACATTAAAAATCTGCCAGAATTATGAATAATCCAATCATAAGATCGACTTTTCTCTTATAACTATGATGAATTCCAAAAATTGACCATTTCTGCAGGGTTTCCTCTAATGTATTGCGGGCCACCAGGCTTTACTTCTGCCCCTACCAAGCTTAGCATTGCTTATTTAAGTTTTTTTTTTAATGTTTACGTTTTTTAAGACTTTATAGTTGGCATTCAGATATGAATCTTCCAATAACACATAATTATCAAGTGATATTTTCAAATTTCCTGTCAACTTTAAACATTTTTTAACTGAAAAACACGGTGGAACCGCTGAATGAACGACTGCACCCAACCACCGGGCTTTCTGGGGGAAACCTTGTTCCTGCAAACAAATCTCAGACTTTTGTCAGTTTGATGGCAGTTCTCAGTTTTTAGTCACCAAAAATAATAATTTGATTTACAGAAACATTCATATTAGACTTTATTGAAATCTACAAAGTCTATGCATTCAATCTGCTGCATATCCAAATATATTCTTCACATTTGCATGCAGAAGAGTTCGGCTAACGTTACAGAAGAGGAAATGTCTGATCTTTTTTTTTCCATCTTAAACCATAAATACTTCTAAAGCCTGAGCCACATTGTCTCGTTTTGTGCTCCAAAAGGCACTAACTACTCCTTTCAGTGCTCAGACACAGAATATCCCTTGGAAGGCCGTGTTTTTGTGTAGTGTTTAATTTGCCCTCTGACCAGATGGCCTCTGAGCCGCCACATTTGCTCTCATGTGACAGAGGCCGGCTTCAGCAAAGCCGAGCTGGAATTTTAAAAAGGTCGCCGGACACACAGGAATTGTCACTCACTCAGCCGGTCGCTCCCTGGGAAGATATCTAAGCAGCCGCTCGTCCGTCATCGCGCTCCTCTCCCGACTCTCTGAGCTGTCGAGACATTCTTTGAAGTCCATCAAAGGGAGCTCCAGAGTTCAAGGCTGAATCGCAACCCGGCGTTTCGACTCATTAATGCAACACGAGCCTCGAGTTCAAGTGTAAAAAATTCATTTTTTTTTCAAAACAAAGCGCGCATGTGCCCAGGCAAAAGAAGCCGGTTGATCTAGAGCACAGAAAATAATTATGTGTGTGGTTTTTTTTCTTTTTACTGAATTAAAGCCAAAATGATTGAATAATTGATCGACAGGGTGGCAGACTGGCACTGCAAAAACTGCGCCACACCAACAGGGACGGCCAGGGGGGGTGAGGGGCTGTCCTAACCAGCGAATCGAGAAACAAAACAACAAAAACAATGATCTGGTATTCAGTGTCTTCGGGCCGGATGCATTCCTCCACAAACAGCCCGGCGTGGGTAGCAGCGGGTAGGGGCCGCTGCCAACGCTGCGGTGGGCTGCCAGGGCGGAGGCTGGCGGATCGGATCGTGCCAGTGGTGAACCTCAGACCACAACAGACGGCGCCACACACTCCATCTTCTCATCCACTCCAAACCGACCGAGCACTCGAGCGGCAGGCGGCCTCACGGGCCACACACTGGTGCGAGGATGGGTGGTGAACCCCTTTTGTTCTGTAAACACAGGCACGGCCTCCCTTGAAACAATATCCTTCACCTCAACCGCAGCGGGGAAAATATCACCTTTTCCGCAGTAAATCATTATCAGAGGAAACGGCAGAGAGTTTTACTGCTGGGTCTTTCTCTGCACAGTGTTTTTTTGGGGGGGTTTCTGATTCACTCAGCATAAAAAGATTTAACCATATACAGTTTTACGATAATCCGTCTAAGTACTTTATGCCTTAAATCCAAGGAACCAGACCTGCTGGCAATTTTTCAAATCGATCTCGATCGCCCGACACTGCAAAAACACAAAATCTTACCAAATAGTTCGGGTCAAATATCTGAGCACACTTGCTGAAATACGTTTTCAGCAAGATATAGGAGCTTATTGTAAGTAAGGAAATCCTTAATATTGATGAAAAAGTACTGGTTCCACTCAAATATTATTTCACTTATTATATATTCATTCCCATGTTATAAATTAAATAATCCGAAACTTGTACTTTTTAATCAATATTAAGGAAAACAAGATCCTGTATTCAGCAGAAACATTATTTGTACGTTTTTGTTTAGTCTTATTTCTACTGTACTAAGATATTTGCACCAGAAACTAGATCAAAAAGTCTTGGTATAATTTTTTGTTTTTGACTTCTTGGCTTTTTTTTTTTTTTTAGTCAGATGTTTATCTCATTCATATTGTGAAAGTAACGTTTTATTGTATGTAAGAGAAGAAGAAAGCATAGATTGGACTTCAGTTGATCCTCTCCTGAAACATCTTGTTGGTGATAAGATACTATTTTTCACTTTAAAACAGTTATGTTTTGTATTTTTCATAGATTCAGTTAAATAAATGGGAATAAATCTTGTTTTTGTGACAGGATGTTGGTAGCAAGTCTATAAAAATTAAATTTGTCAATAGCCTTAAGTTTATGAGGCCTTTTATGACTGAATAATTTATAGGTCAGGATTAAGTGGCTTAAACTATCAAATAAAAAACATCATTGTGGATAATAGACAGAAAATGAATGAAACAGAATTTAGAGAAATGCTTAAAAATACATAGAAAACCTGCAGAACTCTTCAGGATGAAGAAAACCTTAAGAAACTTAAGATCATTCTGGAAAAAAAATGAACAAATGAACAATGACTGAAACCATTTGCAGTGTTAAATAAGACATAAGAAGTACTTAAAGTTTCCTGAGCAAGTTCTCCACATGCAGCGACTTTAGAAACACTCAGTAAATACAAAACACCTTGGACTAAAAAGACAGACACTCCACCAATCATGGTCTGCGTAATAAATCACCTGCTTCTAGATGCAAGGATGGAGATGCATCTCTCAACCAGAAAGCAGAGTAACCTTGAGCTATTTTTTTTGTGTGTCCTCTTCAGTGCCGATCACCCACGGCGCAGCGGTACCCTTCTCCATGGCGGACATGCCCAGCCAGCCCTACTATCATGACCTGAACTCCAGCGTGGCACTACAACGCTCCCTGTCCTCCCCGCCTGGCAGGTCAGTGGGACGCCAGCGAAGCACAATAATCACACAAAGTTTCTTTTACAAATATCCTCTCTTGTTGCTCCATATAGTTGACTTTGTTTGCTGTATTCTTAGGAATTGAAAACATTCTCCATCTTAAAAAAAAAAAAAATATCCCTTTAGACTTGAATTATCCTAGCTTAGCTTATTTTACCTTAACTTATTTAGCCTGTTTTGGTTTAGCTGAATTTATTTTAGTTTAGCATCTTTGCTAAGTTTAATCTAGTAAACTTTAGCTTGTATTAATTTAGCTTATATTAACTTGCCTACATTTTTTAAGTTATATTCAATAAATTTGAATATTACTCAAAAGTTTGTGTTTCAGTACCTAAATTCTCTAGTGAAACACATTATATAGATTACTGTAATTACATACCTACTGTTTTTAAGTCTTCATTTCCAGTTTGTGATGATTTTTTGCTTGCAAGTAAGATTAGAAAATTACATCAAACTAATAAAAAAACAAAATGTGGACTTAATGAAATGTATGTTTATTACCTGTGTAGCTTTAATCTGATAAATAAGCTTTTTATTTATTGTAAATTATTTCGTCTTAGTTTAGCGTACAGTAGTTTAGCTATGCTTATTTGAGCTACATTTTTCTAATCTTATGTTAGCTAAATTTTATTTATTTTCCTATAAATCAGTATATCTGAGCATAGATTAACTGATTTGCAACAAGTTAGTTTGTTGTAAATTAACTTAGCTTAGCACACCTTTTTATTTTTTTCATTTTAGGTTAGCATAGGTCCTTTTAGTGTAGGTTAGCTTAAAGGAGCTAAACTTTCAGCTCCTAAAATAATAGCTTAAAATAATTAAGATATTATTTTAGCTTAATAACTTAAGCTAAAATAACTTAAGTCTGATTTTATCTAATTACTGAGATTATATTATTTCAGTTTACTATGGATTATATTATTTTAAATTAGCACATCTTACTATAGCTAACATAACTTGTCCTATGTTAGCTTAAATAAATAAATATTAGCACCTGTTTCAATTGATATGATTTGTGATGCATAAAACGAATGATTGCATCAAGTAATAAACCTGACTTTGTGTTCAGCAAAAGGCCCAAAACCAACATGGAGGAGAACATGGATACCAGCCCGACGGGACCCGACTTCTACTCGTCACCCAGCTCACCAGCCAGCAGCCGGGCGAACTGGCACGACAGAGACGGAGGTGATTTCCGCTTTTTATTTACTTCTAGCTGCTTTATCTGGTAGTCAAATGTCAGACTGCGACTTCACCATTTCCCAGTTGCTGTTGATCGTTTTGTAGCTCAACTTACCCTTAGCCGTCCAGCCGTCGGCCATTTTAGCAAGACTTTCTGCCTCCTTCACCGTCTGAACAACTTGCAGCGCTTGCATGTTGTCTGAGTCTTGTCTGTCAGTCCGTGGCCTTATGTTGTTCCTTCTGGAAACCCAAAAATTCTGCCAAACAAATGATTTAAAAATAATTGGGTTGTCTTATATTACGACTTCATCCGGCAAAGCCTCGCTGACTCACGAGATGTGTGTTTCAAGATCTTATCACACCCAAACGATTCACAAGATTGTTGATATTGCTAAAATAATCTATAAACTTTCTATTTTCATCCCATGCAAAAATTTTAAAAGTGACTTAGTGTATGTTTTCCTTGGTAAACAAAGTCAGACAACCATGTTGCAAGCTGCTCTGCATTAGTCTTTCCACTGATTGTAACAAATAATCTTCAAGGACGTACTTAGTAGATGGTTCTAAATTTTAAAAGAAATGGCAATCACAGCAAAAAGTGAAGCAAATACTTTGTCAGAGAAAATCCATCAACCGCTGTGCAAAAGTTCAAAATAATCTGAGTAGTTCTTTGAATATAATCTGTATTACGGAGAACCTGAACCCTCATGAATTATTGAATAAAAGCAGGATGGATTCCTGTTTCCATTTCATTTTTGCAAAAATTTTCTCCTCACCATCTGAATATTGCAGTTAAGAAAACAAAAACCCGGATCTGTTATTGTCCAGTTTTATTGATCCTGGGTGAATCGTGACATCAGTTGCTTTCGCCCATTTATTTAAATGTTTATTGTCTGTACTGTGGATGTTAGCAGTAATTATTTGTCCTTCTGCTCTGGAACACAGAGGACTCTTGCTGATTCGCAGTACGGCATTTGCGGATTTTCTGCGGAAAGTGACTCCAAATTACTTGCAGAAAATTAGCTTATCTGATTTTTCCATGTAATATCCTAAATATTGAAAAGAAAGTTCAACTTGGGATGCCGAAATAGTTGAAAAACAATCCAGGATCGACGTTTGTTTTCCTTGCTGTTGATTGACTGAACCACCAGGAGCGGAGATATGGAAATGTCTGGATGTTTGCTTCTGTGGAAGTGCTAATATGTAGTATTAATGCATTTTATTGTATAATTGGTGATTTAACTATTAAAATAGGCAGTTGACCATTTCTAGAAGGGATCTCTAGTATTTGAAGATTTTTAACTTTAGTAAGTTGTCTTCAAAATGCATTGGGTTGCTGCCATGTGATTGTTTGAAGTGGTCGGAGAATGTACTGGACTCCTCTGGTATTAGTTTAATGAGAGCAGAGAAAAAATACAGATGTGTACTTATTTTATGTTCTGCTGCAAAACTAAATCCTGTTTCTGAAACTTTAGCTTGTATTAATTTAGCTTATATTAACACGCCCACATTTTTTAAAGTTATATTCAATAAATTTGAATATTACTCAAACGTTTGTGTTTCAGTACCTCAATTCTCTTAGGGAAACACATTATATAAATTACTGTAATGAAAATCTGTTAATCATTCCCACCCTTCACTCACTCCTGTCTACGTCTTCTAGTCGTATTTTACCCATAAGACCAGGTAAGACACATTTTGGTCTATCTGCGACACACATAAAATCATTGGAAATAAAGCCCTTTTTTTTTTTTTCCTCTCCCTGCACAGTGGTTTTTAGCTCCGGTTTGAACCCAGACCACCTCCTTTTTTTAATTTAATATAATCAGTGGGGAGGCTGCGAGAGGAAAACACCAGATGACACACAGGAGACGCAGCAGTGGTGGGATTCAGCCGCAGCCGCAATGTGGGTACACGAAATTCTAGCGTGTCCCTCTGCACAAGGCCCGAGAGCATTGCACTGCGTAAACTTAGACACTTGGGGTGAGGAGGAAGGGAATGAAGTGGGTAGGAAACTCTCCAAAGACAGCCATTACTCTGTCAAGAGAGAATAAATGAGAAGTGGGCCGATATTAAACCCATATGAGTCCTCCGAAGTGCCAAGGATTTCATTTCTTTCACGTGGTTGTCGTTCAGGCTCTCTGGTAGTGCTCTGGTCTGGGAAAGCATTGAAATGTTGGAGTTTATTACACACCAGCACACATTTACTCAGCCAGTACAAAACAAATCAGTCCTTTAAACATGACTAATAAAGTTTCAAGGCAACGACGCTTCTTTAACTATTCAAAGGATTAATTAATTGCTGTAATTTACTGCAATTCCTTTTTCTCATCCTTGAAAGTCTCCTCTAAGGTATTTCTCTTCTTTGACTGCAACATGAAACGTATCTCCTTTCCAAAATCAGGCTGGGAAATCCCCTTAAATTCCCACCACCTCTCCTCCTTGGAGATAACAAAGTTTTCCTGTTGCTTGTCCGGATCTCTCCCCGCCTCTAGTCAATTCAGGGAAGGAAGTTTAACAGATTTAAATTGCGAAATAACATAAATCCCCCCCCACAAAAAACCCCATCTTTTTCTGAAAGAAAAGAGGCAGATGATGTGAAAGTTATACGAGTGTTCATCGTGGAAAAGGCAGAAGAAGACATAGGCCACCGCCTCTCGCATCTATTTGTTATCACGTTCCCTTCAGACTCCACGTCTCAGCATGGAAAATTGAAAACCGCGCAGCCGTGACAGCAGAGCGTCGCTCTTAAAACTGGGGAGCCGCAATAATGAGCAGCTCGCGTGTTTTTTTTTTTTTTTGTTTGTTTGTTTGGGTTTTTTTTTTTGGTTCACTTTGTGCTCACACGTTCTGTCGTTAGCAACAAACGAACTTCCTCAATAGTTTCCACGTCTTCAGCGGCGCTTTCCTTATTATTCTTGGGGAATTACAGTTTGTAAGGCAGAGAGTGTTGCTCTCTGCTTAAGATTACGTGAAGGTCTTAAAAGTTTTAAATCCTATTTGGGTCACTTTAATCATCTGCTCTGACGTGATAAAAGACTTGTTTTTTTAAGTTATTGAGGAGTTCCGGTGATTTATTATGATTCCAGAAATTGTATGGGATTTCCCCTCAGGGAGGAGATTATTTTCCAAATGCATTTTTCATTGTGTTCTGCGTTTCCTTTTTATTACATGAAGCCCTCAGGATCAAATTCAACCCCATTTTAAATTTTTTTTTCATTAAATGAGGCATTAGGATAAACCTTTCAGGAATTACCTGATTAATTTACGGCAATAATCTGAAATCTTGTGCATCGTTTTGTGGTAATCATGTCCCTTTGTCTTTGTTCGTACATTTGGAAGCAAAATGCCACGACTAGATTTGCATTGATCAGGGTTTTTCTGGCCGATGCCAATTATCGGGTCTCGAATGGCAAATTTAATTCTAAAGCACTTAAAAAACAATAAAAACTGAGCTCAGTACTTCATGATTTAGCCCAAAAAAGCAAGATCTGATCAGCCACTTTTAATCTCAACCTATGTTGATTTTTGTCCTACTAATTAGAATGTCCTGTAGGCTTCATGATAAAGTCAGTAGGTTTGAATTAAAGGAAAATAGTGACAGTTCTTTGTTATTCTGTGTTTAGTGAGAATGAAGGGAAACAAAAAACCTGATTGTTCAGCGTCTGTCCTGCCAATCAGGGAGGAACAGGAAAAAATTGGTCGAGTGATTCCTGCTTTTCTTAAAAGACGCGACTCGTAATATTAAAAATGGCATTTATTTAATCAACGTGAGGTTTTAGGGATTAAAAAATGTGAAAATATACAACAGATATGTGTAGATTGACATGCTAAATATAGAAATTTGAAATGATACACTGACAAGAAATATTCCTGATTCTTCTTTTTATTTTTTTTACAGAAACTCAAAATAAAAATATCCTGCTGTTTCTGACACATCCAACAGAAAATGAAACCCCCTGTTTTCCATCACAGCATATCCTCCCAAACTTTATCTCATTTTTATTATACTCGAAAAAACGTACAAGCTGTACAACCTCTGCTTCTCCTTTTGCTTTAAACTATTAAGAAGAGTTGGACACGGTTTCAGTGACATGCATGGTTTCGTTTTGCTTTTCTCTGCCAGCAGAGATGTCCTCTCCCACAATGAAGAAGCCAGAAAAGCCACTGTTCAGCCCCACTTCCCCGCAGGACTCCTCACCACGACTCAGCACTTTCTCTCAGCCTCACCACCCGGGCCTATCAGGTGTGGGACACAGTGGTGAGTCAAAGCACACTTTTTCTTCATAAACATAAACAAATAAATCGGCGCAAATCTAAGCTTGCGGTCATGATAGAAAGTACTCTCTCCTAGTTCTTGGATCTTAACCAGGTTACAACGTCACTTACAGCTCAAGTGTATAAACAGTTTTTTAGTGCTGTCGTTATTTAAATAACTAGGCTGGGATAAAAAAAAAAACTACATCTGGATTTAAGAGCGCTGCTAATCGAAGCGCTTCCTTATTGATCTTCTGTAAGTTTGACCTCCTCTATAAAATTAGGAGGTTTTGGTCCAGAGCAGAAAAGAGCGTGTCAAAGACGACTGCAGTTATTTCAGAGAAGCAAATTCACATCTCTAGTCAGTGAAGGGTTGGACAGATACTTCCAAACAATTAGAAATCTGCCCTTGTAAAGAGGAAAAAAAAACTTTTCAAAAGTGGAAAACGTTTAGGACGGCCGTCAATCTTTTCCAGAATGGACATTGATCCAAATTTGGAGGAATTGGGAACAGCCCAAAAGCTACATTTTACACTACTACCCTCAGTTAGCAGGTTAAATGTCAAAGTTTGTGTAAAAAAAAAAAAAAAGGAAATAAAACCCAACAGATGCAACTTGTTTGGAAATGTTGGCAGGAGAAAGTCTTCTAGAGAAGAGAAAATGATGGCTGGACAAAGGTTGCATTTAAATGACTAACAACCCGTCTGGAAATCTCAAATTATACCAAAGTAGAGATGCAGAAACTCTATGCGTCAACCATGACTGTGCACCAATGTCTACAACAGAATGGCTCAAAAAGAAAAGGCTGACGGTCCAGTCAAAGTCCAGATGAAAATACTAAAGAGAGCGAGACATCAACGAACTGAAAGACTGTTGTTAAGAATAGATCTGACTTCAACTTCAACTTATTGGTCCTAAATGTGGCTCCAAAAGCCGTTAACCCACTGAGTGAACACTAGACTTTAAAGAGAGCCTCATTTTATCTGAACCCTCTCCTCTCTCTCCGTCTTTCCTGTCTGTGTGTCTTTCCCCACAGTTATATCATCGAGGAGCCCCCCTTCACACTCGCCCCTGCAGTTCTCAGCCTCGGCCATCCTGCCTCCGGCGCCGTCGTCCTACTTCTCGCACCCCACCATACGCTACCCGCCTCACCTCAACCCCGCCGATCCCCTCAAGAGCTACGTGCCGTCGTACGACCCGTCCAGCCCACAGAGCAGCCAGGTCGGTCTTTTTCTGTGTGCCTGCAGGTTTAAAGTATTAGTTTGGGCTTACTCACAGAGCCTCCAGCCTTTGTTCTTTATCTTGTTGGGCTCTGACCTCGAGAGATTAAAGATAAGATAAATTACAGCACGCAGTATTTCATTAATGCCTTCAAGATGCGCTTGGAAGTTGGGAATATGTTCCTGTTTTGCTTGAATTTCCTAAATTAAAAGACATTCCTGTTAGTTATTGCAAAAGTATTCACACCCCTTGAGAGATTCCAGGTTTTGTCCCTTTACAACACGCGTGTCAAACTCAAATCAAAGCAGTTTTTATCTGTTTACTGCCAAATTACGTCAATCAGTCCCTCCACTTTCTTGCGAATTATCGTGGAAATTCACGCAAAATCAATAAATCCCTCCACTTTTTTTGTGCTTAATGCATAATTGTGAGTTTATTGCAGATTTCTGGCAAAAATGGTGAAAAGTATTGGATTTAAGTGACTGTTTACTCCAGCTCACAGGTGGATGTGTTTCTTACTTCTACTAAACATCTACCTGAGCCTTACTTGATTTATAATCCATAATAATACGGCGAATAATAAAAAAGTTGCATTTGCCATCATACATGAGTGCAAATATTTCTGAATTAGTACCACAAACGTTTTTACTGCAAAAAAAATCCCAATTGTGAAATCCTGGACGAACTGAAAAGACATTCAATCTTACTTACGTTTAAGAATGTATGTATATTTTAACAGTTAGTTTACAGGTTTCAGCAAGACGTTCTGGCACAACCGGCCCTTTAAGAGCATTCAAGATCTTGATTTGGCCCAAAATGAAACTGAGTTTGACTCCCCTGCTTTACAATCTCAAGCTTTATTTTACTAGGATTTCATGTGATTTAAAAATACAAACATTATCATTTAACTGCAATAATTGCAAAGTGAGTGGAAACAGAAATCTGAAATGTGTGGCATGCACATGTGCTTTGCTCCTTTGAGGTAGCACGATGCTTTTGGAAGATGGATGCAGTAAATTGTTGTTGCTGTTTTATCTGATAAAGATGTACTATAACACAAAACTCTCTCAGGTTTGGAGAATTCGGTTAAAATGAACTCAAAGTTTATTTTAAAAATTCTCAATACCATTATTACTTCACTCTCCATGCTACAAGTGACGACAAGAGTTGGCAGGAGTTAAGCCAATCTAGTCTAAGATACCATTAAAGGTCACATTTAGGCAATGTCTCATGACTTTTTATGACATTTGTTTTAAATTGTTGCCGTATAAATAAACTGAATCGAATTAAACACAGAATGTTAAATATTCAGTGGGATTGTTAAGATTAAAGTATATTCCTGCGGTAGAATGGACCAGTCAAAGTCCAGAGCTGCACCCAATTAAGAATCTGTGGCACAACTTGAAAACTGATGTTCAGAGATGATCTCCATCCAATCTGCCTGAACTTCACGAGCAAAAAATTTATTTTCTGGATGTGAAAATCGCCCAGAACCTTAAAGCCGCAGTGGCAACAAACGGTGGTACTTCAAAGTATCGACCCGAGGCTGAACACCAGCACATTTTCAGAAACAAAAAGTGTAAAATGATGTATGTGTCATGAAGTGCGGGTGGTGAGAGTGGTGAGGCAGAGGCAGCGGACCCAGGTATGATGAATTATGATGGTTTAATGAAGAAAACTAGTCCAAACAACGAACAGCAGGCACATGGAAACACTGACGACGAAGAAGCTAACATTGACGAGGACCCGACAAGGAACAAGGAACACAGGTGGAGTTAAATACATGGGAGGGTAATCACAGAACGAGACACACCTGGAAACAATCAAGGGGAGGACAGGACAACGAAGAGACTCAAGGACACAGAACACTCTAAATGAACACAGAAAACACAGATCCTGACAGTACCCCCCCCTCAAGGGCGGCTACCAGACGCCCACAAAACAAAAACACAACAAGGGTGGGCGGAGGGCGCCGGACGGGGGGCCAGAGTCCAGAAAAAACAAAAAACAACCCACCATTGTGGGCGGAAACACAGGAAGGGCCAAGAGTCCAAAAACAACAAAAAACTACCCACAGGGTGGGCGGAGGCAAAGGAGGCGGGAACCACGGAGGTGGTCTGGCGGTCGTCCGCGGCGGCGGGAACCACGGAGGTGGTCCGGCGGTCGACCGCGGCGCTGGAGGCGGGAACCACGGAGGCGGTCCGGCGGCCGTCCGCCGCGCTGGAGGCGGAAACCACGGAGGCGGTTCGGCGGCCGTCCGCCGCGCTGGAGGCGGAAACCACGGAGGCGGGAACCACGGAGGCGGTCCGGCGGCCGTCCGCGGCGCTGGAGGCGGGAACCCCGGAGGCGGTCCGGCGGTCGCCCGCGGTGCTGGAGGCGGGAACCCCGGAGGCGGTCCGGCGGTCGCCCGTGGTGCTGGAGGTGGCGACGAGGAGTTCCGGGGGCCGCCCACAGACGGCGACGACGAGCCCCCCGAGGCAGGGTCTCTGGTGGAGAACAGGGGGTCTCAGTTGGAACGCGGGGGGTCTCGGTCTCGGGTGGAACGCGGGGGGTCTCGGTCTCGGGTGGAACGCGGGGAGTCTCGGTCTCGGGTGGAACGCAGGGAGTCTCGGTCTCGGGTGGAACGCAGGGAGTCTCGGTCTCGGGTGGAACGCAGGGAGTCTCGGTCTCGGGTGGAACGCTGGAGGTCAGGGTCTCGGGAGGAACGCTGGAGGTCAGGGTCTCGGGAGGAACGCTGGAGGTCAGGGTCTCGGGAGGAACGCTGGAGGTCAGGGTCTCAGGAGGAACGCTGGAGGTCAGGGTCTCAGGAGGAACGCAGAAGGTCAGGGTCTCAGGAGGAACGCAGAAGGTCAGGGTCTCAGGAGGAACGCAGAAGGTCAGGGTCTCGGTAGGAACACTGGGAGTCTCGGAAGGAACACTGGGAGTCTCGGAAGGTGCGCCGGCTGGAACGCCGGCTGATTCGGCCTCGGGTGCGCCGGCTGGAACGCCGGCTGATTCGGCCTCGGGTGCGCCGGCTGGAACGCCGGCTGATTCGGCCTCGTGTGCGCCGGCTGGAACGCCGGCTGATTCGGCCTCGGGTGCGCCGGCTGGAACGCCAGCTGATTCGGCCTCGGGTGCGCCGGCTGGAACGCCGGCTGATTCGGCCTCGGGTGCGCCGGCTGGAACGCCGGCTGATTCGGCCTCGGGTGCGCCGGCTGGAGGTGAGCCGGAGCGGAGCCTCGGGGCCGGCTGCGGAGGCGAGCCGGAGCGAAGCCTGGGAACCGGCTGCGGGGGCGAGCCGGAGCGAAGCCTGGGAACCGGCTGCGGGGGCGAGCCGGAGCGAAGCCTGGGAACCGGCTGCGGGGGCGAGCCGGAGCGAAGCCTGGGAACCGGCTGCGGGGGCGAGCCGGAGCGAAGCCTGGGAACCGGCTGCGGGGGCGAGCCGGAGCGAAGCCTGGGAACCGGCAGCGGAGGCGAGCCGGAGCGAAGCCTGGGAAACGGCTGCGGGTCCGGAAAGCGACGAGGGGCCGGGTCTGCCGGCGGCTCACGTCGCTGTCTCCGAGCTGGCAGCGGAGGTGGTAGCTCCGGAAAGCGACGAGGGGCCGGGTCTGCCGGCGGCTCACGTCGCTGTCTCCGGGCTGAACGTGGAGGTGACGGATCCGGAAGGCGACGAGGGGCCGGGTCTGCCGGCGGCTCACGTCGCTGACTTCCTGGACGGAGGAATCGACGGGGGCCGAATCCGGGGGGTGCCAACACCAGTCTTGTCCCCCGGAATAGCTCCCGCTGCAGGTCGGCGAGGGCTTCAGTCAGCTCCCTCTCCTCCCTGCCGGATCTCCACCTCGGTCCGCTCCGCCTTTTGGGAGGGAACCTCACTCCAGCTGCGTCCATTTTGCGCAGCCTCACCGTTCGGTCTGGTCGGGTCCTTCTGTCATGAAGTGCGGGTGGTGAGAGTGGTGAGGCAGAGGCAGCGGACCCAGGTATGATGAATTATGATGGTTTAATGAAGAAAACTAGTCCAAACAACGAACAGCAGGCACATGGAAACACTGACGACGAAGAAGCTAACATTGACGAGGACCCGACAAGGAACAAGGAACACAGGTGGAGTTAAATACATGGGAGGGTAATCACAGAACGAGACACACCTGGAAACAATCAAGGGGAGGACAGGACAACGAAGAGACTCAAGGACACAGAACACTCTAAATGAACACAGAAAACACAGATCCTGACAGTATGATTTTCCTTACACTTCACAACGACGCTCTTTGTGTTTGTCTGTCACATAAACATCCAAATAAAACACGACAAAGTTCTTGAAACGCGACAGAATGTGAATGAGATCAAGGGTTTTAAATGCTGCTGAAAGTTACTGTCACTGAATATAATTGGTTAAAGACACTCTCATAAATCCCCACTGCAAAGACTGCAAAGACTATTAGTCTGCTGTAATTTACACCGAGTTATGATAATAACTAAGACGATTATAAACCCTTGAATGTTTCTGTCCATATATTTTCAAGATGACATAACGCTCGGGGCAAAAGGTTATAATACACTTGGAGCCTTATGTTTGCAGTTAATTTAAAGGGAAAAACAACCGCATGACTCCATAAAAAAATTATAAAATCAGCCAAACTCTTGCGACTGCAGTCACATGTATGACACGCAAATCCCTATCAGGACTCGGCTGTAAATCAGACTGCTTTCTGCGCTTTTGTGCGTTTCGGCGAACACAGTGCGGGCCAGTGTGCGCCGCGAGCGAGCGAGCGAGCCCGGCGTCTGTATAGATGAGAAAAGCCGTGTGATATTTATGTGAGTTTTATTTCCCCGCTGTTCTCACTGTAAACAAAAGCCTCGTAGACGACTCCAGCTCCAGAACGGCGGGGGGCAGAGGTGGGGGTGTTGCTCTAGAGAGAGAGAGAGAGAGAGAAAAAAAAAAACCACGGGGAATGATAAAGGTTGTAAATATTTGCCGTTGCCGGGGCCGTGCTCTTGTGCAGAATTAACTGGCCCTCTGCTGGGGTTCTGGAGAAAGCAGAGCTGGAAGACCAGTGGGGGGATGGAGGTGGTGGTGGAGGGGGTTCTGCAAATAACACAGCGCTTATAATCCCATGGACGAGTGCCAGAATGTTTTATGCTTGCTTTAACGCAGATTATATTACACTCTAATTAAACATTCTATTCACAACGAAGGGAACCCTGCGGATTCGATTCTTCTCCGAAAAGGCCTGGTTGAGTTTTGAACTCGGGGCGGCCCCAGAGTGAACGGCCCAGACAGTCTCCAGCCGTCTCAAAGAGCAGCTCCCACTTGCTTCCTTTTATACAACGCTCCCCCACCCCTCTTATATATAGTCCCTCCATAGCGGCGCATTCACACCATTGTAGCGGGTCGCGCCGCAGTCCTCTCTGGCTTTTCATGCCCCTCGTCCTCCTAAAGTCCATTTAATCATTGTGAGGAATGATGTAGGAAATCCATTGTCGTTTACACCTCACCCCCCACCCCTTCGGCTCTTTTTGGGTATTAGTAATAACTGTGACAAGACGGCAAATGAAAGGTCTAAAATCTTTAAGCGAGAGTTTTTAGTTGGGCATTTTAATTCTGTCAGGTCACTTAAAAACAGGGGCCTTAATCAGGGCGAGCTGTTTTGTTAAAATGCAGTGGCATGCTCGTCTTATTTTATTGAGATCGGGCCAAGAGCGCGTTTACAAGCAGAGCCTGGGCTTGTAACCATAAGTCACTGTGCAGAGGATGTCCTCTTGTAATGTTATGGGTTTTGTTAGGAGACAAAACGAGTGTAGTCCTGCCATGTTTATGGTTATGGTACAGCTTCTTGATTCTGAGGTCTTATCCCGCTCCACCGCGCATCATCGGCTAAACGAAGGCAGAACAAGTCATGGAGCTGTGAAGACGTTGTTTGGTTTCGCTTTTGTTTTTCATCACACTTAAATGTTTTATACCATCAGACTAATTTTCATATTAGGCATATTAGACCTGAGGAAATACAAGCTGCATTTTGTAACCGGTTGTGCCACTCTTGCCGTTAAGTGTTTACAATAACTGGTGGTGAGTTTTTCACATTCCTATGGAGGAATGTTGGCCCAATCTTCTTTCCAGAACTGTTTTAACTCGGGCGTACCGGAAGATTTTCAGCCATGAACAGCATGTTTAGGGACGCAAAGCAGCATCTCAATCAGATTTTGGTTTTCTAAAGAGAAGACCTAATGCTTCGATCAAAAGCAGCAAAGCATTCCTCGACAATCACACCACCACCACCGTGTTTTCCTGGTCATTTGATTGTCTTTTTTTTAAAGATATTTTATAACAGATTTAACAAATTACTCATTTTCCAAAAAAGTTCCACACTTGTCCCATCAGTTGACAGAATATTTTTCCCAGAAGTCTTGGGGATCACTAAAATATTAATATGAAAGACATTATGCTTTTTGGGATCTTAATGCCTACTTCATGTTGTCAGGCAGCTTCTGTTTGTGTTTTAGATAATATTTCAGTGACAATTGTTTATGTAGCTGGTAAAATTTAACTCATCGGTCCAAAAAAATGCTATGAAAGGTCTGGGAGATGCATCAACTTCATCGATTAATCAAAGTTTTGGCTTGTGAGGATAAAATTTTTTGGGAACTCTGGATGTTTTTCCACCAATGCACTCCTTGGGTTTCCATGTCCATCTTGTTTGCAACATCAATTTATTTGGACTTTGACTTCAGGTCAGCTCTATGACAGAGTACTAGTATTGTTTAATTACCAGAATAAAGTGGTAGTTTTATGAGAACGTTGGCAAAACATTTAAAAAAATTAAAATAAGGAACGTTGAGCACCTTGTAAAGTTATAGTCCATTTACAGATAAGAAGATACTTAATCTTTTAACACATCAGCATCAAATTATGAAGCAATAGAGCAACGGCTGAGTCTGTTTTAAAGAAAGAACTTTTTTCTCAATAAAACAACTTTTTTCTTCATAATTTTAAGACATTTTTCTGGTATAATTGCATCTTTACTTTGCTAATATTATGACAATATTCTTGCAATTAAGCAAAAAACATCTCATAGCCTAGCCCTTATACTGTCATGCAACTCCCAGAAGGGATGATTGAAATATTTTCTGTAATTTGTCAGAACATTTTTAGAAAAGAAAGCAAGACAAAAAAAATCCATTATAAAGGGAAATCAAATCTGGTTTGAAAAAAAATCTGATATTTTGCTTTTACGCCACTTTACCCACCTCTGTTTTAATGCCCAAGTTGACAAGAGGGCGATTACTTTTTCACACCAGTCCAGATTGGTTTGGGTCCCTGTTTCCTCTTATAAAATTATCATTTAAAAATCCAGTAATTGCCTAATAATACTTGTCTAAAGATCTGAAACTTTTACGTGTGACAAAAAAAGGCTTAGAGGGCAAAATCTTCTTCATAAGTGATTTCTTTATCTCTCCCTCCGTCTGTCTCTGCCTCACATGCAGCCTAACAGCAGTGGTCAGGGGGTTGGGAAGGTCCCAGGCCACTTCACCCCGGTTTTGGCTCCATCCCCGCACCACGGCCCGGTGCGACCCGTCACTCTTTCCATGCCCGACACCAAGCCCATCACCACATCAACAGAAGGTAGGCCGGCGCCGCGTACAGGCATCTACTGCATGCAGCAGTTCCAGTTTATGATTTATGAATATACTGAAAAGATTTTGCCTTGAGTTTTTCATGAAGGACTATCTACTGCAACATTCATATATTTATGGGTCAAAAGATCTGAGAAGTCCTGATTTAATTTCTGACTGAAGTAAAAAAAAATCACATTAATGATGACTAAAAGCTTGTATTGACAACATCAGTACTATTTAACATACGTATCTGGCACTAAATTGTTTTTACTTCCTATAATGTGACACTTTTAGGTGGCAAGAGCATTATATTTTATTTTTAAATATTTTTGTAGGTATTGTTTTTTGTTCTTTTTATATATTTTTTTATTTTCATGCATTTATATATTATTATTATAAATATTAATATTTTAATTTTATTGTAATACTTTATATTTACTATTTCATTTTCATTTTTTTGTTCAGAAAAAAAACTTTATTCCTCATTCCTAAATACAACAATTGTTCACATGGCTCCAGTGATAACATTTAAAGGACATGTTATAATACACAAAATAAATGAAAAGCATTCATTTACTTTTATAGGGAAAACATTACATCTATAATAGAAACATCCATCCATCCATCCATCCATCCATCCATCCATCCATCCATCCATCCATCCATCCATCCATCCATCTATCTTCCAGCACCCCTGTCCCCAGTGGGTCGGGACGGGTGCTGGTGTCTATCTCCTGCTAACGTTCCGGGCGAGAGGCAGGGTACACCCTTAATAGAAACATAAGATTGGTATTTTTCCAAGTTTATGTAGTGTTTGTTGGAATTACTGAAGAATCAGAGTGGGCCAATGAATGAGCCTTGTTGGTCTCCTCTTGTTTTTTTTTGTGTTGGTAGTTTTTTTATTGATATTTCTCACACTAACAGTTGCTATTCTCTCTTAGCTTATTGTAACTATATCATCTCTAAAGACTTTATTTACAACCTATTAAAATGTAATTATTTTAGAAAGTTGTGCTTGAAAGTAACTAAGTGGTCTGACAACTGAGCCCTGTGGGACGCCCCCAGCTCTTTTTCTATGTAGTGCTTCCTGTTTATGGTGGCAGATATTTAATGATGTCAAATTCACTTTTATTCAAAGCTAACTGGACCAAAATTGTCTCTTTTTTTTGTGATAACTCGTCACTCAGGCTACTCAACTCCTGGCACACCAACGTCTAATCGTTTTGTAGGCCTGAGCCCTAGAGATCCCGCCTTTCTCCACCAGCAACAGGTGAGCTGTTATTCTCTGTTTCAGCTTTAAGCTGTTCCTCTTAGTCTGATTATTTTCATCCCCCACTTCTGAAAGATATATATATATATATACATACTGTATATATATTTAAAAAAAGAGCAGATCTGAACAAACTGGCAGAACAGCTTCTTTCGCAGTTGATGTTTAATGAAGCTAAAAACAAACAAGCTATTTTTTCCTTTCTTTTTAATGTCATCTTAGCACAGGTTAAGATTTATATTTAAAAACACTTTGTCAGTGAGAGAGTGTGGCTGCGATTTAACAGGATAGTTTAGAGAAAAGAAAATCAAATCTTTTGCTCCATTTAGAGAGAGAGACACACAAAGGTGAAGGGTCACTGTCTTCCTTGTCTCCTCTGTTTCCTTTACACATTTCTTTAGACACTTCCCCCTTTATTTACAAGCTGATAATAAAAAGGTGCCGTCGTGTTACTGTAGGATGTCCTCGGACAGAAGTGGCAGCCCTTTGTGTGTGTTTGTGTGTTAGATGCGTTGCAGTTTTGGGGCGTTTTCGGTCGAGAAAGAGAGGCTGCTCCCCTCCACCGTGTCTTATTGAAAGAGCTGGTCCGAGGCCAAGGCTTTTCCAACCACAACTAATTGAATGCATCTGCACACGGCTACATAATGATCGCCGGGTTTCTCCCCGGCTCGGATCTTTATGTTTCGTAAAAATCACAAACCTGGCCTCTGTTTTCTCACTGTCTGTCTCTCTCCATCTTTTATTTATTTATCATGGGATTTTGAAAAATGTTGATTTAAAATAGAGGGGGACAAAAGGGGGAGATGTTAGTTTTTTAGTCTGGTTTGGGACGCTTTTATTCCACTCGGGAAAAGAGAGAGAGGAGGAGGAGGAGGAGAGGGAGGAATCACTTGGCTGATGTCGTACAGTTTGTCTTCCACATTTTCTGGTAGCCGTGTTTTTTGTGGGGCATGAAGCGAGCTCAGAACACAGCAGCGATCCGAGTGCAGCTGCTGAATTTCATCCAGCGATTTGCTCTCAGACTCGCTCCAGATTTTAAAGCTCGAATCAGCCAAGATGTATAAATATCCCCCAAAGAAATCCAGCAGCAGTATTATTGACCACAGTTTGGAAAATACCTAAAAATGAGACAATTACAACTTTCCTCAGGATTATTAGCTCGTGTTCCCGAAGGTTTTTTCCTTCCCAGCGACTCGTCTTGTGTCTTCTTGTGTCTGTTTCTGTTTTGGTTGTATTTGAAGACCTGGACTTTGGCCCCTCGGGGCAACAAAAAAAAAGGAGACTCGATCAGAGCCAAGTCTCTCAAGACTAAACAGTTTCTCAAAATACTCCGTCATTGTCTTCATCTGGCAGTGGTGTGTTTATTGTGTCAAGCCCATGAGGTTTTTGCGCTTCGAGATGATAAACTGTGAGCGTTTTGTTGCAACGCTGAGCAGCACTGGGCCTCTTCTCCTCTTTATTTGTGCTCACATCTAAAAGATTTGCGCAAAGACCTTTTTTTTAGATTTCAAAATAAAATAATTGGGATGAAATAATATTTCTTGCAAAAAGCATTCATACTCCTCAGACTTTGCCATATTTTGTCATGTTTCAACCACAAACTTTAAAGTTGTGCCTGTTATGTTTAGCTGCTCAAAGCTTGGGGTATTTTTTGAAGAACCTTACCACACTTTAAACTTCTCCGTAGCTTCATCTCTGAGTTGTCTGCGGAGCTTCTTGTCTTCATGATGACCTCCGAGGCCTTCACAGAACAGCTGGATTTATGCTGCGATTAAATTACAAGACAATTGGTTGCTCTGGATTTTATTTAGCAGATTTTCATTTTTCATTTCTACTCTTACTTTGCCATGTCCATTTAAATTTTCCACTTGTGGGACTAATAACAAATTATCTTATCCTTTTACGTTTTAAAATTACACATTAATAATATTCTTCCAATTCACAATCATGTGTTACTTTGAGATCCCTTGACATTTGTGAGAGTAATGAGACAAAATGGGAGAGGCGCCGCATGTTATTTGTTCAAACTATTGTTATTTGAGCTGGAATTGCTAAATTATTCTAAAACAAACAGATTGGAAGAGTTTTACAATTAAAGGGGGCCCTTAAAATTTACGATAATGATAAATTACACACACGACACATTTGGCTTAAAGACAGAAGAAAGAAAAAAACCCACAACAAAAACAAAACAACAACATCACACCTGCTGTACGAGTCGCAGGCAGCGAGCGTGTGAAAACCCCTCCATTCATCTCCTGCCTTGGTTAACCCCTCGAGGGAATGCCACCGTGGAGCATTCCACAGGGAGAGATCTGTGATCAGATGTCATTTGGTATTATCTAAGGAAGGATCCTAATCCACAATCTGCCCGCATCTGTTTGCTAACGTTCCCCGGCTCCGTCCCCCCCTTTCTTTTTCTTTTTTTTTTTTTTTTTCCTCCTCCTTCTTCTTCTTCTTCTTCTCCCCTGCTGCCCTGCGCCGCCGCTCTGATGTGTTGGTGCCAGCGGACAGATGGCGAGCCCCTCGAGGAGCGGTGGGCACGGAGCGTCTGGCTCAGCCCGCATGTCCTCTCCGAGCTATTGTCAAGCCTCCAGAGTGCGGGAACGACGGTGGGGGATGGAGAGGGGCGCGGGTTCACTTTCCCAACCTTCGATAAACAAAAACACTCTGAATGGAGCAACTTCTCATTGTGTCCTGATTTAGTTCTCCTCAGCAGCTGTTGATTAAAGGGACAAATTTCAGTTTTCACTGCTGCTGTCTCACGTTTAGCTCAGTAACAGACTGAGGATGTAGAGAAACGTCTCCCTGAATAGAAGAATTAAGCTGTCCAGGTGCTAAGAGAGAGAGAAAAAAAAGAAAAAACCAAGAGCACATATCTTGACCGCTGCAAATGGCTCTGAATATTCAGCGTCTTTCTGATTAAATCTCTCTTAAGAGCCTCTGCAGAGCGTCCGCCGCTGCACAAAGAGTGCTAACGGTGCACTTTTTATCCCGATGCATTACTAAATGAATGCGTTGACCACAGGGCAAGGTTAGGTTGGTGTTTGGCAGGGATAGCTCTCAGCTGGATTGCAGACACGTGCGGCCGCATAATGCATGCAGGGGAGACGACGAGGTCTGTGTGTGTGGCTTTTATGTTGCAGTAATTTGTAATCTGTATGTAAGGTTGGCGTGTTTTGAAATGCAAGATGAAGAAAGAGTGGGGAAAGGGAGGGTTAGCAGTACGTGTGAGTGCGGGCGTGTGAGTGCGGGCGTGTGTGCGCGTGTGCGTGCGTTTGTGTGTGTGGTTTAACTTCATTGCACTGTGACCCCAAATCAATAAAAACAGTTAGCTAATGAAAAAATAAAGTCTGCATGCTGGGGGGCATGCGCACTCCGTCCCAGACCGGGGAGAGCGCTCTGCAGTGAGGCGGTGGTTATCGACGGGGTGCATGAGTCGAACGTGTTGCACGGCTTCAGCAGGTGGAGCCCGTAGTGACTGCGCGCAGATGAAACGCAGTGCTTTGCAAAACCGCTCATGCAGCTGGAGCTTTTCCACATTTGGTCACATTGTGACAACCGCAAGATAAAATGGTTTTTTTGGGGGGGGGGAGGGAGCGGGGGGAGTTTTATCTGATAAACCAACACAAAGTGGTGCATAATTGTGGCATAGAAGGGAAAATTGTGGTGAGCATTTTTGTGTTTGGCCCCTTTCACTTTGACACTCTTAAATAAAATCTCATGCAACCACATTAATTCCAGTGTGAGTCCAGCTGTTTTGTGAAAGCCTCAGAACTTTAGTGAGCAAACATGGAGACCAAGGAGCACAGCAGACGACACATCAGGGGAAAAGTTGTGGAGAAGCTTAAAGAAAGAGTAAGAGCATAAAACAATTAAAAAAAGTTTGGACTTCTCACTTTTATCTCAATCCATCGTCTGAAACTGGGAGGTGTACGGTGCAGCTGCAAAGCTACCAGGACATGAATTTAAATCAAAGGCTGGCCAGTAATCAGAAAAGCAGCCAAGAGCCCCCTGACAACTCTGGAGGAGCTGCACAGATCTACAACTCCAAATGGAGAATCTCTTATCCTGAGGACTATTACACTGCAAAAACACACAATTTCACCAAGTATTTTTGTCTAGTTTCCAATGCAAATACCCTGGTACACTTAAAATAAGAAAAAAACACTAGCAAGTAGCTTTTCAGCAAGATATAGGAGGTTATTTTAAGTCAGTGGTACTAGTTCCACTGCCAGATTATTTCACGTAAAAATGTGGGGAAAATGTTTTGTTATAAGTGAAATAATCCGTCAGTGGAACAAATACTTTTTTTAAGCAACATTAAGGAATTATTCGCTTAAAAGAAGCTCCTGTATCTTTCTGAAAACTTACCTGTAAGTCAGTTTTCCCTTATTTCAAATTTATTTAGATACTTGCACTGGAAACTAGACCAAAAATACTTGGTAAGATTTCGTGTTTTTGCAGTGTAGTGGTGCATTTTCTGATTATCGTGAAAAAGATACAAGCAGAAAGCCTCTGGTGAGAGAGAATCTCTTAGAGAGAGAATCATAAGAAGTGGAAAAATGTGATAAGGTCATCTGAAACGGAAGCAGAACTGAACAGCGGAAAACTAACACCTGAACGCAACACCTCCATCTTGAAACACAGCGGCGGAAGCATCATGCTGTGTCGATTCAGTCAAGACTTAAAAATGGACGTTCACAAAGGCTCTCCATCAAATCTGACTGAGGTGGAGATATTTTATAAAAGACGGGAGACCGTTTCAATCTCTTAATGTGCAAAACCCTGAATTAAACCCGGAACAGGTTGAAATTCTGTGACATTTAGACTCGATATAAACTCACATCTCATTCTTTAGACTTTTATTTGTTTAAAACAAAATGAAAGCAAAGCATAAGTTCCCTTCTATTTGACCATTGCTCACTACTTTGTGTTGTAAAATTCCAATAACAAGGTTTGTGTTTATGACATGACAAAATGTGGAATAATTCAGAAAGCGTGAATACTTTTGTAAGGTACTATTTATATATGCCACTCACATTCTCTAACCAACTAACTACGTAAAGTTTTTCTTAACTTCCAGGTTAGCTGCTGCCACTAACTCTAACTGCATGCCCCCGCCCCCTTCATGTCTGCTCTTAATTTACTGTAATCCCCTACTACACCAAATTACATATATATAGAAAGAAAACTACAGTTCATCAAGTACATATGTTTTAAATTTCGGGCCCGTTCTGAGGTCCTGCCCTTGTCCTGCATGCGATGTGTGTATACAGTGTTGAGTTGTAGTGTAATCTGAAGTGGAAGTTGTCTTGGCCCAGTGATCTGACCGCTAGGTTTCAATTGACAGCTGAGGAAGTGTGACTGGAGCGTGACTCAAAACGGCAGGCATTATGGCCCCAGTGCCACTGACGACACTTTGGGGATTGCTTGGCAAAGGTAACCTTTTCGTTCTTTTCATCTGCCGTCTCCCTTCTGTCTCACACATCACATGTATTTACACTTTTGCCCTTTTAAAATTTAATGTCTGCTCTTTATTTTTTGACATCCTCATATAAAACATTTAAGAAAGCGATGTTCTCGCACATGAGTTGCGGCTCCTATTAATGCCGCAATTACTCCATGCATTTCTTTGATGAAAAATCTTTTAAAGTTATTGCCTTTTTTTTTTAAGTGTTTCACTCCCTCCTTTTTGTTCTTTTCTCCCCTTTATTCTGACTTAAGCACTTCCCTTGCAATTATGAAGCGTTTTCTGCTTTGCTAAGTCATGTTTAGAAATGCATTGCTCAGGCTTTTACCGGCGATAAACATTTCCAGTTTTCTTTGAGGTCTGGGCTGATCATTTCCACTGCAACACATGCAAACTCACCTGTGTAGACTTTACTTTAGTTATAAAAGCAATTGCAGCAATCATCGACCATAAAAGACAAAAAGTACTCCATGTTCCTTGGTTGGAGACTACCTCAATCAAGCCAAATGGGAGTACCTTTGGTTCGAATCCAACAGGAATTAGTGGGACTCCCGCTAAAGATGTGTAAAAAAAAAACAACCTTTAAATATAGTAATCATTTTATTACCGTAGCTTAATCTCTCTTCTTTTTTTAAATCCAACATTTAATTTGACTTCATTTACTAAGTGGGAATAAAATCCTGAATTAAGAAACATCTTAACTGAGTTTTTTTATCTAACTCAGCCATTCAGCGTTTATCTGAGTCCATAAAATGTAAGTGAAGCCTTTTAAAATTTAGAATCACATTTTTTAAGTTGATCAGACATCTGAGATTCTCATTCTGTGTGACTTAAACAAAATCTCCCAAAACAAATCTATTCAAGAGAACTGCAGCAAAGGAAAAAAGCATCTTACCGTCACCAGCTCTGCTTAGCAAATGTTTAAAAGCGTCTGCTAACTTTTCATCCTACCATTACAAAGGTAAACGACAGGGGCGACAGAGGCTCCAAGTTTAATGTAAAGCAAGAATGAGGGTGTAGAAAAGCACCACATTGCCACTCTCAATGCATGGTGGAGGATGAGTGATGCTGTGGGCCCATTTCTCTTCCTAAATCCATGGAATTAGAGTAAAAGTTAAAATAAACTCTTTGAAACATGAAACTTTTTGACAAAAACGCTGTGGCTGTTTTCCCGTGGTTTACAGCCTGATCATTATAGAGTGTTTCAACCAAAGCTTAAGGCCAAATCAAGACAGGAATTGGTTCATCAGACACAAAATCAATAATTTGCAATAGCCATTTCAGCCATCAGATCTTAATCCTACAGAAAACCTGCAAAGTGAAATGATTCTATCTTACCTTATTTTCCCCTCCTCCTTATTTTAAGCGTGAAATGACGCTTTAGTGTTAGAAGGTTGATTTATTTTAAGGGTTTTCACGCATGTCCATCAGGTGCCACAATAAACACTGCTGGCACTGACTGTCCCAAACCCTTATTTGATTTGTGGTGGACTTATAATGGTTGGTGTGTTTACCGACCGCTAATGTGGAAAGTTTTGAGATTACTCCATTTAATGAACTGGGGGGGGTCCAATGTTTTAATATTTGTTTGGTGCAGAATCCCTTTAAGAACATTCTCAATTTACACAGAGAATAATTAAAATTCAGCATTAGTGTTTCTGCAATGAAACGGCAAGGAGAAATCATGCAATGTAATAATTTTGCAAGATTTTTTTTCCTCCTTTTTAAACAAAAAAAGCTTCGTTTCAGGTACATAACGGCAGCCATGCAGGAATTATCTGGTCTTTGCTTCATCTTGACCCAATGCTCTGTTGTGTTCAACTTAAAGGTACAGATCACCTCCTCCATCTTGTTTCCACATTGTGTTTCTCTCTCCTCTCTTGGGGGGGGGGGGGGGGGGGGGGGGGGGGGGGGGGGGGGGGGAAGAAATCCTGAATCGTTTTCAGCATGGCAGAGCAGGCGAGAGCTGAGCTAAGCCTTTTCCTGTTTGCCTGTACCTCCTTTTCCCCTGGATGTGCAGACCTATCCGTGTGCAGGCGCGTGTGTGTGTGAGTGTGTGTACAGGTCAGTTTGCATTTGGTGAAGTTATAAACACAAATGCACGCAGCACAGACCCCCTTAACAGGCCTCTTAATAGGTGGGTAGAGGTAGCAGAGAGACATGCCTGCTCTTTTTTATTTCCACTCACACTCCATGTGACTGTACAGTACAGTAATGAGGACAAATCTGTCCTCTGTTTAGCTGTCCAGCCCATGGAGCTGGAATCCATCGGATCTCTCTTTTATCTGTGTCGCCCTTTAAACTGAAGCGCGTCTCTCCAGCACCGTAGCGTCCAAATTGAAAAGGCTGCCAGACTCGCATGTTGCCATTGTGCAGGAAATGGGTCAGCAATCCATTAAGATGCCATTAGATAATCTAATTTAGTGAGCTAATCCTTAAACGAAGCACGCTGTACGGCCGGGCTGTGCTTTGCGAGGTTTGGGAACGGCGAGTTAGTTAGGCTGTCTTAAAGGTTACCTGAGGAAACGCAAACATGGAGGTCGGGTTGCTTGAGTGCAGGAATAGCTTACATATCGCATAATATCGTGAACTGCAATAAACTGGGAGCAACTTAGCAAACCCGTCATTTTCTGTGTCCTTTTTTTCCCCCTCCTAGTTACTCAGCATTTATTTTAAGCCCATTCAAGCTAAGTCACCTCTTGAACTTTTCAACATGTCATCATCTTGCAGCCACAAACCTCAGTGTATATTCTGTGGCAAACCACCACAAAGACGTGCATGACTGTAAATAGTGCAAGACGATACAAGCAAATCTGAAAAGTGTGGTGTGCATTTGTACAAGCCCACACCACGCCAGCGAAAATCTTGTGTTGCCTTTTGAACATAATTAGTGAATTGTGATTTTTTTTTTTGGTTATTTAATCATATTTTAAATCCAGCTTTTCTTTGAAGGTTTCAGAGGTTTGTTGGTGAACATTAGAGACATTTGGCAAGAGTAAAACCCCAAAGGCTACGGCATTACAAGTTCCCAGAAGCCATGTAGGGGAAGAAGGTGCTCTGGGTAAAAAACATGCAAAATGCTGTAAATGGAATTAAAATAACACTGCACATCGCCTTGAACACACCACCAGCATCATAGGGAAACACGGTGGTGGCAGTATCATGCTGGAGTTAATACACCTGCAAAAAACACCTGAGACATGGGAAGAGGTTCACCTTCCAGAAGGATGAGCCTAAATGTACAGCCACAGCTGTTAGAATGACCTAGTCAAAGTCCAGCTATTTTCCAAAGGAGAGTATTATATAAAAAATATATAGATAATTAGGAAAAGACACGCTCCAAGAGATTTGCAATAGCAGCTACAAGTGGTTCTGCAAACTTTTACATTAACCCCAAACGTTTGGAGATTATTTTACGTGTGGAGTATTTTGAAACCCGGCCTCCATGGCCTGCACACGCCAGATCCTGAAGTTTTGTGGATTTAACTTGATGGAATCTGTCAAAGTTTAGGCGGTATGAACACTTTTGCAAAGTGCTGCGCAAGCCTCGGAGGAGGAGCGGCGTAGCTTTTGGTTTATAGGACGCAGATACGGCCTGACAGCCATCGATTTTAATGAGATTAAGAACGATTTGCACACAAAGACCCGCAAGTGCCCTTTTGTAGCTGTGTGGTCTCCCCCACCCCTGTATTAATGTAAGCCATTACATTAAAGAAGTTTCATAAGGAAAGAGAAACAGGGTGAGAGAGAGAGAGAGAGAGCTGCAGCCCCCTGGCCCGCTCTGTGCTCTCTTTGTTTGGCAAGGTAGGAAAAATTTAATCCCTCGTTTCCTGTCCGATGATTTTTGGCAGGGCTGGAGGAGAGAGGGAAGGAGGGAGGGAAGAAAGCAGGAGTAGAAGAGCTGGTCGGCCAGGAAAAAAGAAAAACTGTTAGAGGATTAGCCTTCAAGTCTTTTTTTATTTAACTCTTTGCGAGCTGGAATGTAACAGAGCTCTTGTGATTTTTGCTTTTGTTGTGAACACATCTCCGCTGCTTTCTCGTTCCCGTCTTTTCACTTCATCGTTCAGGCAGCTGGTGTTTTCACGCCCCGAGGTGAATTAAATTTGCACTTTCTTTGTTTTAAGCGCAACAACTGCGGCTAGTGGTTGGTGTGAAACTCAGACAGGCTGAAGAGTTGCTTTTCATGAGACTCTCTCTCTCTCTCTCCACACTCCTTAAACATTTCACTCTTTTTACTTGAAATCTGCGTCGCAGGTATTCTCATCCGAGGCGAGGGTGACGCGTTGGTGCACACTGAGGAAGAAAAGGAGAGTAAAGAGGACGAGGAGGAGAACAGGGGGGGCTAATTATCTGACATCTACGCAGCGCAGCACCCCTCGGGAACAACATGCCGCTTGTTCCCGCTCGCGTTTTCAGTTAGCACCGTTGCTCCCCAGGAACAATCACCGTGTTGTTTTGCCATTAGCGTGAGATGAATAGGGATGGGGCAGCTTTGTGCACAGACCCCCACTCTCCTTTTTTTAACCCCCTCTTCTACTGTGCAGAGGAGCGGGCGCTGCGTCACGACCCTCTCACATGATCCGGGATCACCTCCGCTTAGTTCAAACCAGTCGTGTCACATGTCTTAGTATGCGATTCTCACGGTATTAGTAAAAATACTGCGTTTATATATACAGTACAGACCAAAAGTTTGGACACACCTATTAATTCAATGAGTTTCCTTTATTTTCATGACTATTCACATTGTAGATTCACACTGAAGGCATCAAAACTATGAATAACACATGTGGAAATATGCACTAAACAAAAAAGTGTAAAACAACTGAAAATACCCCTTATATTCTAGTTTCTTCAAAGTAGCAACCTTTTGCTGTGATTACTGCTTTGCACACACTCTGCATTTTCTTGATGAGCTTCAAGAGGTAGTCACCTGAAATGGTTTTCACTTCATAGGTGTGCCCTGTCCGGTTAATAAGTGGGATTTATTGCCTTATAAATAGTCATGAAAATAAAGAAAACCCATTGAATTAGAAGGTGTGTCCAAACTTTTGGTCTGTACTGTATATATATATATATATACATAAAACACAGTATGTATATGACACAGTATGAAAGCAGTAACATGATTGGAGAGAGAAGAGACGAGGTTTCAGTGTAGTCTAAAACCTACACTCAACAATTAAAGCGGTTCTAACGCTAAAAAGTATCTCTTTTAGCATTCTGACAATTTGAGTGGATATTTTTAGAAATTGATAGACATATTTTGTATTGGAGGTGGTTAAATGTTTCCAGATTCATAAAGAAACTTTAAAAAATCGTTTGAAATAGCACACTAAGTAGCAAAATCTAAATTTAGCATCGTTAGCGGCAACTGGTTAGCCTTCTACCTACAAATTCAGATACAGCACCTTGTGTTTCTGTCAATTTTTTAAATGTTCTGACAATTTGAGTGAATGTTGTTAGAAACTAATTCATATATTTTGTAGTGGAGGTCATTAAATGTGTTCCAAATTCATAAAAAACTGGAAAAAATTGTTTAAAATAGCAGCTAAGTAACAAAATTGAATCTTGGCATCGTTAGCAGCTAATTGTTAGCATGCCACAGTAATAGTCAAGAGTATCTACAAATTCAGACACTGCACCTTAAACACACCATAGCCACTGGAACCTGGAGGTAGCAGCATCATACTGAGGGGATGGTTGTTTTCAGCAGGGACAGGGAAGCAACAACCATTACCACCTTTATGTTCCTTATTAATTACTGCGGTAACAATATTGTGGAACATTAATCCAATATACAACAAATACTAAATTTAGCAGTAGTTTTCAAGTGCTTATTCCACAATATACACATTTTCCCATTGCGCTTTTTATAAACTAACACAACTGGTTAGTTATCTGCAGTTAGCTACTTAACAGACAAATCTGCTAGTTGATTGTCAGATTTGTGGCTCTCCTTTAGTTTCCATCTCTTCTTTATTGTTTTTTTTTTTAACAATTTACTTCAGCTAATGCTCCTTCAGTTAACATCAATCATTGTGAAAAAATTAAGCACTTTTTCCCCTATGTCGATTCGAGCTACATTTTTGTAGTAGCCGCTAAGACAACATTGGTGTTGTGACGACTCTACATTATAATTTTAGAGTTGTTAGGAATGCAGTAGCTGTTGGCTACAACATTTAAGCTATCAGGGGTTCATATTTTTCACGCCAGTGCGACTTTCAGCTTGTTGGATGTCGTCTCCTTGCAGTAGATGCCCACAACAATAAGCGAAAGAAAAATAGTGAGCAAAATATGGAGCAAAAGTTTTATTATTAATGTGGTTTCTGCATGATTTTGTAATAACATGCAGCCCTGTTAGCAAAGTTATTTTTTTCTTGAAAAGAAGAAGCGAGTGACAAACATAGCATTCTTCTATCAGCCAGCTGACCGGCAATGCCCTGCGTTACTCAATGCGCCACTGAGCTGGAGAAAACTTGAGTCACTTCACCTTTCCCTGGAAAATAATTAAAAGGATTTGTTAATTTCTTGTTTTTGGTTCCTCATGTTCATAATAACTGCATTAATCTGCAAAAAGGAGAAAGCTCCCAGCATGTCGCTAACCATTATTTCTGTGTCTTTTTGTGTGTTTTCTTTTTCCAGTCCTGGTACCTGGGCGAGCTTAGTTCCATTCCAAGTGTCGAACGGGACTCCGATTCTGCCAACAAATGTCCACCAGAACTACAGCATAAACATCATTGGTGAACCGCTGGTCCCCGCCGAGTCCGGGAACTGAGCTCATCGAGGCTTGACCCACCTCTGCCCTCCCCCCACCCAGGGTGGAAGTGTGGGGCAGAGCTAGCACTACAGGTGTCTGCAGCCATGGATGAAACCAGCAAAGCAGCAGGTGCTGCATAAACCCCCTCCTCATCAATCTCCTCACCTTCGACCTCCCGACCCCCCCAGTCTCACCTCTTCCACCTCCCCGCTCCCACTCCTCCTCCTCATCCTGATGATGATGATGATGATGGACAATGGCCCTGAAGTAAAGATGATGAGTGGACGGCTCAGAGGAAGGAAGAAAAGCTTCAGGTCTGATGTCTCCTCGCACACATCCACCCACCCACCAGTCAGTTGTTGCGTTTGCAGAACTTTTTTCAATCCATCTGAATACTGTGATGTATAGATGCCTTAATGTTTAATTGCATGACACTCTAGACTCTTGGCAGTAATTCCTACTTATTGTTCAACGTCAGAGGAAGGTGAAAACCATTTTGAACGCCTCGCAACACACACACACACACACACACAGTCAACCGAGGGGGGGTCTGCAGATACATCCCTGCCTGGTGGATGGCTAAGAGACTCTGAACGAACGAACGATTCACTGTGTACACCGTAGGAACAAAAAAAAAAAAAAAAAATTGTGAATTCAGAGTGTTTTTTTTTTCTTCCGTTTGATTTCAGTTTACTGTGATACGACTCTTTGTTTTTAAGGAAAAAAAAATGTGTTGACTTTGTTTCTTTACTGCTACTTATTTCAAGAACTAATGTAAACACTTATGGGGAGAGTTGAGAACTCTCGATGCAGTTTTTTTTAAAAAAAAAAAACACTAAATGCTAACAGCTTGACATTGGACCCCTCCTAAAAAATAAAGAAGAAAAACGACTCGCAAGTCCTTTTCAAAAGGAATGTAATAATAAAAGAGGAAGAAAAAAAGAAAAAATTTGCGACAGAGGCAAGTGCAATTGAATTTTTTTTGAAGGGAAGCTATCAGTCTGACTGCCCTAAGACTCTAAAGGAAGGGGGATAGTTATTAAATGTTTAAGAATATGATTTCAGCCACATATCCATCTCTTCGCATGAGTAAAAAGTGTGAAAGGCAGTTTGAAGACAAGCATAAAGCTACCTGTGCAACAGAAAAAAAAAAAAACAGCACTTAATCTGATCTGAGCACTTCCCATCACGATGGGCAATTTCTTTTTTCTTAAACAATCTAAAATAAGTCGAGAAATTACACACACACAAAGTGTGCGTGAAAGAGACATTTTGTTTCAATTAAAAAGTATTTGGCCGTCAGCTTATAAAGCTTATGTGTACAGTTATTATCCATGCAAATGTACTGTAATCTTCATGGGTAAAGCTACAGCTTGTGCAAGGCAAACTCTAAAGTGGAAGAGGGTGAAAACTGAAATTATGAATCCAGGTGGTGGCATATCCCCGAAATCAAGATCTCTGCATGGCAATCCCGCAGCTGTTGCCCCTCCAGTCCAGACAACACACACACGCATATATATATATATATATATATATACACACACACACACACACACGAGAAAAAAAAAATCTCTCCGATACTCCTAATTTTGCACGACGACATATAGTCCACATTACGTGCCTTGCCTTTGAATATAGAGACGTCACTACAGTTGTTTTTGCTGCATTTATCATTATAGAGAGAGAAAAAAAATTAACATTTTTATGATAAGAATTGTTTTGTACTTTGAATGAAATTGTTGATTTTTAACTTCATGTACTACTCTATCTCACAGTTACATTGCATATCAAGGCTGTGTATAGTTGCTGTTTTAAAGTTTGTAATCTACCAGCATTTGGTTTTTTTCCAGTATTTTGGTGGTTTTTCTGATAACCTTTCATCTTTTTGTTTTCTCTCTTATCTTCAATGCTCATTTCCTTCATCTTCCCGTTACTATTGTGGAGGGTGGAATTCAGAAATATGAAAATTATGCAATACCAAGTTTTGCCTATGTAGGTAGTGCTTATAGATGTGTCAATTATTAGAGGCTAGTTTGGAGATAGAAAATATGGTAATGCATTTATTTTGTTGATGTTGTTGTCCGTCGCTGTTGTTGTTGTTGATGATGTTGTTGTTGTTGTTGTGGGTGTTTCCTTTTTTTTTTTTTTTTTTTTATTGACCAAAGTGGGGACTGCTTTCTATGCAGTGTAAGGCAAGGTCTGATTTTTTTTTTTTTTTTTTCCTTGTTTTCTCCAGCATCTACCGAATGACAGTCAGACATGTTTCAGTGTAATATATTTTTTTGGAAAAGGGTGAATTTTTTTAGAAGTATGTATAAAAAACATTAGAATTCACCCTATGTAGGTCTTACTACGGCTGCAAAGTCACTAATTAGTCTGCTGTGACTAGGCATGGGTCGGTTAGCCATATCGAGCTACTTGAAGTTTTTAAAAATTTTCACTAACCGCTTTTGAAAGTTTGAAACGTCTTAACAAGAATTAAAATCAGTTTTTCTCCATCTGTAAGAAGCAGCACTGTCGCTATCCCTTCACAGCTGGTTAACTAGAAAATAAAATCTAAAATACCTTTACTGTACCTACAAAAAACATAAATTAGGCTGTTTGAAAATATTTCCAGTTGTCCAAAAACTCATGAAATGGTAACTAAAGGACTACCCACCTGTCACTTCATTCCGACACGTGCAGGATGTAGCCCGATGAATTAACTTGCTAATAATAGCCTACAATGCTCCGAAAGTGGTTTCAGACATTGATGGAAATGTTTGATAGTCTGTGCATTAAACACTAAAACTACTGGTAAAATTAGAGTATGTTTTTTTATATATATTTTTGCCTATGTCTGCGCATAAAAATAATGCTTAATTAGTAGGTAGCTGAATAAAGGATGCTACATTTACAGAGAAAAATTCAGCTGTTTAGAAACAATTTTAAAACATGAGACAGTAAAACATAATAGTTCCCCAATTACCTTTAAAGTAAGTCAATTATAAAACTACAATTGAAAAACCATACGCTGATGATCTGACTAATTTACTAGCTAATGTTAGCTAGCTATACTCCTCGCCTAATTTACTAGCTATTGTTAGCTAGCTCTACTCCTAGCTTAATTTACTAGCTATTGTTAGCTAGCTCTACTCCTTGCCTAATTTAATAGCTAATGTTAGCTAGCTCTACTCCTTGCCTAATTTAATAGCTATTGTTAGTGATAACTCAAAAGAAAGAAAGTAATTTGTTATATTTAACAAAATAGACAAAGAACTGACACAAATAAGAGTATTGTATATAACTGTTACACATGTCGTGGATTAGCTGTATTAAGCACCAAACAATAATTATTTTCTTAACATTAGCTAGCTCTACTCCTTGCCTAATTTAATAGCTAATGTTAGCTAGCTCTACTCCTTGCCTTGGGTGTAACATTTGCTGCAATACAGTCGTCTACTTGTAAACTAATAAGTTTACTGCAGGATTTTTCTCAATTTTTGCTTAAGTCCACATATCAAAATCAAAATAATAAATACATTTTATTGACAACTTTATAGCTGCAATAATCTATATGTTAAATTGTTTTGGCGGCAGCAAGAATAATTCTTTCTTTTGTTTTCTATAAAAGCAGTCATGTTGCTTTTAAATGTCCCTGTAAATGCCGTAGCCACCGTGGTGTTTTCACTCAAACCCACACCGGCCCATGCCTAACCGTGACTCTTTCTTTCAACTTTCCACCTGGGGTGCTAGCATGTAACCTTTCGAAAGGAGCTCATATATTTTACAGGAGAGACGGCTTGACTTGAGCACGACAATCATTGTAGGAGATCATTTTTTTTCTCGTAGAATCCCGGTCGGTCTCAGATCCCGGAGGGCTTCAGCCAGGCCCTCTTGCTCTCTTTTTTTCTCGGGAGACGTCAGCCGAATGCAATTCCCGAATAGATGCCTTAACGAACACATCAGCTAAGTGGCCTGTGACCTGCGCAACAATCACACACCAACTAATGCTAGTGAGACCTGTCCAAATCAGTTCCAGACAGGCTCAGGCAAGCCTTTAGAGAGTATTTTATACTTAGTAGATTTGTATAAATGTATATAAACACACATACTCCCCCTTGCAGAACCAGTAAAAGTGTGTTAAAGTAATTATTGGACTAGAGAAGAATGTTGTTTTAATGGCCGACTAGAAGCTTAAATAGAATCCACTAGATAAGGAAAAATATATAGCACTTAAATAGAGCACATAGGCAATCATCTTCTTCCCCGTGCAGTGTTCAGAAGTCTCAATCTAAACCTCTCAGGCATATTACAGGGCATTATGTATATCAATCATAATACAGTCGTTAATGTAGAAATCAGAGTTTTCTCTCAGAGAAAAAGCAGCTCTTTTGCACTCTTTCCCTACAATCGTGAAAGAAATATTTCCTTTTCTGAGGGGCGAAATTTTCCCGAGCGCTCTCTGGTGTGAGCAGCAACAAAATGATCCTCAAGTCAAGCTCAAGCTCTTCGTCTTCACCCGGATTTATTATGCAGATCAAAAAATATATATATTAATTTTGAAAAAGTCACCCCGTTCTATGTGCACTGTTCTGTCTTTTTTTGTTTTATTTTTCTTTTTAAAAAGAAAAAGTGCTTTGCAGCCTTCGGCCATCAGAGACCCACTGAAGTGCATTGTCCCCAGGGGTGTTTGTGTGCGGGGTGTGTGTGTGTGTAAGGGTCACTGTACTGTCAGTGTTTGGTAAAATCGGGAGACTGTACATAAAGGTAAATATCCTGATCGTGTTGCTGGCTGCGGTCCGCTGGGGGTTAAACTCTGCCTCTGCAGCTGAAGTGTGCATGCAAGGCGAGAGCGGCTGTGTTGTTTGTGAGCTGGACGTTCTGAGATCGAGTGCCTCCGACGGTACACGAAATAAGAAGATGAGGGTCTTTTTGTTCAAGTAAATAAAACATTTTTTGTTTTTCTTTTTAACATCCTGCCGTAGGACAGGAGTTTGTACACTGTAAACTTTTCTGGGGAGCTCTTCTCTTGAAGATTGTATTTGTAAATCTTCATTTCTGGGGGGTTGGGATGGGGAAAGCAAGTCAGTTCCATTTTAGGTAAAGAAATTAATTAGCATTTAGTTTATTTTTTTATTTTAGATGCTGGATTTGAGTTAGAACTCTCCAGGTTACCCCGAATAGTGTTGTCATCACGTTTGTATTCCTGTATGTAAAAAAAAATAAAAGAAAATGTGGCAGGTTGGAGAGATGTGAGATCAGTAAGAATAAAGAACAACAACAATGAAGGTTTTTTTTATTATTACTATTATTAATGTTATTATTTCTCATTATTCCTAGTGCTTAGATATAACTATTTTTGGGGTGGAAAAACTCCATGAATATTTGAATTGTACTTTGATTAGAGTGGCCATAGTAAGTGTGATGTGACGTTTCTCAAAATTTGTCATTTCTTTTCTCTTTCTTTCTGTTTTATTTGCTTTTTTTTTTTTCTCAAAATGGGTGTAAATTCTTGTTGAACAAGCGAGTGGTGTGAATGTGTTTGTTGTAGCAGCTGGGAGGGTGATGTCACTTAAACCAGTAAAAAGCAAACAACAAAAAAAAAAAGAAAATGTATAAAACAACAAAAAAAGAAAATATATAAAACAACAAAAAAAAAAAAGAAAATGAAAGGCCACAGATTGCATCTGACATTAAACGAATGACGAGCAGGGTAAAATCTCCAGTGACAAACGTCCTAAAAAGAATGAAATATTTAGTTTCCTAATGGAAATGTGTCAATCGGTGCTAGCTGCTGGTCCTTTTGCCCCTTCTCTAATTTGTACTTTTGCAGTTTGGTTGTGCCATGCCTGGGTCTTCCTGCTACTGCGCTCTGCCACGGGACACTTCGTTTAGTTTCGTTCTGGCTAACAGACAGTTTTACACCCACTGCAAGTACATCAAGATGCTCTCATCTGCCTCATGATTTAACTTACCATTTGAAATAAAAACACATTATTAAGATTTTGTGGCACTAGTGGCTTTTATTAATCAGTAGCCCAATTTAATATTTTCAAATTGAAAAATGTTTAATTGTTCCTTGTTTGCGCGTCGATAATCATATCCTGTTTATGTATTTTTTTTCGTCAGAACAAGTGCACTAATCCGTTTTCAAGAATATTCATCTCCACAATAAACCAATGGGCAAAACTTAACAGAACATGAGTAATATATGACAAATTAAACAATAGGCAGGAACACATGTGGAATGGTTTTGTTTACAGGTTTTAAATGGTATAAAAGAAGCAACAAAATGATGGTTCATGTTCGAACTTGGTGTATAAAGTCAACAGCTGACCCAACATGGCGGTTCCCCATTTTGTGCGTTTTGCGATTTAATCCCATCCGACTTCCACTGAATGCCTGTAAGCAAACCGCTTTGTTCTTCAAACATTGCAAATTCACTAAGTTTTATTTTCATTACAAGAAGCATTTTGATGGATATCATTTGTTGGAAAAATAAGTGCATCCAATTGATGCGGAGTCAAAACGAAATGCCCTGTGGTCGTTAAACCAAAACTGCTAAAGCATGAAATGACAAGGGAGCAAAACAGCCAGCACTCTTATCTAATTTTACTGACCAATTTGTGGTTGATCATGGTCAATAATTAATTGTCTTCTCAAGAATGTCCTACAAGATCAGTATCTACACATCAGTCATTTTGCACTTTTCACATGCTTGATGTACTATATAGAAATCCCCTCCTTTGTATAAATTTAAGGTGCTTCACTTTAGGGTACTTTACTTTTACAGCTGAGGTATATATTTTTCTTTTGTTTGTTTTTCAGTTTGAATGTCGAAAACGTCCTGAAACTTTATTAAAAAATAATGTAAACAGTGTTCAATCTGTCCGCAGCATCATGTCAGATCATTATTTTAATTTTTGTCTAAAGTATTACAACTCTAATCATGACAGAGGAACAGGGCAACCATATGCAAGGAGGACCTGTGGCACTCATGCAATACGTGTGGTTTTATTTTTTGTTTTACGTCGAGCGTTCTGAAGGGACTGAGAGGCGTGCAGGCGTAAAGGAAACTTCATTTTCATCCCACTCGAGCAATACACATCCTCCATACTTTTGGCTAGCTGCTAGTCAGTCAACGTCAGGTTATAAAGCAAACATTAAAACCAGCATTTTTACAGGTTGTAAACTCACCAAACGGAGATGAGAAGCTAGCAGTGCCTGTTCAAGCTGTCCAAGTGTCTGTTGTATATAACAGTAGAATGTGATAAAACATAAATTGCGTCACTCAGAGGAGAATGTGGCGTAGTCATCTGGAAAATGTGCTTTTCATTACACGCTTATTGATTTTTTTTTTGTTTTGTTTTGTAATGTTTTCATATTATAAATATGTCAACACACATGTCCACATCAAACTTGTTTAAAATCTAAAATAATCTTCCTTTTCTGGGGAGTCGGAGCAAAGAGGGTCAGTGCTACATTATGTGCAGTGAAAGGATGAAGTAATGTATTTTCTTTTCTCTGCAGAGCTGATTTGTTGTTTATGGATTTGGGGTTTGTTTTTTTTTGTTTGTTTTGTGTTTTTTAAACGGGAGGTGGGTAGTGGGGGTTTTGTGGCACTTTCTCTTCCCTCTGCACACACATTTCACTCTGAGGAACTACGGCGGATTTGTACATAACGAACAACAACAACACCAACAACAAAAACAGTATGTAAGCAGTCTCCAGTAGTGATCGTAGTTACACTGCAAGTGTGTTCAAGGTCTATGTATGTATCTGAATGTATGTTTTAGAGGAATTTTGGAAACCTGTTTTTTTTTTATTTTTTTTTTATTATTTTATCTTTTTAATTTACAGTCTAGGAGCCACAGGTGTCCATTGTGAACTGTATAGCGAAGGCCTTGATATCCCTTCTTTTTATTGATTTTTAGTAATGCGAAGCATTTAGGCAATGCCTTCAAGCTGGTTACATTTGATGCAGGGGCTAAAATTGCCACAAGATTAAAAATCAGTGTAAATAGAGGCTCAACCTTTTGTGATTGTTACTGTTATATCCAGCCTATACTGCTAGCAGCTGTTTTTACTGCAGTCAATTACTGGAAGTGGATATATTTCCTATGCAAAACTGTTTAAACAATAAAATGAGCTATGCTACAAAAACGACTTCACAACTGTGACTCTTTCTTGTGTTTACCTTTAACACGTGATTAATGAAATATCTTATTTCGTTTTTTTTGTTTGTTCTTACTGTATGGCTTGTGAAGGAATGTAACTAAAGGGGCTCCTCAGGGATCAGTGTGGGGCCCACGTAAATTATTTTTAACTTTTGAGTGATAACGTAGTGAAACAAAGTAGTGAAAGTATAAAAGATAGAAAAAGAAAACGGACTATGATAAACGTTTTCTCTGTCCAACTGTCTAAACCCGTTAATTCATTCATTCATCTGTCTATTTATCAATACAGTTGTTTTTCTAATTCACCCACCCATTTCTCCATGCATCCATCTATGCATCAAATTAATCGTCCATCCATTTGTGTTTCCTTCTATCTTTTTTATGTGGACAGTGCTACAATTATTTGTATTCTACCTGTTTTGCATTTTTTGTCATTTACTTCTTCAGTTCACATTTGCATTTTAATGGAAACAAAATCATAACCCATGAGGCAGATGCAAAAGAAAAAGAAATACAAAAATAACTCCGTTATTATTATACATATTTCCAGGACTGGTAGTAACAAATGTGTATTTTCAAAAACATTTTCCAGGTTTTCTCAACAAAAACCTTATTTATGTTTATGTGGGGTCAGTAGGCTTTTCCAAAATATTAGTTTTGGTATAGATCGGGTATTAACGCCAAAGTCCCTGGAGCGAAACATTGGTTTTCTCAACAACATGGCAGCTGAAAATCTCTCTTGCTAAAGAGAATCAAATATTTTATACCATAAGAGAAGACTCAATTGCATATCATTGTAGTTAGGATTAGGATTAGGGTTCTTTCTGCAGTACAGTACAGACAAGTCTTCCAAAACTTGAGGTCAATCTGATTGCACACACTGTTACTCTCCTTTATGTTTATTCCCAGAAATGTGGAGCACTGAATGTTTTGCAAGGTGAAAAAAGGTTTTAAAAGAACCTTAAAGCGGATTTGTGGTAGGAAGGAAATAAGGACAGTATGAGATCAGAGGGGGGAAAAAGTATCTTAGTACAGTAATTGGATTTCCTTTGATTCTCCGAAGTATCTGTCACAGTAAGGCCTGAACGCAAACATCAGTTTATGTCCAGCAGCGATCCTGTAACTCCCCCACACCCATTTTCCATTGTGGCATTACTCTCGCTAATCTGCTGTAACACCCCAAATCCCTGGAGAAAGGGGACACGGTGTTTGGACCTCAGATTTAGTCCATCAAAACACCAGAGTGCCACACCAGGTAACATCCATATGGGTCAGTGGGTCAAGTTTGAGAAGCTCTGATTGAGTAAGTCCTTCTAATGGGATTGAGGTCATTAGAAGGGGCAAACGTCAGGTTAAAGCGGCAATTAAATCTCATTATGGAGCTGTGTGACGGGCTTTTCTGGACAGTTGACGACAACAACAGGAACCGTCGGCGCTGCCCTGCAGGCCAGGTGGCTCATCTGCTGCATGGGTGCCCTCCTAACGGTGATTAAGGCACTACATGTCGCACGCCAACACCAGAAAAGCCCACCTGGCCTCGGGCACAAATCAGACTTTATTTGGCTTCCATTTAAAAGGGACCAACAATGTGGCATGCGGATATAAAATTACTCAATCTATAATGGTAATCATTATGCCATTTATCAAAATTGGCCAGTTGAATCAACATCTGGCTTCAATAGGAAGCTCTTGTCGGTGAGGGTCTTGGCAGCGTCTTGTACCCTACATATTTTCCATTCTCTTTTATCAAGGCCTGCTGTCAGTGATTTGACGAAGCTAAATAGATGATGATTTGGTCTTATTATGTTTCACAGAGCTCCAGCAAAAGGAGATTTGTTGATTGCCTTTGTGTTTGTCCATTTTTCCTCCTCTTCCGCGTACGACTCCGGGGGAAAATAACGGCGCCTCACGGCTGTCCGACGTGCGGCTCCACTGTGTACCGAAGAGGGGGAAAAAGCACAGCGAGTTCTCTCACACAAACCTGTGAGCGCAGAGGCTGGACTGCACCGTTGGAGCCGAGCCAATGCCAGCACAAAGAGCTCTGTCACGTCTTAAGGTTGAAACGGAGAAATATAAAATTTGTCTTGCGTGCTGCTAGAATTAAGCCGGAGAATTAATCCATTTCCTCTTTTGGCACAAAATTGTGACTTTAACGCACTTTATCTAGCAGGAAGCAAACACAGCAGAGTTTGTTCAGATTTATTTTGTTAGTGTTTACTTATGTAGATCTTAAATTTCCAGTATGATTACATAGCATTGCAGCAAACACATTTATGCTGGGATTATGGGAGAAATATACTAATACTTCTTGGCATTGAAGAATAAGTTAATTTACTTTACCAGGAAGCGGCCGAGGCAAAGTTTCGGTTTAGTGATCTCGGCCATATGTTTTTAATAAAGATTGAAAAATTGCATGAAGATATTTTTGTGATTACAAAACAAGACAAATCATTAAAGATCTTGGGAGTAACTCAGGCCGCTCTTGTGTACGTTCACCACTGTTCCATGTTTTCTCCACGTATGTTCAATGGCTCTCGGTAAGTTAATCACATTATTTAACTTGTTGCGGTTTTATTCAGAGTTTCAAGTTGGTTTCAATAGATAGAATCGTGATTTGAAAACTATTTCTTTATTTTATTCCCTGATCATTTTCAGACTAAGACATTTTTCCACATTTCCCCCAGCTTTTGGTCACTGCCGTCACTTTTATCCTACAAGTATGATCGAGTGATTTATTTTTTTTTACTTTTTTGTACTCTTGTCTTGACTGACACCTTTCTAACCTGTCTGCAAACTTTGGCTTCAGCTACAGATTAAGTGATTAGTGAATGTCAGGAAAATCCTGCTAACACAGACAAACTTCTTACAGGTTTAGTGTAAGCTAAAGAAAACTAAATGCTGAAGCTGAAAATAAAGAAAATGCTTCAATACAGCTTTAGTTTAAGGATTTGCCCTTTATTGCCTCTTTTTACTTTTTAAATATCTATTCCTATAGTAAATTTTATTATTTATACTGAGATTGTGACGGTTGCATGTTACATTACGTGTGAAGACAGTTTTGAAATGATTAATTGTGGTCTCATGTCCATTTAATTTACAAAAACGTGAGAGATAATACTGGATATCAAACAACAGCAGTTATCTTTATCTACATGCTGGGTGGTTAATTAATTTAACTGGAGTAAAACCTTTGAATTTCTTTTGTTTTTTTAGACTTGATGTAATACTGGGGCTGTTTAGCATTGTAGTGGAATCCACGAACATTTGACACATCCTGTACGACCTATTTATAGTTTAATACCTAAATATGCATTAATACAAAAACCAATTTAGTGGTACTACAGTATTTTTTTATTTACTCTTTTGGATATACAGCCAATATAAAACAAATGCTACTCCTGGATTGGCTGCTTTGTAAACACCAACCAATAGCATGTCAAGTAGCATTACATGTCAACTTCTCAAACATTTTCCTTTGAATATATTCCGTTTGTTCTACGAAAAAAAATCAGCTGATACTCAAATTTTACTCAAATTCTTCAGTCAAGTTCCACAGAAAAATCCACAAAAACTGAACTGCGAATAAGTTCAGTTTTTGTGATAAGTATTTATCAATCACTTCGTGTCAAATTAATTACCTAAACACAATAACGACAGATTTTTCCCTCTGGGATTTCTGACGAGCACCAAAACTTTCAACTCTAGCGCTTTAATGAAGAGACAACCAAAATCTTATCCTGCATTTGTTCGCAAAAAGAGAGCTTGGGGGATGAAGGAGGGATGTCCAAAATTAAAAAAAACCATCTCTGATCCTAAACGGCACCCTTAGCTCCAGTATTCCCACACAAATTAGCATAAATTTCATAGTCCGAGTCATGAACCGTGGCTGGAGCGTGTTATTAGTCTATCTTTAGGTGGAAGTACAGGCCGATCACGCTGCGGCTCGTTGTTATCTCATTGAAAGCGCCCTGGTATCACACCCCGCGGATTGACGGTGGGTCTTAAGATCGTGGGATTTGCTCACATATTAATTCATGTCTGTTTAGATGCGCAGAAAAGAAACAGGTGTTCGGTGTTTATGTGCGTCAGAGTGGGAAAGGAGTTGTGTGTCATTGTGTTTTTGCTGTGTTGTTTGTTTGAAGGCGCACACGGGACGCCTGTGAGCGCGGGGGTGTGCGTGCGCGTCGGGGTGTTTGTGTGTGTATGAATTGACAGAAGGGTGGGGGTGCTTTATTGAAAAGTGCTCCTCTCCTCCCCTGTTCAACATGCTGGATTAGCACCAGCAGTTTCCCATGGAGCTGTCCTTCCCAGCCCCCCACCCATTTGCATAAGGCGCAGACAGGCGGAGATGTGACAAACAAACCTGGCACACACAGCGCCGGCTGGCATCTTTACATGAACTCTTTCACTCACTCCCACCGTGACGAGAAAGACGAACAAGACAGCGACCAAGGAAACCCACCTGTGCAACTTCTGCAGGGTAAAACGAAAAACAAGAAAAGTTTAACGCCTAGGCTGTGCCACAACTGGGGTTGTAGCCGGATTCAGTGTCATGACAAAGTATCTGCTTCCTGCACGATTTCTTTTGTTTACTTAAATGTTAAAGGTAACCAAATACATTTTAACATCGGTTTATAAACAGACACGCAGACATTCTCCTTCAGGATTAACTACCACCATGTTTGACTGGAGGTATGATGTTTGTTTGTTTTAAATGCTGGGCTACTTCTGTTGTCAAAGAAGTTCTACATTTGTCTTGTCAGTTCACAGACTATTTCCCCAAAGGTATTAGAGATCATTAAGATGATGAGATTTAGTTCTTTTTGGTCAGCAGTTGTTTTGGTCAATCTGATGCAGGGGTGTCCAACTCAGTTTCATTTTGGGCCAAATCAAGATCATGAATGCTCTTAAAGGGCCGGTTGTGCCAGAATGAACTAACTACTAAAATATATATACATTCTCAAAATTAAGTAATATTGAACATCTTTTCAGTCCCTCCAGGATTTCACAGTTGTTTTTAGGATTTTTTAAAATAGAAATCAAAGTGTTTGTGGTTCTAATTTAGAAATATTTGCACTTATGTATGATGGCAAGTGCGACTTTTTTATTATTCGCCGTATTCTTATGGATTATAAATCAAGTAAGGCTCAGGTAGATGTTTAGTAGAAGTAAGAAACACATCCACCTGTGAGCTGGAGTAAACAGTCACTTAAATCCAATATTTTTCTCAATTTTTTCCAAAAATCTGCAATAAACTCACAACTATGTATTAGTGCAAAAGGGATTTGTTGATTTTGCGTGAATTTTCACAATAATTCACAATAAAGTGGAGGGACTGACTGGTGTAATTCGGCAGTAAACAGATAAAAACTGCTTTGATTTAATTGATAAAACAATATTTAAGCACACTGTTATGTGACAGTTCTATTTATGTGTCACTTTAGAGTCTAGAGGGCCACATAAAAGGCCCCTGGGCCTTGAGTTTGACACATGTGCTCTAATGGATGCCCAGCCTCTTTCTAGTTCGGACCTTAACTCAAGAAAGTGAGGCTGGCACAGCTTTCCAAGCTGTTCTTGTGTCTTTAGTGACTTCCTAGATGAGTGGTTGATGTGCTCTTTTATTCACTTTCGTAGTTTGACCACTGTTAGGATAATGGCTCCCACTGTGGTTCACTGAAGACCCCAAAGCCTTGGGAAGTGCTTCGTAATAATTCTCAGACCGATAGACGTCAATAACTTTGTTTCTGATCTTGAATTTCTTTAGATAGGTGCGAGATGTGTTGCTTATTGAGGTATTTTAGCCCTATTCATGTTGAAACACAGGTTCTGTTTGAATCATTTTTGGATTCGACATATCATGTAGTGAAAGAATTTAACATTTTGCATTTTTTGCAACACCCTTTCTATGTCCACATACAGAATGTACGTCTTTGGAAAGCTAAAATCTTGAGATTTCAATAACGTGTGCCAGTAAAAGATACAAGTCATATTTGTAGACACGGTAAATGCTTTCGTCAAACAACTCAGAAATACTAAATGTATTATTTAGTCACCATCCGAAGCCTCTTATTGACAGAACAGAGCCATCTCAAACCAAAAAAGCCAAATTAATGCACTTCAAGAAAAAAAAGTAGACAAGTTTTATATGCACAATCCAACATAACCTACCACTGAAAAAAAAAGTTTTCATGCTAACTTTCATTTTCTTTCATTTGAAAGTGTTTTGGGTGAAATTTAAGAGCTTCTAACAATGTGACATTTTGTTGTTTTTTTTACTCAGGTTCAGATTAGTTTCCTTTATAGATGAAATGATCATTTAAGAACTGCTTTCTTTATTTATATTTGTCAGGGGAAAAAAAACTTTAATTTGATGATCTGAAACATTGAGGTGTGACAAAAAGAAATAAGAAACAGCCTAAACCAGTAACTGACACTGTATAAATAGCCTATAGCCATCACAGCAATCATAGTGATTCACAAGTACAGGAATGCAAAAGGCCAAAGGAGGTGAGACAGGTATTCATAGCTCTGTCATTTACTCAAAAACTCCCCTCGAATCAAAGTATCCTCCCCCTGGCTTTTTTTCTCCTCCACCAAGATGGTAATGTTCACCTTAAAACATCTTTACTGTACCGTGGCTACATAACGCCGCTCTCTGCGCCGCTGTATGGCCGCCAAGTTCCCATCAAGCGCCTGATTTATGGTGCCTGATGCATTCCTTGGCCCTGCCGAGGAGGCAGTTTAGCTGAAATATGAGAGCAGATGCAGAGAACACACTCAAAGTGAATTTGACTTTGGGCCCCGGCCTGTAAAACTGCAAAGCCGGTGCAGAACTTGAAGGTTTTGTTGGTGCAGAAACACACCGCAGAAAGTATTTTGGCTATGTGACATGTGTTTGGTGATAGCAAAAGGAGTCTTTTTTTTACTAGATGTGGAGTTCAGCTTTCGCCCTGTAAAATTACACCAGCATTAAAAAGTACACCTCCTTCCTTTTTCCTGACATTTACATGCACTAAATTGCATACAGGTGGGTATAGGATAAGAGCCCGACACCTTTTCCGTCAGATTTTCAGCAAATAGCTCTCTTGCTTGTACTGCGAAGGCCTGTAATCAATCATTACAACTTCACAAAGCACTTTGTCTTCATTTGGGCCTTAAAGCAAAATTGCTGATAAACTAAAAGCAGATAAACAGAACCAGGCATTAGTGTGCGAGGGAAAAGTCGCCTTATGAAGCGGTTTTCTGCGAGCCTGCGCTGCTTTGTCTGCTCCCAAGTTACAACAGCGTGATTACATGCTTTATTAAGTGCTGAAGTGCTCTCTCTGAGTAAAAGCAGATGTCACCACAAGGTCTGTCACTGAGTCTGGATCTGGGTGCCTGTGGTCAGTGTCTCGGCCCGCTTGCGACTCGCTGCGGTTTCCCTGCAGCTTCAGCACACAGAATCGTCACCGAGCGAAGTGGGTGAAAAACGTTCAGACCGGCAAAAGTTGCTGTATGTTTCAATTTCCTGAGACAAACGCAGTGCAAGGGTACAGAATGAAATACGTTTAACGGAGCGAACAGGCTGAAGTCCTTTAAGGTCTGGTAAAAAAAAAAAAAAAAACCCAGAGAAAACATCAAGATGGTTTTTAATGTAATGATCACCACAAGGCTGCTGATCATTATCAACGTCCTTTTGCTGCCACAAACATTCAGACTGCTAAAAGCATCATGGACCCACCTTTGCACTATTTTACACAATTATCACAAACTTCATTGAGTTTAAATGAGATTTTAATTAGATTTTAGAATCAGAAGTCCAGATCTAAACTCAATTGGGAATTTGTGGCAAGATTCACAGACTGATTATCGGAGATGTTGTCCATCCATTTTGAGGTATTTTGTAATGAAGAATGGGCAAAAACCTTGGTCTCTTGACGCTTCTGCACTTGTTCAAACATACAAAAAGGTGATTTGACAAAGCTTTGATTCAGGGAACACAACATATAATTCCTCCCTCATATCAGTATTTCTTCTATATTTCTTCAGTGAAAGCCTGTACATTTTTTGGAAAACAAATCTTAATGACGTTTATTTCTTTTTCATAGTTCTCCACTACTTTACATTACAGTATTTACCAACCCTGGTCCACAAAGCACACTACCCTGAATGTTCTTCTTCTTGTGGTTGGCAAACAACTAAATGGTGCATTACTGACACCAACTGGTGAGGAGTGTTTATATCGTTGTACAGAGACAATATTTAACACTTAATGAACCTTTTAGAACACAGGTGTCAAACTCCAGTCCTCAAGGGCCGCTGTCCTGCAGTTTTTAGATGTGTCACAGGTACAAAAAGCTGGAATGAAATGGCTTAACTACATCCTCCTTGTGTAGATAAGTTCTCCAGAGCCTTGCTAATGACCTAATTATTCTATTCAGGTGTGGTGCAGCAGAGGCAAATCTAAAAGTTGCAGGACAGCGGCCCTCGAGGACTGGAGTTTGACACCCCTGTTTTAGAAGGAGATACACATCTGTCTAGGTTACAGCAAAACATCTTTAACAGATCTGGAATTGGTGAAAACCAAGTTTAATAATTAAGTACGTAGAATCAAACAGGATCTATTTCAAAATAAATGAATATCTGTTTAGGTCCATCAAACCATCATGGGCCTCCAATAGATGCTTAAATTTCAACCCGCAAATCTAAAATGTCTTTTTGCTGTTGTTTACAAAGACAAACAAAAAATGTGAATATTATGAAGTCTCACTTCATGGTTTCAGCATCAATAAATTACATATTTATTCTGGAAAACTTTTTAAAAAAAATCTTCATAGTTTGGTTGTTGTGTTGCCATGGTTACAATCTGGCACCATGACTTTAACCTTTACTTTTTGTTTGAGCATGGGTTTGCCCATAAGCACATCTCAGCAAATATTAACCAATTATCTCTGATTACATTAGGCTCCGCCCCGTCTGACAGAGGGGGCGGAGCCTAATGCTGTTCTCATCAGTAAATGTACCTTTATGTATCTTTTATTTTCTTCTTCTTCCCATTGGTTCTGCGGATGCAAACTTGATCGTTTGCTCCGTTAGCAAACCTGATTCAGATGATTAGGAACAACCTGTTAATCAGCCATTGATTGAAATCATGTGTGCAGAAGCAGGCGGACGTCTAAAAACACAAAGGGCAGTGTGCCTTGAGAAACTGGCCTAAATTCAATTAGACGTCATACTCTGCAACTAATTAGTGTAATGTGACAAAATCTGAGAAGTTCTAACAGATCGCAGCACACTGCAGAAGGAAATCAATCATGTCTACTGCCATGTTTAGCTGAAGGAAACATGTAAATAATCTGTTTAAGGTAAGTCACTAAAGCTTGTGCTCTCTTTTCTAAACAAAAAAAATCAATTTTCATTCTATTCATGTAAGACACAAATTTCTGAACTAAACTGAAAGAAAAGAAATTTGAATGAAAACAAGTGAGGGAGGATAATAACTGACATGCTGCAGGTGTGATGGCTAGAAACCAGGTGTGTGTGAGTGAAAGGGAAACGGAAACAAAGGAGAGTTAAAATGATTCACTCATTCACTGAACAGTTCACTACAGTAATACCTGCCTCGTTCATAAATAGGATAGAACAACAAGGAAGAAATGGAAATGTATAGCTTTTCACCAAATTTAAGAGTCTCCTAATTTTGGGGGGAAATTATTATTTGAAAAGTTCCTAAATAAACAAATATATCATTTTATTGTAAAAAGCAATCACTGTGAAGTTTAAGTCACACAATGCTCACCAACATGACATAAATTACTTTCTGGCTAAGTTAATTTAGTTTTGGACATTTGAGTAAAATGAAAATTCCCCAAAGTGAAATTATACAGACGCTGTAGAAAAAAGTATTTGTTCCCTTTAAAGTTTTTTTTCTTTCATGTCAAACTTAAATATTTCTGATCATCAAGCGATTTTCAGCGACGAGTTAATTTGGAAAAATCTCCCCAAGCCAATCTGGTCCCATCTCAAAACAGTAATCACAGTATTTGATTTTAATATCACTGTTTTATGCAGATCTGTTTCTGCCAAAACTGTAGACTCAACAAATCATTTAAATAGAACCCGTCTGACTGCATGAAGGAGGTGAAGAGACTGGAAATCAAAATAAAAAAATGAATCAAAAAACAAATAAATCTCAATATTTCAATCATCTATGATTAAAAGAATTTTATGCTAAAGAATATTTACTATGGGGAATGAAAATCTATTCATGGGGGAAAGTATAGTTGTTGTGTTTTTTTCAAATTTAACAGGAACCTGAGTTTAGGTGAATCAGATTTCAGGGTAACTTTCACCTCAGTTGCTTTAATTTTACAGTCTCTTTGTTTATTTTGTTTTTGTTTGCTATGAAAGCTACTTCATTTGATTGATAAAAAGTTAGAAAGCTGCTAAAATTTCTAGAAACATTTGAGCACTAATGTTTTTCTGTCCAAAATTTGAGTATCTTAAGTCCATAACAGATCATTGTAGACATAAAGATCATTTATGGAGGGCTTGAGACCAACTGGAAAATTCTGCCTCCATCTCTGTCTTGGTCTTTGAAGATCCAGTCTTGACTCCATGCCCATTATGACAAATCTTTATGACTCACTCATTGTTGTTTTTTTATATTTATCATGCAACTATTGTGAAACGAAAGCTAATGAATCCGGTTTAGAGATTGCGTACCAATATAAAACTGCATTTAATAACTTGAACTGTTCAGGTTTGTGCTAAAATAAAGTTGCAAACTGATCAGGTTTCCGTAATCTTCGAGCTTTGATAACCACACACACTAAATCCTGACACTAAAGCACAGTAGCTAGGGGAAAAAATGGTTTCAAGGGAAGGAATCAACATTTATGAAATCCCCCCCTCTCTGCCATATGTGCTGCTTGTGGGAGAAAACAATGTATTGCATTTACGTCTCATTATATCAATTAATCGTTGCACATCTGTAAGCGTGTATCCTCATTTCGGGGCCTGTTATGTATGTTTGTGTTACAATGGTACGTTGGTTCTTTGGCACCTGCGCCGCATTACAAAGCTAAAGGCTTGGATAATATGCTGCAGGTGCAGTCCTGGCAAACGGGGAGATGGCAGAGTGAGTGTGTTTGTTTGGAGGCAGGAGGAGGAGGTCACCTGCTGTTGATGGTTGGCACTCAACATTAGAGCAAACGGATGACGTCAACCTAGACCCTCTACCTCCTGTGGACTGCGTGTTCAGAGAACCTTTCATCTCCGGAAACAACACCTCTTCCACAAAGCTGGCCTCACAGAGCCCGACGCAGGAACCGAGGGCTCTTTCTGTCCATCCTGCCTCCCCATCTGCAGCGCTGTCAATAATTATTGAAGGTAATTACGACGCCGATTAGGAGCGTTCTTTTATGGCTGCGTTGGCAGATCTGCAAAGTAAAGATGGGCTGATGGAGGCAATCACAGGAGAAGCATCTCAGAATGACATCCAATAAGCAGTCGTTCTGCTTTGCAGAAATCTAATTATGGGATGGCTGATCTATAGTCACTGGCACGGCGATGTTATTCCGCCCTGGCACACCGTGTACAGTTGCAGTCGAACTCAGTCATATGGTCATAAATCGCTTGTAGATATTTGCACAGATCGACTTTTTCCTTTAGGGATTGGCATCATCGTGGCTAAGAATAACATAAAGCTACAGAAGACACTTTTAAACTACCTAACTCTAATGCCCCTGAATAAAATCCACTGCAAACTTTTCCCTACAGAAGTAGGCTAATTAGTATATTGTGTCAGCTTGAATAATTTAATCTTAAGATTGCAGAAATGCAGGTGTTAAACACTGAATTTTCACAATAAAATTCAGTGAAAAAGATGCGACAGAGTGTAAAGTTTTATTCTTTTGCTGTTAAACTGTCTAGATATGTCCTTAAGGGACGGTATGTTTTATATTTCTATGCATGTTGAAACATTTTTGTGCAAAGTGGTGCCCTCTTTGGGTTAAACAGTGGCTACTGCAGTCAGATTTTCCTATTGGTTACAACCACATAGCTTGGTTGATGTTTACGTCACATCCTGGTATAAAACCATCTCACTCAGACACATGATGAGTCAGGAGTTGGAATAGTGAGCATTGATCGATAGCTTTGCACATGTGTGACTCATTTGCAATGTGGACTCGGAGTAAACTGGATCTCTGCTCTGACTGTAGTGCTTAGGCAGCAGGAGGGGCTCACAGCAGCTGCATGCTCTCTCACTCAGGACAGTTTCTGCAGAGAGATTGCTGCTTAACTTGTTGCCTGAAAAGCCTCCAACAACACAGGGGGGGAAAAAGTTGATAAATTTGTCACTAATTACTTTTTTTCAGAAAGTCACTAAGGGGTCTGAAAAGTTGCTGAATATAGCAACAGTATGTTTCCTCTTCCTGGCCACGCCCCTCTGTGGCTCTTGGTCCCGCCTACTTTGACATTTTTTTAAAATTGTCAGTTGTGCTAAGAGGGTTAGCTACACTTTAAAGCAGAATCAGGTTATGAAACAATAATCTCTATTCAGTCCATCATCTGACAATAAGATTATTATTATTCCAAGATATGAAAGTCTACCTAAACTTGTAGATTAGGTAAGGAGGTTGCTTTGACAAAATGCCTTGTTGAGGTCAGAGGTTAGAGTAGAATGGGCAGACTGGTTTGAGATGACAGCTGAAGTGGTGGTTGCCACTCCTGTCAGCTAAGAAGAGGTTTGAATGAATGCCAAGTGGATCGGAGACTGCTTCAAAAGCAGGAAGCTGACTATGTTGCCAGGAATTCTGGGTAAATGCAACCAAAACAAACTTGCGAGTCTACCGCTAGCAGGAGTAGCGGCTTGATGTCTTTTGCCGAAGACAAAAGAAAAATCCTACAGCCACAAAAATCTAAGGTTTTCATGTCGTTTCCTTCAGTGGTTCTTTGTGCAGCACCTCCACAGACAAGAGGGTGAACAGGCTTTTCAAACGTTGCAATTTTGGTCCCCAATCGAACCGAGCCAATCAGTTGTATCTGGAACAAACTTCCAGAAAACTGTAAAACAGCCAAAACACTGACTTCCTTTAAATCTCAACTAAAAAGCCACCTGTTTAGAGTTGTATTTGAGATGTAATCAATTACGAATGGCAACTGACTTAATGTAATGTTTTGATGATTGACTCTATGTTGTGTGACTGTGTTTATGATGTAAAGCACTTTGAAATGCCTTGCTGCTGAAATGTGTTATACAAATAAAATTTGATTGATTGTAAAAACATCCTAAGGCAGTTCTGTTGGGGAAAGGAGTCCAACCCGGTTCTATCAGGGCGTCTGTAATACAGCAGGACAGTGTGGCCTTACGTCATCCTGAATAGCAGTGTCAAGGGACCTTAAACTGTTGAATTGCATACTCAGCAAAGATGAACACTTAGTGTACTGTACCCTTCAACATCAGAGCTGCTGAATTATAAAGGAGGTGTAATTGAACATGCATCTCTCCTCAGTGGGTCATAGCCTGGTGTAGATTTGCATAAATGCTGTAAAGGCAATGAAGCTGATCGGTAAAGTGAATAACCGTGATTACTTTAGGAAAGGATCTTGACTTTACCAGATTTGCAGAAACGTTTTCCTCTTTTTCCCTGCTAATGACTGAATAGCACAGAAATTATAAGTCTTGAGTGTCTCACCTGCCTAATGTTTTCTCCACTTTCTGTTCTGTTACAGTTTCTGTTAACGACTTCCAGATTACAGCTCGGCTGAAGCGCTGTGGAGGAGAGAGAGAGTCTGAAACTGTGACTTAGTCGGATGTGTTGGTACTGTACGTTTGAGGTGAACCTGACGACCGTTTGTGGTTTTTCTTTCAAACTTCGTACTCTAGCTCTAAAGTGCACTTGCTCTGTAGCCGTCTGTGTTGTACCATCAGCCCACCTCAAACATGTTGTCTGTTAATGAAATGCAACAAAGTGACAAATTTGAAATCCTTGATTTAGAGGAAAGACAGCGTAGGAAGCGCTCAGCATATGGCGCTGCGTCTTCAAACTTGGCAAGAGGCTTAATAATGAAGATTTGCTCTAAATTAAACAAAATCCCTAAAGGGAAGAAAAGGAGAGCCGTTGGAAGTACAGGAAGGAGTAACCTTCACTTTTAGGTGCGCAAGGAAGCTAGCAAAACGAGACAAGGAGACCTTTTTATGTTTAATACATTTTCTAAGGTTTGTTGCTGCATTTAGAGAACAACCAAACGTACATTGAGCTCTTGGATTGAACACCTTTCCATATGGCATATGGATCTGGGAACAGATCGAAGGATGAAATGAGGGGGGAAAAAAGGAGTCCCATGTGTTTTTTTTTTTTCTCTTCATTAGATCCCAGAAAAACAAGAAGCGCCGCAGCAGCTTGATTGAAATTAGAGTTGTTAAAGATGTCAAAACGGGTGCGGCTCATTTGGAGGAGCCCCTGACAACCTGAACGTGGATGTTCGCAGATCTTTACAGGGCGGTGACGACGCTCTGAAAAGCCTGCTTAATTATGCGTAGATTGAAATATTAAGATGTATACATAGACTGCTGCTTGAATTATATACATTTTGCGTCCAACTATAAAATACTTGGGCTGCACAGTGGCGCAGTTGGTAGCACTGTTGCCTTGCAGCAAGAAGGTCCTGGGTTCGATTCCCGGCCGGGGTCTTTCTGCATGGAGTTTGCATGTTCTCCCTGTGCATGCGTGGGTTCTCTCCGGGTACTCCGGCTTCCTCCCACAGTCCAAAAACATGACTGTTAGGTTAATTGGTCTATCTAAATTCTCCCTAGGTGTGTGTGTGTGTGTGTGAATGGTTGTTTGTCCTGTATGTCTTTGTGTTGCCCTGCGACAGACTGGCGACCTGTCCAGGGTGACCCCACCTCCCGCCTGGAACGTAGCTGGAGATGGGCACCAGCAACCCTCCCGACCCCATTAGGGACAAGGGTGAACAGAAAATGGATGGATGGATGGATGGATGGATATAAAATACTTTCTCGTCATCTTTGAAAAAGCCTAACTTTCTGCTGTTTGTGCATTCGTTGCTTTTTCCTTCATTTTCAGTCTAATATCTGACCTTATTAGATGAACCTTTTCTTGCTTATGAATCCACTTGATTTCAAGGGATAAACCAGAATCTGGTTTAGCAAAAAGCCAATTTAGAAACTAGATCTGTAGGCTGTTTGCACCCAGCATCTGTTAGAAAGACCCAACTTGTTTCTTTTTTTTTTTTTTAAACAAATCAAATGAACACCACTTGACAAAGAGGGAAAAAAAACATAATTTTAGCTCCAATAGAAATAGATCATGTTCTTTGCTGTCTGCTCCTGTATGTTTCTTGTTCGAAATAAAGTTACTGGCGAAAAGAGAGAACATGAGGAGAGGAAACGGAACAAACGCTCTTCGCGCACTTCAAAATAAGAGCGTGAAGATGAGCTTTTAACTACTTGAAGAGTTAACAGTGGATAACCAAAACTTGAACACAGATGTCAAACTTCAATATCAATTAAAATGGCACTTTTGAATTTATCTGGAAAAATTAAATTGGGGGAAGCAAAGGGCGCGAAACATTTTCAAGGTTAGCTAAAGCACTGAACAAAAAATTAGCTCCGCTATTAGCTGATTAGCAAGTTAGTGAAAATGTGTCTGCTGACCACTGCTAGCCTTTAATTAATGCTAGAAATATTTATATCTACCTTTTTGAAAATGGTCTTTTACTATTGAAGGACAGTGCAGAGGTGTGACACTTTTCTGGTCAGCCATTTGAGGTTGAAGTAGCTAATATCTATCCTCTTCCTTTCTTTACCCAATCACTGTTAAAGAAAATAAATGGTGGTTTTGGATTGGATGCTTTGTCAAGTAGCATTGTATCTTTATTTTTCAGCTTCCCAAGCTGCAATTTCTTTTATAATTTTTCAGATTAAAAAAAAATCTGTAACTTTGCAAATTTTCCGCAAATAATTTGTGTATTTACCGATTTTTCATTCCATAGAACAAATCTGCAAAGATTGAACCGTGAACATGAGGTGGTCCACTGTACCATTAACACACAAATGTACATAAAAACATACATGCTATTGTTAGTGAGAACTCTGAAAGGGAGTCCTCATTTACCTTTAAACACGTATATGTGCATGCATACTCCCCAAACAGTTAGTTTAAAGACTGCTGAGGCACTGTGCTGTAAATCTGTACAAATCATAAAAACCAGAGGAGATGTAGAGAAGCATTTGGGAGCCAATTTTCTTCTTTCTCTGCTGAACTTTCATGTCACAGTTACACCTACAGTTCAGTATAATCTACCCAAGTGTCGTCTCTAAACTGATCACGTTGGCAAACACAGTTGCCTCTTTATGCGTGAAACGTACACGAAGCAGCATTAGCATTCATGTCGTCTGCAGGAACAGTTTAGGGTTGAAACATTCCTCTGCGGTCTGCATGGCTGAAGCCTCAAAACGTCACGATTCGATGTACTTCTAAACCAACCACTTAGGTTCAATCCATTAATGCCACAGCTCTTTTCCAACCACAGAGCCCCCTCTCTCCTCCTGTTGGTCTAAACAAAGTATCTTTTGTACTCATGTCCTCATTCTTCCCACTACTTGCCTTCAAGACTTCCTCCAACTTAAACTAATTTCTTGAAGTAATCCTATAAACATCTTTTTTTTTTTTTTAAACTAATCAGACATCATGACCTGCTGACTTGACTCCACTTACCTGAGTCATAAACTTGTGCGTGACCTCATTATCCAGGTGGACATTTTCCTCCATAGATATCTGAAGTTGCAGTTATTTTAAGCATAAGACTTGACGTCGGTACGTGAAAAGAATCAGATTTTTAAGGTATATAGGTATCCGCAGCCCTCCTGACCTCACTAGAGGACAAGGGTGTTAGAAAATGGATGGATGGATGGAATTATCTGCTTTTTGCCACATTACAACCACAAATTTTAATGTATTTTATGGGGATTTCCCAAGTAGTAAAGGAAAATTATATCATGGAATTTAATGTTTTGCACAAATAAGCAGTGGTGAGCCCACTTCTAATAATGTGCTAGTGTCAAAACTAATTTCTCATTTAAGGCGCTACCATTTTTACTCACTTTTGATAACATTCAGCGAACTTAGCTTAGCCTAAATTAAAAATTGAAGTGCTATCTTGACTGTTTTGTAAGCTTTCAATTTAATAAAGTTTTAAATCTGAAGTTTTAGTTGGATTGTTAAAAATTCACGTAGAAGTAATTGTAAAACCTTTGTTTGTTTGCCCAGGCAAAATGCCATTACTGCGGAAACGAAAGGCCAAAACATAAGGAAAACATTCGCGTTTTGCTCTGGTGTCGTGTAAATGGGGCTTAAATCTATTGGAAAGGTTGTACTACTTGACGAAGTTTGAGGTTTGATTCTCAGTCTCTGGCCTTTTGCTGTGTTTCTTCTCCCCCTTTACTTCCTGTCTATTTACTGTACAATAAAGGCTGACAGAGCCTAAAAATCTTTTTTTTTTTTTTTTAATTTTTTTTAAAAAGGCTAGTTGTGCCAATCTTACCTGCTTCTGCTGTAATCAGTACATAACCCTAGTGGTGATGAAGAAAACAACAAAAAATGCAGCCAAACCTTGTAGAGACACAACCCAAATGGAGCTAAATAGAAAAGCGTGCCGCACTTTTCAGATTTTTGTTAAATCACAATTTTACATGACATTGAGTTGATTTATTGCACTGAATTCCAGCAAAATATACATAAATTTGTGGCCGTATTGAGAAAAAATAAGTAAAAACTTTGGGGATATGGATAATTATGCAAGGCGTGGTACGCTGGGTGTTTCTGTCATCATGTGAGCATCTTTATCCACAAGTCTCTCTGATTTAGGCCGATATGACAGCTCTTGGGGCCCCAACAGGAAATTCCAGCATCCTAACCCCATCCAGGTCTGACAGCTAAACCCCCCTGCCTCCTATTTTTTTTTTCTCTCTCTCCACTGAAAAGCACATTAGCAATATTTCTTATCATACCGACAGCATCAATTTGCGCACAGCCTCCCCTTTGACACATTTGCCTTTGCCCCCATGAGAGGAGTGGCCATAAATTCACCGCAAGTGTCGACACCAGTGAAATACGCTGTTGCCTCAATTAGCCGCTCAGATCTTGTGTCAGAGCCACGGAGGACAAGAGAGAGAGAGGGGTGGTAGGGGGGAAATGATACGCTGCAGCTGAGCTAAAGTCATTTACCTGTGGGGCCTGGTACTGTCTCGCCATATCAAGGGCCTTTACACAAACATGCCTCTAGCTCTTTTAGCAAAAACCCAACCAAAATGCAGGCCTGGGGCCGGGGAATGAACCTCTCTTACTGGGGTCAAAGCCGACATGGAGCAAAGGAGGGGGAAAGTTACAGCTGATGCGGCGTTAGATATTCTCCAAAAAAGCTCGATTGGAGGAGAAGAAGAGGTTAAGGAGCATTCTGGTGCTGTATCTACGCTCCGGGGCATCCTGCGGCCCGGAGGAAGCGGCGTGGGCAGAAAGGGGGCAAGCGTTTCTCCCTGCTACCCCCTAGCCAGCCTCCTCCAACTGCCATCTGATGTGAGGTAACATGTGAGGGCGAGCTTCCATCTGTCCGCAGTGTACGGCAGCAGAAGGTGCAGCTAATGAGGCTTGATTTGCTGCTGCACCTGCCTCCAATCTGGGGCGGGGGGATTGGTGGTGGTAGCTGAGAGAACGAGATTCTGTGTCTTAGTGTGTGTGTGTGAGCACATCCAATTCCCCCCCCCCATCTCCCCTTCAAGGTGTAATCATTGGTTAGCGTGTATGGGAGCGCCTGCAGGTTGATGGATCCTGGGAATTCATTAGGAAGAAGGTGAGGCCTTTGGGCTGGAAAGACCTTTTGACCCGTCTGCAAACGCTTTAGAAAGCCGAGGACGACTCAAAGGGAGAGGCTCGTCTCTGTTTTAGACGCCTTTTGTTAAAACCCAACATTTCTGTGGTTGTATTGTAGGCTTAGTTGACTCTTCATGAGCCAAAAGTGATCCTTTTGACCAAAAATATATATATGTTGGTAGTATTTTCATGCTTTTTCTTCCCCGTCCCAGATGTTGTCAGGAAGAAGTGGTGCTCACATGTTAAATCAGGCATATTTATCCCCCCTCACTGTTCCCTGTCACAGATACCATTTGACACAAGAGCTCTTCAGAGGCCAGTTATTCCAGGCCATTGAATCCAGACCAAAAGCTTTTTCCATGTGTTTTTTTTAAATGTTTTAGTTTTTCCTTCTCTTTTTCAGTCAGCTCCTTGCCTTTTCCTGAATCTACAGGAGGAAAAATCTCAGACTAGATCTCCAATAAAACCTTCATGTTTTGGGTTGTTATCAGTCAACCAACCAGAGGAAAACCGCTTACACAGCATGATGCTACCAAGAAAAAACAGAATTAGTCCACTAGTGTGTCAGTCTATCATGCAAATGTCAAGTTAGCCAAGTTGCTAATTGTCCTCAACAATTTCTGACAGGGTGGTGGTAGAAAACAATTTTAAAGCATTAATTGGTAGTAAATATGACTGCAAACACTGAAAAAATGACATTATTTAGCCTACATATGACAAATTGACTGGCGGTGTCTTATGTTCTTCAGAGCTGTTGCTGTAATAGCAAAATATAAACTGCAATAAAACAAAAAGCTCGCTGCTCAAAGTCACTTTTCCTACGTGGGATCCTTTTATTCTCCAACTGCCTGTTATGGAAAGATTTGTTGTTTTTAATTAGAATTATTCATTGGAGGGTCAGCACTGTATAAATATACAGAAATTAATTGAAATTGAATTTAGGGGCCAGATCATGCAAAATGTGATCCTTTTTGTAAACTATCAAAGTATTTAATTCTGTTTCTACAAGATAATTATACTCCGTTAAGGCTTTAACAGAAGAAATGATTGTCAAAAATTGGAGATAGTTTAATAAAATCTAATTTATTGGATGTTTTCAGATGTATGCCTCTTTTTTTTATAGTGAGCATGTAAAATGTATAAACCTCAACAAGTTTCTGAGAAAAGTAGCACCTTTGACCTATTATTATTCTTTCTTGAACAGATTAAAATAGGTTTATGGGCTACAGAAAAGATGTTCACTATGTTTTTTTTGCACAAAATTATTCTTGGATGATGAGATTTTAGCCTGGCCAGTTCCGCAAGCAGATGTACATATAAGTCACTGTATATATTTGAAAAGCAGAAGTGGAACCTCATGCACAACCAACAAAATGGGGATTTTTTTCCCCCCCCATCGATGCACTCCTTGGATTTCCATAGTTGAGATTGATGTCAGCATTCTCAAATGCCGCCATTTTGTTTGCTGGACTTTGAAGTCAGGTCAACGCAGACATAATATAAAGGTCTAAAATTTTCTCTTTTTTTTTCTTTTTTCTTTTTTTTATTACAAGAGTAATGCGACCGTATTGGAAGAATATAGTCGTAATATCAGAATAAAGTCTTACTATTACCAGAATGAAATAGTTATATTAGGAGGATGAAGTAGTAATTTTGAGCTATAGCAAACAATATAAAAATAAAATTAATTATCCAAACCTTTTTATTAAAATTACTTTTTTTTTCTAGTAAATTTGCATCTATATTATAACTGTTCTTGCAATTAAACAAAATCTTGTAGTCAGTTTGCTTTCATCAAATCCGTTTAACTGTAACTTGCTGAAGAAAAGCCCCCCCACAGCATAATACTGCCACCACTATGTTTCACCATAGGACTGCTGTGTTCATGGTAATTTGCATTGTTAATTTTCTGCCTTTTGTGACGTTTTGCATTTCGACTACATATTATGATTTTAGGTATTTTGTGAACTTCGTAAACAAGCACTTATTATTATTCTTTTTCTGTCAGATTTTCCCACCTGAGCTGCGGATCTAGTGGCTCCTCCAAAGTTACCATAAGCCAATTGGTTGATTCTGGGATTAAAGCTCCCTTTGTGGCAGCATCATGCTGTGTGAAGGACAGAAAAACTGACCAGACTTGGTGTTTTAATACAACGCACAACAAAATTCACATTTCTTTTATTGGTTCTCAAGGATTTTTTTTAAAAAAATAGTGTTTATGTCTATTTTGCTGCTAAGCACCATCTTGTGTTTATGTAGCACAACGGTCTGCAACCTGTGGCTCCGGTTCTACAAGTTGCTTTTTGGACTTTCTAAAATGTCTCTTAGTAACTTTTGCTAAGGATAATAAATACCCAACCCATGGTTTTCCAGAATGACACTAAAAGTAACAGTAATATCTGTTTAAATATATTTTTTCTCTGACACTATAATGCAAATATTAATATTCCGAAGAAAAAATAAATTATCCATGAGGTGTTTGGAAAGGTTTTTTATTTTAAAACCTACAATTAGAAATAAAACGGTGATTCTTTAAAAGTAACACATTTCCTCTAGTAGATATTTATCAAAAGTTGTTTTTCAAAAGGTGAGGTGACCTTTCTAAATGCGTTTTATTTAGCAGAGCAAATCCTGGTAAAGTGAAGTTTGTGGCTTTAATGCGACAAAATGAAGAAAAAACTTTTGTAGCTCAAGTCACAGATGAGGAAAATGTTTTCAATAGGCCTTTTTGTCCACATTTCCAGTAATGCATGCAAAGTCTGTGACCTGGCAGGGACAATATAAAAAAATAAGCTTTATTAATTGCCATCTAATGCCACCCCGTCTCCTCTTCAGAAGCTTAGAAATGCTGCGATGAATCAGAGCTTAGTCACCAAAAAGAATCAGAAGCTGACAGAGAGGAGCATAAATCTGAGCCCGGTGCTGAAATTACGAGCCAGCTCCATGGGAAAAGAGTTTATGCTGCAAATCTGAGAGCGCTGATCATCCCATCGGGCTCATTTGTTTACTTTCAAATTCCCTCTTTTGTGGGTTTGGAATTAGAGCTGTGTTTGTGCTTGCTTTGGCCCGAGGATGGAGGGGTGGAGGGCGAGGGGGAATCACGAGGGGGAAATCACTCGAGATGTGATTAAGAAAATTTATACTGCCCTCTTCTGGCAGAAGCGATGATCACCTCTCCGTGCAAATGTAAAACTATTACTGCATTCATCAATGGAGTGCAGTGGAGAATCACTAATGTGCAGCTAAACATGACATAAATCTTCATTTGAGCTTTTTCACAGCATGGAGAGGATTGTTTCTTCCCTGCTCACTACGATCTCATGTGCAAGGGATTAATTTCATATGAGGAAAAAAAAAAAGGAAATAAACTAACTCTAAATCCAGAATTAAAACCAAACAATTGTTTGTTTTTAAAGAGGAGTTTCCTGCTCCAAGCAGGTAATTGTCCGTAGCTTTAATGACCGATGCGGGTCGTTCATTAAAGCCCTGCATAAATCCCATATGTCTTCCCTCTTGTGTGTGATGGTGCTCCAGTCTTTGCGGCTGACGTGAGTCGGATCTTCAGGCAGGTGGCTGGGAAACGGAGGCAGATGGGTCGAGTGTACGCCACCGCCGAAATCTGTGAAGTTCTCTCTTCAGTTTCAAGCTGCACCGATGGGCCCTTGAATTATTACCGGGGCCCCCCTATTCATAATTAGCCCGGGCCTGGTGGGGACCAAAGCCCCACTAATGATGCCTTTGTTGCCGCTGATCTGTGCTGCACAATCAACAAGAGGGAGGGGGGATGTATGACTGAGAGGAGCGGTCCCACATTGAGCGATAACGTGCCTTTAGGGCAGCCTCTCTAAAACAATCACGCATGGTTTCAGCTCTCCCCTCGTTAAAGATGAGTGTTCACAAGGGGCGTGAGACTTGGTGCGTGTGTGCGTGTGTGTGTGGGGTTGTGTGTGTGAGAAAGAAAAGCTTGTAAGTCTGCAGATATGCCAGTTCCCACAGGCATTATTGGATATTTGGTTTCACAGGCCTGTGGTCTCTATTTGTTAAAGATGCCTTTAAAAAAACAAACAAAAAAAAACAAGTAATTTCTTTGACTTAATCAAACTTTTGGTTTTCCATCAGAAAGTCTCTAAATCACTCCTAAATTTGCATACGTCTTATTTTTCAAAGCCCAAACGAATCCTGAGTTTTGCTGTTGATTTACTGACCTTAAAGTGAAAGTAGAGTTGGTGTCGGGTTGTGCTTATATTTCTTCACAGTACACAATGTCTCAGCTGGTGACATGTGCTTGAGTGAAAAGGAACTGTTTTAACTTGATACCAGAGCTCAGGTATGCGTCGACGAAGGCTGTAACCTGAGCGGACGGACAGAACAAGAGATTCGTCCTATTCAGTAACGGTTAAATGTATCTGAGTGAGCCGTGTTTAAAAGTGTAAATTAATAAAGTGGAGAAAATGGATTTTATGTGAATGTTAAAGGCAGAATTATAATATGGCGCACCTTCCAGGGTGGCAAGAATGCAGGGGCGCCACAAGTATTATAAAGAAAAAAAAACAGTGGATGTCGCTACAAAGTTTCTGCACATAACTTTTACTTTTTACTCTATAATTGCTCATGGTGGCAGCAGGATCATGTCGCGCTGCTACATTAGTTCTGATTTGTTCTCTTTGTAGACTTTTTGGTTGAGTCATGGATGGATTTTTAGGATGTGTAACTGTGGCAACAAGCTATTGTCTTTACAACTGGGAGCTCATGAGTAGCATCCCAAAAGCTTAGATAACACCTGAACTGTGACCCAAATTCCCAGAGCAGAAGAAAAGCAGAACCAAAGAGCAGAGAGAGGAGGAGGAATAGACACTCATCATATCTCCAACTCCAGCTTTCTAACTATACAGCCAGACAGAGATTTAAAGAGGAATGGCAAAAGCAAGTGAGGTGGATTAGCAGTGCTTTCCAATCATCCAGGACATGATGCTGTAAAATATCATCTCTGGGTGATCTTGAGCAGTTGGAATATTATGACAGTTATGAGACTATCATTCAGCAACAGCCTTCAGTCAGAGGCTTCCTCAGATTTGCTGCGAGACTGACTGCTGCCAGAGCTCCTTTTTGCCCACAGCATCAGCGATTCTTTGAAGATACTTGGATGCCATGAGTTGAAACATTTATTTAATTCCCTGTGCATTTACATTTGACTGTTCATCCAACAACATGGATGCTTCCAGGCAATCTTGCTACTGTTTGGGGTTCTGTGAATCGACTATTAGAAAATACTATTTTCGTGACTGGCAGAACACGAGACGCTGACCATGAGGACGGAAACTGTGGCTATAAAACAATAGGAGTAATATACCGAGTGGCATCCCATTGGCAGGCAGACACTATAAGATTCAAACAGTATCATAACCCTGATAAAGAGAATACCACAGGTCCACTTTATGACAGTCCTTAGGCAAAAGAAAAAACCTCACCTGACAATTGTTAAAATGATAAATAATTTCTAATTAAATTTTTATGCGCAGTCGACAGAAATCTAAAATGAACACGGCTTACCTTAGTTGTAGTTTTCAAGTACTGATTGTGCAAAACAAGCAAATACTAGATTTCATCTGGTTGGGTAGAGCCTGCGTTTGTCTCTGTAACAAAAGCTGCAGCTTTAAAACTGTGCTGTATTCATGAGAATGTCGTTTGAGAGCGTTGCTTTTTCGCATTGTGAAATCTTTCCAAATGCATCTTTCTTTTTTGAAAAGAGGCAGAAGTTCAGTGGTTTTCTTTCAGTCTGCTGACCTGCAGTGTGCAGCAGCAGGCTGCACTGCGTTACTCTCGTCTCCATTCGGCTCCAGCTTTTTTTGTATCTTATTAAAAATATACTTTAGACTAAAATGGGGAAAAAAAACTTTTTACTTTTGAAATTACTACTTTGTTATGAGAACGTAATGAGTGAAAGGCAATACTAACTAGCGAGTAATGCTAATATAAAAACTAATATTGCTCATTAATACCCAGCATGTATGATGATATAATGATAAACCCACCAAACCCAAAAGAAATGCGCTAATTTCTGGGTTTTTATTTGTTCCCAGAGTCTTAAAGAAGTTTATTTATCTCGTCATATTTCTAACTTGGCTTCAGGCCTATTGCTGCCTCTAATAACACCCTCTTGCTAGTAGTGATGATTAAGGCAAAGAATAACCCTTCACCTCATGTTCACTGAATTTATCGGGTTTCCATTTGCTGTGGGTGACAGTTCTTCACTGTCTTAAACGAGCAAATTACTTCTGAAAGTTATTTCTCAATAAATCAGCTAATGAGCTTTTATTATCAATCCATCAGAGCAAATTGTGTTTGCGTTCAATACTACCGTAAGTTACAAAACAATCGAATTAATTAAATAGCAACAGCTTTATCTAAAGAATGTAATTGCCTGCGCATGACTTTTGATTATTGTTGCACTCCACTGGTTTTGGAGCAACAAGTTCACTTTCAAATGAGCTAATCAATGGATTTTGAATGGAAATATTAAATAGTCAGACATTTGCACTATCACTTAAAGTGGTTTCGCAACAAGTTATCTTAAAACGAAAGTTAATAATTAGACTTTTTTAAAAATCGTTGTCAGTTTATGTTTGTAAACTCAAATGGAACAAATATTTAGTGAAGCTTAAAAGCTAAACAGTGCTCCCTCCAGCTGACAAGCAGCATTACATCTCCGAGCGTCGTGTTTACAAACTTCTTAGATGAAATGAGAATTATAACTATTTGGATGAAGGTTGTCAAAGGGGTTTGTTTCAGTCTGTGCTTTTGCACAGTTCTGCCTGTAAAGATACATCAGTGATAGGAGATTTGAAACATATTGGCCCTTTTTGTTCTCTTTGTTCCAAAATGTATTGTTTATATTTATTTTGACAGCAATGGTTTCAGACTCATCTGTTAGCTCTCTGCGCTGCTTTTTTTTTTTTTTTTTTTATTTTACCGTCAATAAAACAGCTCACATTTTTGTCAGATTTCAGATGCATCCTCCCCCTCAATGTGGCAGCCTTTCTTTATTTAAAACACACAAAAAGCAACCCACTCCCACAAAAAGTGCTGCAGCGAGGAAAGGTCACGCTTAGGTTTGTAAATACCTCTTTGTTCCTCCAGGCCATGATCGGTTCTTTTGGTGAAGGCTATTTAAGGTCTTAATTTTGTTTCAGAAAATGTTCTTTTTATGCCATTTCACATTCTGTGTTATAGAATGTTTTCTTGAGATTGTGCACTTGAAAAAATGGCTACTGAAAAGACTACGGGTTTTTTTTGTGTTGTTTTTTTTTGGCAGCTCCATCATGTTGGCAGCACAGTGGCATCGGCATCTGTCTCTGGGTTCACGGTGGTGAGGAGGAGCTGGAGGAGGGGATGGATTTACTCTTTTCTGCAGGATCAGCCGAACGAAATGTCAGTGAAATGTTCAATCTCCAGTGGATCCCAACGTCTCGCTGCGATGATGGCGAGGCTAAGTGCCCCTTTGTTTGCTTCTGAGGAAGTAGATCAAGGATAAGGTGTTTGGTTAGTTGGAGGAGTGCGTGGGAGAGCAAAACGCAGCCGAGGACGGGGACTGTTGAAGAGGGGGGTGCATCCGAGAGTCCAGAAACTTGGCCTGTTTTCAAATGAAAGTGTATTTATGCATTTATTAGTCCGCATTGGCAGCCTGTGTTGAGCAATTGCTCTCCTCCTCCTGGTTAAGTCAGGACTTCTTTAGAAGTCGCACATAGATTTTCGATCGATGAATGCAAAAGTAGTGGATGAATGAAAATGTAATTTATTTTCACAGACGAAGGGGATGTTTCAGTGGCTTTTAAAGGAGCAAAGGCAATAAGAAACTGGCTATTTACGTACAGATGAGAGCAGGATCGGCTTCTGAGGTTCAGCAAGAGATCAACCAGAATGCCTTCTTTTATATTTCATTGAAAATGTAGAAACTATTTTTATATGTATACATTTAAATTATGTTAGTACTCCACCATTATATTCTATAAAATAGAGAGGCAAAGCCCACTGCTAAGCATGCATTTCATTAACATTAGCATGTTTTGTGTTTTTATAAAATACAAAGCCCCCTCACCCAAAAGGCTGATTTCTAATAAACCTAAATACTGGAAGAAATTGTTTTGGTATATAAATTTATGTAGGAATGTTGTTTATAGCACTAGTTAGCTGTTTAACCCCATTTTTAATCTTTATTTGAAACTAGGTGAGAGGGGATTTTTGTTATTTAGCTGCTAATGTGGGTATAAATAAAATATATGCCAGATTTTTGCTGACTATGATCTATGGTATTATTTGCAATTTGATAAAGTGATTAAGTCGTTTTACGTCTAAAATTAACAAATTTGCTCATGTCCAAAGTCTCTATGGTTCACTAATTGGCATGCTTATCATTAAGTTAGCCTTAGCTTCCATTGTGTGTCTTTTTCAATAAATCCCATCATGACATATTTTTAAAAATTTTAATAGTGGGACAGTAGTGATGACTTGGGAGTAATGTTTTTGCAAAATTCTCTGTAAAACTGACACAATGTTTGCTTAGCATTCATTGTTGCTAAAAAAAAAAAAAAAACACTCTTAAGTGTTTGCTATTTTAGTTTAGACCCAGCTAGTTAGCATTTTGGCATTTAGATTTTTTTTGTAGTTTAAGTAGTATGAGTATTGCCCAAAGTTGATTCATGCCTAATCTGCAAAACCCTGAACAGTTCTCTAATTGTAGGGGTTTTTTTCTAGTTAGCAAGCAATGCTAGCACAGTCGCTAGCATTTAGTCAGCACTAGCTAACTACAGAGAAGGGGGTCTATTTTGCTTAGAAATGTGCTTGTAAAAGCTCTGTTTGTGGCCCTGGTTGGCTTCCTAATTAAAATTGTCCCAGATTTTAGGTATTTAATCCTGTGAATGAATACTGGGGATTTGTTTTATTTAGCTTTCAATGCTCTACACATTATATATTGGAGACTAATTAACATGTGTAGCATTTAGTTAGAAGTACCGGTGAGTTTTGTGAGCATTAAATAATGCCTTTATGTGAGGTAACTCATTATGCTTAGGTTTTGACATAAGCAACTCTTAGCTTTCTGCAAGCTCAGCATTTCTGCCGTCTCTAAAATAGTCACTGGTACATTTAGATGATCTAAAACCATTGCTGTTGTTTTTATTTTTAGATTTTATTTGGGTCTTGAAACTGCTTCCCTGTCATGTCGTCCAGGTCATGTGGTCTACTATTTCAGCCTTTTGGAAGGCATCTCGTTTGAAGCCGATTGTTAAGATGTTGTGACAGTTGTGTGAACCCTGTGAAATTAACAATGTCTTAGAGGCACAGCTCACTGATTGCATTGAGACTAAGATGTAGGAAGTCAGCTGTGGAGAAGCCCTTCATGTTTTATTTTTCTTGTGTGAAGGGGCTTGTTGGAGAGGCTGTTTGCTGGGAATTGTTTGAAACCCTGTTGTCTCATAGATCAGATCAAAGAGCACTCAGTGATGCAATAAACTGGTGAAAAGAGGACATTGCTTGGATTTGCAGGATTGGTTTTGATCTTTTTTTTTAGCACAAAATTCCCTCAGCTTTTTATGATACCGGTTCTATTTAAGATCCAGCTTCTCAGGTTTTTATGCTGCCAGTAAAGCACGCACGTTGAAATCTGAAAATTCATAACGTCAAATGTTGTCCTTTTTGTTTCCATACACACACCTTCTGTTTAGCCAGCCTCTGCTGCAGCTAGCAGTTGAGACTCCTCCACTTCTTGCCGTTTCATCCCATCCAGGTGCACAGCGGGAACGCTGCCATGTACGTCCCTTGGTGCACGACAGTACAGCACAGCTGTGGAAGCCACCTAAAATTTGATTCCTCTCGCCGTAGCCTGGCAACGGCGGGTATTAGCGCTCGCAAGCTGGATGGGTGCAGTTCTGGTGCCAGAGGATGGGTAGGATGGGCGCCTGGTTGCAGCTCATTGGCAGATGACATTGAGTGAAAGCTGGCATTCTGAGATTAGGGGATCAGATGCTCACAGTGCTCCACGCAGGAAGTAGTATAAAATGTAAAAATCAATGCCAGGAGGGCTTGACGGGTCCTTGTGTCATACATTACACAGCACATAAACCCACATCACATTCATTTTTTTTAAATTTGTTTAATTTATCGAAGGCTATAATTTCATTTTTGGAAGATTCCCATATCTGGGATGATGAGTAAATATTTGCTCAGCTGAACAAGCCAAAACGTTTCACTCTGTGGCTTGTAAAAGCACTTTAAGATTTGAAGAAAAGCACTGGCATCTTTTTGAAGGTCACAGATTTCACTTTTTTTGTTACTCTCTAATAAAATACTGTTTGAAACATGCCAAAGATTTGGAGTCTAGTACGACTGGTTTAAGTAGGCAAACATCACTAACAACAGCAATTAAACAATGCAAAAATGGTCCAACAGACACAACCACAGTTTTGTCCCCCAGCTTATCTCTGCTGTTTTTAACTACTTGTAACATCTTTAGCTAAATATGCTCTAAGCTTATATTTAACCTGAATTATCAAACTCCTTGTAACATTGCATTTTTTGACTGAATTTCCAGTCATTGTGAGATGCACCTCCGGTGACTAATCTCACAGATTCAGTTTAAATTTGTTGACATCACCTGATCTATTCCCAGGAATCCTTCCTTGTTGGTTTCATCTATTCTCTGTCTATTCATCCTACCTGCAACAACATTGTCAAATAGTTGTTTGACAGTTAATTGTGTCAAAGTATAATTAATGTAAAATATTTATAGTTTTTAAATTCAGAAAAACTGCAATGCCTCTCCTGCACTTTTTATTATATTTTTATTTTATTATATGGTCACTACTACTCAGTTATATGAAGGAAACTATTAAACCTTTCCTTCACTTAAAAGAAAGACAAACATGGTTGTTTGGAAATATGCATGCAAAAAACACAGATGTGATATGGAAAAACTAGAGGAGCTCCTAATAAGTTAAAGGTGTTTCAATAATGGTAAAGTACCAAAATTATATTTATTGTATAAAAGAGACAACTCTGCCATAAGCAGAGTTAGCTTTTAGCTTATACTTTTGTGGAAGTCTATGCATCAAAGTCAAAGTAGGATTTATGAGGTACCACTAATTTAGCAGCACAGGGAAAAATTGTAATGTTTCTATTTCCAAATAAAGGCAAACAGATTGTTTTATTATGGTGATTTAGTCATACTTTCAGATCATAATAATCTGATATCTGCCCATACTGTGTTGCCACATAGCCAAAAATAAATAAAACAGTTCAATAATCATATCCCAATGGATTGCACATCTCTCAGGAAGTGATAACTCTCAGGAATTTTCACTTGCTGCTTTTCTGATCTGCTGTAGCAACGAGCTGTGCTGTTCAAACACTAACTTGGACATAAACAGGAACAACAAATATCAATTTTCAGCTGCATTTTTACATGTATTCCTTTATAATAATGCTCTAGGCTATTAGCATGTCAAATGTGCTTTTTACATATTTAATATTGTCACCATGTTGGGAAGGTATATGAGACGAATATGATTGAGCTCCTCCACCTCTTAGCTAAGCTACTGTTGTTGTTTGAAGAAATGCACCACTCCTGGCCAAAAATAACCAATCAGAGCCAGGAGGAGGGTCTTAGTGCTCTCATCCTCATGTATGCGCTGCTCATCAAATGACTTACCATTCCAGAAAAACTGTTTATCCACAGTCATTGGTGGCCATGCTAACTAGCCTTAGCTTTCATGGCAGGCTCCATTTCGGTGAACCAGCTGTAGCATAGCAGAGAGCAAGGAAGAGCCTGAATGTTGTACATGAGGATGATTGACAGCACTAAGCCCCTCCCCCCACCCCTTCACCTCCTTGACTCTGATTGGTTGTTTCTGACTGAGCGGCATATTTGTTCAGACCACAGCAAGTCCTTAGAGGTAAAGCAGAGGGGCTTGTTTTTTTTCCCTCCCAACACATGATCAATCTCATATCAAATAAGAAAAATATTAAAACATTTTTAAAAACATTTATGATGGTCACATGCTGCTGCTTTAATACTGTAATTTGTTGAAGCTCTGGTAATTTTACTCACGATTCCCAGACCTTAACTGGCAGTCTTATAATTAATAAAGTAGAAGCAAATCTTATAAACAAGTAAAATTTAAATTGTTATGCTAAGAAACCACAGTGGCGACCAAACCCCGATGTAGGGTAATTATCTGAAATTGCTTCTGATCAGCCTCTAACCACAAATTTTGTCTCATAGCTTATGTTTTCAGTTTCACCCACGAAAATACATTTCCTGTTTCGCTTTAACCCACCCTCCGCCTCCGACTCCACCATTTCAAGATAATAATAAAAACAAACAAACAAACAAAAAACACCATGTGGATTTAAAACACCACCAAGTAGCGTCTCTCCACTCGCTTGAGGCCACTGAATGGGGGAAGGCGGCTCTTCCCCCTAAAACGTATTGGCACACCACGCCAGCTTCTGCTTGCTAGAATACCAGATGCCTCACGCCACATGCTTCGACCACTTTGATTTCGTCTCTGTGCAGTTGTTGATCAGATCCGTCTCTGCTTGACACGACCTGCCTCCCGTCCTCCTCGTAACTTTCATCTTCTCCACGCCGGGCAGGCAGGCGGGCGGGCGGCTGCGGCTGTCTTGAGATGTCACACGGTGACGTGCAGTGTCCATCTGGTGCACGTTGTAATGGGGCTGCACGAATGAATGGCCAACCACTCCACTGCTCCCTTTATGAGTCTCAGCAGTGGCGCTGTCCAACTTTGATTCCCCAGTTATTAGGGAATTGAATTTCCCACTGCGGCGACGCCCAGAGGAGAGGAAGAGAAAGAGACGCACAAAAGGAGTGTGAAATCTGTGGCAGTGCTACAGAACATGCTGCACAGCCCACCACTGCTCTCTTCCTGGAGCCTCTTCTTCCTTTGTGAGTGTGTCTGTCAACACTTTTTCACTGCAACCAGCGCTCTGAAAGGAGGTCAGCCTATTGAGAATTGTTCCACAAAAAAACACAAAAAAACAACAACCCAATGAGTACTATAACAATGTTAAGCTGTCATATCAAACCATCAACCACTGTAAATGACTTTAATGTGCACAACTCGACCAGTCCCACTGGAAATAAAGTCTGATCATTTTTGTAGCACTCTATAATCTAATCTAACAATGTCAAAACAAACAGAAAAATGGGGAAAAAAAGGAAATGCATGCATAGATATGTACAGTTAACAAATGTGATGCCAGTTTGAAAGACTAAGTAAATGCAGTTAATGTCATGATGGGAAGGAAATATAAAAAATTAAAGAAGCACAATTTCAAAAATCCTGATGAGTGTTAAAACTAGACCAACAAATGGGGTAAAAAAAAACAAACAACAACAAATAAAATGAAATTCAAAGCTCAATGTTTATTAGTTTTAATAAAAATATTAAGGCAAAAGTATAATGAATAAAATCAAATTAAAAGTGTAATAAAATAGGAATAAATCATCTTGATTACTGAAAGTCAGTTAGAAATCAAACTCTTAAGTTTGCCTTTGAAAACGTCAATCACGCTTCGGTACTCGGGTCAACATGAAGGCAATAATATAATAAATTGATGCCTCACTGTGGGGGTTTGTTATAGCTTCAGGTATCATCAAAATACTTTATTTTCTCAGATGGACAGAAGAAAGTTGACTCACTTACTTGGAAGGATGCTGTGTTTTTCTTGCTGATGTTCGGATCAAACACAGAAAACCAAATTTCACATAAAATGGAGCTGTGATGGGAGCCTGCCAATCAATTTTTATGTCATGTATGGTTTATAAGATGCCATGAGCCTAAAGCTAACCAATCAGAGTTTCCAACTCCACAAAAAATTTACCTTTTTAAATAGTATTTTTCAAAACAAACTTTTGGTGCCTCTTTATGTGAGCTGCTATTAAAACGAACAAAGTTGGATTTTTGTAGAAAACACATGTCTAAATCTTTATAGATACAAAACATAAACAAGGCCCACAGTTTCTAAATTTTGGGGGGTTGATTGTTTCTTCTGATAAGTAATTTTTGCTTTTGAGGGGAATTAAGTGAATATTTGTGGGTTTTAGTTACTCCAAGATTAAGATGAATGAAAAACTTTAATAAATGAACCTAATATTTTCTTTATCTGTAAAATGCGTTGAAAACGTTTCCACCTGTATCAACCACCTCAGGTTACAGGACAGACTTGCTCCATTTAGGCCACCCAAAATCTGTCAGAGAGCCACAAATGGGACCGGAGCCGCACTTTGGGCACACAAGGTTTAATCTATCAGGAAGAATGATTATTTGGAAACTAGATTAATGCTTTACTTTGGCTAAAGTATTGGTTTATTTAGGTTACAGGAGAAAATTAAGCAGCTAATTGGAAGTGGGCAGCAGAGTAAAAAGTCTTTTCAAAGTTCAAGACTCGGTTCATGCTACATTGTGATGCTAAATCTTGACTTTTTAAGGAAAATGAGGACTGAATGCTGTTTAATGAGCAGCGGTTAAGCCAAAATCAACTTTAAGGCCTTGGTGGATAACTCTCTGGGGATTTTCCTTCATCTTTAAAAGTATTGACCGTTTCCCTCCGAATTTAAAGGGCTCCTCCTGGATCCCATCACGAGAGGATTATAGAGGAAAAGGGCAACTGGGATTGCTTGGAGAGCCGACCCCTTCCACTCGAGCCAGCACTCAAGCAGGGATGAAGTGGAGGTGCAGAGACGACCCAGAGGGAGAGAGCACAGAGGGAAGGGAAAGGCAGGGAGGTGGCATACTTTGGATTCCCAATATGTGTCCGGGGAATCCGATGTGAGGCCAGATGGCACGGGCCTGCCGGTCTTTGGGAATCGCAGCATACGGCTGTGGGATGCGAGGCAGAAGGTAGCGAGGAAACGGTGCCGGGGTCAGCTCTTGATGTTGGACGCTCCCCGGAGCTGTTCCTTTCCCATCCCTTTGAACAAGAGAGCATCTCCACACAACTGTGCCGCTTCTCTCTGCTTAATGCGACGGTTTGACTTCAAACACAGCGCTATTCCCCCCTGCCCAGAGCCTCCTGAGTTCCAAACATATGTTATCAGACCTGATGAAAACACCGTGCCAATAACATGCCACTGAGCTCCACGCTCGGGCATATGTGTGCCGTTTTCATCTCGCACAATTCCACGTGATAACGCCAAAACAAACCGATGCAACGCTCGCCGTCCCGACCTGCTTTTCCGTTCAGACGACCAGGATAGGATGGAAGTCAATTACGCCTGTCGACTCTCTCAGACAGATGTCCAGCGTAACCTGGTTAGTGCTAATAGGCAGGTTTTTAAACAAGAGCAATTATTCTTCCTCGCAGACCAGCAAAAGAGACGGATGTTAATATCTGATGCTGAATGTGTGTGACAGGTGTTGCCTCCAATTTCTCCAAGTCTCTCGTGGCAGCCCACTCTGTGAAAACATCCGAAAACAGGCTTTCAGCCAACATTGCGGAGATCGCACACATTTTTAGCACATACTCTTTGACTTCGGGAAAGAAGGGGGGGGAAAAAACATGTGCATGTGTGCAATGATCATCTCTTACTATTTTTGTCTAAATAAATAACAGTTTTTGGAAGCCAAGTGTGGTGTTATGCTTGTTGTTGCATCTCCATATCCGTGTATAGACTAAGATCCTCGTGCTATTCTCATTAATGGTCCATCTGGCATGTTGGCAGAAACACACTGGTATGAAGCTAGCTATGATTAACATTTAATCTATATGATTTTCTAATAAAAGCAAAGGTACCACACTTGGTAATGAGTAATTTCTTTTACTTAAAAAAATAAAATAATAATAATGAGACAAGTTGTTGGTTGCAATTGTCCGTAACGTGAATTTCCTTTGGTGCTTGTTTGCTTGAGTCACCTTTGTGCAGATAAGGTAAATTAAAGCCTAATTAAAATATGTATAACTAAACTCTAGATGATTGCAAGCTCTATAATAATAAACTAAAAATTCAAGTAAAAAAAAAAAGGATTTATTAAGGTTGTTTTTGCTACTAATTGCAAGTGTGGTTCTGTTGGAGCAGTTTAAGTCATTAAAATGACAGAAAATGTCTAAATTAATCAAGTAAGAATGCTTAATTACAATAAATTGGAGGAGGAAGAATAAAACAATTGGGGGAAAGAATTGTATAATGGAAAGAAAAATATAGGCTGTAACTAAAAATCTTGTTGCTACAATCAGTCTAGAGAATTTAATAAATAAATTAAAGAAAAAATAAATTCCCCTGCTGGATGTGATGAAACAAAAGACGGTGGAACTGCAATATTTTCTTGTTTTAAATAGTTGAAATTATTCATCAAACCTACTGAGAGAATAATTTAAAATACATTTTCTGTTCTAGTTACATTAAATTGTATTAACTCTATATTTTCACTTAAAATAAAACTAAAATTTGCCCAGTTTAAGATGAATGCCTTACAGAACAAACTCCACGAATCTTCCTGCACATTTCTATCGCCTTTTACTCGCTACTGTGATTCCTGCCTGAAAACGTCTTTACAAAACAAATGGCAAAAAAAAACAAAATGCCTCTACTTGCTTCAGATTATAGATGCTTTAAGACACCAGCTCCATGTTTACTAGGTTTAAAAGAACCTAGTAACCTTCCATAGACTCTCTCAGACATCTGCTGTGCATGGCAACAAGAACAGAGAAATTGGCTAGGGTTCAAGGCTCAGTGAGCGCCTTTTGTCGGCATACAGGCCTTTGTGGTGGGATAGGAGGATGGTGTTTACGGTTGCCACTACCTCCGTGGCCCCGACACACAGGGGATAATGAGATACAGTTGTTATCAGTGACAGCCGAGGGCCACGAGAAGTCGTATCGGCCGGGTGCCTTCACTCCGAGCCTGCCAACTTAGGAGATGAGATTGGGATGATGCTAATGTCCAACTGAAAGCTCTTTTTAATTGCTTTCTAGTACAAACCAACTCTGGAAGATTGTGTTACCCTATAGAAGATTACTGAGAAAAAAAAAACCCTGCAGTAATATAGCCTCTGCTAATGTTTAGATAACCAAAGTAAATGTATTTGTTCTAAATATCAAGTGGCTACATAACTCCTTTTGCAAATTTTGTTCCTATAGATGAGGAGTGTCAAACTCATTTTCGTTTTGGGCCAAATCAATATCGTTCATGCTCTTAAAGGGCCGGTGGTGGCACAATGTATTGATAAAACCTGTTCACAAACTGTTAAATTTATTAATCAATTGCTAAAATTAAATATTATTGAACGTCTTTTTAGTCCCTCCAGGATTTTGTGATTTTTTGCAATAAAAATTAAAGTGTTTGTGGTACTAATTTGGAAATATTTGCAATATTTGCACTTATTTATGACGGTAAAAGCAACTTTTTATTACTCGCTGTATAGCTCATGGACTATAAGTACAACTGTTAAGTACAAGTAAAAAAGTTTTTGACAATTTTTGAGAAAAAGCTGCATTAAATTTGTTGATTTTGCATGAATTTCCACAATAATTCTCAAGGAACTGAAGGGACTGATTGATATAATTTGACAGTAGACAGATAAAAACTACATTAATTTAATTGATAACATATATTTAAGCACACTTACTGTTTAGTCTAGAATCTAGAGGGCCACATAAAAAGCTATGGCGGGCTTTGCAAGTGACGTCACTCTCTTCGAAACTCCGCCTGCTCCTGTAAAGCCTGTCAAAAAACGCACGTGGTGGCCTAATATCGCTTTTATTTAGTTGATTTCACTTTAAAAATGGTCACATTGTGCTGCGCAGTCGACTGCACAAACAGACAAGGGTGAAAACAAAACTTGTCATTTTATTGTATAACTTTTAACGAGGAAAGATGGACAGCAGCCGATTCGTCATTCAAAACGACTGGCAGCCTTCGGTGTAACCGCGGATTTGCAGCAAACACTTTTTACAAGGTGAGAAGATTAATGTTCATATGCTTTATAAGTAAGGATGATTAGAAAGATTTCAAATATTGCATTATGAAGAAGTTACGCACGTCTAACCATTAGTAGTAACTATGGAAACAAAGCACCGCCATAACATGTACGTATGGAAAAACGGGTTAGCGTCTCGTCTTCTGTACGTTTTTAATGCCGCTACGCTGTAAGGGGAGACGCTGTTTACGACAGTGACATAAATCGTGTGGTGGCAAGTCGGTAAATTGATCAACACATCATGAGGACCGCAGGAAGTACGGGTCGGTTTCTAAGCTAGCTGTTTCAAGCTAGGAAATATCGCACCCAACCAGGTGTGTTCAGAAACAAATTAGCTTAACTCGAACAAGAAGAAGCTATGAATAAACTGACCAAAACAACTTCAGACCCTCATTTCCGACGTCCATCATGGCGCTTTGAATGATTAAGTGACGTAGTTGCAAAGGGTCTATACTTGCCCTATGGCTAGTGTTGACTTCGAATTCTTAAGTAACGTTACATGAAGATGAGCGTAACCATGGAGATGTTAACTGTAGCATATTGTTAGCCTATGAAAGACTTTTAAAAAGAAAGGTAACATTGATTTTTAGAGCAGTTCCTGTACAACAAAAACGTTGGCTAACGAGTCCAAACTGTTGTTGAAAATCAAAAACAAAAATCAACAGTAGTTTCGTTTCTTAAATCCTCCAAAATTGTTATTTTTGCTAGCAGGATTTTTTAGTTGACTTGATTATTCTAGATACATTAGATGTTTGAAACTAGGGGTTACCTTGATATTTTGTGAGGAGTTTTCAAATAATACTAGAGATTTAATTGATTAACTTGGAAGACTCATACCAGATGCTAAATAGTGAATGCTATCTGAATTATGTTTGCTTAGACTGCTGAACATTTCTGACCTGGATATGGAGAACTGCTTGATTTGACATAGTGAAAAATCTGAGTGGAATACACAAAGGAAACTACTGTTATTGCCAGCCAGGTAAGAATATTTATTTAACATTTTTTATTGGTAAGCACTACAAGCCATTAGCATTCAATTTGGTAACCTACTAATCTGTGAAATACAGTACACCAAACCTGAACTCAAGATGTTCTCAGCCACCCTAAAGAATCGACTTGACAGTTTATGTCAATGTGCACGGGTAAGAGATTATTTTAAACAGTGTATGTTATGAAAGTAGATAGCCAATTCACATTTTAAATGTATTGTTAGGCTCCATATCTAATCCAAGAAAATCTTTGTTCATGTATGAAACCCCCCCACAAACATATTTTCCTTTAGGAAATATGGTGGTAACTATATTTATAGAGAATAATCTGATATGATGATATGGTGTTGTAATCAACCACATAAAGCCTCCTGTTCCTCCCTTGCTGAATTAGATCATCTTCATCTTAATAATTCCTCTGTTTACTTATCCAGATTATCCTTTTGAATGATAAAACCTGTTCATTTGATTTCACTGTTTCTGTTTGCAACAGGACAGGTGCTTAATTTACTGTAAAAAAAAAAAAATTGTTTTCTGCGTGACCTCCAGAGTTGCAGACAGGAAATTTGCTGATGTACTACTGCAAACACCCGATAAAATCTGTTCTTTAGCTCATGAATTTGAGAGAAAGAAAAGTCACAGTTTCAGTTAAAAGTGACAAACATAAAATTTTGTTTTTTGAATCTCCCAAAGAAAGTTGAATTTGTTTAAACATTGTAAAAAATAAAATAAAATAAAATTTAAAAAAAGGTCAAAATGTACAAAATTGCTAATGTTGATTTAGCTCTGGTTTCCAAAACCTGAAAATTGCCGGTCTGAATTCTGAGAATGAAAAGAATTAGTTTTAAGAGTTTGTAGGCATTTACAAAAAAATCATACATATTTAAAGTGTTGCATGATGTTACATGTAGTATAAAATGGGTCTCATGGAGCTTTCAGAAAAAGATAAAGAGTATGAAAGAGCACTGACTGTTTTCTGATGTTTGAACAAAAACAACTCTCACAGTAGATAAAAGCTAAAAATAAAACTGAGTCACTTTAAAACATATTCAATTATAATTTAATTAATCTGAACACTAACTTTGTTCCATAAATCCTCAGAGAGACGCTGCATTTTGTCACAATGGGTTGGCGCTATGCTAGTGTTAGCTTAGCTCTGGATAGCAAAACTGAAAACCTTAGCTTTGCCTACGACATTAGTTTAACGCGGCTTTCAAAACTTAGTCAAAACAGTTAACTGAGTAAATGTTTGTAAAATATTTTTAAATATGTCATTTGTAAAGCAATTTGAACTGAATTGTTATTGAAATACAAAGAAACTTGATTAAAAAAAAAACTTGGTTTGTTTTAGTGGAACCGTCTAACAACGTTGTACATTTAATCTGCTTGACTTTTAAAGTATTTTAGTATTTTACATATTAGGGCTTGAATGTATCACAGAAGAACAAAATGTTCTGCCCAAATTTTATGGTTAGGAATATGAAATAAAACAAGTTAGCATTGATTAGTCACATCATTGAAGAGATCTACGCATTTTAGCTCAGCTGTTTATTAGGGGGAAAAAACACACAAAAGATCTTGGGACTTTATTTTTTACCTTTTCTTGGTTGTTTTCCTTAAATACTTCATTAATGTTAGGCAATTAGAACTTTTAGTTATCAAATATTTTGTGTATTGCAATTAATAAAATACATTAAATTTCCATCACTGCGCTTCACAGAAATTTGTACTTATCTCAGAGCTCACACTAAACAAAACCGCTAATTAGCAGTGGCACATATTACCAAAAACTCATCTTAAAACTTAATGGATTTGTTCCAAAACCAGATAAATTGACTTTAAGAAAATTTTTTGTTACATTATAAAGTCTGCACATGAAGCCCAGAGAAACACAGCTTGTACTGTGAAGTCTGACAAGCAGCCATGCGCGTTGTTTGTGAACAAATATCATTGTTCATGGAATTTGGGGTCGACGCTCACGCCCTTATAGATGATTTATGCACTGAGTGAAGGGATGGGGGAGGATAGATGGGCAAATTTCATCTGGCTATAGAGAGCTTCAGCTCAGCAGGCCTTGAGAAGGCTTAAACATAAGCAGGATGGGTGCCAGGTCCTCTCCTCGGCCATTGTGCTTTAATTAACCTACATGGAGCTGACTGCTAAAATGTGCAGTGATAGATAAGGCTTCTTGGATGATTGATTTATTTACCACACATGCTGGTGATTTCCATAAAATTACTGCTCCCATTACGAGCCATATGGACCACAAACGTCATTAATGCACAACGTATGTATGGCCACGAATGTACAAACCATATATATATAAGGCATATTTGGTGGAAACTAGTAATTATGAATCTGGAAAAGCCATCACTGCTTCGGTAATGGTAAATATTCTAAAGGAGGGTGGATGCATGACTTTCTGGGACTTTTCTGGCTTTGTGAAGTGAAGTCTGGCACAGGCCCAGCGCTGGTCGGAGGCTGTGATTGCTGCCGAACATCTCCATCAGAGAGCACTAGAAGGTAACGCTGGGATTAAAATGGGCACTGCTGGCACATGCAGACGGGCAGGGGGCTTCTTTTTTTTTTTTTCTCCACTAGGCCATTGTTCCATATGTGCTCCACCTGCGCCTCTCAGAGCCTCGCGCCAAGCACACGGCCAGCAGGCTCTACCAACCTTGATGATTGGAAGTTGCCATAGCTACGCTGGAAGCTGGTGCTGGAAATGAGTGTGGAAAGGGGGTGAGGCGCTGTAAATCTCAACATGCTATTTTTTTAATTTAGGAAATTGGCAAAGGAAGTGTAGTAAATGAATCGCCGTTAATAATAATTCACATATGGGACAAAACACAATTAGGGCTGTTTTTGGCTACAGGCGAGGAGGAAAGCGGCTCCCTCTAAAATGTGATCTCATCTCATCAAAGGCACTTCAGCTTTCCCAGTAGTCCTGATTGAGGAGATGGAACGACTCTGTCTCCTAATGATGTTTATGGAAATAATATCACTGGAAATTATTGTTGGACACAAAGAGCAGCGAGATGGAGACATCAATCATGCCATCATGACCCATAAGCTGGTTCCTTATCAGCTCATGAAAATGGATGGTAGCGGTGATTCAGTGCGCTGTTTATCAGACAACTAACAGAAAACTCAAATTTATTTTCCCCCCTCTGGGAAGCATACCCTCTTCTCAACGCTGTTTTGTTTCATAAGTCTTTTTTTTTTTCCCCATAAATCGTTTGGAGCGCAGAGGAAAAGGCGAGCAGCAAAGCTCACCCGTAGCTTTTAATAACACGATGGCCACCATCCAGCTTCAGATGAGGCCTGGGATTGGCTGATCTCTTCACACCCTGGCACCTGGAGCAGCTAGAAGACTGTGTGTGTGTGTGTGTGGGTGTGTGTGTAGGGGTGCACTGTCAGTGTGTGTGAGAGGGTGAGGGGAGAGAGAGGGTAAAAGAGGCTTTTATTGGTGGCTGCACTACTGGAGGCGTGACATGACAGGAATCAAAAGGCCCTCACCTGCAACCAAGTGCGAAGAAAAATCATTAAAATGGTTTCAGCCCAAAAGCTTTTTTGCATAAAATCCGGAAAAAAAAAATTCTATAACATTTTCAGCTCAACATTCAAAGTTGGTGTAAAAAACTGTTTGGTCTGTATCGAGTGTTTTCCCCCTTTCTAATCGCTTCTGTTTTTCCCTCCTTTTTTTGGCACAGTCAAGTGTTTCTGATCGTCAAAACATTTAATTTTGGACAAAGATAACCTGAGTGAATACAAAGTTCCCAAATGATTATTTAATTTACCCAGGGAAATGGATAAATTGCAATCCAAGGCAACCTGTTCCGCTATAATATATGTAATTGCTCCCCAAAATGTATTAATTGTACCACTTTAGTGGGAATACCTGCCATCATCATTACAATAAATGGCAATGAATTTATTTACATTGCTGTGGAAGAATACTTGGCCCACTCTTATTTTCAGAATTGTTTTTTTCAGCTACATTGGAGAGTTTTTAAGCATGAAGTGCTTCTATAAGGTCCCGTCAGTCCAAAACTTTACTAGTTCACCCTAAAAGCCTTCGCTTTACTTCATTCGCCTTCACAGAATTCATCAGTTACAGCATGTCCAGGTCCTGAAGCAGAAAAGCAGAACCAGACCATCATACTGCCACCACATTGTTAAACAGCTGGTATGTTCTTTTCTGAAATCCTGTGGGAAGATTTTATACACCATTCGAAAAGTGCAGCTTCTGCCTCAATAATCCACAGAATATTTTCCATAAAGTCTTGGCTCATTAAGATGTTGGTTTTTTTTTTTGACAAATGCAAGACGGTGCATTTCTGTTATTTTTGGTCAGGAGTTATTTTGATTTAGGAATGCCTCCATGACTCCCAATGTTGTCCTGTCTCCTGTTGAATCATGAATGTTGACTAAGTGAGGGTTACCGTTCTTATTTGATGTTGTTCTGGGTTCTTTTTATTGACCTCATTGCTGATATGCTCTTGGAGTAATGTTGGTAGGCTGGACACACTTGGGGAAGGTTGTTTCATGTTTTCTTAATTTGTGGTTCTCTGGAAACTTCAGGCCTTAAGGCCCACACACACCGCTTGCATCCGACTCTTTACACTTGGATCCGACTTTTTTGTCCTGACTCTGACATGACGGTACCTGTACGATTCAACTCACTTGCAAGATCAAGTATTCTTGTGAGAGTATGTACCGGTAGCCTGAACCAACCCCTTGTTCTACACTTTGCTTTGTACAGAGGGTCTGGACCTTTTGACTATTGAGAAACGATTGCTTGCTGGAGATGTGAACTCTGTTTAAGTTTTACCCAATTGCTAACGTTTGCCCATGGCGTATATACTACGTCAGTTGGATGCTAGGAAGCTTACCGGAAATTGCAAACGCTGTACACAACCATCATCCATTGCAAAGAGAGTAGTGTTGAGCCGAACGAGGCGGTTGTTGATGTTAGTTCAATATTTGGAAGCGTGGCCAACATGGACTGAATGACTTTGTTTAGCCATTGCTAACACTACAGACAAACTACGATTCTAAAACAGCGCAGAAAATCAACGTCATCGCTCACAACTTCTTCTGTTCGCTGATTGGCTCGGTTGAAATTCTACAAGACAAATCCACTTCAACGGGAGGAATACCAGACAGAGAACTGAAGAGAGATGAGAATTGGGTGTAATTACGTAGGAAGGCAATGGCCAGGCTAATGTACCAGAAATCTCACCTGCATAAGCACAAACCGGACCGGCAGTAAAAATCAAACCTGCTCAAGTAAAGTTATCGTTTCACTCTTTCATCTTTTTCTGTACTTCTGAGGTCCCGCCATGGATAACCACACTGCTGCTTTTGTGGGTACAAAATCCTAGTTTGTGTTTTCCCCCAAAGCAGATGTGTTTTACTTTGCCACACTCATGACATTCTCGTCAAATTGCTGCCTAGTCGGACAGTCGGAGACGTAGTTGCAGGGAATTGTTGGCGGTCTGCGAGGCCCCATTAACTTTAACGTGGATCCAGTGTGTCTTGGCCTTTAAAATGGCTTTGTAACTCTTTCCAGACCCATAGATGTAAATGTTTCTCATCTGTTCCTGAAATTTTGGGGTTCTTTTTAGACTTGGGTATGTTATGTTTTAAGATCTTGCAGTGGTTTCAAACTGCATTCCTCGACGGCCAGAGTCCCATAACTTTTAGATGTGTCCATTGTCCTTCACACTTGAATTAAATGGTGAAACTACTTCACTAGCATGCAGTCAAGCTTTGCAGGAGTCTGCTAACGAGCTAATATTAGAGCCAGGTGTGGTGAAGCAGAGAAACATATAAAATTTGCAAGACACCAACCCTTAAGGACTGGAGTTTGAGACCACTGTCTTATAGCCTACTTCATTTGGACATAGATGTTATATTTAAGTGATTTTTTTAGGTCTGACAGTAACAAATCCTAATTATGGGAAGTTGTATTGCTCTCCGATTTCCAATAAGATGTGGATAACCAGTACATTTCTGTTTTAGCAGGGCAGAGATCTTGTTGATATCCCCTAAGAAATTAGATCATCATTTAAAAACGCTGTTTGTATTTATTCTGTTTGTTTATGTCTGGTTGTGAAATTTGTTGATCTGAAATTCTTTGGTATGACAATCAAACAAAACCGGAGAAATCTGTAAGGGGGTAAAGACTTTTCCACAGCATTGTGTGTTTAAATGAGACTAACAAATCTGCTCGGCTAAAATAACCCAAGTGTTTGTGTATGATTAGTACCTCTTTCCGAAAGCGGCTGTGCAAATATGATATGTACATTTGCATGCATGTCATCGTTGATTTCGGCATTAATCCATAAACCAAACTGAACTGAGAGCAGACTGGATTGTGTGTTTGATTTGTTCAGCTGGGCATTTTGGGTTACGATCACCACACAGATAAAGGCTGATGTAAGATTTATTTTATTTTTTTAATTCTGGGGTTTGCAATTTTTGCTCCGAGTTTGTTTTTGTTTTGTTTCCTGGTCCGGATGTGACCTTTCCGAGCGATTGGAAATGCAGAGCAGCAACAGACAAACTGACCTGCGGTGGAATTAGCCGCTGCTCCTTTCGTCTCCGGCAAACCCGACAGCTTGAACACGCCTGGGCGCTGCCTCACAAAGGCGCTCTGCGGAGGAGGCCTATTAATCTTCCCAAAGCCTCAAAAAGCAAAGAGGCCAGCGAGGGCCCCCGAGTCTGGTGCCCGGGGCCCACAGACAGGGGTGCTTGGCAGGCTCTGTTTGGTCAGTTTTGACCCACTGTCAAATGGCCAGGGGTCATAGAGGGGCACAGGATGGAGTAGTTATGCCCTTTAGCAGATGCTAGGCTGCGATGAGGTCAGAGGATCATTCCTGGTGTTCATGGCCTTCACATCACTCAGGATGTTTCTCGATCAAAAAGGAGTCAGGAAGTAATCAGGAAACCTGTGTGGCTGTTTTCATCCTTCACTGTCTGTTTAATTAGAATCTACATTAGGAGACGTGTAATGAGTTTGATCTCTTGATACACAAGTAGCGCAAAAATAAGCCTGCCCGCTAGAATCTTGAAATCATGGTAATTGCTTGCAGGCTCATGCATTTCTTTCCATCCATCCATCCGTAGTTACTGGTGTTAACTTGTGTGAATGCAGCAAAAGAGCAAGCCAACCTTAGCTAATTGTTTGAAACTATTTTTTCACTTTGGTTGTATTTTCTCTAACATCCATCCATCCATCCATCACTTTAGTTTAATGGTTTCCAGGTCAGGGCAACACGCAGCGATACACCATTGACATCGTAATGCATGAAGTACACTGAGATGTTCACAATTGGATGAAATCTGTTTGCCTTACACTACTGACTGACTTTTTTAAAAAAATGGCTGAATAAATAATCTCTTCTCAGCAAAGGTACCTGTTGCATGAACAAAGGAAACATACAGGAAGCAGAAAAACTTTGCTTCACAAAAGATTCACAATGGTTCACAAGAGTTCAGATATATCCCAAACTGAAACCCTTACAAGTCATTTGCAAAACTCTCCCACAAACAAACAAATCTGTTACATGGGAAATTTAAAAAGGTGCCATAAATAAGTTGAATAAGCGTAAATAAAACAATGCTGAAGTATCTCTTGGTTCAGTTTCAGCATTCAGTCTTCTTCAGTTAAGCACTCCTGGTTTTCATTATTGGGTTACAGCTGAAGTTTGCAGACAAGTTACCAAACAATCAAAATACTCTCATTGTACAAAAGTAGCTGTCAGATTTAAAAAGCTGCATAACATATTTGTCTCCCTGTCTGATACTGAATCAGACTAATCTTTTCCTGTTTTAGGTCAGTCAGGATTAGCAAAATCATTTCTCTTTGGTAAGTAGAATAACAGGAAAGAGGAGAGGGTTTTAATTTTTTAATCTCTTCAAATTCTGTTCTTCTGTACTTCACAGTTGGTTTTTCTCATCTTCGAAGCGTTCCCTGTTTTTCCTCCACTTCAATTTTAGTTTCATTAGACCATGTCTCCAAATCTTGTATCTAGTGCATATATCTTATTACACAAAAAATAAGACAAAACCAGCTGAAAAGTAACTTATCATCAAGATATAGAAGCTTGTTTTAAGTCAATTCCTTGATATTTTTGAAAGAGTTCTAGTTCCACTGGCAGATAAATTAACTTTAACACGTGAAAAATATCTTATTATAAGTGAAACAATCTGCAAATGAAACTAGTACTTTTTCATCAATATCAAGGAATTATTGACTTAAAATAAGCTTCAATGCACTGATGATAAGTTACTTTTAAGTTAGTTGTGTCTTCATTCAAAAGTACTAAGATATACGCACTAGAAACTAGACAAAGATAGTTTGGTGTTTTTGCAGTGTTCCAGAACCCATCTCGTTGTCTGAATGAGTTTCTCAAGGGTTCAGAGGTGTGGGATATTTTCACAAACACGATAGACTAATGTCAATATCTGTAACCGTTAGACGTTTTGAAGTAGCTTACTATATGCTCAGTGTTTAAAACATGAGAAGAGAACTGCCCTCTTTATGAGAAACATGTAAGCTCTGCATAAATCATAGCTAAAAGCAAGCAAAATACCACAGCTGTCTTAATTTATCAGCGAGGTCCATACTGAAACATTGAATTTTGTCACTCGCATGATGATCTTTCCATATGTGGTTTGGCCACATTCCCAGTTAAATACCAGTTAATAAAGATGCTGCTTAAATTGAGAGGAAGACGACAAATACTAAAATGAAATTTCCTGATGTGTTAATATGCACAGCAAGCGGGAAGCATTTTATTTTCGGTTTCATATCTGCCAAACAAACACCCTGAGACGCAACCATTAAACGACCCTGTTATCTTGTTGGAGCTTCAGCTGGGTCCATTTCCTCTTAAACAAACAGACCTTGCTCAGGCCTTTTTCAGAGTGTGCATAAGGACTTGTCAGAATGGATGTGCCCCGCTGCGGCGGCTGCTCCTTTCACCCCTCAGCCCGCGAACAGAAACGAACAGAGCTCCACTGTGCCTCGGCGGACATTGAAATTCTCCCGGCGTTTGTACAGTGAATTCCATTTCCGTGCCTTTTGATTCATGGGCCCTTCTCTTTTTTTTTTTTCCTCCATGAAGTACCTTTTTGTCCCCTGTTTGAACTTGAGTGAAGAATTGCTCTGCAAATGGATGTTGGGGTCAGAGAAAAGAGGTGCACAGGATGACTTGAGAAGGAGGAGGGGGTTCTGTGAAGGATGGGGCAATGCTACAGTAATAAAGAACATTTAAAGGAAGTCAGTACAAGCTGGCCTCTTATGGCGAAGCTTTTACAGGAAATCAGCTGCCTTCAAGTAAACAAGAAGTAGCTTAAACTTTTGAATACATGCAATGAGCTTTGAAAGCTACTTGCTGCTTTTCTGGTTAAATATTTTCTAACTAAATACATTTGTTTTATTGCCTTATCAATGCACATTTAAACAGCCATGTCTCTCTGCTAATGTCATATAAAGTTAAACTCCGCCTGTGTTGGTAATTGAGATTGTCCCTCTGTGCTTTGTAAAGCTGTTGCAAAATGTGCATACATGAAAACACTTAATCTATCTGTTGATTTATCATCGTGATGATTATTAAAACCATATATTCGTCACCTGTTGTCCACTCATCCCTGATTCATCATCCATTCACTTTCTTCCACGTTTAAAGCCTGTCCGCTGCTACCTAAATTCATATCAAACATTTTGTCACTATTATTTTAAAAACTCTGAAAAGAAAAGAGACTCTGAACTCTGGCAGCTTAGAATTTTAGAAAAATATTTAATTTTTACACAAGGAAATGTTTCTGGCTTTACCGACGTTAGTTGAAGATTGACCAGATTGCAGCTGATTTCGTCTGTTTGAATTCATATGCGTCCCAACGTTTTCTCTGTACTAGCACATCATGAAACTTTTGCAGTCGAAGCCTGCAAGCAGAATACGACACTTATATGTTGTTAGCATATAGGGAAACTAGTCAGGTGGGAAAATACAAATGGTAATTTAATTTTGTCCAGTTTAAGTTCTGAAGATTGTCACTCTTCTTTTCACCAGTTACTGCAACTTTCCTTCGTTGAGGCTCAGCAATCACTGGAGTCAAACTCCACATTAAACAAACAGTTTTGAAACCCTTAATCTGTCTGATCTTCATCATGTTTTCTTCATCAAAGTGGTATTTCTTTGTGGAAATGTCCAAATGAGAAGATGAAAACACTTCAGAAACTGCTTCGGTACGAGTCGAAAGGTGTTTGTTTATTCTTGCACTCTGGTCTTCAGTCACTCTGTAAATATGATTTATTAACTTAGTTCTGTGGCTGTTTTCTTGACCATTAGTCAATTTTTTTAACCATATTGGCACATCATGAAATTGTCAATTGCTTTTCTTTAATGAATTGCACCTCTGAGTTGTATGATCACAGTTTTACCAGTTCAACCTACTGCTAAAATATTAGAAACCACCATTGTTTTAGATGTTTTAAGATTTAATCCTTGCCTCACTTTACTAACTAAATAAATCCAGGAGATAAGAACAATTTGCATTATTTGTTTTTGATCTGGTACTCAACATCTGTACAACTGTACCCATACTGTCTGGAAAGGTCAACTCCAAAAAGCTTGTTCTCATCCCAGTTAGGTTCATCTTGAACTGTGAGCTGCTCGTGGATTAGGGGATGAAAGAATGCCACCGACTGTGAAATTGCCTGATTTTTATCTAGGATGTTGAGGGAGCAGCTGTGCACAATCCTCTGCCCTAATCTCGAGGTTGGAGACAGGACTGGGTGAGGGAGTTTGCGTTATGCTCCTGCAAAGGTGCACAGCACAGTGGTGGTGAAGGGTCCTGTTTATGCACGCCTCTTCAACAGACTACTTATTCCTGATAAGTTAACGAGTGTTTTTTCCAGCAGTATGAAAGAGGTTTAGGATATGAAGCGACAACTTTTGCTTTTTATGTTCCAGCTGATAAAGGCCATCGCCACTTAACAGATGTGTCATAACGTTATTACTGATGCATGAAGCGTTTAATCCTGCCGGTTCCAACCAAAGCCTGAAGGTGGAAAATAGAGATTGAAGGAAACAAATTGAAGAATTTGATCCATTTATGTTTAGAATTTCTGTTCATGATGCAGGACTGTAAATTTAACTTTCATTTAGCTTCCAAAAGCGCTCCCAGCCCTCCATGAACGCAGATAAAAATACTTCTTGACTCAGTTCTTACAGTGTCTTGTAAAAGTATTCATAATCCTTAAATGTTGTCAAATTTGGATCATAAACTTAAATTTGACAGGCCAAATTTGTATTATTGTTTAACTGCAGTTGGGGGCCACAAATATATCAAACTGTTTTCACGTTAAATGATAAGCAATATGATAAATGCCCACCCATAGTGGTAACAAAATAATACAATCTGAGAATATAAGGAGGCAATTTTAGTAAACATTAGTATTGCATTTTGGTATTGAATCTGAAATCTGGTCATCAATTTCTGGAATAACTGAAATTTGTGTGGCCAGCTTAAATAAAAAATGGGATTTGAGGTTCTGTGCTTCAGAAAACATCCTGATATTTGTGTCAAAGAGCAAACAGTACGGGTTTGTCCTGCGTTTGATTTGACTGCTTTTGAACGGCGCTGCCCACATCCAGAAACGTGTTCACCATCGTGCCACGCATGCCAGCTGAAGCTCCCTCTGCAGCTGGGGAGGACCGTCCCTCAAGGTGGATCTTGGATATTTGCATACGCTTCGATCCGAAGCCTCTCTCTCTCTCTCTTCCCCGCTCCCTCCACCGCTTCTGATGCTGAGATATGCTCAGCAGGCGACGGGCAAACATATGCCTGAGATGCCACAGGGTGCTGAAGCCGGATCATCTCCAAAGGCTAACTGGCAGGTCTGAGCGGGGACGGCGTTGATACATATTATTCACAAAGAGCATGGCTGAACAGAAAAATGTGCCCGGCATGTACCCAGCTGCTTTGTTGGCACGAGGTTCAGCCTCTGCCTGGGTTTCAAGACCGGGCTCTGATTTAGCCGCACATTCACCGAATTCCCCATGCGGCTCCCATCCTTTCATTCATTCATTCATTCATTCATTCATTCAGCCACAGGCAGGGCTCCACCAGTGAGCTAATGTTTGTGTTTGTGTGAGAAATCGAGAAATGACGGCAAGCTTGGATTTTTAACACATAGACGCAGTGGAGTCTGATGAAGCACAAAAAGGCCTCTGTGTGTTCAGACCATCCAGGTGGGAGCTGAACACAAAATCAATTCTTTGACCTTTAGGAAAACCCCTCTGTGAGCATTTTTTTTCTTCATCACAGTAAACAAACGCAGTTTTTTCATTTTTCATCTCATTCACGGATTCATTTTGACACGTACTGGCTCCATACAAAGCACAACTGAACACATGCTTCCCGTTTGCAGCCAGACACAGCAAGAAGCTGTTCCCTGATCTTCTCACCCTCCACATGGGTGTTTCTTTCTGTAGCTGTTTACATTCATAAACATGGATGGATGGATTTTTCCATAGCTTGTCTCTTAGCCAACAGGAGGTCAGCAGGTGCTCCTGCGCTCACCAGATGGCTTGTTTGCCTCGACGTCACCGATGAGGAATGTTTAGAGATGTGGCTCCCTCTAGAGGGGAAACTGTGACATTTGCTTAATCTTAAATGTCAGTTTTAGGGCAATAATTTGTGCATAGTTGAATATACACTGTGCACAATTATTAGGCAAGTGACTATTTTGACCATATCATCATTTTTAGGGATTTTTTTTAACTCCTGGCTAAAAAAAACCCTGAATTCTTAAAGCATTGATGTCCAAACTTTTTTTTTTTTGCCAGGAGGGCTAAAATTAAAGTAAAAGTATTTGAGATTTTCAATAGTAGGAATGTGTAATAATAGCGAATTAATGATAAAATGTTGATGAGGTCCAGTTCCTCCAGATAAGGGGCGTGTACTTCGGTACAGTTAGGGACCACTGATTGGTCAAATGGAATGATTGACAGGTGCCAGACGGCATCAAATGGCACATTGGACACCACTTGGTAACGGTGTGGGTTGATATTATTAAAGACGAGCTGGTTAGACCTTTTCGGGTTGAAAATGGGTTCAAAATCAATTTCCAAACCTGCGGCCAGTTTTAAGAGGCAATGGTGCAGGAATAAGTCTGCATCTTTGAAAAAGAGAATATTTTTACGCAGGACAATGATCCGTCACATGCATCCAAGTAAAAGTGTGAATGGAAGGCAGATCACTGTTATTAAATAGAAGAGTAGCTATATTGGTCACTGACTTTTTTTTTCTTCTTTTAATGTCAGAAGTATTTATTGGAAAGTTTGAGGTGTCTGTCTATAATTCTCACTTAAATGGGTGAAAAAAGAAAATGAGATGGAAAATTTGTGTTTTTTGGAGTAATTCTGTTGTCCAGTAATTGTGCAGACACTGTATATGTGACTCTCAAGAGCCAAAACCTTACTTTTACTTTGTTAAACATTAAATGTCAAACATGTTCGACATTTATTAACATTTTGGATGTTGATGATTAACAAAAATAATCCACAAAAATACAACTTGTAGACACAGTGATAACGTTTATTAGATCATTTAACTTCTTAAAGAAATGAATAAACATTTGGAATATCACAAAATCATAAATAAAATAAATTATAATGAAAGAAAATCATTAAATATATGTAAAGTTTTAAGATTGAAATGATGCTTAATTAAATGCCACAATTTATATACAAGGAGACAAACTTCATTAAAATCCATTCAGAAGTCAAGATAACTACTACTGACTTTTCTAACACTTGTAAAAGACATTTAAATTTGACAGAAGAGGTTTATTTTTATACAGCAGCATAAAAATCTGCTGTGCAAAGATCTGTAAAAACTTACATAAATAAAATTACTTTTTTTTTTATCTTTACCTTTACTTGATTTACATAAATACCACAGCTATAGTGAGTTCTTCTAAAATAATGTGACATAATTTAACAGTGGCGGTTTCATCGTGTGCTCTAACCTTCGTAATTGTGACTTCTTAATACTTTTTAAGGACTGTATAGTCATGGTAAAAAATAAGGTATGCCCTCTAATAAACATAGGGTTTGAATAAATACATCAATGGTCCATTACTAGGTTCTGAAATCCTTTAACTCTAACCTAAAGTGTACAAAAAAATCTAAATTCAAACAAATCCAAAAAAACCCTGGATGCATACAAAAAATGTAAAAACTGAATTCAGTGGGGTGTGATTTCCTTTTTCAGAAACTGGCCAATTCCCATAGCATAGAAACTAAAACAGAAAACTTTGGTTTTATTGGATGTTCACATAAAGAAGAGAAGCGTAATTCGGAAAAATATTTTTATCGCGTAAATAATGTTGACATGTACGTTCACTGTTTGTCAGCTCTCCGAAAGCTCTGCAAAAAAAAAAACAAAGCAAAAATTTAAAAATTATAATTTTATTAGTTGTACTTATCAAATCAAATATTTGTAAATAAAACAGATAAATCAAGCTTTTCACCTGCTGCTCTTTTAGTGGCTTTGTATAAAACCCAGAGTCAGACGGTTGGTTTTCTCTGCGACTCTCATTCACCTGATAGCCTGAAAGGTGGGAACATTACTTTGTAACGTGCAGAGGACTGGTCATTCTGGGAAATGAAAAACTCCCTATTATTGCTGCTGAAACTGTTTACATCTAAAGTCAGCACTGAGGATTTGACTAAACAAATCCCCGGCCTTCTCAGAGGATTAAATCCACCCAGCACTAAAACTGGGACTGCAGGAACTACAAAGGCATGCAAACACAGGCCTCCACTGTTCTCCGAGATAAGGCTTTTAAAGGACTCACTTGGTGTAAGGTGAACATTGTTGATTTTATCTGCAAGGGAAAGAGGAAAGGCATTTACTACTTGCAGTTTGGGACGTTAAAGCACGAAGTCTCTCTGTGCTGACACCAAATTTTAAGGAGGGCAGAATATTTACCGTACACACAGTCGTCTCTGTTGTTGATGACGCCGGCTCTCAGGTGACTCAGCTTCTCCTGCGGTGATAAAAAAACAGCATCTTCTCTCGTAATTTTCCTTTTGACACCCTGAAGTGTCTGCAGTGTTTACAGGCTTTTATATGGTGTAGCTGCAGTGTTCTCAAAATGACACTTAATCAACTTTTATGAGTTTTTATTCCGTGTTTAGAGCAGAGCTCAGCATCTTTCAGCTCTGTACTCTTCAGAAGTTAAATGATAACAGAGCAGTTATTCTTTTTAAATATATTTACCATTTACAATTTACCATCAGAATTACACAAAAAATATGTGATACATTTTACATATTTTCATTATGATGATGATGATTATTATTATTTTCATTATGATTATTATTATTATGTTGGGAACTACTTTATGCGCCTCTTTACGTAATTTCCCATAAATATCAACAATATGTAGAACAAAAAGTAGCAAAAGTTTAGTTTTTCTTTATTTGACAAAACTATACATTTAAAGGAAGTTGTTCTTTAAAAATACAACTAATTTCCTCTAGTAAACATTTTCTAAACAATGTACAAAAAATTTAGAGCCACACTACAACATATGCCAATATGACAAAAGGCTTGTAGAAACTGTCTTGGTTAAATTATTTGCTTCTGTTTATTCTGCTAATAGTTTCTTGTCCTGCATTACATCTGTTGCATTTTGTTGCATGTGTTCCCATTAATATTCTATACATTGAGCTCAACTATTTACAAAACAACAGAGTAAGAATAAATAAGTGTAGTAGTTACCTTATATTTCACCTAAATGACCTTTGGTCAAAGCGAAAATGATGTAAAACCGTTTAAATGTTACAAGAGGTCTAACCGAATACACGTAAAGCTTTCTGCTCCATTTTCCAACAATGCCAGTAGTTCTACTGAAAGAGCTAGACGAGGTTATAGATACATTTCTTTTTATCCAGCCGGACTGCTCTGAAGTCCTACCTCCTGCCTGTTAACCGCGCTCTTTTGGACCTGCTGCTGCTGGTCGCTGATGTGATTGAGAGCCTTGTCCATAGAGAGCGAATCGGTCTTTATCCTCTGCTGGAGCTCCGCCAGCTGCTCAAGCTTCATCTTATTGGGTACGAAGGTATCGTAGGTGCCAGAGGCGCTGCCTTCTTGTCTTTGAGCTGCAGTGCACAAACGGGCATCTTTTTCTGACCAGAACATTTCTAATAAAGTAAAAGAGGGTTCTATAAATCAAAGTAAAGTCTCTATTTCAAATTAGTTCTCTCGTATGAGTCCACCATGTTTACAAAAGCAAATTCTGCTATTCTGCGTTTTAGACGCAACTCTGTTGATTAAAGGGCTTTTTTAATGTATTTTTCTAACTTACTGACACCTTTAAGCACCAGTTTCTAAAGTGACTCGTTAAGTGACAGTTCTCCTTACAATTTAAATTCAACAAAATACAATAAATGTTTCTGAACAACCAAGATTGAAGTGTGCTTGAATGTACGTCTGAGACAGAGTAATTAATACATTTGAGTAAGATCAGTGGTTCTGATCCACTAGATATGGATGGAAAGCTGGATGAATGTTATATGTATGGATGGCTAAGGGATTATTGGATGGAAATGTAGTTTGATGAATGGATGGAAAGATGGATAAATCTTGGATGGGTGGTGCAGTTAAAAAAAAAAAAAAAAAAAAAAAATTCAAATAAAAACACAAAAAGCACTCTATTTCTTTCCATGTTAATTTCAGAGCCCTGCTGGGCAACCCATCACTCACCCTGCTTAGATGTAAGTGAATACACATCAGTGTCCCCCCCGGGTATTTTCTTCTTTTTAAACACTGTAGAAAAATAACAAGAACCTGTTTAAAAAACATTGCAGATCCTGTTTTTACTGTAAATAGGCTTTTCATCCACAAGATGGAGCCAGAAGCTACATTTTAAAATAAAGTCTAAGGACAGAAAAACCAATACATCAACTATGTCTGCTAACATATTTGCATCTGGTCTGTATAAGCAGGCACATACAGACTGATACACTCCTGGGTTGAATTGTGCACCAATTAAATTATACTTTTGGTTAGCAGAATGAAAGACTACACTGTTCAGCTGTCAAATACAATGAATCTGCATCTTTGTGACCAATGTTGGATAGTGGTTCCACATCCACACCCTGGAAGATGATCTGACATCATGGCAGCGTACAAAGAAGGGCTTCTTTTACAGCCAAAGGCATAGAAAAGAGGCATTTTTATTTTTAAAAAAAGGCTTAACTTAGATGTCTACTTTTCCATGTTAGTCTTCAAATATCAAGGAAAGTCTACTTCACTTGTGCATCTAGTAACTGGTCTCCTCGCCTAATCCGGGACCAGGCCTCGTCTCTCCTTTCCCATCTCTCGACTGAATCCTCTTGTGGTTTAAAGCTGCACTGTCTCAATAGATGGAAACCTCTCCTTTTCTCTTGTACGCTCTAGGGACAGGCGAGGACGGTGGAAAACATGTGTAATGACTTATTCTGGCTGACTTGGCCTTGGCCTGTTCAAGATTGGTTGCAGATGGTGGTAGCCCCAGTCCTTTTCTCTCTCTCTCTCTCTCTCTTTCTCTCTGTATTACCGAGAGGATGGTTTGGAGACAGAAAATCCTTCCAAACACTCAATTTCTTGTTTTGCTTCGTAAGCTCCATTGGGAACAGAAGTGGCTCAGCAAATGCATGCAAGCTCAATACAAAGAAAATAAGCCGCATGAACGAGAGAGTTTGTCCACTGAGCAATTACGATCCTTACTTATGGGTTCTGCATGCAGGTGAAGGTGAAGAACAGGTGTAATGTTGTTTTGTGGGAGTAAAAATTTATTTTTGAGCATGTGTTTGGATCTGCAAAACAAGTTGGAGCTGATTTAATGATTTATAAGCCTTAATAATACCAGTCACTTCTCAATCTTTCGACTTCATAAAATATTCACGCAGCTGAAATTGAACAGTTAGGGAACATGCAGGCTCTTGACGCAGGCGAACGTGTCTTTGTGTAGCCTCATTCTTGTTTGTTTTGCAACAGGGAGCGACCATGCTCATGTGGTTTATGGAATCAAAGCAAACCACGTAGTACAAAAGGCTCTTCACCGTGTTCGGCAGCACTCCAATGACAATGGTGGTGCAGATTCTAGGCACTTCCTCCCCTCCTGCATCAAACACTCCTTCACAAAAGTATCTCTAAATGCATCTATAAGCAGATAAATCAGGCAACAAAAGGTGTTACCTTGTGCAATGTATGGGGTTCTGCCCTCTTTCAGCTGCATGCACTCAGGCCTGGGTGTGGGTGCTGGCGGACGGTTGGTAAGGTCTAAGGTCTTTTCAGATTTGAAGTTGGAATTCGATTCGTCGTTCACCTCGAGTGGCGTGTAGAGATCCTCGTCCTCCCCCTCACATTTTCTCTGTTTGCCTACAACCATGATGAAGAGAGCACACAATATTTTTGCTGCATGTATTTTGCTTGTGCTACTATTAATTCACACCTGAGCAATTGGTGTGAAATCTCTGTGCATGGCCAATGAGGAAAGATCTCTAAGGTCATAGAGATGAACCTTTGCTGTCCATCAGTCTTAAGCTGTGTTTACATTGCAGCCTGAAGTGACCCAATTCTGTTTTTCTTTGACATAATGCGGCCTGTATCTGATCTTTTCATGACAGTCTGAACAACACAGGTTGGATTCCTTTCGAATGCGACCCAGGCCGCTTGGATATCCGATATGTATCGGAAATGCGACCTATTGTCCAGGTCGCATTCATCCGACCTGAACGTCACTGATACTCGACAAACATCACTATTCTGCGACCTGATTATGCACAAACGGAAAGAAAAACAACAACCATGGCGGACCATAATGAGGATTTAAGTTGTTAACATACTGGCCCAAGTCGGACAACAACTTCAAATGTGTAAGCTATGCTCCACCGTTAGCATCTATGTTTACTTCCACAAACGCTGAGTACTTCTTCTTTTTATGGTGGTTGACAAAACACTGAGAACACTGACGTTATTGTTTCCTCTACTGCCATTGTGGGACACTTTCAGGTCGTTTGCAGCTCACACTAGAGAATACATACAGGGCGCATATATTTGGAATTGTGAACAACCACGGCAAAAAATCTGATTTGACAAAAGATCGGATTTAGGTAACTTCAGGCTGCAGTGTGAATCCAGCCTTAGATAGATTAGAAATTATGTCTCAAATCAGAAATTATTATTTACAAGGCAGAGGACAGTCTTCCTAGGAGTGGAAAATCGCCAAACAGATCAGTCTGCAAATCTATGTCGGATTATTTAAGCCTCTGTTTGAATGTTGGCATGAAAACCACTGAACTAGTCTGGCTGGTTTTGGAAAGCCACAAGGGGACAGGTGGCCTCTGTACATATGAAAATAATACAGCAGCAGCAATTAATCTGAATGAACTGGACCAGTGTCTTTTTCACAGCTAAGACAGAAGTAGAGATTTTTGGAGAAATAATAATTTAAAAAGCCTGAAACGCTTTACTTTGCCTGTACAACATGGAGGTGTGGTGGAAATGGTTTGGTCCTGATTTGCACTCACAAATCACAAATGGGTGCTTCGCAGTAAAATGAGTCAACTGTTGATTCATTTTTAATCTCAATATTCTTTAGTCAGCCTAAGGCCATCTGTATAAGCTGAAGATCAACCCAAACTGGGTCATCAACTAGACAAACAAGAACAAATTAAGAGAATGTCTCAGACTAATACTATGACTGGTAAAATCCTAAACAAAACAGTTAGAGTTGACTCCTGCCTATTCGTGGTTCAGTATTCATAGGTTCACCTATTCACAGATTTTACTGTGTAACACAACTCCAAATTATTCTAGACTATTTTTGTAGAGCACATGTACATTTCTTTTAAAGAAAATACAGTTTGGGATGTTAAAATACTTAGCGGCAACGCTACTTGATACATTATTGGCAGCCAAACTAGGAATAGCATTTATTTTCTTTGCCAATGATTATCTGTTCCCAAAGTAGCAATTTCCCCTTAGAGATCAATAAAGTACTATTCTTCACTAAAAGCAGAGATAAGGGAGACTATAGATGTTAGCATCTGTGATGTTGCTAAGATGATTTCCACTGTGCCCGTTATTGCATATTAAGGTATATTTGTTGTTTGAACTATTAAAATAGGCAGATATGAGCGACTTTAGAGGGAATCTCAAGTATTCACAGATCCAGCTATTTGTGGGCGACTGTGGTACCGAACCCCTGTGATCACCAGGAGTTATGACTGCTGGGAGTATCAGCTGCTAAATCATGGCTGTGCTTGGTTTTTCAAAGTCAGCTTTTCCATTTTGGCTTCGTTCATTTTTAATAAATAACTGTCACATCTCTTGTGTGGTTTCATACTCTTGAGATTAGTTTAAAAAAAAAAAAGTTAAAACCTGGTGCAGACCACTTACAGTCCTCACTTACTTGCATTGCACATCATTTCATACACACTGTTGTCGTCGCCTGAGCCAAGCACCTTCTGCAACAAAAAAAGCAGGAAATAAACTTTATGTCTCTCATAAGTCGCAAAAGAAACAGTTCAAGCGGGGCAGTTTGTGTTCATTTTAATTCACACAAAGCTGCTGTTCATCTCTTGTCTTTGCCATAAGGCTTTTTCAATGTGTTCACAAATATTACACTGTGGGCTCATAATTTTCAGAAGAAATGTCCATTTGCTGCAGCATCTCCCGAAGCCATAAAAGTAGAGAGGGCTGTCCATAAAGCCGGCTGTGCATCCGCACGGTGATGAAATATTCAGTGTTGTCATAACCGTTGTGACATTAATAATTAAGGGTTCTCACTTCCTTGCAGGACTTGTAATTTCAGGGCTGTAACTTGATGTTCAGGAGGTGTACTGCAACGCTGCTCCTGGCTCAGAGAAAGCATGTTTTTTTGGGGGGGGTTTCTGTCTCACTTTGACAACAGAGCTGCTCCAGAGTCGGCCTATTTGCTAATTGCATGCTGAGAGACTGACAAGGCTATGATCAGGGTAATTATGAAATCAGACAATCTTCCCCTTTTAGTTCAAACATATCATTTAGGAAACAACTTGAGGACTGTGGGCTGATTCAGACTGCATCCAGAATTAGAACCAGATTATTATGGGCAATAATTTGCTGCTTTTTTTTCAGCTTCTGTGGACATGAAGCTGTGAAGAGTTGCATCACTGACCACAAAACACACCCTGAGCACTTCCTTTATAATCATTTTTTGAAGTTCAGCAAAAAAAAAAAAAAGCCTATTTTAGTAGTCAAGGTCCTTCTCTAATTTATACATTCCCTGTTCAATAACAAATGGCTGTAGAGATCTGCAAAATTTATGAGACATAGCTCACTTGGATCAAAATATCACCATCCAGCACGCTGAGATCTGTCTGCAGTTTCCAAGCAACACAGCCAATCATGACTCAATTACGACGCCGCGCTGTTCCTAGAACTACAAATGAGCTATTGGCTACCATGAATGCATTAATTGACAGTTGAGATTCTTTGCAGACCCAACAGGTTGAAGGAGCAGGAGGGGGGGGATAGAGTGGCTTATTTACCAACTGCTCCAATGCAGAATTTTAATGGCCCGCCTCAGAACAGCGTGGCATTTTCAAAAGAACAAGAGAGGTATTTATTTACTAACCACAAATGCTAAATCATTTTACAGATGTCTGAGATCTATGGAGCCTTGGGCATTCCATTCAAATCTAGTTTCACTGCTGCAATGCGAGCAGACAAAGCTGAGGCATGGATTTTTGTTACAATGGACAGGAAATCTTGAGAACATTTTGGAGCAAAAAAGGAAAGATGGAAAACCTGGTCAGTTTAAAAGCAAGCTGGTTTTGACTATTAGTGGCAACCTGCTGTTGTTTGTGTGGGTTTTTTTGAAATATACACTAGTGTCGGTCTGAATACACAACTCTGGAAAACATAAGAGCCCACTGCACTGAACCCCACTGAAAACTTCGTAGTTATTCCAGCAAATATTGATTTCTGAACTCTTCCTGCGTTAAAACATTAGTGTTGTTGTGTCTAAATGAATATGAATTTGTTTTCTTTGCTTTATTTGAGGTCTGAAAGAACTGCATCTTTTTTGTTATTTTGACCATTTCTCATTTTCAACAAATAAATACTACATTTTGCTTGGAATTTCAGAGACATGTCAGTAGTTCATGGAATAAAAACGCAATGTTCATTTTACTCAAACATAAACCTATAAAGAGTATAATTACAGAAACTCATCATTTTAAGTAGTCTCTTAATTCTTTCTGCGGGTAGATAAAATTGTGATCATCCACAGAAAATAACCGTTAAACAGAATAAGCTTGCATAATCTCATTTAGATTTTTTTCCAAATATTTTCTATAGAGTTCTCCAAGCTTTCTGGTGGCATTTTCAAGGTTTTCTTTTGGACTTTGGCTGCTTTTTTTCGTTGTTTAATTTATCCCCAATTTGTCTCAGAACTCAGTAAGTTAGATCCATTAATGACATTAGACTTTAGATGAACTTGCTTCACAAACAAGTTGGAAAACCATAAGGATTTCATTATTTCCAAAGAAACAACTTCTAACAATACAGATCGCTTTTGGCAATTCAGTCCCATATTTATGTGTTTAACTGCCAGAGCTAGGACATAAATCCAGGAGAACAATCTCCTTAAAACGAGAAACTTTCCTGTTATGGCAAGATAATAAAAAAAAACTTGCTATGATGAGAAACTTTCTTAATTTGACCATCATTATTACAAGATGCAATACTAGTCATGACAAGATTTATATCTCAATGAAGCCAAAATATATTCTTGTTTAAATAAGAAATGTCATGTCCAAAGGAAACCGAATGAGAAGACAAAGGTCCTTTTTAAGAAGTTGTAATATGTCAGTAGAAAGTTTTTTTTATTTGTTTAAAATATGACACAAACTCATTTTCATTCTAATGACAGAATAATTATACTGTGAGAAGTTTTATTTATATAGCATTTTTTCAGCAACAAGGCAGTTCAAAGTGCTAGCATCAATACAAGTTTCTGCTAGCAAAGCAAACTAACGTAAAAAAAATAAGCTGATGTAGTGCAGAAAAGGAGGCTTAATTTGGTGCAGATCAGTGGAAAATACATTGATTATTTGCTCATTTTAATATATGGCAGCCATATTGAATGAGGAATTTAGGGTAAATTTGAAGACCTCTGACATCAAGAGTATTTCAATTTCATTTTTTGATTTTATTCTGAATAAATCCCTTAGTGTTAGATTTCACATTGGACTCAAATTGTAAAACTTTGCCACTAAGTACATTAGCAAACCAGCGTTAACTGAGTTGCCATGACGATCAAATGCATACAGATTAGATTCAATGGCATGCATGGCACAAGCTTTCAAGTCAGAAGCTAATTTAATCAGTCTAATTCATCTTTCTTTAATGCTCCAAAGATAAATGAATCATCCAGTCTCTTACAGTCTAATCTGGGTGAAGGAAACAGTTTCCTCAAACAGTCATTCAAATAATAAACAAATCTTTGGCGTTTGCCTGGCTGAACAGTGCTGCAAATGACACTGCAAACGCATTATGCATAGCAAAGTCAATGGACTCGACAAGTCCCAGAGGAAGGAGCAGTACTATGGCACCTCATTCGGCTTCCCCTGATTTGGATAGGATTATTCATTGCACAAAGGCTGCGTACTGCACATAAACAGCTGCTTGTTCTCTCTGAGAAACATACAGTTGGAAACTAATTTGTATTTATTGAAAGAGCACAGTAAAAACTCCAACCCTGATTAAACGGCACTCATAAATTTAGGACATAATGTGCATTTATGCCTGTAATTCGCCAAGCATGATCTCGCAATACAAGGACACAAAACATTATGAGTAACAGTGCATTCTCTGTATTTATATTTGAGTTCTGTTCTCCCTGAATAATTCAACTCCCTCTGCCGCCCCCCCGCCGGAGCGGTTCACAGCTAATTAACTAAGAAGTGTGAAGCCATAGTCAGCTAGTGGACGTGACGCTGGGCCCGTGAGTGATTCAGCCTGTGAACGAGGCAGGGGACTGATCCATCTTGGATTTATTGACAGAGCAATGCTCCGCTAGCGCACAAATCACTGACGCATCAAGGGCTGATTAATTGGAGGTTGGGGGAGACGTAGCAGATTGGTTAATGAAAGTGCAGAAAGCTCAGCTAGCAGCCAGGACCCTGAGAATTTTTTGCCAGGATACATACGAGCGTGGACTTGGTGCACAATTTGGGCCGCTGAGATGAATTTTAATCACCCTAATAGAAGATGCGTGCTTGTGCATGTTGACTCTGTTATGCTACAGCTATAGGCTTGTTCGGGTCCCTGTGGAGAGACCTGTGTTTGACTCCAATGCTCCCCTGGCAGCTCATCCTAGGCTTACAGCAAGCTCTCTGCAGCAGTAGTCTGATCAAATCACGTTCAGTCTGCAGTCACTCTCAATTAGCTGTGCTGCTGAGACGATAAGTACATCTCAACAGCTGTTAGGGTACAATTCTCCATATGTTGACTTGAGGCATGAGAGAAAGTCAAAAGTTGTTGCTGGTAAGGATGAAGAAAATGTGTGGTAAGAACAGAGCTTTTGATGTTTAATGAGACAATGTGGCATGCTGTTATTGTTGCAGGCTGAGAATGGATTTTGACAGCTGCATTTAAAGGACTGTTTAAGTGTTGGACACTCAGCCCAGCTAGCGCCCCTTGGAAGTACCGTCCTCACCTCAAGGTGTGAAGATAATCAATGGAGAGCAAGGCAGCACCTGATACTCCTCATTATTGATATATTGATCTTTAGCTGTGAAAGTTTCTGTTGTTTGATTCCGTTCCTATCATAAAATCTATCCACCAGCTAACCCTCCTAGACCAAACGGATCGGTGACCATCCAGCCAAATTTGCAGTACCATAATTCCGCCACATTTTGAGCCATATAAAAAATTCCAACAGTTTATAAAAGGGGAGGCATTGCACTTTCCAGCCAATCTCGGTATTGCAGTAATATCTCCCCCCGTTCCCTCCAGCAGGAAGTGAAATTAATCTGAGGGGCACTCTCTTAATAGATGGTAAATTGTAAAAATAACTTGCTAGATATTGAAAGTTCCAATTGATATGGATAAATATGCAAATATATATTTACTCACAGGACATTTAAAGAACTGCGTACAAATAAAATAGCAAACATATCCAGGCAGAGATTTGAAACTTAGGTATTAAAGGGTTAAAGCTGAGTTATGTAACTTTAATAAGAAATATTTTTTACACATCTGTTGAAACTTTTACTGTTATGATGACAGCATGAGGCAGACAATCTATCTCCTCTGCATTCCCCCAGTGTTAATTAGAAACAACCAATCAGAGCCAGGAGAAGGGCCTTAGTGCTGTCAATCAACAAAATATGGCGCTGCCCACCCCTTCTTGTTCTCTGCTACGCTACAGCTAGCAGAGCTGGTTATGAATGACATTAACAACGGCTTAACGGTTTTTCTGTAATGGTAAGTTGTTTCTCTGAGTACATGAGGCTGATTGACAGCACTAAGACCCTCCTTCTGGCTCTAATTGGTTTTTGAGCAGGAGCGGAGAATTTCTTCAGATGACAATACCTCAGGGAGAAGGTGGAGGAGATGGCTCTTTTCACAGATTATCTGTCTAGTACCACACTGTCACAACAAGTCAATTCCAGATTTAACAACAAGAGACAGGAACTGAGTTTGGAAGGAGTTACCAGCTTCTCCTTTAGAATGACGTGAAGCTCTTTATGGCCGTGACTTTTGGCGATCTCTGCAGGAGTCTGTCCGTGTTGATTAGCCATGCGCAGAGCTCGTTCAGCGCCCGGACACTGCAGGAGCAGACCCGAGACGCTCCTGAATCCATACCGAGCGGCGAAGTGGAGGAGTGAGGGCATGTCCCCATGGTGGACCTCTGCTGTGAGCATTTAAACAGATGTGAAAACCCTTTCAAATCAGCAAAGGAAAGCCTCAAAATGAGCATCTGCTCCTCATCCTATTCTACTTTTAGCTTGTTTTTTAGCAGTAATGTCTATTTGGAGGGAACATGAGGGTGATGTAAAGCAATGTGGTCAATCTGAGACATCCAGGAGAGTCAAAGAAAGATGGCTTGGAGGCACTTTATTGACCTGTTTGTCATGGCAACATCTCCCTCTGCCCTTTTTAACAGAGTAAAAGATCAATCCCACAAGCTGATGAAGCCATCAGTCTTACCACATAATGAGCTGAGAAATAATGGAAAGCCTATTTTTTCTCCCTTATGCTGGATAATGTTGATCATGCTAGAAGAATGTGTTCCCACTGTGCTACATGTTTATTTTGTCCATTTAAATTGGCTTGTGATGTTTTGTCATTTAGTTGTATTATTTCCTAAATAACACCTTATTTTTTCACATTAAAGTATAAATCATTTACATGTTTTGGAAGATTTATACTCCAAAACATAAAAAGAAGAAGCCAAACAATTCAGACAATGCCAAAGGTTCTCAAATAGATCTCAATGTGGACTCTCAATGATAAAGGCTTGAGTTCTTATTAGTCTTATCAAACTTCTTTTAGGTTTTCTTCCAAAGAGCCAGATTTTCTTATAACACCGGTCAATAGCCAAAAAATTTGTCTGGGGTTTTTCCACTGTTTTAGGGTCATTTTGATTTACTGAATCCAAAAATCACATTGGTTTTGCTCATCAGGCCAACTTTCTGGACTATGGATGAAACATCAGCATCAAAATGCATCACTTGTTTGCACATATGGGTCGGTTTCCTGAGAATCTGGGATCAATGAGTGATAATAAGGAGAGATTCCCTCAGGACAGAAAAGAGATGGAGAACTTTGCACAGTGAAGACGAAATGTTCAATTTACATATCCTTACTATTGTCAGTAGTTATTATTCAATTTACAGAAATCCAAGTTTGTAACATTTAAATAATATACTCTGTTAGAAAACTTATTTTTTCTTCACCTAAAACGTTTTTTGGATGAGAAATATTAACGGAAATGAACTGATAATGTCACTAAAATGTAATCAATTTAGTAAAAAAACTGGATTTTTCTAAATCAAATTAGAATAAAAACCTACCCTGATTGAGAAAAATGGCTGTCATTTTTTGATTCAGTGATGCAAAATAGTCCCAATTAAAAAAAAACCCATAACTTCCAAAAATGTTCTTTTTGTAACCCAGTGTAATCTTTTAGCCTATATTGCTAACTTTGCCCATGCAGAAGTGGGAGACAGAACTGTAGTAAATGTTTTCCACCCAATGCATGAAGCTGCAGGTGAGCTGGAGAGCTCCTTCGATGACATCCCAAGTGCACAAAGTTGCATTTAAAGAAGGTGCTTCCTTGGAGTAGTTAGACTTTATAAGCATCACTGTGTCCAACAAACTCAGTGTTTGCATCTTTCCTTCCATCTGCACTGTTATTTGCATAGTTTTATTTATTTGAAATAACATTTCTGATGGTATTTGCACATCTCAGTTGCTTGCAGGGATTTGGTTTCAGATCTTGCAAATAGTCTTTTTTTTAATGCACAAATACACCTGCACCTTTGTATTTTTAAAGTATTTGACTGAATTGCAAATTCAGTCAGATACTGAAAAATATTATTAATGTTATTTTTCATAACTGCCCAGTGTTTTATGTAGTAATCTTGTCTTTACTGTACAGCAGTATTTCAAAAATCTGAATGTTCTTTAAAGGCCAGTTGTGCCAGAATCTATTGATAAAACCATTGAACTGTTAAAATATCAATAAATAGCTGTTTGTTTCAGCATTCAATAAGTGTTTGTTAAAATGAAATAATATTTAACATGTTTTCACACTGATCAGTCCATCCAGGATTTTGCGATTGCTTTTGTGGATTTTTTTGCAATCAAAATCATAGAATTTGTGGTGCTAATTTAGAAATATTTGTAAGGAATTTGTATGACAGTTGTGCTAATGTATGTTGTTAAACGTGACTTCTTTTTTTTTAAATCACAAAATTACAATTTCACATCAAGTAAGGCTCAGGCAGCAGTCACTTAAACACAATGTTTTGGGGCAATTTTGAGAAAAAATTGCAGTAAAATCAGAAACAAATGTGGGGATTTGTTGATTTTGTGTGAATTTTGCGGATTTGTGAAAAACTGGAAGGACTTATTAATGTAATTTGGAGCCTAGAGGGCCACATAGAAAGCTACGGCGGGCCAGATTTGGCCCCCAGACCTTGAGTTTGACACATGTGCTGTTCAGTATATGCCTCTTAATTTTGTTTTGGCATCTTTGTGTGAACAGCCTCGATTGCCTGTTACTTGGAGGCTCTTATGCCTGAATTTCCTCACTATGGGGTTAATGCTAACAGTAGCTTGTATTGGAAATAGAAGATGGTATTGCTACTGTACTTATTTGATACTACTATTTCCAAAAGTAGTGCTTACCAAAACAGTTTAACCCAAAAGAATTGGTCAAAAATTAAATATAAGCAACATCCAAAGAAATAACTGTGTAGGGATTTAGCATTTTAGCACACTTCCTGATGTGGGAAAATTATGTTCCATGTTTCCTGATTCACTCTTTCTTGGCTTGAGCCAGATAAATCCTGACATTGTCATGTAATCTAACTGTGATGGTTGTCTAAAGATATAAAAACTGCTTTCTGCTTTGGTAGCTTCTTAGCAGCTATAACAAAAATAATTACCTCCATCAGGAGGCCATATTTTCTAGTTAAATCCATTTGGTGATTCGTTTTTGGTCACGCAGTGTGTTTTAGAGATTCTTTTGATGTTCAAAGTCTGAATAAAATTTGAAGTCAGTCCTACTTGTCCAGGCTTTTTGCATTGCTAAGCAGTGCTGTACCTCTTTCTTGCGTGTTTTCTACTTGCAGTCCCTGAAAGCCTCCTGTGGGCATCAGCTCTAGCAGCATGGAAGACAACTTCTGATCCAACTTTTCCACAGAGCAAGCCTGAAGAGCCTGCAATGCAAACAAAGTTTAAAATGTTGTGTTGAGTTATGACTCAAAAAGCAACTTTTCTATTAAGGGCAGATGTGACTCCCAGAATAAATCTTGGATTAGATGCACCAACTCATAAAACAGTGGTAGTGGTATTGGAAATCCATTTAGAGAGCAAATAAAAATGCCAACTTTAATTTGACCATGCCAGCATCAAAGTCCTGCCTCACTTTTAGTTTGTAAATTCTTCCTCTTTCATTGCTTAAGTTTGCTGCTTCAGCAAAACTGACCTAATCAAATCAAGTGTTCAACACTGAAAGACAGATGTAATCTGCTCTCCCCTCAATCCAGGAGGTAACAGCACTTTGTCTAAACCTCAGACATATTTTCATTCAATTCTGTTTTCTTTTTTTACTTTCATTTATTTTTTATTTGCATATTTCTGTCGACTATAAATCAGCTGCAAGGGAGTTGTGAAATAGCTTCATGCGGATTATATTGTGTGTGTCCTGCAAAAGTTGTTTAAGATATGAAAGTTGCATTGAATCAACCTCCTGCATGACCAAGCTAATAATTTACTTTGGATATATGAATATTTTTATATGACTTGTGTGTTTGTTTGTGATAAGTTTCAAATGTAAAAAATCAAACAAAAATGTTACTATTGGTTTGATGGTCCAACTATGCATGTTTCACTTCCAGCTCTTAATTTTTAGCATTCAGTTTTAGATCATACTGTACTGGTCAGAATTGTATTAATAAACAACTCCAGCGATTATCTTTTGAGGAAACAAAACAACAAAAAATATATAAGTTTAAGTTTTGATATATACAGCTCTGAAAAAAATCAAGAGACCACTTAAAATGATTAGTTTCTATGATTTTACTTTTTATATGTTTGAGTAAAATGAACATTGTTCTTTTATTCTATGAACTACTGAAAACATGTCTCCGAAATTCCAAGTGAAAATTTAGTATTTATTTGCTGAAAGAGAAATGGTCAAAATAACTTAAAAGATGCAGTGCTTTCAGACCTCAAATAATGCAAAGAAAACAAGTATATGTTTATTTAGAAACAACAAATAAAGTTTTAACTCAGGAAGAGTTAAGAAATCAATATTTGGTGGAATAACCAGGAGGTTTTCAATGGGGTTCAGTGCAGTGGGCTCTTGGACTTGATTGCCCAAAAAACCACCCAAGAAGCCTGTTGCAGATTTTACTAAGTAAGTAAACTTTATTTATATAGCACTTCTTACAAGTCAGAAAGTGCTTTTGCAAATATAAGACGTAAAGACGTAAATAAAGATCTGCTCTCAGTTTTTCCACAACCAGCCTGGACAAAAGCCTCACTACTTCCCCTCAATCCAAGCATTGATAATTGGTCAGACTTAACTATATATCATCTATCAAAAAGCAATATATGGCACAGATGGCATAATTATAATTAAAATAATGCATTGAAATGAAGATTGTGCTTCCAAAATTCTCATACTGGTTCACAGCTAGTCTAAAATTTGTTCTTCTTTAAATAAAAGGCAGTTGAAGGTTTTACCTGACACATGAACTCTACAGGGTCTGCCACACTTGACAGAAGATGGCTGAGTTCTTCAATTCTTGTGTAGTACTGCAGTTTAGAGCTGGTGAGGGTTTTTCCACCACTGTAGATAGTCATGCTTACATTTCCAGCAGGAAAATCAGCTGCAGAAAACATGCAGGAGTAATAACCAGGCAAAAAAAAAAAAAAACAACTGAAAAGTATTTATTCAGTCATGCATTAATCATGTGTTGTCTACCTGGTGTACTGACACACAGGATGCGCTCACTCCAGCAGACAGGCTTCACTCTCTCTATCTTCCTCTCTGCCTTGAACTCGACCTCGCAGTCGCAGCCTGCCAAGTCATTTGTCAGGAGTACGAAAACCTCCGACGAACTCTGCCAGACAGGACAGTATAGGGGATTGCTGTGTTAGTCGGTGTCATGGCTGCTTTCTGAATAAACGCATGTCTTTCCAGAGAAGTGTCTTCTCTCACCCCACAGGGAATCCTGGAGGGAGTGATAAGAACCCTGGATTTGACCCTGTCGGCTCCAGATGACTGCATCTCCTCGTCCCTCTGCTCTGATCCAGATGGTCTGTGTGTCCTGGGGTTCACATTTGCTGCCATTGCTGATCCACCTGTGAAGGATTGGTGCAGAATGTTACGGTTTAGCAAATTGTATTTAGATACCTGGAGCTAATTTGGAGCAGCCCCATGCAAAAAGGGGTTATTCCCTCATAGATGTATATGTTATTTTTATTAGCAGACATTTCATTCCAGTAATATCCATAAATCAGCAGTCAAACGTATTGTAACAAGTACCAAAATATATAGGAAGGGAACAGTTCAGTGATCATTTTCACCCCATGTTTACTTGATAAAAGCTGTCAGAGTTGTAGTTTCTGTTTTATGTTGTGTCCAGATATTTCTGTGGGAATATTAGTTGTTGATTTCTTTTGTTTCTTGAAAGACTGAAATGGACATTTGAAGATAGTCAAACTACTTCATGATTTCTTGACTTTTGAATCACCCTTTAAAGTTTAATGATTTTGTACTCAGAGGCCACATTGAAGAAAGAATCTACTTTTAACATTTTCAAATTGGAAAGTAGGAGATTTATAACAAGCCCTGATGTACAAATATAATGTGGTACACGGCCTGTATTTAATTCTGAGGACACCAAAGTGCTTCACTCTACATTCAGTCATTCACACATTCAAACATTGATAGTGGCAAGCTACTACACTGTAGCCACATCTGCTCTGGGGCAGTCTGAAAGAGGCTAGCAAGCATGTAAAAATAGTCAAATTAGCTTAAATTAGGTAATTATTTGCTTTACAGTGTTTTATATCTCAGTAAAGCAAGGACATATTTAATTCTATCCAGTATTTATCTACTAACATCTTCCTTTAGTGCTTGGATGCATAAAATAATGTACTACCTCTATATTAGCCAAACAGTAGTAGTCACACGTGTCAAACTTTGGCGCTATGGTGTTAGCTTATTGCTGTTAGCATAACTGGACCTGACTGCAGCTTGTCAGAAACTTTACACCAAGAAGAAAAAAAAAAACAAGATTGGTTGCAGAGATTTATAAGAAAAATGATTTTTAGTTCAGTCTGGAGCATGTTAACATTCTGCCATTAGCTTGGCTTACAAGACAAGGAAGTTAATTGCTTCAACAATCACTTATGCTTGTTTTTTTTTACTTAGTTTTTAAACATAAACTGAACAAATATCCTCTCCAGGTACATTAGATATAGTATTTAAAAAACAACATCCATCTGTGTCAAAAGCAGAACTACTCCTGAGTTAATATATAACTGTTCGTGGGCGCCCAGCCTGAAACACTTCACTGTATCACTGCATTGGAGTGAGGTAGAGTGCTATTGAATTTGCATATCTTGCAATGAGTAATCAGTGAAGGCCACATTTGCATCGAATGTTCCTCCTAGCACACCTGTTTAAACACAAGCCCACTCCTCTGTGTTTGGATTTTAGACAAATTGTACTTTGAGGATGGAGAGATTGATGGAGCAGATGAGAACAGATACTGTCTTTTCCCCTAAAAACGCTTCATTCTCAGGAAAAGACATGAATATGTTTCAAAGAGGACAGCAAGAACAAATCATTTGTTTTCAGTGTTTCAAATATTTTATTGTGGCTTGAGTTGCCTGTGTTGCAAATGAAAAACTGATCATCAACAAGCACACATGTCCTCTCATTAATTTACATCTGATTTTATTTGGTTTACATCCAAATAAAACATTAAGTGGCACACAGAGCATTTTAACACTTTTAGTTCACACCAGAAATGAAAAGCAATGCAATCTGAACCTGTGATCTAAAATTGAAATAAACGTGAAGGTAAAATTTTTTTGTTTTTTTTTCTCATAAAATTGCATTTCTTAGCCTCAAAATTATATTTTTAAGACCCAAATAATGTAGAATACAGTTATTAGATTCCTTAAATCTATCTAAAAACTGAGAATATTTAAAAAAAACCTGTCTTTATTTTAAAGATCTGTAATCATGCAAACTATACTTTTCTTTCTTCTGTTGTTAATGAAATCTTTCCTCTCTATCAAAACACAGCTGAAGATTTTTAGTTTTACCTGCATTGTTCATTTTGTTTCTGAAACTTTTACAGCAAGGTAATAGATTGTGATGTGTTTTCTGGTTCTTTTATGTATTGTTGCTATTGTTTTTGCTTTGCACATGACTGATGAACTTCTAAATGCTATTTAAAAATCAACCTAAACTGATTTAACATGAGCATTGAGTAGAAGCAGAAAATGTCAGCTATTTTCTATTGTCAATTACTGGAGATACTAAATCTTCCTACTTACAATTAATCTAAAAAAAAAACAAAAAACCCTATGTTGAGTTAACCAAATTGGAGTAAAGGTGATTGATTTTTGGATCGTACCTTTTTGTATAATATCCATCACATTGCTCACATACTCTGGAGCGTCTTGCTTGCAGGAGATCTGCAGGCACTCGCCACCGTTGATGGGCACCCGGTCCAGCAGCGGGGTCAGACTGTCCACGCCACACAGCAGAACCACCACACAGGCTGCAGGACTCAGCACCCTGGACAGGAAGAAGCGCCTCATGTGGTGAAGACCTTCCAGCATCCCCTTGGAAAGGATCAGCAGCTTGCAGGCGTAGTGAGACAACCTGACAAAGTCGTCTTTTCTGGACGGCGTGTTGACGTCGTAGCAGCAGATGCCATCCTCTGGGATTTGCCCGGTGAAGGCTGACTGAAGGTAGGTGGCCCACTGCTTCGCCTCCGTCTCATAGATGATGAGCAGTTTCTCTGTGGGAATGCCCGACAGTTTCCCTTCATAGTTGAGCAGCATAACCCCAATTATCCCTCACTAACCCGTCATTTACGATCAAGACATATCAAAACATTAATCTTCTTCATTACTTAAGATGTGCTGTAATTGGATGATAAACTGTTAATATGAAAGGTCCTTTACCTGTGCGGCTCATTTCTACAGAGCTGCTCCTGTTGGCAGGTCTCACTTCTCAGTAACATCAGAACAGAACAGCTATTGTTATGTCAGGAGCAGTTCAGATAAGAGGGTGTTTCCTGCTACGTTACAGTGAACTAAATGAGTTTTTTTAGGACAACATGGATCCCTGCCCCTGCCCTGTTTAGTTAGGACAGGCTTTAACACTATATATGTTTTGCTTTTCATTTTATTTTGATTTGTAACAGAGTGGGATGAAATATGTTGCCTCTTTTCCAGGTAATAACGTTAGCAAAATACTGAAATAACTACATGTAACAACAAATACAAGTTTTAGCAGTTTTTCAGGCTTTTTTGATGGAATGATTTTGTCATTAGGTTGGAAACGATGGCATAAATATGGAAACTTCAAAGGAAATACAGGCAAAGGAAATACAGGATTCTTCATATCATTTTCTAAACATATCAACATTGCAATGAAGAAAATGTATCCACCCCTTTACTGCAAAAGTGTTGCATCTTTCTTTTTAAACCTAAAATTGGAAGTAAAATTATGGTTCTTTAAAAGTGAGAACACATTTTCTATAGTAAATATTTATCAGAAATTATAAGCAGTCTGTTTTTTGCAGCTCTAAAATTTTATTTAGCTGGACTGAAGGCAAAATGTCTCTTTTGATTTTAAAGGTTGCAAACCTTTGGGATAGATCATTAATATTCTTCCTCATTTATTCTGATACCCCTAAATGAAAGCTAGTGCAACCAAATGCCTGTGGCCAACTAATGCCAACTAATTAGTTGGCATTAGTTATTTCAAAACAATCCAGTTTTGAAATAATTTAAGATAATGTTTTGGGAAGGGAGTTTTAGTTTCCACTCTACAATTGGTTTGTCCCAACCAAAGAACTGAATCTTGTTGAAAAAGTTAACCGTATCAAACATTTAGCTGTTTCTATAGTTTGAAAAGTTAAATTTCTTCTCTCTGGCAAGTCGTATATTTCCAGGAAATAATCAAATAATCATGACTGGTTGAAAGGAGAGGTGCAGTTTAATGAAAAAGGTTCAGTGTATTAAAAAAAAGAGGATATTTATAAATGAATTTTTATTTCCAACCTAGTTAAATTCAAATACTGAAACTAAAGCCCACACTTACAGCTCTGCTTGTTATTCTACTGTATTTTCCATGCAGACAGAATAGGTGGGAGAGTATGCAAAGAGGGAAGATGGCAAATAACAAAGGTGACTGCCTTTCAGACAACAGGTTACCAGGAAAATAAAGAGCCCGAGTCTCAGTCCAGACCCGAGTTTAATTAAGTTTGCATCCAAAAGAAGCTGAGACGTGCTATAACTAATGATCTGTGGAAAATGTCTCCAGTGCAAGAATAGTTAAAAGGGGACGCCTTGACCCGGACACGCACGCTTACCCTGATTGAGGGAAACGTAAAACTCGGTGCTTCATTAACCGCTGCAGCACCAACGTCTTGCTAATACCAGATTGGCACCATTTATTTATAGTGTGACTGGAGCGAGAGCACAAATGTGAGAGGTGAGGTCTCCTTTACTCAAATCTCTGAATGGTTTTGCTCATCGACCCGCAGCAGATGACAATCCTCCCGTTGCGTGCAGACAACGTCACACAAGGTCCGTCTGCCACGCTGTCACGGTGAAATCTTTAAAGTCTGTGGTGGCTTCGGTTGAACAGATCCCTTCTTGTACGACTTGTAGTCACAGCCGCCAAAGGTGGTGGCATAAAGACAAACATAAATGTAGTGTCGGTCACGGTGTTACCAATGTAAATAGTGAAACTGCAAATGCTGTCCGGAGGGTGGTGCCAGCAGAAAAGATATGGGGGCATTTTGAATCATAATTCTGTTCATGGAACCATGAAAACTGACAAAGCTGTTTTGTGGGTTTGTATTGATTAAAATAGATACATAAAATCACATTATAAAATTTTTATATGTAACAACACATGGTGGCAACATGTTTTTGAGTAGTTCTGTTACGCTAGTCCCAATTTGTTTTGTAGAGTTTTGTTTATTTTTTGGGGGGAGGGTTGGAAGGATTTTTGCTCTAACTTTTTTAATTTCAGACAGTTGCTATAAAGCATACCCGTGGCAACAAGGTATCACTTTTACAAGCAGCTAATGCAGGATATTATTACAGAAATGTCAGCCTGTTGACAACTCATGTGCTGCATGATGATGAGCTTATCTGGGGGGCAAATACCAAGCAGCTGAGGAAGAACATGAAGCAGAGGCTTTATTTCCAGAGGATTCTCACGAATGTTTTACACTAAAGTTGCTCTCAACTTTCTACCGCTGCTCCATTGAGAGCATATTGACCTAATGTAATGTGTACATAGTTCAGCGGCTGCTCAGCCTCACAGAGGAAAACCCTCCAGAGGCTTATCAGGTCTGCAGAGAAACTAATCGGCTGCCCTCTCCCGCCCCGGAAGAGTTCTTGTTGTGTCAGAAAATCCCTGAATATTTTTTAAAAAACCGTAGCGCTCTGTTTCAGCTCCTCCCCTCAGGAAGGGAAAAGTTAAAACTCACAGCACTTGTTTTAAAAAATAATGTTTTAACTGGAAGAAATGACACAAGATGTGCATTACTTGTTACCACGTGATACTAAAATACGTAAATATTTTTGTGTTTTTCAAATTCAGTTTTTATCTTTGTTTTTTGTGTGGATGCAGTAATTTTATTTGGAATGTAATTCACCTGAACCAACCTGCACCGCATGTGGTTGATAACAAGAATAAAGATATCTTATCTGTACAGTATGTGCAGTCAACACTTCTTTTGCATGAATTACATCATGCACAGTGACATCATGGTCATTAAATGGTCATGTATTCACAGTTTTAGCAGTGTGGGCAGGTGCAAAGTCCTGCTGGGAATTAAAATCTCCATAAAGTTTCCCTCTGTTTTATCTAAAACCAGAGAGAAGCTTGAGCTTCCTGATAGATGACTATAGTGAGTTTGGACTGATTTGATTATTTATTTCTATAAATAAATTTGATCTGTTTGCATGTAAGCAATGTAGAAAACTTCCTCCTTCTACACGGCTTTCCTTGTTATGATTATATCAGTCTGTGATCATCTTTTTTTGACTGCAAAAAGAAGGTCGTCAATAATTGCTTTACCATAAGGAGTCTATAGAACATTTCTGTATTAAAAATCTTTTTTTTCTTATATGACCGATCAGACCACAGACCGTGTTGCATCGGGAGTTTTCATTAGATCATCAAAATAGCTGTAGTAAATAATTGAACTACATCACTACAACCACAATAACATTATGAGTATTTTTATGACTATTCCCAGCCTGTTTCTTTTGTTGTTAAATTTGGGAATACTTCTTAAGTTTGTATTTTATGTTCTTGTGGGAAAAGAAGTGTTTTCTTTAAAAGATCCAGGAGAACACGGTCCCATTTCCTCCTGAACCGAAGGTTGGGTGGATAGTTAACTGATAACTACTAACTAAGTAACTTGTAACTAATCTGTGGCACTATTCTAACTAATTGGAAGACCGTAAAAGAACAACATAACTTTTCCTTTTTATCATGTTCTGGTATGTAGCATCAATTCAAAAGAGAATGTCTGCAAAACAAGGTACTGTGACCAGAACTGATCTGTCCTCAAGGTGGTGCTAGAGAGAACAAATAAAACGTCCAAAATTACTACAATATTGTTTCTGGTGTTTAACTTTCTGACGTCTTCTGTGAAATCTAATTTTGTTTAATCAACCATTTAATCCCATCATAACAATTTATTTTGTGTACAATTTTAAAAGTTTGAATTTGACTCTTAAAACATTAGAAATAATTGGATTTATTATTATTATTATTATTATTATTATTGTTGTTGTTGTTGCTATAGTATTAATGTTAGTATTAGTAGTAGTAGTAGTTTGATATTCATCCATTTATAATTTATTTATTTCCTTGTTTAAATTTTGAAATTTTGTTGAATATTTTCCTGAATTCATTAACAAACATGCAAAAAGTTAAATGGAATAAATTAATTTTCAGAATATTTCAAATGTAAAAGTAGTAAAGAGGTAATGCTAAGTATAATAATGATAGTAATGTTTTTTAATTATTTGTGTTAGTGCATTTCTCTCAACATTTGCACAACAGCTAGTGCATTTTCTCAAAACAACTAGTACAAACTGCAAAACCTAGTTAAGAACCTCCAATGTGAGTCACTTGCTCAAAATGAATCGTTCATTCCTCAAAAGCAAGTATTTATTTCAATGAAAGTGTTGGTATCAGGAAAGTCCTGAAATCATTGTTTATGAACAAGATAGTGAAATTCACGTTCTCATTATGACAGTTCACTCTCACAATGTCTTCGAAAGCAAAAATGTTTGATCTTGGTAACACGACCTGAAGATGCTCGAGACATTTCTAAACATTACTTCCACAATCACTTGAAATCCATAGTTATATTTTTCTACATTGCTTTGGTGCATTTCACTGATCAATTAAGATTCCCATAACTTTTAGTTCAACCTCCACAACATTTAGTAATTTGTTCTGATCATAGTAGCCATTTCTAATTCCTTCCAACAGATTGCAAATCCTTTTGGACATGAATCAATTGCTACCATGTAACTATCTACTGCTTTATATAATTTTCATTGAAAAGTGGAAATGAACTACTCTTCTGAATGCTGAATAGTCAACTAACAGTCTTCAGTTCATTGCGCGAGTCGTAACAAACAAAAATATTCCGCTGGTTGTCAAAATGTGTCAGTTTTTTGCGTTTCTTCGTCAGTCTTTCTTGAAAATGTTTCCCTAATTAAACAATTACTGTCAGGTGAACCTCGGCTTTCACCGGTGAGGACGAGTGTGTGAAACATTAGTTGAAACCAGTGATGTCACATCGAGCGAAATCCCGTGAACCCACAGCTGGCGAGCGTATTTGACCTGGAAAAAATTACAGTATGCAATTTATGTTGTATGTACCCATTCAGTACCAATGTACAATATGTTTGTACTTTACTTTTTCACAACATTGTAAACAAATTAGCATTGCAAACATCACATGCTGTAACAATGTGAGACACACAAATTCAGGGTCTTGTACTCATTTACCTCATGATATAATGATAAAGAAATGCATAAAAATGACATTTTGACATGTAGTTCAACATATTTGCCTGTCATGACTCAAGAATTGAAATGAAGAACATTAGCTTTATAGGAAATGACTATTCAGAAATCAGAAGTACGGTTCATTTTGAATGGCATGACTGAAAATGATATAAGATGGTAGAGAACTGCATAGTAGCAACTGATGCATGTCAAAATGGATTTGCAATTTGTTGGCAAGAATGAGAAACTGCTACTATGATTATCCAGAATGGCTCAATGATTTAAAGGTTGAAATCAGAGTTTTAATTCTTATCAAAGAAATGCACCAAAGAGATTGAGGAAAACTATTGTATTACAATCAGTAGCAGTGGTAAATATATTACCTTTAGTATATGTCTTATATAAATTCTGATTCAGTTTGGCTTCATAAAAAATAAAAATAAATGTACATAAATAAAAATAAATTATTTTCAAAATTATATAGGCTACCATATAATATATACCATGAATTACTACAAACTACTACTATAAATTAAATACTATATATATGTACACACAATGTTGCCAATAACAACAGTTATTATTATTATTAAGAAGTTGTAGTAGCTCTGGTAATAGCTACCAAAATCGTTTATTTATTCAATATTATTAGCTGTATTGTATAACTCCTTCCAACTGACTGTTATTTAGAGAGTCGACATTAAAGTCAAACTCTTATTTCACAAATGAACTCAAAACGACGAGAATGCTCTCTCGATAACAACATTCAGAGATAAACGACACTCCTTTGCTTTGTTGGTGTTGAAGTTTATTGCGGGTTATTCGCAGCAGTTGGAAGGATAAAAGAACGAGAGAGGGAGAAAAAAATCTTTCGATAAAAGTGAGCGTGAAAGACAACAGTGGCTCTCCACCAATAGGAAGCCTCTGGGGGCGGGACTTGAGGCGTCAGCACGTTAGAGTGCACACTGCGCTGAGCCAGGCAACTTGGCTCAGAGTAACAGTAAATCAGACAGAGCAGCTCCTAACAGCTCCTCCAGCTCCTGCAGTGAAACTGTAACCCCCCGTTGCAAGTATTTTTGGCCGCTCAGAGGAACCCGGGTGAGATCACTGCGGTCTCTTTTCCTCGGACACACTCGAAGAGTTGTTCGGCAAGAGCAACGCAGGGACCCGTTTTCAGTCTCCTTTCATATTACACATCTTTAAATTCATATCACACTGGAAATGTCCGAAAACAAGCCGAATGATGAGCCCAAGTTATCTACGACGGACAGGGTGGTGAAATGTAAGTGGGATTTATTTTATTTTATTTTTTTATTATTTTTTTTTTATGTGTTACGGTCTCTGCGTGTCTGGAAGAATTTCGTCGCAGCGGCAAAAAAAAAAAAAAAAAATGTAGTCGAAAAATTGTTCGCTGGCTTATGGAGGAAGAAGGGTGTTAGCCGAGCTGTGACAGCAGCTGTAAACTAGGAAGTGAGGAGAACTTCAGCCTGCAAGAATCTCACACATACATGTTTATCTATTATAAAAATAAGAATACCCTCAAATTACACGAAGCGTTTCCATGTGACTGCGCAGCCTACAGGCTGATGGTCTGGATTTATATGTATATATGCATTTGGTGCACAGTATGCATGCAGATCAGGCATTGCAATCAGCACCAAAAGCGATCTCTCCCCCCCCCCCTGTCTTTATTGTGCATGCACCATCAAACAAAGCTTTATCTCTCCCGTTTTAACAATTGCACAATCCTGCTTGCTCGATGTATGTTTGGTTGTGGGGGTTGCTTTCACTGTTCATGCCACATGGGGTGGCTCTTCCTGCCTCTTTCTGTGTTTACAGGTCTGACATTCCACCTTTGCAGTCTACCATAAGAATGCAATAAAGATAATAATCAGTTCGACTCTACCTACCCAGCTCGCCCAGCGTCGTTTCACTTAAAGGCTGCAGACTTTTAACTTTGAGACAATTCATGCACACAGATAAGAGCTATTAATGCGTCACTGAATGACTAGAGCAAAGTAGGATGACAGAATCTGTGTGTGTTTGTTTGATCCAGCTCTAGCTGCGGATCAGTACTCCAGTTTTTGCTCTGTACACCACAACAGGCATGTGCAGGGACCACATTGGGAAAATGAGGGAGATATTTTTCTTATTTGGGCTGAGCTTCATCGATTGAAATGATTTGAGCCAATAGCTGATCGGGAAGGGGAAATTAGTGGCAATCTTGAAGTTTTAGTGGTTGGAGTAAGCAGCGAGCGGCTCTGTTCTGGCCATATTTCTGGTGGAAAGTGGAGGGTGGGTTGGTGGGTGGAGTGAGTGTTGAGAGATCCACAGAATGTCTTGGGTGCTTTTGTTATGAATTTTTTAAGAGATCATACCCGTACAGTCTCCAGCAACGTGAAGGCTAATGAAAAATGGATTTGACAAGATTCGGCTATAAAGAGATGAAATGGTTTCACTGGGAAACTGGGACTGGTCACGTTAGCTACAGTGCTTTGTGAAAGCATTCATGCCTACTTGAACTTTTCCACGGTTTGACCTGATATCATTAAAAACACAAAGTCAGTGTGTTTTACTGATTATTTGCACGCAGTAATCTTAACTCAAGGTGCTGCATAGTTAGGAAGCGGAGAGAAAAACATAGTGGTGGCAGCATCATGCCCTGGAGATACCCTTTTTTCACCAGGTAGACACAGGCAGGAATGAAATATCACAGGTCTTAGCCATAAGAAGTCCTGTTTGTTGTAGGACCGAAATGATTAATCGTGATTAATCGGTTACTGAAATAATTGTCAACTGATCTATTAGTTGTTAACTGGACTATAGAGAGCCAAAAAGAGGCCATTTGCTAAAACAAGAACATACTCAAATCAGCAATTAAGCCAAAAATGCACTAAAAAAAAATATAGATTATGTATTTAAGATGAAAGCTCTTGTCTGTAATTATGTTCTACCCTAAACACCCCCCAAATTCTGTGAAAAAAGGAAAATAATCTCTTATTAAGCAACTTTTGTTATCCAATTATTAATCGTTTAATCCAAAATATTGTCAGTTGATGTTAAGTCAAGCAGAAAGGGCTGAGCTAGTTATTTTAGCATACACTAAAGGAAGGCTATGTTATTGGATTTTAGGCAGTAAAGTGTTTATTTTCTTATTTTAAAACACAATTGAAATCCCCAAAAAATTCATTTCTGTGTCTGGTTGTGATGCACAGTCCGACTCCCTTGACTTTACAATGCTGCAATGCTTAGTAAAGCTCCGCAATTATCTTAATCAGGTATTGATTAGACATTAGCAGCGGGTTGTCAGTCGACATGAGAGCCCGGATCCAAAAGGCGTCGGCCAGAGCTCCTGGAAGTAAACCCATCTTCTGAGTTTCCAGAAGTGCAATGTTTTTTTTGGGTTGTTGGTTTTTTTTTTTTGGTAATGCATCAGTGTTGTGACAACACAGGACGCTGGCTGCTGTGTACATACAAAGCATGAACGTGGCTGCAGGCTACAGGTGTGAGGTAATTTGTTTTCAGCTGCCTGTTTTGCGACGCTGCGAGGCGTCGGTCCAGCTTATCACGAGCGCGCCGCAGCCACCTGTTTTCAGAAGGCATTATCATAACGCTCCTGAAAGCCAGTGCTGCAGAGTAATTACTCCATCCTCTTTAATCAGCCTCGGCAGGCCACGTTGGCGGGGTCCGCGCAGGGGCGGGGAGGATTCTTCATGTTTTTAAACGCTACAGAAATAAATATAGGAGGAAATGTCAGTTGGGAAGCTTTTCACCTTAATGAACTATGTGTAGAAATCTGGCTCAGTGGTGGACCATTACTCCAGCTTTTAAGGCTTACCTGATTAAGTAGCTGCTGGATGGGGATTAGTCTTGACCTGTGATAATCCCTATTATTTTCCCAAAAGTTCTAGTCATCATCATTGTTAATGTGTTGCTAAATGTGTTAGCTGTACTGTAGAGCTATTTCCAGCGCCGATTGATAAATGAATCCAGTTCTTGCCTGGTCACCGACTAGAACAGAAACAACAGGAACTGAATGAAGGTCCGTGAATTACAGTGGATTTAGCATTTGGAAAGTGGCAGAGGATTTTATCGTAAATGTAGATTTAGCTCAAAGTGCAAGCATTTGCTGGACTGAATTCGCTTTAGTTTTACCTCTTCATATTTCCTGCATATTTTCAAATGTGTCATCATCATAAGATGAGTGTGTGGGATATAAATATTGAAAAGGACTGTTTACGGTGCAATGTCTGCAGGGTATTACACTGCTAATACAGCGAACCCCCATCTATTTGCAGTTCAGTTCTCATGGATTTTTCTGTGGATCGTGACTTCAAATTATTTGCCAAAAATCCACCATTTTGTGCATCTTTTCACAAAACATGTCTTATAATATCTTGTAAAGTTCATATATCCTCAAATTATACTTGGGATGCTGAGTTTCAGAAGCTGAGGAAACGTAGAGGGAGCTAGAGACTCCATAGTGGGGTGAAGGCTCATCTTCCAGCAGGACAACAATGACTTGGTCATTGCACTATAAGTATTCACAAGCCAAAAACAAATCCCTTTTTGTAGGAAAGGGATGTTGTAGATCCAAAATGTGAAAAGGATTTTGCACGTTGGCAAAATTCTTCCTTTTAAAAGCATTGTAAACGAAGGGACGCTTTCTTTTAAAACGCTTTCTATACTTAGCCAAGTTTAATAAATTGAATAAATGTTGATATCGGTGCAGTAAAATAGACTTTTCATTAAAAGTCTCTGGATAGACGTCATTCTGCTCATTAATAAACCTTGGTTATAAAAAGACAAACACGGTCTGTGACATTTTCGATTATAAGAAAATTATGTTCGTAATGATTCACACTTGTGTCATTTTTGAACTGTATTTGTGAGCCGCACAAAATCAGTCCAAAGGCCACATTTGGCCCTCGGGCCACACTTTGGACACCCCTGACTTAGAACAAAGCGTGTATAAGTGTTAGATCGATCCAGCCAGGATGTATGACTTTGAAATTGATGTCCAGATTCTCTCCATCCAACTGAGCTATTTTGCACAGAACAGTGTGAAGGAGTTTCAGCATCTAGATGTGGAAATCTGGTATAGAAAACGCTGTAATTCCAGCAGAAACTGGTTCTGCACGCTGCTGAATACAAATGCAGGCCATGCATTTTCCTTCCACTTCAAAACTACGCTCTAACTTAGAAGTTTGTGGTTGTAACCTGTAAAAAAAAAAGTCCACAGGGTATGAATACTTTTGCTTGGGAATGTAGTTAGTAATTTGGTTGCCATGACAGCAGCAGCGCTCCAAAGCAGAATAAGCATAGTAATGATGTTTTTCCATCGCCGTGCTGAGACGCGGGGCCTCCCGCCTCCTTTGGCTTCTCCTGACGCAGCGCTGGGTGCTTTTCCTTCTGAGAGCGGGGGATGGATGACATCTGACATTTGACTTTTCGGAGAGAAGGGCCCCTGCGCTCAGACCCGCGTGGGCAGGAGAGGCTGTGCTTGATGACAGCGGCGCGATCCCAGCTGGACGGCCCGAGTCATTTATAGCACTGGACGCTAAGCAACGCCTCGTATCGTCGGACCTCTTCCTCACCTGCACACCTGCCTCTTGTTTGTATGCCAACAGCAGCGTTTTTTTTTTTGGTTCTTATCAGATCTGAACGCAGCGGTGTGCAGAAATGAAAGAGTTTTCCTGAAGGTCATCTGACACTGAGAAATATTTACTCAAAAGCTTCCACACACACTTTGCGGCACAGTGATTTTAAAACGGGAATTCATAGTAGTTACCTTTAGTTCTGTGTTGATTGTTTTGATGAGGAATTTAGATTTCCCTCCATAAATGTGAACAAATCAGGACGTTAAACCATCTTTTGTTTTCAGGAACAATACTGTACTTGTAGTTCCTCCTTATGTTCAGTTGTAATTAGTTTTATTTTTTTCTAGCAGTTTAAAACACCCAGACAAAAACATTTACATAAATCTGCAGAGCTAGGTGCTCAGGCGGCTAAGTTCTCATAAACCTAGACTTTAATAATTAGTTTTTAAAAATCCCTGAAAGTAGCAAAAAGAAAACTTTAATGATGCGAAAACAACCGCAAGAAGTACGAAATTCAATTTAAACAACCCAGGCTTAAACAGTTTGGGTTGACGCTATTCTAGCTGCATTTCCTGGAGAAATGTCTTTTTTTTTCATGCTAAGAATCTCATGTTTACCAGCTGATGTAGGTTAAACTGTGTGACATGTAAGAGTTCCTATCTACATCATTTTACTGTTGAAAAAGTAAGAGAATTATCAGATGAAAATAAGTTTATATAAACATGTTTGAGTCATCAAATCAGATTTATCTGTAGCTCGTATATTAAAGAGTAAATCTCACTGCTTAAAATTGGTATCAAGATAGATCATTATGCATCTGAGCCTTCATTCACAGGCAAGTAAACAAAAAATCTGAAATATAAATTTGGAAAAAGGACCTAAAAGTAAATCTAAACCACTAAAACCTAGAAATTATCATTCGATGTTTCCTCTATTTGGTGTCGTTTTACTAAAAAGAGGATCTTCCCAATGATGTAATCTGATTTTTGTTGCTGTTGTGGATTACATTGCAGAAAGACTTATATTTTTGAATTTTGCTTGTAGGTGATTATATTTGATTATATTTTCGATGCCCAAAATGTCAATATTGTATTTGGTCAATTGGATGGCTCTTTACAGCCTTGTTCGGATTTCAGTAAGAAAGATGAAAAGGTTAAGAGGAATGGTTGGAGCATTGTGATTTAAAAAAAGACGAATGAGGAAAATGTAGGTTAATTGCAGCCTACTTTGTGATCACATTATCCCACAATAATACTGAAATTGCATGTTTTTCATATGTCCTGCAGCTCTACTGGAAACGGACGCCCTAGTATTACCAGCTTCATTTATAAATGCTATTTTATGGATGCTATTTAGAATCTAGATCAGTATTTCTGCACTGCAGACAGTCCTGCAAAAATGGGCTTCACACAATATTTCAAAAGTGTTCATAAACACTGGCTAATAATGCTAATAATTTTTGATAGATTCAGCTGAAAACAGCAACTGATCTACACTGATGACATCACTGCTGTTATTAAAACAAACAATGAAAAGATGAAATTCAGTGTTATTAACGCAAACTTTTGTGTTTTTATTGCTTTGGTTTTAAATCAAGAAGATAAACATTAATTTTGGAGTTCTAAGCACGACTCTCAGAACATTTGAATTGGTTGTGGATCCGCCTCCAGCGCCGAGCTAACTGTTTCTTTCCTCTGGACCAGCTAATAGTAAAGCTGAGTTAGCGCCTTTTCCACAGTGCCACAGTCTGCTCTTAATGTGAATTTTTGTTTTCTAGCTCTCATTTTGAGAAATTACCTACAGTACACCCACTATTTCAGTTACACTGGATGTTATTGGAAAGATGTTAACTCAAACTGATTTAATTTGAAGGAAGCAGTAATGATGCTTGTTTGCACCTCTGTGGGACTGAGGCAGCTTTAGCTCCGTTTGTCAACTTGTTGTGTGAGATTGTTGTTTTTCCTGCCAAGTGAAATATTAAGCTTGGTTAAGTATATGATTCATGGTTGGTTATGTCTTATTTAGAATATTTCAGTGGACAAATATCTGTTTGGTTACTATGCAAAAACACTTTGCTGTTTTATGTAGCCAGATTTTTTATTTATATTTTTCCATTGAATGGCTAAAGTAACCGTTGCCTCTCCTGTGTTTTAAAAGGGAGCATATTTAATCTGACACTGACTGGTTACACAATTGATTTGCTGCAACAAAGCAGACGTTTTAGTGGCTGGTTGTCGATAACGTTCCCGGTCAAGGTTAATTGTTTGCACAAGGGAGAAAACCTGCAAGATAAGTGTTATTAATTGTGCTGTCATACTCTGCTATAGAAACTTCTTCAGTATACAATGCAGCTTCTAATTTACTTGTAATAGTCAAGTGAAGAATGTCCAGTGTTGTATTTATGAAGGTGTTTCTTCTGTTGACAGCCATCTTCTTGTACAGTTCTTAATAACAAAAAGTGAGGAGTGAAATAAAAATAGAAAAATGTGTATTTACTCTGTGTGAGTACCACAGGATGAATGTAGGAGCTCTTCTGATAATATGCTAATATAAGCATAGCTCTAGTTAGCTTCAGCTAGACTGCTAAGATCACATGAGCAATAATAAGCAAATATACTAACATTTTTATGTTATCTCAGATTACCTAACATTAGCTTCTGTTTTCATTGCAGCCTGTATAACAGGATTGTCCAAAATGTCAACTTTGGCTAAAGTTTGTTAGCTAAACAGAGTAATCATTTGCTAATATTTGAAAATTAGCATGTTAAGTCAGATAAATTTACTCTAGCGACTGTGCTAAAGGCGGTCTATGCATTGGCTTTACCCAAAATGCCAGCCTTAGTTAACGTATGCCAGTTAAAATTGCTGAAATGAGCTAATATGCTGAAATTAGCCTGTTAACTCACGGTATCTTACATTAACTGTTATGTATATTATGGCTTATATATTAGCTTTAATCAAATTTGCCCAAACTTACCTGTCTTCATGACAGGCCAATGCATGTAAACATTTTGGCTAACAATGACTAAAATGAGCAAATATGCTAATAGGATTGATTCATAGCTAATATAAACATGTTAGCTAAGTTTAGCTAACACTTGTTGCTCTGCTTACATCAGTGTGTGTGTCATCAGTAGCCAAACCTTATCTTAGCATGTTACCTAAATTTTAGCTAACATTAGCATGTAAAGATTTTAATTTACAATAATAAACATTAGCTAATGTTTATCATTGTTAAAATATGTTAAAATGGCAACATTAGCATATAGAATACCAATTAAAATTGTAATATTAAAAAAAAAAAAGTAAACAATATTTAAGTGTTTAAAGAAACCGGAAGCATTTAGCTTTCAAATAAGATGTTAGGATGATTTGAAGTTTCCCCCATTATTTTTAGGGGAATAATTGTAAAAAAAAAAAAAAAAAAAAGAGTTAAATACAAGTATAAAAGTTGTAAATGACAGAAGTTGTAGACAGCTGAAAGTTGTTATATTTAAGTTGTTGAAATGACAGTAGTGAATACAAAAAACACACTTTGTACCTTTCACAGAACACGCATGCAGTGTCTCTGCTGCTCCCACTTACTCTTGGTTCTTGATTGCATGACAGTGCAGGTGTTCAGACCTGAGCTGCTACCTCCGTTAAGTTGTTCTTCTGAGATAGAACGCTCTGTGGTATTTTGATCCGCAATAAGTGCACCTTTACTGCTCATTAGATTAAAGAGAATTAGACTCTGTTGTGGATTTGGGGCACAGAGAAAGCAGTGGATTTGGACAGATTAAGATCCATATAGGGGGATAAAGGCAGCTCTGCTCTGGGGTTGTAATCTGACTCCATGCATTAGCTGCTGCTTTTGCTAATTCATGTGAACAAATGGATGTTGGGTGTTGATGAAAGGAAACGGGGGAGTGAAACTGTTTACCTACGCTGGTATTTTTTGATCATTGCTAATCTAAGTAAGCGCGGTTAGCGGCATATTCAAGCCTTGAAGATCATACTGTTGATTTACCTCCCTTATTACACAATAAAGCTGTATTTTTTATTGCTTATGCAATGTGGCGATGGAGGCAAGTTTTCAATGTTACTTTCTACTATTGTCTGTTCATTAAGAATTGTTATGAGTACCACATGGAGCTTATTTTCTTTGTTTGCGTTGGACAAAACAGAGAAATTACACTCATGATTGCTTGTACCCACAGTGGCCAACTATGACTGAGGAGATCATAATGCCCTGCTCTCATATTTCATGAAAATCATCCTGTGTACAAACAAACCCTCACTACTCCCCAGTTCAGATGGCAGACAGGAGCACACAGTTGGGAACAAAAGCCATTTGGAGCAGAAGTGGCAGTTGTGTGTCATTAGATAGCTCTTTAGAGTGGGTCACCCAAATTAATCGATACAGTGTCTGCTGCGCATTTAACCGCGTGTTGGGCAGCCAGTTTGCAAAGAGAGGGGGAGGAGAGGATGACACCGTGAACCGGGAGCAGGAAGGGTTGCTAGTTCGGCTTATGGAGCAGGGCCTTTGGTTCCCACCAGGAGAGAAAGAGAGGGAGAGCGAGCTGCAAATGCACTGCAGTTTGTGTTTACATTAGTGCAATCGTGTTCACACAAACATTCGGGCACGCATGTGTGCACATGGGTCACTTCAAAGCGAATGAGAAAGCCGACGTCTGGGGAAATCAGATACTGGAAAACTGTTTTTTTTAATCAGTTGCTTATTTTAAGGAAGATTTGTGAGACGAATGTATCCAATTAATAGCGACGAATCGATTATGGAAATAATCATCAACTAATTTAGTAATCGATTAATCGTTAACTGAAGTATACAGATTAAAACAAGCGGTTTGTGTCGAGAACAACTTAGTCAGAGAAGTCATTATGCTAAAGCTGTACAAAAAAATTCTACATTTTGCATTTAAGATATAAAAAAGACCTTTGTCTGTAAATATGTTTTACTCAAGTGGCATCATTTAAGCTCCACCTCATTCAAATTCTGTAATAAATATGAGAAAATCTCCTATTGAGCACGTTTTGCTATCCAGTGATTAATTGGTTAAACCAAAAAATATTGAGCAGGTTAGTCCTACACCGTATTGATAAGTTAAGCAGAAAGTATTTATTTAGCTACAAATGCATCTTTTGAGATGAATCATGAAGCGTTCACTAAATAAATGTTACGTTATTGCATTTTAGGCAATAATATGTGTTTTTTTTCTTTAAAAAATTAACTGAATTATTTGTTTATTTGCATCTCTTAACATTGTATAAATTGGCGTAAGTGGTAAAATGAAAAATCTGCAGAATGGACCAGCTTTTAAATCCAATTATTAATCATTAGTTAATGCAGCCCTAATTTTTTGACCAATTTCTAAAGTGTAGTTTATGTAAACCTATGTAAAAACTAACTTCTCATATGCATCATGTGTCTTTCCACATTAAATTGGAGCATCGTCACATTAGTTTGGATATTAACTGTAGGCTGACATTTATTTAACTCCACAGGTTCATACATCCTGCCACACATTTAGACGTAAAAGGGACATTCCCCCGTTTTAGACCTCAGAATTGACTCTGTGGATTGGGACAGGCCCCTGCGTTCCGCTGTGTACCAGATGCAAACACAGACACACTTCTGCATCGTGCCGGGCGGGTATTTGTATTTAAATATGGGCAAAATGAGTAAGCCTGTTTGTGGGCTGCGTATAAATGGTGAATTAGTAGACTGAGAAAAGCCACTGCACAGGAAAAGATGGCTTTGCAGCAGAACAATGTATGGTATCTGTCGGTAACTGTCTGCTCTCACGGCCTCTGAATGTGCAGGATGCGGGGATCCGCATCTTGATTTCTGTTTACAAAATCCAACTTCTGGACATTAAAGTGAAACCTTGACCAGAAATGGACAGAAACGGGAGCAAATCATCTTTTAAATCACCGCACTGGAGCAAATCCCACACATTAACGCCTGATTTTCTCATCTCATTCAACGTGGCACACTCATTATTTATTTCTTTTTTCCTCTTCTGCGCCTGTTTGATAAAGCCAGTCGGTGCCTCTAACTGGATCTCACAGAGAAGTCCCAGTTGTCTTCAGGGCATCGCTTTGCTTTCCACTGTCGGTTTGTTTTGGCGGGAGTTTGGCTTTGGCACATTGCTTAGGAGCATGAACAGCCAAGATGGCAGCATCAACAACGTGCATTCAGACATGCAAACCCTCCCCAAAGTTGTTTCTGGCAGCCGACGAGCTATAGTATTTAAAATCCAGTGACGGATTCACTATGTTTGACTTAATACCGGGGAAGTGAATCATATCAAATGTCTTGTACTTTCCTGTTGTTTTCTGCAATAACTCAGCAACTGACTTAAAGGCAATGCAAAGCTGAATTGGTTTGCCGTTCTGCACTATAATGTGCATTACTCTCAGCAGTTTGAGCCTCTTAGTGTTTCTTTTCTTCCCTCCCACTCCCTTTTAGCTCATATGTTGTCTTTTAACACATTTAAATTCTTAAGAAAGCTGTTTTAAAGCTGTTTTGACCAGCTTTGTGTAATCTTTTAATGTGGTATTTAACGGATAGTTTCCCAGGCTTTCTAAAACACATTTTTTAAATTTAACTATAAGCTTTGGCTGCTTCTCTTCCAACCCCCCACTCATTTTGGGTTGGTTTATCTCAGCAACTGGACAGAAAAGCTTCTCAGAAGAAGGAATGTATTGGCAAATTATTGGTAAAATTGCTCTAATAAGCAACACCACTTACTGGTGGCTTTTGGTTGTTTCAGAGAAGACTTGGTGTGAGTGAAGCAGGTCAGAAACAACTTTCCAGAACTGGGTCTGACCTGAAATGATGTGAATCATCAGCTGTTTCCTTTCTCAGCCTGCAGCTGACTGGCATCTTCCCAGATATGATTTAATATCCCACATCTCCCCAGAGATGAAAGTAATTCCCGGAAAGTAGCCCCTCTGCTACAGTTTCTCTCCCTGCAGAAAGCCACCACAATAATTTATTCTTGTTTGCTTCTTGTTCGCTCAAATATCGAATTACAAATATTAAAATTAGGACCGCACCAATCGTTCAGCTGACCCCAATTTCCTGCATTTCGGGAGCCGATACCGATCTTATCTACCTCTGCAAAGGTCTGAAAATCAACCACTGTCGCCTGATACTAAAACAAGTTTGTATTGTTTCATGGGTATCGTTGAATAGTTTTAGATAAAATAAGATTGGAACATTGGAAGTGAGCTTCGCGAAGCTCTCGATTTACCGGTCGATCTACGTTCCCACCCTCATCTATGGTCATGAGCTTTGGGTCATGACCGAAAGAACGAGATCACGGATACAAGCGGCCGAAATGGGTTTTCTCCGTAGGGTGGCTGGGCTCTCCCTTAGAGATAGGGTGAGAAGCTCAGTCATCCGGGAGGGACTCAGAGTAGAGCCGCTGCTCCTTCACATCGAGAGGAGCCAGTTGAGGTGGCTCGGGCATCTGGTCAGGATGCCTCCTGGACGCTTCCCTGGTGAGGTGTTCCGGGCACGTCCCACCGGGAGGAGGCCCCGGGGAAGACCCAGGACACGCTGGAGGGACTATGTCTCTCGGCTGGCCTGGGAACGCCTCGGGATTCCCCCGGAAGAGCTAGAAGAAGTGGCCGGGGAGAGGGAAGTCTGGGCCTCCCTTCTGAAGCTGCTACCCCCGCGACCCGACCTCGGATAAGCGGAAGAAGATGGATGGAGACATTGGAAGTGTATTGTGAAATTTCAGCACCTGGCTGTATCTGCGTTTCCATCAACCATAAAATTGCACAAATTGAAATTACAGAACTAAATTAATTTAATAGAAATGCAGTAATTAAAAAAAACAACTCACTGTAACAAAGTGGGTTTGAGGTTTAGATTGCAAGAGTCACGTCTTCATCAAACATGTATTTTTCTGGACAAATTCAATGACATGAGCGTTACAACTTAGATACGCCATATATAACATTATTTTTTTGTACTGTGGAAATAACTAATCCAGAAATGTTTACGCTACAACCCATCAGCACTGATAGAGAATCACTCACCTCAGCATGCCAAATGCTTGGAGGACTAAACTCACCCAAATGAGTGAAATTTTTCAGTTAACATTCTTGTTTTATTTTCATTCTGCCTGCAAACATTTTATTGTTTAAAACTGTCATTTGTTGTTGCTTGTGAATTTACCTCACTTATCTGTGTTCCAGGTACAAAAGGAGAAATTGCTGCTCAACTTCCTGTATTCATAGGTTTCTGGGAAGTGATGTCACAGGAGGGAGCAGAAAACTGAAAAAATGACTGAGTTAACTTCAGGGATTTTGTTAGCATTAGTTTTTATTTATGTTTAGTGTAAAAATAAAATGGCTCGACTGCTTAATATTTACTTGTAGGATTTAAGACTCCAGTTGTGTCTGAGTGGCTTGAAGGCATTTAAGTACAACAAGGCAGTAGTTCATTTTTTTTTTTTTTTTCTAAACATTTTTGGTCACATTCTTTACAGTCTTTATTGCAAAACTGCAATGGAGGCATTTTTTTTTTTTGCATCATGCCAGTTTTTTTTTTTTGCATCATGCCAAAAACCCTTTGCGCACATTTGTAATCGTCATGTCGCGATAACAAAATTTACTAGGTGATAAATTATCCCAGAAGTTATTGCAATAAATGATAATATTGTTGTTTTCAGACCATTTTCAATTAATATAACGGTAATGGCATAATAATGCAATAACACATTCCCAAAGATCAATGAACTTTAAATTCTAATGAACATTTTAACACTGGGGCTGGAACACATTTACAACATCCAAAATAAATAAACAAAAACAGAAACAACAAATAAAATGAATCATGAAGTCTCTGTAAAGAAAATTGTTCTTCAGAGAAAACTTTTATCATCCAGTTTAATAGAAAAACGATAAATTATGCAAATGGAAATTATGGATTTTGTTTTAATTTATCATGCGATTAATTGATTTGTTGTTTATTGTGACGAGCCTATGTGCAGCTAGCATCAATTATTTAAAATAATTGGAATCGGTGGGTCAGGCTTCTTAAAGATCAGTGATCCACCAGAAAACTGCATTAAGTGCACCTCTAGTTAAAATTTAGATTTATCTCTACAACAAAAAGGAGTGTTGTAATTTTGTGAAGGACAGTTGTTAATATAAACCACAATACAGTGATGTAGTCAGAAGAATGGGATTCCTTTTCAGTAACAGACCAATCTGCATTTTTTTTCTTGAGGTATATTTCACATTTTTAATGAACCCTGAGGATAAACTCGGGACTCCTTTAACCACTTTCTGCTGTGTGTTGGATTCTCTTTAGTCACACGGCATTTAAATTCATTGTCACACTCCTTAGTGAAAGGCAAAAGGCTATTCTCAGGCTCCTCATGGAACCTTTTTATTACTGCAGATTATATTTATTGCTTAAAATAAACAAGCTTAATTGGAGTAAGCCCTTTCAACAGATGGGTAAATAAGCAGATTATGTGGCATGAGGTTTTCCTGTGTTCGTCCACCGTTTATCCCCAATGAGATAAATTATATTTCTGGGAGAGTTTTCTTTCAGGTGTTGTCAGAATACGGGCTAAAATAGCCAGCGTGAGGCCGAGATAGAGAGAGACTTGAGCTATACAAATACAGCTGGGGGTGAGCTGAGGCCCCAAGGTTTATTTGCACACATTCACATGCGTTAATTATAGCTCACCTGGCTGAAAATTAACCCTCTTATTGTACGTGGTGGTAAATTTGGCGACTGGTTATCTTAGTTTATCGCCGGAGGAAAAGAGCTGTCATTGGACAGTCTATAATTGACCTGACAGGATGTTTAGAGTTTGTGTGATCAGACCTGACAGCCCTGGATGTTTGCTGTCCACGTGGATGTATTAATGACAATCTATGGCTATTTTAGGTCATATTTTTCTGCCTGTGACTAAAGCGGAGAGGTGCAAACAGGCGTTAATGTTTGCCTAAGAGCCGATGATGGGACTCCTCTCCCTCCTACATGGAGAGGTGAGGGAGTGCGACTCGCTCGGAGTGCCCCATGGAGGAGTCGTGACTGTGGGGCTCTGTGTGCGTGTGTCTGGGGTAGACTACCATTAAATTACTTTTTTCCTGAGAGGATAATTGGGGCAAGCTTGTTTGATCTTGCTTGTTTATACTTAACTGCAGAAAGTTGGTTTGCATTCTGAAATATTTGCCTCCACAATCATCAATCTAAAGTCTACAGTGTGCCTCTGTTTGCCAGCTCAGAGATGGGATTGTGTGCTTTGGCTCGGATTGATTCATCGACGTACAGCCTTACATTACAGTGACCAATCGGCTGAACTTTAATGTCACCCCATTTCCTGATGGACCACTGAGAGTACATCCTACTGCATCTTTTCGTTGGTAAATGGACCAGTTGCATTATTGATTGTAAACAGAAAGGTCCTCCGCTGGTTGTGGTTTACATACAGTGGCCTGCAGAAGTATTCACACCTCTTAAACTCTTAACACATTTTGTAATGGTTTGCACTTCAAGGTGTTTTATGTGAAAGGCCTATATAAAGCAGTGCATAAATGTAAAGTTGAAGGACATAATAGCCTTACTTCAGTACTTGGACATATGTCCACATGTACTCCGCCCCCTCTACTGTAACACCCCTATATAAGCACGATATTATCGGCATGGTATTGGTATCGGCCAATATTAGCTGTAAAATTTAATACCGGACATCGGCCATTCTGTCAAAATAACTCGGATATTAAAGGTGTTGTTTTTATTTGACAAACCAGTGTCAATGATGCCTGCAGCACCACACAATGCCAAATCTGCACTGTTTGAGTGTTGTCATTGTATTAGAGAGAGCAAGTGTCATGAATAAATTTAACATTAAACATAAAGCTAGTTAAAAGTGTTGCATCATCTTCAGCCTCCTTTTTAGCTTTTGCATTTGGTAGCAGGCTAAATTGACAAAGATAATGCAGTATTTTAATTCCAGTAGAAAGACTACTCTTTCTCTACTGTGAAAGAGTAGAGTATATTATTGAAAATCTATATTTTCAGGTATAGGTATAGGAAATAAAATATTGGTATTGGTATCGGTTAGTGGCCAAATGAGTTTTAGTATATCGGCATATCAGATATCAACCAAAAATCCAATATGGTGCATCTCTAAGTACAACTAATAGCTTCTAGAAGTCCATGTAAGTATGAATCCATCTGTTCTGTGAAGGGTCTGATTTGTAAGAGAAGTCTGCTGAACAAACAGCATCATAAAAGTTGTAGAGACATTTAAAGCAGGGTTAATACAGCGGACCCTGGTATTTGTGGTGGTTTACGACCCAAGTCGCCTGGAAATATCAAATCCCTCTCTAAAAACATTTACAGCAGCCTATTGTAGTAGTTCACACATTAAATATGCCTTAATATGGATTAATATGTACTACCTGGGAAGCTAACATCTACACTCTTTCTATATTTCGACGTCTCTTGGGGAACAGCCTGTCAGCACCAAAGAACAGGATTGGCTAAATTGCAATCTTCAGCTAATAGCGTGTCAAGTTGCCTTATGTCTAGATATTATTTCCTTTCCAATTTTTTTAATACATTCTACAATAAAATGCATGACCACTTTGGAGTTATATTAAAAAATATGTCCTCAAATAGGTGGATCTGAAAAGAAAATCTTTGTCAACACCTAAAACTTGATGTTCACAGATTTTCCATCCAATCTGACTAAAGTTGAATTGTTTTGCAAAGAAGAAAGGACAAAAACATCTGTCTCTATGTGCAACACTAGTGATACAATAACTGTAACAGAGCAAAAAGTAAAAATGTCAAAGGGAATAATAATTTTGATTAGAATTAGTTAGAAGAATCTCTTGCGCTGACTATCCCTCAGTTTAGGACAAGATGTCCGAGGAGCGTTAAGATCGATTAAAACTGTTAGGCCTATGAAATATTGCGAATCCAAAACTGTTCCTCAGAAATGAATAGCTGCACTATTCTTAGTACGGGTTCAGCTCTTTTAAAGGGAAGGCCATGCCCTTATTTCACCTAAAAATCCTGGGACAGCACCTTCAGAGATTGAATGTTTATTACACAAACAGAACGGCAGATGTGCCCATGACAGTTTCTGTGTGCACAACACATGCAGTGTATTTAAAGCACCTTTAAAAGAAATTCCTACTCCTAACTACACTTTGTCAACCAAATATTCAATGTATTTTATTGAGATTTTGTCCAATAGAGCAGCTCAAAGTAGTGAATAATTATTTGTATTTATTTATTACGTTATAAATAATCAAGCCGTTTGTGACAGTATGTCATTACAAACTTGATATGTTAAAATATCTTTATCAACAACACATAAAGGACGGCTTGGAGAAGCATTGTTGCGATAACATGATGAAGTGTTAGACTTAGACTTAGACTTAGACTTGTACTTTATTGATCCCTTGGGAAGACTCCCTCAGGAAATTGAAGTTACCAGCAGCTCCCAGGCAAAAAACAAAAATAACACACAGTAAGCAAAAGTGCAAAAGAATACAAAAATACAAATTAAATACTAAGGTACACACTAAATGTGAGTAACCAAAACCTTAAATTATGCAAGAAAAACCTTAAATTATGCAAGAAACAAGGAATAAGAATATAGAATATAAATGAATATAAATACAACACAAAAAAAATATAAGAATTTGGCGGATGGATTGACCAGTGATATCGTATTGCACTATGTGGTTTGACCTGATAAGTATGGAGAAAAATACAAGGGGTCACTACTCCTTCTACCCTCTGTCCTGTGTCACCCCCCCCCAATGAGGAATTGTACAGTCTGAAGGCATGGGGGACAAAAGATTTCTTAAATCTATTGGAAAAAGTGCAAGGTTCTTAAAGAAACAGGCCAATTTTAAGGCATCGTACATGGCTACAATGCAAAGTGAAATTTATTATATGTTGTTTTTGATATACACAACTCTTTCATAGCAACTGGAAGTGAGATAGTTCAATCCCTCCAGTTTATTGTGATTCCGTAATCGCAGAAATTCATGGAAAATCAACAGATCCCCACTTTGTTTTGCGCTATTGCATAATTGAGGGTATATTGCAAATTTTTTGACAAAAATGGATTAAAACATTTGGTTTAAGTGGCTAACTCCCACAGTGTTTCTTACTTCTACTACACTGCAGACCCAGCCTTACTTGATGTTAAGTTAAAGTCCCTGATCAATATGGCAAATAACAAAATACAAGCTATTTAAATTACTTAAAAATAAAAGTGTCTGCTTTTTTCCCCCTCATATTCTTTCTTTTATATGTAGTTTTTGGAAGAGGTTTTAATGAGGAAAAAGTGTCTAAAGTAGCACCACAAAATCTGATTTTGATTGCAAATAATCACAAAACAATCATGAAATCCTGGGGGGACTGTTAGTCAGTTGATTGTTGTATAGAAATGGGAGTATGTGCCTGGAAAATACAAAATACTGCTCCTGAAAATGGTTGTTGCCTGAAAAATATGAACAAGTTCAATAGGTATAAGTTGAAGGTACAGAGCTTCACTTATATTTGGTGAATTTGTAGAAACTACTAGATAAATTTTAGTCAAAAGTCTGACTCCTCTATGCCAGGTAAATAGTATCATCGACTGTCTGCAAAGTTATACCTCCTTCATCTTTTCATGTTAGTTTACTTATGGACTTAACTGCACCTTTAAGATCCACTAAACCGAGAGAGAAGGTAGTTTTATTCTTCTAGTGAAAGAGAAATGTGTTTTGACTGATTTTAGCCCAAATCAAACATTACTGTTCTACTCCAGACTCTATCCAGTCTATGGCAGGTTTTATATAACACATTCAGCTCCCTGTTCTACACCTACATGCATGATCTTGCTGCCTGTCACATTCCTGCCAGCTAGGTTGTTTTTTTCTATATCATACAAACTCTAAATGGTGGTCTACTCTCAGAAAAACTGCAGCTCAGTTACTGGAGGTTTATTTTCTGCATCCATGTCAGGTAGTCTGAAGAGTACTTAGGGGAGCAATGTCTTTGACAGGCTCTCTACCGAGGCTCGACACTTACCTCTGTCAGCCTAAAGTGGAGACATACTGTACCAGACCAGTTTTTTTCCCCCTCACATTGACTCAGAAGTTTTCTCTGCCTGTATTTCAGCTTCTCTTGCTTCTGTCTTTACATGTTTGGGTTTTTTTTGTTGTTTTTTTTGACTTCCTCCCTTTTCTTTCAACCACATCTGCAGTCCTTCGTCTGAGCCGCACGGCGTCATTCATTCAGCGTTTCTTTCCCTTTGAGTGGTGTCTTGGCCAGGCGGTGTTGTAAGATCATGTCTCCCTGTATAGAATGTAATAGGACCCCCCTCCTCTCTCTGGAGGAATGTGACGGGCCTTGAGGACGTCCAAATCGAGGTACAAATCAGCTGGCCGCCTCAGCAGACGGCCCGAGTCATTTCAGGCCGGGGCTTTGAGAGCTGTTTGAAGACTAAAATCAGCTCTTTATTTCGGTATGCTGGACTCAATTCACAGCTATATTTAATCTGAAACACCCCACAGAGGTAGTGACGCGAGAACAGTTGTGAGCTGCATTAAACATTTGTTGAGTTTTCTTTGCTTTTTAGCCAGCAGTTAAAAAGGGCAGTCATAACCAGATGGTGTATGCAGCACAGAGCTGGGCAGTTCTGCTTCTTTAAAAAGCCTATTTGCATTTGTTAAAAGTAAATATAGTGTGAGTGTCATGGGATCTAGATAACGTAAACACCCTTTATATGCAACGGTGTGTTTTGTCACTACTATATGCGAACAGTGCAATTATTCAGCAGCTCCTTTGTGTAATGCAAGCAGCAGGACTGCAGCGAAAGAATTTGGAAATACTGACTAATCGCATCTCTGGTCTCCAAGATTTGCATGCGCAGCCAGTGAAGTGCAGCTGAAGAGAGTCGAGATTTCCCCCAGGCATTCAAGCTGTCAAGTGGACTGAGCTTACTCGCTGACCTGTCCTCAACACATGAACCCTTTGCCCCTTAGGGATCGGGGCAAGCCCCTCGGCTGCTCGACCCGCGCAGTACAGACGCTTCCCGGAGTCTTTCGAAAGCTCTGGTGCTCTCGTATCTGTCCGGATTGCGACCGTGGAGAAGGCTTTGGAGTGTGATGCCTTAACTGCCTTTAATCTCACGGCTGCTAGTAAAGCCCGGACAGATGGTGCCCTCAGCATAATACCCCGCTTGTGAATTTTGAGAGTGCTTTCTCTGCAATATGGAGGTCTGGCTTGCAGCAGAGAGGGATGATTTACTTAGCAGTGGCTTCTAGTCCTGAAAGGTTATACGATAAAGGCAACCTCGGGTGGGGGTGTTGTCGGCTGTTCCTGTTGTACAAAGCTTATCTGGAGAAACAGGGCGGTGAGACGAGAAATGTGTTTGAGGTTCATGCTGACTCAGAATTCCTATGGTCTGTTGAGAAGCAATTCCTTTGTTGCCCACCCTTTCGCTTGTGTTGTTTTTTGCTTTTCCGTCTTGGCAGCCGGGTACCCCTGCTGGCACGAGAAGCAACCACACCCCCGCAGTCATGGCCCAGAAACAGAGCTGTGCTTTAGAGATGGGTGTGGGGAAGGGGAAGAGAGCTCTTTGGGGGCCTTGTTGTCCTGGCAAGAGGTGGGAGGAGGCGGCTGACTGGGCCATCCCACTGCCTAGCCACCTGTCCTCTGCAAAGCTACAGTCACTGGGCCAAAGATGCAAACTCTGAGTCCTTGCTACAAGGGATGCACGGAGAAATGGGCAGTGATTTTCAGCTTGTTTGGTACCAGGAGTGACTGGACAGTTAGAAACTCAACAATTTGATAATTGGAGATGTTGCATATCTGTAGAACAAGAAACACCTTGAAGCAACTGCCTGGGTTTTGACTTCTTACCCATTTTCTGTTGGAAAACTGCAATCAATTAAAATGTCATCATCATAATAATTTTACCTTATTTTACACCAACAGTCTGACTCAGCAGCGTTAGGAGGTGACTCACATCATCTTTATCGTATAGCTGTTAAGGAAACATCAGCATACAACGATTCCAATTACAGTTGGCTCACATTTTCCTCACTCTTCTGTCTCTTTCATCACCATGATGTCCCCTCATCATTGTTCCAAAGCTTTAGCACCTTGGTCTTTAAGACCCAAATCAGGTGTAGGTATAAAGGTAATTGTTACGTTTACAATGCATTGCTAGCAAAATTTTTATAGCTCACCATTATTGGATTCAATCACTATGTTGAGGTTTGGATATTGTGCAACTCCAGTTGTAAAAATGGCGATTGAGAGTCGGCCTCAGCTTTCTAATCCATGTATTAATTCTTTAGAAAACATGCCTTCTTTTATGATCAGCTGACACAGCCCTGTTCCTTTGTTACTGCATGCAGGAATGCCACTTCATCCATGTGATGTGGCTATTCCTGTACAGTCAGGAGGGTTTGCCCCAGTCCACAGATCGTTGTGATAGTCAGCAGCCCTCTGTCCGTTTTTAAGTGGAGCAGGTAAATCTTCCGAGCCGGGAGGGGTCAGCGTGGGTGGGTTAATTAACGAGGAGGAGTGTTATCCACAGTTCATACACTGTTTTATTTGGGTCAACCTCAGGTCTGTCGTGCTCCCTTTACCGAACACTGGTGCAAATATAGACTGGCCTCAAACCTTCTGTATGTGTCTAGTAATTGCATTCTAGAAATGCCAACATCAGACTGCCAAGTAGCCCTCCTTGGGAGGTGCGATCACGCCTGTTCAGGCATATTATCTCAGAAGCAAGCTGTGAATGACTACAGAAAACACTGAAGTCACTCGGAGTTTCTGGAACGTGACAGCGTTTTTCCTCCTTATTTATGTTTCATGATGTGAACGGGGATTTCTAATCTGTGCTTCTTTGATCATCACTTATTGGGAATTTTAAACAAAGCAACAATTTCCACAATGTCTTAAAATGGGTAGAGTACAGATTTTTTTTTTCTCCTTGAACTTTCAAAAGTTTGAGGTTCAAGCCTCAAACTTTAATGTGTTTTTTGAGGATTTTATCCAATAGAGCAACACAAATGTGTGCATAATTACAAAGTAATAGAGAAATTATACATGACTCTCAATTATTTTAAATAAAAGTTTTAAATACTTTAAGAATTGCCTTGAGCTGCAAGAAGAGGTGTTTTGAGTTATGCTTCTCCTATCATTGCACAGCTATAAATTACAATTTTATCTATTTTCTTTTAAAAACAGCTGAATCTCAGATTGGGCGGAGATCATGTGTGAACATTAGTTTTTAAGTATTTCCATTGATTATTATCAATCTAAGCTGCGGGTGACCAAACGTTTTGTCAGAGGGGCCAAAATCATCAGGTCAAAATAACTGGAGGGCCAAAACAGTCTTCTGTTGCCTTTTCAACAAAAAAGTAAGTATGCTATACTTTAAACGGATAAAGTAGTCCTATTTGTTGTTGAAAAGGGATGAGTAAATTATTGAAAACTTTTACAACTATTACAAACTGTGTTAATAAACTAAACCTGGACATTCTTATAAGTATCATTTTATAAACCTTTAAGTCCTAAATAGAGCGATCCAGCCAAATTTGCAGTACTGTAATTCCGCCACGGTTTCAGTGGTTTATAAAAGCGGAGACATTGTGCTTTCCAGCCAATATTAGGTTATTACGGTAATTTCACTCCCATCGTAGCAGGGAGGGAAATTAATCTGAGAGGCAGTCTCTTAATAGATGGTAAATTGCTAAAATAACTTGCTAGATATTGAAAGTTCCAGTTGTTATGGATAAATGAGACGCAAATATAAATTTACTCACAGGACATTTAAAGAACTGCATGCAATTAAAATAAGCAAAAATATCCATTAATATCCATTTAAATTTAGGACATAAAGGGTTAATAATTTGCTTTGATTGTCACTGTTGCTTTGCAACAAGAAGGTTGTGGGTTAAAATCCCAGCCTGGTGTCTTTCTGCATGGAGTTTGTATGCTCTCCTTGTGTGTCTGTGGGTTTTTTCTGGGTACTCCGACTTGCTCTCACAGTCGAAAAGCATGACTGTTGGGTCTAAATTACCCATAAGTGTCACTGTGTGTGTCTGTATGTTTTGTTTGCCTTGTGATGGCCTGGCATCCCCCTCCATCCAGGGTTTACCCTGCCACTCGCTCGACAGATGGATCTAAATCTAACACTACATTGTGTGAAACATAATATAATATTTCCCTATTTAATCCAAGACACCTGGAACAAATATTTTCAACAAGCTGAATTTTATTTTGCCTGCTCTCCCCCGAGGCCTACATGCTGTATGAGATATGAGGTTTTAAATATTTAAAAGGGGGGCTGGGAAGTCTGCTTCAGCGTGACTCTAGCTGGTTAACTACTGCAAGCAGTGAGGCAGATGGAAATATATTTAGCTGCAGCTTCAAAAAAACAAAACCAGGTGCAAAATGTAATATTTTTTTAGTGAGCTAACACCCGACAAACATTTCAAAGCTCTCGTGCAGATGTTCCTGTCAAGCTGCCTGCTTTAATTCTGCTGGAATACAGAATTATATTTTGACTTGCCTGACATGTTATCATTATGGTATTTAGTTTCACATGCTTTTGAAGTCAAGATTTCTGAGTGTGTCATTGCAGCTCTTACCCCAGCTGAACTGCATGCCGCGGATCTGTGTCATGTCCAGCCACCCGACAGCATGTCAGCGCTCACGCACAGAACAAGCCACCAACAAGAAGAAGGCTTTGTGTACTAGCTGCCGGTGCGCCTGCAGGGCTCTCCAGGGCTAGTGAGGACATATGGTCTCGATAGACTTGTGTCGTCAGTCCTTCCTAACACAAGCGCGAGTTGACAGCATGATTGAGAGTGGCTGAAGCTCCACACAAAGGTGGTTCTGTACAGTACAAGGCTGGGTTTTGGACCCAAGTTGAATCCAAGCAGTCCTTCTAAATAGTGTGATTTTATGTTTTACCAACTGGGGAAGTAATGGAGTCGTAGCTCAGGAATAATTCGGCACAGATCAAAGTCAGCGGATCAGTTTAATCTACAAACGATTCTTTAAGATGTTGTATTTTGAGGATCGTATGGATGTTCATTCTTGGAGCCAGTTGGTGGGCGTGCACTTTGGCTACGTTCACACAGCAGGTCTTGATGCTCAGTTTAATTTTTTTTTTTTTGTGGTCGTTCTTACTGACCACAATCAGACATCTGTTGGAACAATTTACGTCCCCAAAGCGATCCGCATGCGCAGAAGAAGAACATTGATGTCACACAGCAGCGCATTGTTTACAGGGGTGGTAATGGATGGATTTTAAAATTTCCTGGAAATGTGTGGCCATGTTGCCAGAAGATCATAACACAAAGGAAGATAATAAAAAGAAAGAACAATTAATAGTTAATAATGTTTTTGTGGAGCATTTACAGCAATTTCTGTAGAGAAGTCTGTTCGGATGCGAACCATAAGTGGTCTGATTCCTAATGTGATGCGCTTTAGTGGCTCAGAATTATATCATAAATTCGTAATGATAATTATCAGCCATTGTTTAGGTCTGAATTTACACTGTCTTGCTTTTTCTGGTGCAGAATTATGAGGCATGGCTCACAACAGTGACATAAATGACTATTTAATGTGACATGACTGTAAAAAAATTTATTTGAATGTAACCTATGACCAGCAGACTTCTGGTTTCCCTTGAATCTATAAATAACAGTAAAAAAAATTCTGACTTTTGTTCTGTCTGGAAAAATGGCTGGTGACTGGATTTTCAGCTGTAATTCTAATTCAACCCAAAACAAGGAAGGAAAAAAATTTGTTTTTAAAATTTTTTTCATTAGTGATAAAGTGAAAATTGGCTGAATTTGAAGTACTTCTTCTGTGATTAAATCCTGGTCTGTTTCCTTTTGTTAACAAAACTTATAGATTCATGCTTTAAAATATCAACAACAATTGATGCTGGTCACCTTATCACCCTTCTATCCTGTAGTCTGTTACCCCAACACTGTTATTACTAGTATTACTTGATGAACATGTAATACTAATTAAACTATACACTAAATATGTTGAACACTTAGAAAGTTAATGACTCCATGAATAAGTATTTGTTCTTGACAACCAACAGATGTAATTATGGTCTGTCCTCTTGCAGAGCTGCCATGATTAAAAGTCTTTGATGGGTTCGGGGTCTTTGGAGAGACGTCAGTTAGAGACAATTACATAAAAGTCTTTGAAAGTATTCATTAAAATTTGGAAAGTCCAATGTTGCAATGGACGGCAGCGCATGGAGCGGTTACAGCATGTTTATAAATGCAGTTCGAATTGCAATAATTAAGTTCGTCTTGCTTTTCTTTTTATTAGCAAGATTCTACCGCTGGTGTGGCTTAAATAATTATCACATAATAAACTTTTAAAGAGATAAATCTATCTTTAAATTGATAATATTGCAAACAAGATAAAAAGCTGTAGTTGTGTTGACGCTCCAGACAAAAGTTGCACATCACAGAGATATAGCTAATTCAAAACTTTGCCCGACTTTTTATATTGGCGAAAGGAAGAAAAATATGAGGAATGTTGCCACAGATGCCTTTTGCTGTTAATGTTAAATGTTTCACCAGAAACTCGTCCTTCGGATAAGATTACCTAGTAGTGTCAGGACCCTGAAAGACAAATGAAGTAATTAACGTTTTGCGGCGGCTCTCTTATTTGCTTTCCTAGTCATTAAAGTGATCTTTAAGGCAAGGTACACAACACTGGGGGCCGTGCAGATAAGCTGCAGTGACATTATCTCTGCACTGTGTGCCACAGGTTACCAACAGCCTGCATACAGCTGAACACGGCGCTATAGCCCTCCGTCTTCCTGATCCTTTCAGCCTCGTCCATTGTTCCGTCTCCGCCATGCTCCAAAGCTGATTACAGCACCTCCTCTAATGAAAGCTAATCCTGTGACACGGTATTGTGAAGGAAGAGGGGGAGGAGGAGGAGGGATGGGAGGGGTGTAGGATTGAGTGGGGAATATCTTCTTCAAGACCTGTCAGAGCGGCTTTTGCAAAAAATGCCAGAGTGGTAACGTCTCAGCAGCCGTTGAAATCCATGAGGAGTTTTTGGCCATTTTTCTCCTCTGTTCTGATCTGCTGTCAGTTTAGCTTAGCTTCACAAAAATCAGCCTGTTGGCAGAAGGTCGCATCTTCAAACCCATCACGCTCTGCATGCCTGCCTTGAGTTTCAGTGGTGTAGGAAAAAAGAAACAACACTCCAGCTTTGCCTTGTTATGCATTTGACATTGTACCATGCATAATTTATACACCAGGTAAGGGATGGAGAGGCAACACATTTTGCTGGACGATAAATTGCCCCAGAAGTTATTGCGATGAATGAGAATAGTGCCAATGAGAGTAATCTCTCAAAGATCAATAAACTTTAAATTCCATTAAACATTTAGCACTGGAACTGGAAGACATTTTAGATATCCAAAATAAGTAAACAAAGCAACAGAAACAAAAAATAAAATGAATTATGAATTTCCACACCTGTGAATTTCACTCAATGGCTTCGCAGATCATTTTAAGTCCCACATGTGGTTAAATAATTGTAATTGTGAGTTTCAAAAATATTTTCTTTCTCAAGTCAAAACCCCAAAATAATAATAATAATAAAAAAGAAGTCAAAACTGGATAATTCTGTAGTGATTCTTAAAAAGACTGAATGACGATTGGTTAAACTTTCATATTATTTATAAAAACACAAACAGGAAGGTGTCAGTGTTTTATTTGGCATTAAGACAAAAACAACTGACTGCATTAATTACAGTTTTTATGTTTTCCCAGATATCAGACAGTTTTTAAAGAATCTTTTATGTTTTAAGGACTCTGGTCATGTCAGCCATCGTCTTGGTGTTTACGAGACAAAAAGTAACTTCACTGATTAAAAATACATTTTCTTTATCTTGACTTATAAAATATTCAAATTGTCTGAGAAATTGAATTTGGGGTTTTCATCTAATTATCAAAATTAACAAAAACTAAACAGCATATCCCTCTCTGTGTGTAATGAATCTATTTAAATGGTTTTTTTTATTGGTATTATTAAAATATATTATTTTTCATAATTTATTCAGTTGCACTCATTTGCGATGCAACACAAAGTAACGTCAGACGTGTTTCCTGTGGTTGAGTCATTCTCATTTTGTTGACTAATTGTTCATATCTACTCCAGTCACGTCCGTTTTACCCATTTCCTGTAAGAGTCAAATTATTAGTCTGGAAAGCAAAACTATTACTCGGATTGCGTCAACTACATACATTAGCTCAACGTGCTGCGAGTTACTAAAACCTCAAAGATTCTTTGCAATCTTGTGCCGTAAACAGAAAAAAGCAACAATGTTCACAGCTTTCCTGTACATTAGCTTATGCTAAGTTAAAAACATAACTATATTGCAAGGATTTATGTAACTGTACTCCAGTACAGAAATATGACACTCAGAAGAACCATAATGCATCGCCATTTAGTGCTGCCCTTTCTGCTAAGAGGAGATGTGATAGCTTTTTCTGTTAAACGTTGCTTTTCAGACACTGCGATGGCTGCCATCGGAGCATGACCTATAATTTGCGGTAGACTGTAAGAACTGTAAATCTGCAGGGACATCCCATCACTGCACTGTGAGTCAGGGTGGGGTGTTATATTGGCAGATGGCTGCTCTCTTTTTCTTTCTTCGTCTTCTTTCTTTTTGTTCACGTCCATTTCGATGCATTTTTATGTCGCTGATCGATCGCGTGACTCATGCCCCTCACCTGGACCCGCTCCAAATTACTGCAGTCATTTGCCTGGTGTGATTCGGGTCCCCGGTGGCGGCTCACGGAGCCATTGATCTGCAGCACACACACACACCAAAAGGAAACTCACTGCATGGACATCCCTCAGAAAATACCTCACCAACCCCCACCGCCGCCTACTCCCCTCCATCCATCCTCACATGCATAAACATTCATCCATTCCTACATTCTCCCACGTCAGCCTCCCACGCTTCAGCCCTAGCCCCGCTAATTACTCAGAGAGGCAGGCAAAATGCTCTCAGAGCTGCAGCGAGTTTCCATCTTCTGCTTCTGCATTTATTATCCGCATTTATCTGCTAAAACCTGTTAAGGCGGAATCAGGACTTGCTTTTATTACTTTATCACTCATGCCGTCATCGCGGTCGGCCTTTAAAATCGCGGCTCTGGGCCGTTTCGTCAGATAACCCTGGTGACCAGGATTGTTGTCAGTTATGCTGTTGAGGTATTTAGCACGCAGCCTATCTGTTTTAATAAGCCGCATACCTACATTACTATCATCGACAGGAAGCTGTGCAAAGACAGATGTTAATGTAGCGAACAGCTGTCGTTGCGCCGGTGTCTAATTTAGCACCAGGTAAGCGGAGGACGCACCACGAGAACAAATCCACGCCGAACGCAACGTGCTGGCAGGGACTCACCAGTATTTTGATGGATGAAAGATTAAGACTCCACTGCTCTGTTTCCTTGGCAACCCCTTGACTCACTTTTATCTCTCCTGTTTGTTGATGATGATGTAAAAGCTTACATCTCTGCAGCAGATGATGGCGATGGGCAACAGCTTTCAGAGGCACAGAAATGATCTCCTGAAGGCCTTTGACTGGAGGTGTGCTGGTCTGAAGGGATCTGGTTTATGTGTCGAGTGCTTCTAGACAGAGTCGGGGTCAGTGTGTGAATGGAAAATGACAAAATCTGGCAAAATCAAACAAGGAATAAAGACACTGTTGGTTAATAGCGCTGAAACAATCCAATGAATCTCCTGCAAAATTAAAACTGCAGCATATAATCTTTGATTTCTTGCTTTGCTTTGTCCACATTAGTTTGTACTGTTTACTGTATTATATAGGAGCAACAAGTTTACATTTATTATGTGGTGGAAAAGAACAAGGAGAAAGTTGTTGAAAAAACACCCCCATATGTGTAAAGTTTTCAGCTAAATCAAGCTAAAGACAAAGAATCTTCCCACAGTTGGATTTAATTACCTCACGATCATAACACTAAGTCAATAACTTTTAGCAAACACTTTGCTTCTGCATTTTTAATCCTTCCTTAGCATGAAACCAATAAGCATATTGAACTTATTGAATCATTATATGCAAGCTGCAGTAAAGAATTAACAAAAAAGTTCAACAGAGAGCTGTAGCAATGCATCTAGATGCTCTAAAGGTGTAAAATGTGTTCGGCCTTACAGGGCCAGGTTAATGTTGGACGGAAATTTTAGTGTTTTTACAGTTGACATGAATATTTGAGGACGAAATTTCCATTCTGGTACCTGGAAAGAGACGAAACAAAAAACATTTTCGTACGAAAACGTCGTTTCCACGTGGAAGCCAGACGCAACTAACAACTTTCTAGTTTCAGAGAAAACGTTCTGGTGTTCTGGGGACTCCGAAAAAAGAAAATTAGGAGTTGGTCGACTTTGTAACGTCCAAATATCTTTTATTTAAATGAATAAACTTTGACACTCTTGTCCATGTCTCAGTTTTTTTGCTACTCCTCAAAGACGGCACGCCATTCATGTAATGTTCACTTCATAAATCGGTAAAATTGCAAGAGGAAAATACTGAAGATGTTCCAACCTGCAGTCAAAGCAGCAAAGTTTGTTTAAAATAACTGAGACAGAAAAGGTTGGATGAGGACCAGAGTTTATATGAACCCCACACACGGTGAGGAGGATGAAGGTAATAAACTCTCCAAAGCTCACTGTGAGAGCGCTGCAGCAACCAGGTCTCCATAATTATCATCTAATGTAAGCTTTTTATATACATCTTTACCAAGTGAGGTGATGATACTGCAGTGCCTACATGCAGCATAAAAAGAAAACTTAATCTTCCACTTGTTTGTTTTGAACTTTTCGAATAAAAGGAGTGAAGAAATTACACCAATTACAAAGTTTTGGCAAGCTTTTGGCCTGAATAGTTTAAAAAAGCAGGATGTATTATTTCTGATGCAGAGATAACGTGTGCAGGAATGACGAGCCTCACGTCTTCATGGCTCGATGCGGCTCGGTACCCAGGGTTTCGCTGCTGCGTGCCAGCAGCCTTTTACATTTTTGATTTCCTTTCTGTCTCTTGGAAGGTAGACGTCGGCGTCGCTGTCTTTCCCTTTCCTCTGTCCGTTTCCACAACCACACACGGATAAAATCAGCATACTCAGAGCTTATGCTGCGCTAAGCGCTTCGTTCAGAACTGGCTTCTGTCCCGACTAATGCAGGCTAAAGAAGTTCATGCCAATTTCTACTTGACCTTTTTTATTTATTTATTTATTTATTTTTAATATTTGCCTGTGAGCTTTTTGAATCTGTGGTCTGCTCCGGCTGAGCAGATGTGTCCTTGACGCCCTTTAGGTTAATTTAATACACCTTCATGCAAAAGGAAATGGGAGTGTGGGTCCTTGTGATACTTAGTCATGCAAACTTTGTGCCTGAATTAGGTCAGTGACCCAGAAATATGCAAAGATGTGCAGTGAGGTTTTCAACCTTAAAAAACAAGATTTATGTAAAAAGGAAGAATGGTACTTTAACAGAAAAAATCAATCTAATCTAAGATTAATTACTGATCTTTTATTAGATTATAAAATTATTTAAATTTAACCTTCATCTAAATCAGATCACAGATTATATCAGGTCACTGATTATGCAAAGATGAAGGAATAAAACATTTTTTAAAATCCCTCAACTCCACAATGCGGGTGATAAAGTTACTGAATTGGTGCCACGATGGTAAAGCATTCACTCTAATTAGGCTTTAGGGATTATAATTACAGATTTGATGTTGCTTTAATGTCACTAACACCTTTTGCACATTTATTAAAGTCTTTTACGACTTTTTGTGATGTTACATACATTAACTCTGTAAAATAAAATAAAAACTCTTTATGTGTAGAGGATTCCAACAGTTGGATATATTTCATTGCTTATCTCAACTGTATTTAATCATTTCTTTTCAGATCTTTAAAAGTCTTGCATATTCAAAGATTTCTTTTTCTGAAATTGTGGTTTTCAGTTGCAAAAGATTGGGTAAACAGATTTTGATATTTCAAGGATGAAAAATATGCAGATACTAAATGCTAAATATGAGGGAATAGGGCGGGAAGTTAGTAACTATGTAACATATTTAACTTTCTTTTTAATCAAAGCCAGAAAAGATGCTTTTTAATCATTTTGTAGTTGTAATTTGAGTTAATAATTAAAAAAAAAAACCTGAAGGGCTTCAAGATGATAGATTTGTACAAATGAAGTCCGTGTGAAAATATGGTTTTATAAAATAAATAAATACCAACACTGTGATAATTTTCCTGCTTCATATTTTTTTAAAAATATCATTTTAAGAAATCCGTGTCAATTTTTGATTTAGTTTTTGTGTGTTTGAGCCAAATGAATGAGCATTTATCTCTGTTTACCGCAACGATGTGGAGCGTTTATCACCTTATTTTTCTTTTAGATGAAGCAAAGATATTTTAAAAAGCTAACCTTGACGTTTAGATGTGTAAATGTTTTTTTTTTTTTGTGGCTTGTACATTTAGCAATTTGTTTTCTACTTCAACATATAGAATAGTGATATATTTAGACTATTCCTTCACCTTCAGGCTGTTTTATGCTACATCTGAATTCTCTGTAGTTGCATTTATTGTAGCAATATGACTTAATACACAAAGGTTAATATACCTGCTAGATCTTATAATGTCTATTCTTTTGTTTATGACACTTTGAGAGTAAAGGATTTTAATTTAGTTTCAACATTGCTCCATATGTGACTTGGAGCTTTTTGCAGATGATTTAATCCCATGTGCATATAAAGTCGTGGCAGGTTCAGGTTCTGCGGCTCATCCTCGTCAGGGAATAAAGCCATACGATCTCGATCTTTTGCATAATGCATGACGAGTTAATCAGCTACCCACCATCTGAATGCTGTAATACAAAACACAGCTATGCTGCTGCTGCATCAGTTTTGAAGTTGTGGTACTTTTTGCACAGCCTGTCTTTTCTTTCCCTGCCGCCCACAGAAGCTCGTGCATTCTGCTAATCCTGTTCTCCTGTCCCACTCTAATTCACTACTGTTATGTAATTTAATTAACAAACTCTGGCTGTCAGCGGAGAGAGCTGCACACACAGCGCTGTGCATGCAGCGCGCGCAGAGGGTGGCTCATCACCAAAAGGTGTCTGAACAGAACAACCATGCGGTTTGATTTTCTGTTTTTGGGCAATCTGATGTTATTATGCGCTCGCATTTTAATTTTTCATGTCGAGGTGACGATGGCAAACCATCGGCGCTACGCTCCACTCAATTTGTACCTTTCATGTCAGTTCTTATAGAGATCTTCCCTCTGCTTTTCCTTTGCTCAGAGCAAAACGACAAACGTTTGCTTTTGCATGCTAATGCCTTCTCATGCAGCCAAATTACCTTTGTCGTCCTATACTTTGTATAAAGTGACCTCTGTTTGCTTTTTAGTCCAGGGGTCAGCAACTTGCGGCTGCTGAGCTGCATGTGAATCTTTAAAGTTTTTTTTTTTAAAAACACTTTTTAAGACTGTTGTCATTCTCTCATCATAAAAGTTTTTTTATTTCTTTCTAAATCTAAGCAAGCCAGTTAAATACGATGTTACATTTTTAAAACGTATGGCTTTTTTTGGCGGCTCGTGTCAGTTTGGCAGGTCAAGACATTTGTATCTATTAGCTCAGCTTCTGCAGGGTGTTTACACAAGGAGGCTGGGTGGCTCCAGTTTTTTATGTAGCGACAGAACCGGCTGCAACGATGGGTGTAATTTTCTGACTGTGTGACAACCTGAAATGAAAACATCAGGTTGATATTTTGCATCATTTTTTTAGACAAAATCTGTAACGGGGTCTCAATCAGGAAACCGTTGTTGGCAGCGTTTTCATTTCTTGTAAATAGTTTTTTGCTCACAAATATGCACATTTTGTAAAAAAAAAATGTTTAAGTTATCCTACTCAGTTGCACATTTCTTTGAATCAGAGTATGATGTTTTTAAAAATCACAATATTTTGTTGTCCTGTTGTGATAATGATAAACTTGATATGATGAATTAGTTCTTTTTTATTTTTCTGAATGGCTGTGAACGAACCTCAATCAGGCCTCAAACACAAATACTGTTTGTTTTTTTTAAAACTACCATCTGTAATGTGCTTTTTTAGTAAAAGAAATCATAAAAAAGTGATTTATGTCAGTAAACTTCACACAGTAACTGCATTTAATCATATTTTCAACTGTATTCATACTCCCAGTGAACAAACAGTGGAGAAAATACTTTTTAAAAAAAGCAATCCCGACAATACAGACAGTTTTGGGGGTTTTATACATAATTTAATTGGAATTCATGAGAAATTTCTCACCATAAATGATAAATAATATAAATGTCCTTCCCCAGCTGTAACGTGTTTTTTTTTGTGTGTGTGTAAATATGTCTTAATCTAAGAGTATTTCCACTCTATTCTATTTCATTGAAACAAAAATGACACCTTCAAATCTTTCGTGAGCTACAATCGTGATCTCACATTGAGTTGACACATTTTTATACATTTTCTCATCAGGATTTTTATGCACATTCAAGAGAAATTAAATTAACCTTTGATAATATTCAGATCTAATGAGAAACCTCTCCAGATGATCCGTCCATCCATTTGTTTGTACCTGCTTGTCCTTGCAGGGTCTTGGGGTTTTAGTGCCTCTCTACCGTATAGACTAAATGATGTGAATTTTACCGATTTCTTTTATTTACCAAAAGCGTTTCCTTCTACACCTTCAAATACCGTCGTGCTGATGTTGGTTCTTTATACACTGCCTGGCCAAAAAAAAAAGTCGCCACCTGGATTTAACTAAGCAAATAGGTACAAGCCTCCTATTGGATAAGTACTGCATAGGCGATTATCTTTCAGCTGGCAACAAGTTATTTAACCCCAGCTGATGCAATGAGTAACTCCTCATTTCTTAAACAACCATGGCAAAAGACACATCCTGTGGTCGTGGAAAAGACGTTAGTCTGTTTAAGAAGGGTCAAATCATTGGCATGCATCAAGCAGAGAAAACATCTAAGGAGATTGCAGAAACTACTAGAATTGGGTTAAGAACTGTCCAACGCATCATTAAAAACTGGAAGGATGGTGGGGAACCATCGTCTTCCAGGAAGAAATGTGGTCGGAAAAAAGTCCTGAATGATTGTGATCGGCGATTACTTAAACGTTTGGTCAAATCAAATCGAAGAAAAACAACAGCAGAACTCAGGAGTATGTTTAATTGTGAACGCAAAAGCATTTCCACACGCACAATGCGAAGGGAACTCAAGGGGTTGGGATTGAACAGCTGTGTAGCCGTAAGAAAACCTGTAATCAGTAAGGCTAACCAGAAAAAAAGGCTTCAGTTTGCTAGGGAGCATAAAGATTGGACTCTGGAGGAATGGAAGAGGGTCATGTGGTCTGATGAGTCCAGATTTACCCTGTTCCAGGCGCATCAGGGTAAGAAGAGAGGCAGGTGAAGTGATGCACCCATCATGCCTAGTGCCTACTGTACAAGCCTGTGGGGGCAGTGCTATGATCTGGGGTTGCTGCAGTTGGTCAGGTCTAGGTTCAGCAACATTGTGTGCCCAAAGAATGAGGTCAGCTGACTACCTGAATATACTGAATGACCAGGTTATTCCATCAATGGATTTTGTCTTCCCAAATGGAACGGGCATATTCCAAGATGACAATGCCAGGATTCATCGGGCTCACATTGTGAAAGAGTGGTTCAGGGAGCATGAGACGTCTTTTTCACACATGGATTGGCCACCACAGAGTCCAGACCTTAACCCCATTGAGAATCTTTGGGATGTGCTGGAGAAGGCTTTGCGCAGTGGTCAGACTCTCCCATCATCAATACAAGATCTTGGTGAAAGATTAATGCAACACTGGATGGAAATAAATCTTGTGACACTGCAGAAGCTTATTGAAACAATGCCACAGCGAATGCGGGCTGTAATCAAAGCTAAAGGCGGTCCAACAAAATATTAGAGAGTGTGACCATTTTTTGGTGGCGACTTTTTTTTTGGCCAGGCAGTGTATATTTAAAGCTCACCCAGCTGTTAAAAAGTCGGGAAGCCAAAGACGGACGATGATGTGCAGGAACTGCAGACACCTGAACCGTCAGCTCGGCCCAGTCTCCCAGTTACACTTCATGTTCTTGGGTAAATGAATCCAGGTGCCCTGAGAGCTCTGCAACAGTATCTCACTTTCTCCAATTAAACTGATCTGTCCAGCACCACATAACGGCGCGCCTCCTGCTGTCTCATTCCTCAGAGAAAGGTGTATTAGCTCTGAACTGCAACCAATTTCAACATTTCGAGCTGCCCGTTCTCCCTCCTTTTCTCGACGGTTTCAGCTCGGCGGCTCACCGAGGCGCAGACTTAAAATAAAAAGAAATTCACACCTCAGAGTCTGCTCTTTTATATTTTTCTCCCACTCGCTGCGTGAACAAAAAGTCGGCTGTCATGATTCGAGATTTGAGAGTAATGACCTCAGACTCATCAAATCATTCAAATTTGCCATTAAGCAACTGAATGCAGGATGGCGCGATTAAATAAACTTTAAAGCTTATTTAGCACACCCACCAGACATCCAGAAGTTTTACTGGTCTTAAACCTAATGGCTGATGGATGGTTTTAATTTGGAACTCGGAAATTACAACGCTAATCTGAGACAAATTACCACAGAAAGTTAAATTAGACCCCAGATTTCTTTTTTTTTTCTTTTCCTTTCAGCTGCCCAGACCCTCGGTTTACACTTTTGTCATTTCGCTCTCGTGTTAAATTTTAGGCTTTGGTGCAATTTCCTCATTATGTAACTGAAGGGAACAGGGTAATGATGAAATTAATGAAGGTAATGGAGGCAATTTCTGACTCACTCAAGTTTCAGGCAGACAGGAGAGAGATTTTCTTCAAGTTTTTTCTTGAGGCATGAATGACTTTGATTTGACAACCTCTGACCTGATCTTGATCTTTTCCCCTTTGCTCACACTTTCATTTTTTTGTCATGAGAGTTTTCTTTAGCACACAACCCACCATTACAATGTGCTATGTAATGTTTTTGGCAGAGGGGTGTTACCCTCGTTAATAAGAGGCCTGGTAGAAATTCCTCAGGAGGAAAATTCACAGAGTCTCCATTGTCATGACTGCAGGAAACAACGGAGCGATTCGTTCACATAAACAGCATCTATCCTGGCTTATTGCTGTTGTCAAATATTATTATTTTAGAATATGTAATTTAGGAACGATGTAACGTCTGAAATACAGTGAATGTGACTAAAAGCTGCCCTCTTGTTGGAAACAGTAATCATCTCCAGTCACCTCAACGTTTGCTTGTATTCAGCATGTTATTGTTCATGTTTCTTTTACTTACTGATAATATTTCTTTATGAAAACTAAAAAATCATGGATGAAATTTTATCCCTACATAGTTACCCAGAAGGCAACATAATACAAATATAGTAGCAGTGGTAAAATTGGACTTATTTACTTTAGAATAACATATTTTTGTTCTGCGCTGTCTTGCAATGTGATTTTTAGAAACCAGACTAAACTTTCAACTCAGTAATTCGATCAGCTTCTAAGTCGAGGCGAGAGCTACAATCGATTTTCTAGCTCCATATGATTCAATAATTGAGTTGATAAACCACAGGTGTTTGTACTTTGCATGTTAATTGTGCCAACATTTGTACATTTTACTTTGTAGAGTTTATTTTAACCATTGCTGCTTTTCCAGCAATAAATGCTACATAACACAGATGAGTATTCTCAGTTTTAGTTTACAAAGAGGCGATGGGGAATGTCCAGTGTTAGCTTTGTGAAAAAGTCAGATTTTGGTCTCATGTGACCAGAAACCCTTCTTCCATGGATTTCCTGTCTCCTCTACATGGATTAGGGAAACCTATCATCCTATCCACCCAAAGAAAGGGAAATCTATGCTTGTCTGGCATTGTTCTGTTGCATAACTGTGATTGTGCTCTTCAGTATTTTGGGTTCATTAATTGACGCACACAGTTGCAGATGTTATTTGTATTTTTCGCTCCTTTTTCCTCCTTTGCTATTCTAATGAGTGAGACGGAGAACAGGCACAAGGGGAGGACCACGGCAGGGTGAACATCCACAATTGGCGCCTTTTGAAATTTTCAAATATATCATGGTATTATCACAGTTGGCCAGATGTGTCTCTAGTACACAATCGTCTAAAAGAAACAGTGTGACACAAGTTAATGACTTGTCTCACAGAAGAAAAGAAAGTACCTGGATGCACTTTTCTCTGATGGCAAAATTGATCAATTAAAGTGTGATATTTGTCAGGAGAAATGTGTTATAGGCCTGACTGGCTTCTCAACAGAAAAATGTAATTGTGATACTATTACTGAAAATTGAAATTTCAGTATCAGCTGCGGTTATCTCACTTTAACCACTACCATTACACAATATCTCCACCGCTGTGGTCAGCTGCGAGGTTTATACGTGAGGTTTGGGTATTAAAAGCATTTATTATAGATATGTAAAGTAAATTTATAACACTTGAAGTATTGTACCCTTTCATATATTGCTCCCGTTTATTTTTTTTGCTTTGTGTTTATGATAGTGTACAGCTCTATTAAAAATATATGTAATGAGCCAATTATCTGAACAGTTCTTTGATTGGAAAGTCCAGGTTCTTATCCCATTTCTACACTTCATCCAGCGGTAGTTTATTTATTTGTTTATTTTTAGCTTACATTTATTTTCTGAAGCTTGAAACTCATTTTAAGACATTAAAATGACCTTTAACACCGACATTTTAACACAGAATACTCTAAAGTGGACGTAGCATCCAGAACTCACATTTAGTATGTTTTTGTACTTCCATTTAAGTTTCTACCGCTTATAGAAAATCAGCCTAACGTAACATTTATGGGTTCGGCAGCTAACTGCGGCTACAAAAGCAGCATCAGAAGAGTGTCCTTTAAGGAGCCTGAGGTGTGAAAAAAAACAGGAGGCAGTGCTTTTAGTTTTGGTGAATGTATATTAAGTGATTTGAATAAAAACATACAATTACAGCAACACGATGAGACACGTGAGAATTGACTCAGAATAAATTGATTTCCAAATCATAAACTCCATAGTCCATTCCTAGCTCGCCATCTTTCGACCCAGATGAGGATCTGATCCGACAGGGAGGGGGAAGGGGGGAAACCCGACCTAAAAGGTCAGAAAACCCATTAAGTGTTTTATCAAAAACAATTATGTACAAATATAATACAAAGGAAATAATTATTAAATTTAAGCATCTAGTTTATGCATACTAAATGCAAATGCAATAGTTAGATTCCTAATAATTAGACAAACATTTCAATCAGGTTAAATTAACCATAATTTAAATAAAACAAAACAAAAAATATCATTTCAAACTAATCAATTTAAAGTTAAAGTGCACTTCCAAAATATCAATCAAGAAAAATAAAATAAATTAATCATCAAATACTCAAGCAGAGAGAGGGAAGGGAAAAATAAATAAATAAATAAATAAATATACTGCGCAATATCAACTTAAGTGTAGCTACATTCTGTTCTGATCAATTTTATTTTAAACTTCAGTGCCTCAGCATCAATGTAAACTTGTCAGAACAGGCACAAAATTCAACAAGTTACCTTCTAGAAGAGAGTAGGGCGTACTGAGCCACAATCAGCCGTGACAGAATCCCGGTGATGGTCCAGGTAAACAACGCCAATGATTCTAATAAAGCAACGCTCCAATGAGCAATCGAGCAGAAGTTCCACATGTAAAAGTAATATTGTTGTCAAATAAACTCACCCAGCAATCAAATCAATAGGTTTAAAGATTTTTGGAGGAATTCCTGAGGAAGACGCCAACAGCAAGCCACAATCACAGTGGAAACAGGTGAGGATCTTTAAACTGCGCGCTGGAGGCGGGGCTTTAAATAAGCTAGCAGAGTTTGGGGCAACACAGGAAGTGGCCCCGCAAAAATAAAAGTCCTTAACTAATTGCGGGTTACACTAAGCACTTAAAAAAACTCACCTAGCTGTTTTCTGGCAATAAGTTAATGCTTTTGGTTTCTGGAAAATGAAACGTTTCAAAAACCTCTGGAATGTAACGTTGCAAATCAGTTGGCACTGCCCGTCACCTAGCAACCCCAGCCAAGCCCACCCCGTTCCCTAGCAACCCAATCTGAGCTCCAATACATTTGGTCAGCAGATTTTGCCGCTTTATGTGCTGTACAATGGCTATTTTGTGTAGCCCACAGACTTATCCTATATAGATCATCTTTAATAAAAGTAATTTCTAAACTGACGATTTAAAAGTCTGTTATTTTCTGAGTCACTTTGATATTTTTATTTGATATTTTTAACCTAAATTTACAATATAACTCGTGTTTAATTTTCTTTTTTTTCTGTTTTCAGAATCTTGTAAGAAAGTGCCTTAATGCTGGTTTAAATAACCCCAAATTAGTCATATAGACAGATCTGGCTACTGTTGATCAGCCTGTGGGAGCCACATACGTGACAGTTTACTTAGAGCTTTGATGTTTAAGGAGAGAATAATTATGCCCATTAAAGGGGCTTTTATACAGACATCAGTGTGCAGAACGTCAGCATGCTCTGCCCCCTCTGACCGTGCATCAAACCATACTGCAGCTGAATGCCATCCGGAGCTGGAGCCAGAAACCCTTTATGGGTCAAAACCACCAACAAAGGTGGGGTTGATATGAAATATAATGAACTGAAAATAAACCTGAAAACATAAAAACACCAGTCAGAACTTGTTAAAAATAATGTTACACAGTGGTGTTCGGTGTGTTTGTGGTTTTTACTTGACTTTTCAGTAAAAAAGTCAAGTAAATGTCTAGGGGTATGATTCTCGCTTTGGGTGCAAGAAGTCCTGGGTTCCGATCCCAGACGAGCCCCCAATTGTTATGACTGGCTCAAGGTCATAACAAAAACGGGAGACCATGCAGTGGTTAAAGTGCATAAAGAGGAATATTTATTAACACAAACAACAATGGATTGTGAATGTCAGTATCAGTGGTGTAATGCAAATGCTTGGATGTGATGTATGCGTGCATATGGAAGTGCTGAAGTTCAAAAACAAAGACAAACTCAAATGTGCAAAAGGAGGGGAGCTGAGGCCTGGCAACAAAACACCACAAGCATCAAGAGCAGAGTGGACGCCAAAGGCGACCCAGAAGGTGGAGACGGCCAGGTTTAAATGCTCTGTGCTCCAAATGAACAAATCAGCAGCACCTGTAAAGGGGAGGAGCACAAAGACAGACAACAAGACACCTGCAACCCAACCCATAAGACCCAGAGCCGTAACGACACTACAGTCTTTGTCCTCACTGCACTTTTTATTTTAGCTATCCAAAAAAAGCTATACCAAGTTTAGTTAATTCTAAAACTTGGTAAAAAAAATAATCTTTAATGTTTCACCTCTTATACATGTGGGAACAGAGTTTCTGCTGAGATGAACTCAGACTTTTCTAAATCTGAGATTTGAGATAATAAAATACTATGTTCGAAATCGCTTTCTGACTCTGACATTTTCAAACAATACTTTCTAAATCTCCGATTTCAGGAAAATACTTTCTATGTCCGAGATTTTTAGAAATACTTTCTAAATTTTGAGATCTTTAAATGTGAGATTTAAAAAGAGTACTTTCTAAATCTGCAAGTTTTAGGAGTAGTGTCTAAATCTGAGATTTTTTACATAAATATTTTCTAAATATGAAATGTTAAAAACTCTTCTAAATCTCTGATTTTAAAAATGAAAAGAAAGGCATTTTCAAATCTAAGAAATTTGAAAAACTACATTTCTGATTCTTCAGTGAACGTTTGGGTAGATTTTTATCACAATATTCCTAAACTATACTTTCTGTATTGTCTGTATTGTTTTTAAGAAAATCATACAGCAGAACATGTGCACCTGAAATGCACCAACTAATTAGACCAGAATTAGCCAGCTATGTGATTTTTATTTTTATTTTTTTAATGATCGCTCCTGATTGGTGATCGGCAGATCCAAAAATTGAAATCTGTTTTCCTTTTGTTTTTGTTTTTCCTCGTTTGTTAAGTGCATCAAACTTTCATACATATAATGTTAATTTTGCAGGTTAACAACTAATACGTTTTCAGTAGTTTATTTATATTCTGCTGTCCGGAAATCTCCTTATGCCACTCTAATAAATATTATCTTCCAGCAGGCGGATACTCAGGGTTATTTTGGTTTCATCGGGGGTCATAACCTCTCATATTTCATAAGTCAACCGTCTCATGTGCTGATCAAAATTGCAATTAAAGGAAACGGAGCGGAATACAAACTCTTCAGAGATTTTAATACTTTTTACTATCGTTATTTACCCCCTTAATTTATTAGAAATGCCTGTAACTTGAAAGAAAATAAGCTGATAATGAATAGTTGAGTGCTTTAAAATGGAAAGTATGTCAGTAAAACATATTCAGTTCAGTGTGTTTGGACTCTTAAGTTGTTAAGTTTTCTTTGAACGACAATCACTCAGAAGTTAGTTTTCATACTGATTTTCTAAAGATTTTTGACCAGCTGTCGTTTGTACTTTGCAGGAAAAAGGCCCAACAAGTGTTTTTAAGTTTAGAGAGCATTCACACTGCGTCTCTTCAGCATCTCAGGGGCCTTAGCTTATAGAGATTGTGCTCCTCTAAGGAGTCCAAAGCCCAGCGGCCCCGGCCCCGAGCCGGAGTTGTGCAGCAGGTGCTCATAGGAGGCCAGATCTGGGCCTTGGGTAATTCTATCCAACGTGGGGATAGATCTTGATTTGAGAAAAAGCCATTTTGTAAGACATTTTTTCATTCTCTCTAAGAACATTCAGTGTAATGTGACTTTAAAAGGAAGAGAAACGGTTCTGTTTATCCCCCTCCTTAAACATTTGGGCCACTAAAGTGCATATCTGTGACTGTAGAGAGCTTAGCATGGGATCCAGGATGCAAGCGTGCAACTTCATTAAATATGTAATTCAACGTGCATCCGTGTGGAAGTTCAAATTACTGCAGCTTAGATTGCAAATATTTTCTGTCAGCAAGCGCACTGTGACGCAGATGAAGCGCTGGTGTGATTACATCCGATCTCACCTTTGGGAATGATAGTTGTTAACTACACAGTATTTGTTACTCACTTCACCGACATCCTTGAGTTACAAGCTGGGCCCGAGTGACACGAGGGACATTTTTTCACACTTTGACATATTTTATTGGAGTTTTATGTGACAGAATAGCACAAAGTGGCAAAATGATGCATGCTTTTTTAAATGTGTTTGCAAGTAAAATCTGAAAAGGATTGCATGCATTTACATTCACCCCATTTAATGCTGAGACTGCTTAATAAAACCCAAACAGCTTTCAGAAGTCACCTAATTAGTATAGTCCCTCTGTGTGTAATTTAATCTCAGTATCAACCCACCTGTTCTCTGACGGCCTAAGCAGAACTTCGCCGTACAGCTAAGCCAGATCTATACACCCCAAAGAGCTGTTTCCCCTCAGTCCAGCTAAATAAAACTCATTTAGAGCGCCAAATGTGGCAAAAACTTCCAGGTTTTGATAAATATCTGCTATAGGAATTGTGTTATTTAATAAAAATTACCATTTTATTTACATTTTTAGGTTTTAAAATTAAGGAAAACTCCTAAATTATGGAAAAAAAGATGATAAATAATCTTTTTTTGTAAAAACATATGACAAGACTAACAAGAAAAAGAGATATTAAAAATATTACTGCTACATTTATTGATAGTGAAGGTAATTATTCCATAAAAAACAAGCAAAGAAACTGTTTAAACTTGGTTTATCATATCTTGTTAAAACTTCAAAAAGGAAACGGGGCGGAATATAAAATCCGCCGCGTATTTTATATTATTAACTGGAGTATTTAATAATAACAGTAATTATTTATTTACTTTTGAATAAAAATCATTTGTTTATGTATTGTTCTACAAAAAAATACCAATAATAAAACACATTAAAAAATGAAAGTTGGTACTATATTCCACAAACTAAGACCAAGGCTTTTCCAAAATATTTGTGGCTGTAACTGCAGTAAAAGGTGGCTATATTTGTGTATATGACACTCTTTATAGGTTTATAAATAAGAAAGATAATATCATAAATAATTTTCAGTTATGCTCCACTTCTAAAACATAAAATCCCAACAAAGTACATTTTAGTTTACGGTTGTTTTATATGTGAAAAACTTTAAGAGGAATGAATACTTTAGCATTTATTGATCAATAATGAAGTTTATTTAATTAAAAATATAAGTTTAATGACTTTAAAACAACAGAAAAAGTGATTGTTTCTTATCTGCTGGTATTATTAAAGTGCATTCTGCCTCTCGGCTGTTTCGGTGCATCTGTTGCTTTAAAAGTCGTGCAGTCGATCTGCGGCACGGTCCTTTAAAAGCTCTTATTACTGACAGTAATGGACTGCCGAGGATTTGATTAGTCTTAATTTTTTACGATGCCATCAGTGCTCTCAGGAGTTGAATTAAATTGAACTCCTTGGACCCAGCAGCAGGTCTGCATCTGTCCATTACAAACGCAGAAAACGCGGCGTGTTCGCACGGCGCACACATGAAAGCCATGCGTGTTGTTTAGGCTTCGCCCTCGGGCGAGCGGCTTTTTATGTAAGTAAAACAACAGATGTCTCGGCTCTCTGATTCACTGTCAGAAGTGCCATCTCATTAGCTGTGAATATTGCAGAGCAAATCTGCGGCTCTGTCATAAATATTGAAAATGAAATGAGTCACGGATCACAGCGGCGGTGTGCTAAGTCGTCTCCGAGGGTGAGCTGAAAGCGCAGCGGTGACCTCCTGCAGGGAGTCGAACCGCGGGGAAGATGGAGCGTAACTGCTAATCAAACGGCTTAAATGTCGCTCCTCATCAACGCCGGTTTATCCTCACGAGTCTTTTGTTCGCTGAAATTCATGGCTCTGTAAATACGTTATGAGAGGATATGGAACCCATAGCGCTTCCATTCCCGCTATGGGTTGTTTTGTTGCTTTGTTGTGTAATTATTATTGTTTGTTTTGTTTTTCTGACCCTTCCCTCTCCTTGCCCTCTCTCCTCCTCCTCCTCCTCTGCAGCTGTCCCCTTCCCCCCCAGTCACCGGCTGACGGCTAAAGAGGTGTTTGACAGCGACGGGAAGCCCAAAGTGGATGTGCTGAAAGCTCACCTAACCAAGGAGGGGCGCGTGGACGAGTCGGTGGCCCTCAGGCTCATAGGAGAGGGCGCTGCCATCCTGCGCTCGGAGAAGAACCTGCTGGACATCGAGGCCCCTGTGACAGGTCAGGAAAACACCCGAAATGAGCCCCCCAAATAAATAAACACCAAATCATGAAGCCTGATCAGCAAATATTTAATTTACTTTTGTAAATAAGTGATTTTTCCTTTTACCTTCTCTGCCATGAACTACACATGCAACATTTTAGTTAGTCATTTTTTGAGGTGAGAGGATCTGTAAATCATTGCTGAACACATGAAAACGTTTTTTAGGCTTTTTTTATTAAAACAGGGATGTCCAAAGTGTGACCCGATGGCCATTTATAGGCCTCTGGATTATTTTTTTCAGCCCCTCAGTGTACAATTCAAAAATGGAGCCAATTTGTGATGAATTCTTAACCCTTCTAGGCTGAATGTGTCGACGACGATCCAGCCAATTTTGCAGTACCGTAATTCCATCACACTTTGCGCTATCTGAAAGATTCCAATGGTTTCTGAAAGGGGAGACGTTGCACTTTCCAGCCAATATCAGGTTATTACGGCAATTTCACTCCCGCCGTAGCAGGGAGGGAGTGAAATTAATCTGAGAGGTGGTCTCTTACTAGTCGGTAAATTGCGAAAATAACTTGCTAGATATCAAAAGTTTCAGTTGTTATGGAGAAATGGGCAAATATATATTTACACACAGGACATTTAAAGAACTTCATGCAATCAAAATAAGCAAAAATATCCAGGCGGAGATTTGAAACTTGGGGCTTAAAGGGCTAAAGGGGCAGTGTTATGTATTTTCAAGGCACATGGTGCCACGTTATAGCAGAATCAACCTTCATTTGTTATAAAAATGCCACAAATGGTACTTTGACCAACCCTGGTGTAAATAAATACTAAAATAAAAAGACGCTTCCATACCCGCTATGGGTTGCTTTATTGCTGTTTTAGTTGGTACCAGTTCAATCACGTTACAGTGCCATGCAAAAGTAATTTTTCAACTTATTTCCTTTCTTATTTTTATTTTTTTTGTATCCCGCCAGGGGGTCTTTTTGTGGGCTCTAGTGTCCCTTATTTTTTGAAAGTAGGCTGACAGGAAAGTGGGAAGAAGAAGGGGGAAGACATGCCACTAATGTCGCCGGATCCAGGAGTCGAACCCTCGACGGCTGCGTTGAGGACTCAAGCCCTCCAAACATGGGTCGCGCTAACCACTACGCCACCACGGCACGCCCAACATATTTACTTTTTGTCAGCCATGTGTTTTATTGGGATTTTAGGCGATAACCCAACACAGACCAGTGCGTATTTGTGAAGTCGAAGGAAAATGATTCATGTTTTTCATAATGTGCAGCTCTACTAATAAGTTGTGTTAAATTAGTCTCATTGGTATCGGAGTAAACGGACAAATACACACTGTGCTTTTTAGTGTTATTTATAAAAATATTGGAAATCGTGGATTATTTTTCCTCCCACTTCACATGTACACAGTACTTGTGTGTTGGACTCGTGACAAAATGTGAAAAAGTATGAATACTTTCATAAGGCACCATGGATCACTGTCTCACCCTGTAAAACCTGTTTTATTCTGTTATTCAGTCAGGAAAAGTAACTGCAGTTTCGTGTGTTTGGCAGTTTTATTTTAACGGCTGTTTTACTTTCATTTTCAGCTTTCAGTTCTCAGTTTCAGTTTCCCATTTGGATAGCTTTCTGCTTGCTTACAGTGATTGCCAGTGATTTAGATTGTTGACTGAAGCTGTTTTCACATCAGAAAATATCTGGATAATGTGCAAAGAAATTTGCTTTGAACTTTTTTTTTTTTCCCCCTCTCACAGTCTCTGTTCACAGATGCACTTCGCAGCTGGAGATTTTCCCCATGAGCTGCTTTTTCTGTGAGAAATGCAGCAAAGTGACACTTTTATAAAGGGCACAATAGGACACGATTAGGGCTGTGGACCACAATGTTGTGTTTACAACCAGTTTTTCTTTTCTTTTGTGTTTGGAGATATCAAACAAGGAATGCAACATACACAGGTCTGGCTGCAATCACTCAAAAATGCTCCACAAGATTAGATTTGATTAAAGCAGCGGTAAATTATGACCTGCTTATCTTGTAGCTGATGTGTGACTTTGGAAGTTAAATTACAAAATTTTTACCCATATTAGCTTCTTTTTTTTGTTGCTTTGTTTTACCTGTTTTTCAAAAAATAAAGTCACAAATATCCATAACTAGCTAGCTCTAAGTGTTTTGTATCCTAATTAACCTAATTATGGCCTTAATGCCAAACATAGGCTGTGTAATTAGCCGTAGCGGGCTTGTAGTTGAAGCACAGATGTTTTCTTCAGTTTCACATCAGAATATTTGAAGTTATTACATTTTTAATAAAACGCTCACTTACTATTGGCTTAGAAAACTTTTAAAAGTGTTTTTTGTTTTTATGTTCTGTACTGAAAATCACATTTTCAAACCTCTGATGATGGCAACCAAAACATTTATTTGTTTAAACTATTGGTACCAACTCAAATCTCATTTGGCTCAAAAATGTCGCGACTCAAATCTGGTTTCTTCAAAGAGTTGCTGTGGGAGGAAACGAGCTCCTGTAGCAGTCAGTCTTGCAACAAATCTAAAGAGGCCTCTGACTGAAGCCTGTTACTATATGATAGTTTCATGACTGCTATGACATGCTAACAGCTCATTATCTATTCCACACTAACATGTCCTGGATGACACCATCAGTTGTTGGCAAGGTTTGCTAATCCACCTCATTTGCTTTTGCCGCTCCACTTTAATTGGTGATACGGTTAGAAAAACTGGTAAAGACACGGAGTCGGGGATGTGATCCTTAACCGTTCTGGTCGATGGAAGAGATGGATAGAACTTCGTCCTTCTCTCTCTGCTCTTTGGTGCTGCTTTGCATCCAGTCCTCAACCTCCTCTGGGACTCGGGGTCATAGTTCAGATGGTATCTGATCCTTTGAGATGCTAATCAGCCGCTCCAAGTTGTAAAAACAATACCTCGTTGTTGCCACGGTTACGCATCACTACCAACTGTCGAAAAGCAAAAAAAATAAAAATCAAAAGGAACAGAGTTACTCCAACATGCTGCTGTTCTAGAATAAGTTAAAAACAAAACAAAATCCCCCAAAATAATAATTTATGTTTAACAAGATCACAAATATGTTTCATTGCTTATCTTGCTTGTTTGTCATTTCAGAAGGTAAGAAAGTTAGATCCTCAGAAATCAAGAGTATTTGTTTTATTTTTGCCATTGTTTTTTAAGTAGCACATTAATGGAAAGTTGAGTGGAAGAAAAAACTATGGCAGAAATTAAAAAACATACTCTGATGTCTGAAGATCTCTTTCTGCCACAGTTTTTTTCTTCCACTCAACTTTCCATTAACATGGTTGAACTATTGTGAGTTACCCAGCAGTATTCCCCTAGATTGCAGTGAACATTAAACTTTGTTTTAATAACACTTCTGTATTAAATGTTTGTTTCATGTAGCATAATTATCCAAAATAATAAAGTAATACACTCAACATGTTTAAATGTTTCATTTTTTGAGCTGATTTACTGAAATAAATGAACTTTATTTCATTAATATTGTGATCTAGGTGCAGTTGTGAGCCATCAGGTGACAGATTTGTAAAGCACATCCAATCCTGGTCTCAGGTTGGCTGGAATGACGTCAGTCATTGTTTGCTCGTACACCAAGAGAGCCTAAATGTGCATGCGGTTGTTGAACAGTAGATGCACTCAAGCCTGCAAAATGTTGACACACAGGAAATGCAAATAAGAGTCTAGTCCTTGAATTTAAACACTTTAAGTAAAAATCTTTGTAAAAAGAAAAAAGAAAGTAGAAGTGGTGATAGCTGTTTTAGCTCTAGAAATGATGAGATTTCTCTCTTCCAGAAGTTGAATTTTAGTTGTTTTTTTGTATTTTTTTTAATGAACACGGCGCCTTGAGGTGGTTGCTGATGCATATTCATGCATCCACTGCAGCTATTGTTGTCCTTCTGCCTGGTCAAGTGTGCTGCTCCTCCATTAGACTTTCTGATGAGGCCTCTTTGATGTTGGTGTAATCAGAGGCAGAGGCCTACTCAAGGGATCTATGGTAACCCATCATTTCCTAATACCAGATCATTTCCACAATATGGTCCAGAGAGGCCTGTGTTCGCATTAGGCAGGAAATGCACTCACTTAAATTCATGAATGCATGACCCTTGTGTGCCTCCAGTGCTTATGAAGGCCACCATGATGGGGGGGAAATGTCTCGTCTGGCGGTTTTGAGGCAGCGACGATCAACAGAGAGATTAAAACAAGCTGCATTCTGGTTCTGATCCGTGTTTACGGAGGTTGACGTGTGATGAAACAGAGCTGGATGTGTAATCATTCGGCTTTTGGCGACTGGAGCTCACAGGCTGCTGAAGATAAACACCGATGGAGGCTGGATGGAGGCCAGACGGAGGTTGGATGGAGGCCGGATGGAGGCCGGATGGAGGTTGGATGGAGGCCGGATGGAGGCTGGATGGAGGCCGGATGGAGGCTGGATGGAGGTTGGATGGAGGCCGGATGGAGGTTGGATGGAGGCCGGATGGAGGCCGGATGGAGGCCGGATGGAGGTTGGATGGAGGCCGGATGGAGGTTGGATGGAGGCCGGATGGAGGCTGGATGGAGGTTGGACAAGCTGGGTGCCAGATTCACTTCATTCACCAGAAAATAACGATCTAACTAGTGAGTGAGGAGAGAACTGACTGAGGGCTGAAAACTAGATGGATATATACGGCTTTCATCCATTCATCTTTCTTTTTTCATCCATCCATCCAACCATTCATTTGTCCATCCATCCATTCATTCATCCATCTCTGTCCATTCATCCATTCTTTCATCCATTAATATTACTTTCATCCATCCAACCAACCATCTATCCATCCATCTTACTCTTATCCATCCATCAAATGTTGTTGTTCTTGAGTTCATTCATGTTTATTTCAGAATTTAGCAACAAAAAGGGTTTTTGAATTAAAAACATTTCTTTTGTTTTTGGTGTGTGTTACACGCACTGTGTAGATTGGATTAAAATGTGATTGATTAATTTTAGACCCTGCCATTAACCAGATAAATAATTTTAATCGAGTCCCACCTCTCATAGAAACTTCACAAATTGCAAGTTTTAAAGGATTCCGTTCCCTTTTCCACATAGAAGACGTTCCGTTTCCGGTCGAGCTAAACATCGTCCGATTCCAGAAACCTTTGGAGCGATCGCTGCATCCCTCCCAACAACCTGATCTTGAGCTTTTGTTTTCACAGACACATTCTGCTGACCTTTTCCCACCGGTCGTACTGTCTTTTTAAATTCTGCAAAACCACGTTGTGAAGTCGTCATCCGTTACGATGTTTTATTTATTTATTTTTTAAGATTTCACTACAATTCAAGTGTTGGTTGAACAGGTGAACCTGCCTGCTTTTGTTGTGCTACACCGAAATGCCGGACAGTTTCTGCTCTGATCCTGAGGAGCAGGCGTGTGCGTGTGTGTGTGCGTGTTCATCGGCGTGTGCATGCGAGTGCAACGGCAAAGCACTTCTTGCCCTCCCACTCAACAACCTTGTCTCAACCCCTCTCCCACTCATTAGTCTTTTTCAGCGAGGGCTTCTCTGCTGCTTGTGCTCATTTTCCCGCTGTGTTTACCTCCGTTGTTCTCCTGTTCTCTTCTCTCACTCCTCTAACTTTCTCTCTCTCTCCTTCCCTCTGCTGCCCTCCATTCCAGCATGACACATGGTCAGCAAATTAGTATGTAAATATTTATCGTGGATGCAAAGCACCATGACATGTCAGCTATCTCTCTCTCCCTCTCTCTGCTCCTCACTCTCGCTCAGTCACTTCCTTGTTGGGCCAGATGGCAGGTGGGTTTTTTATTTATTAATTTATTTATTTTTTTGAGAAGGGAGGAGTGTGACAAACGGTGCTGGCTTAGGATGCTGAATACAAGCTGCTCCCGTGGCCTTCGCTCCTCTCTTGCCATCACAGGAGCTCCTATAACCACATCACCAGGCAACGGCAAGCTCTTACATACCTCAGTAAGCCTCTGCAGAGAGCCGGCTCCACCGTGAACGCGCCTCCTGTCTTATTAAAACACAATAAAACACGTTTCCCCACAACTAGTAATACCATTTTTATGAAATCTTATGGTATTACTGCACAATGGACTCTAAAACATCCGATCCACTCGACTACTCTGAGATGTGATGAGGAAATACGAAGACTTTGATTGTTAGACTTCCTGTAGAAAAACCTCACTTTAGACCTTGACGATGACAGTTTAACAAATGTGTAACAAAATCCTCGAATAAACGGGAAATGTACACGCTCAAGTGAGTCCTTTTACTTCTTCTTATACGAATTTGGTAATAAGCATGACCATCAAACAATGCTAGAAAAACGATTTCATTAATGAAAAGAAAGAGGGGACACATCAGCGCACTGAAGCGGCTACAAGCTGCCCGCTACATTTAATAATCAATTGTTTTCCTGAAATCATAGTATTTTACCCGTCACTCTTTAAGTTTTTACAATTAAACAACGAAACAGTCAAATCTAAGTCCATAACCCAGCCTATAAATCAAAAGAAAAAGAAATAGTTCATCAATAATAATAGTCCATCAACAAAGTCCATAATTAGGCAATCCAAAAAAAATAAAGTTCCGTTTGCGCAAAAAAAAACAACGTTGGGGCCCAAAAATATTAATCCGTCTTCGTGCACCAAAAATACAAGAAAGAAAGAAAAAAAAATTGGAAGGGTCTCACCGGGTCGGCGTTTGTGTGCCCGGGCGGTTCCCTTCGTCAGGCCTGGATCGCGAGCGCCTCGGGTCCGGTCAACGCTCCGTGTGGCTCTACCTTGCCTCCAGAAGACTTTTGACCCCTTTGTGAATTGCTCTGGCCACGCTTTTAGTCCAGCAGTCAGTTCTCTCCGGGCTAATCTTGCAAGCTCCTCGGACCGTCGCTCGGCGTCTCTTCCAGCGTGCTGCCACACCCCTTTCTCCTCTCAATCAAGTGTCCTCTGTTCCTTTTATAAGTTCCGGTAAAAGTTGTGACCCAGATATATTTTTACTAAGTGGACTTTCACAAATACATACATACAAGACATCCTTGTATACATATCAATACAACAAAAATTATGTGTATTTTATTAACCTATATTTTATTCTCGGAGGTTAATTTTTTTTTTTTTTTTTGCTTGGGATACCTTATTTCATTGTGATGTCACAAATGTGCAAGTTGAAGCATTTTGCTCCTGTTAAATCACATCTGTAGATTATTATGCAAGACTTTTTCTTCCCATCATCCAACCTTTATTTCATCCATTTATTATTTTTTCTTTCATCCATCCATCCATTTATCCTTAAAACAATTTATCGATCTGTCCATGTTTTCTTTTTTTCTATCATTCATCCGTCCGTTACATTTTCTACTGTAAAAACTGGGGAAAGATTTTTTCTTAAAAAATCTCAATTTGTTTGTAAAAACTATGAAATTTTGATAGGAACATTTTCATTTTTCTTCCTGTGGATGTAAAGGGGCTTGTTCAACCTTTTGTCATTTCAAATCAACTACCTTAGCTCTAACTATTAAAGTGTATTGTTTAATTTCTGCTTTTCAGATTGCGCTCACAAGCACGGCAGACGTTCATAAACAGATTGTAAGCTCCGCCTCCGCCTTTGCATAATGCCGTGCCGTTCAGGATGTGGGCTCTCGGAGAGAGGCATCATAAAACCCCGGGTATTGTTACTGCGCCCCGTCTCAATCAAAACACGATCTGGCACGGCCGCTCAATAAGCTTGGCCTTTCGGAGTGGCCTGTGTAGGTTCTGAAGCCAGGTTGTGTAATGCCCACCACCCACTCAGTAGCTGCTGCCCGCCGATACGCTGCTACTCAGGGGGAATCACTTCAGCACACAAGCAGGAGATGGCCAGAACGAATTGTTTCTCACTCCAGATAATGTACTCCCACCTGCTCTTCTTATGTGGGCTTTGCTTCTCACCTCGTTTTTGTGTGCTGTGTGACAAGAGGGAGGGAGGCGAAGCGTGTCTGTAGGTGTACTGGAGCAGAGCGATGGGGAGGGTTGTGTGTTTGCTGCTGATGAAGTGGAGTGCCGAGCTGGAGGAGGGAGCCGCTGCTTGTGTTTGACTTCCATCGATCAGCGGCGTCCACAGATGCATTGACTGCAATTCAGAGCGACCATCAAATCAAGTCTTTGGCTAGAAATTGAACCGTCAGCATCAGCTTCTCATTTCTTATTGTCCCCTAAAGGTCAGCTACATGTGCACTTCTCACCACACTGTTGGAAAAAATCACCATTTTTAACATTTTGTTCTACATAAATCCTTAAACAACTCTAAAAAATATTCCTGGACGATAAATTGTCTCAGACGTTTTTGTGGTAATATTGTTATTTTGAGACCATATTCAAGTAATATAATGTTAATGGCATAATAATGTATTCCCAAAGATCAAACAACTTTAAATTGTAATGAACATTTAACACTGGAATTGGAAGAAATTTTAAATATCCAACAAAACAACTGAAACAACAAATACAAGTATTTATGAAGTCTATTAAGCACCAACTGGAAGACTTTTGCCTTGCAGTTTTTGGTTGAAAAGAGAAAAACAAAACGTAATCCAAATGAAAGTTATTAAGGTTGTTTTAATTTATCATGCGATTAATTGATTTATTGCTAATTGTGACAGACGTACATGACGCTTTATAAAATATATGACTACCTTTTTCATCAACAGTAGCTGTGGCATTGTGTGATTTATGTCCTTTATCAGGTCAGAAGCAGCCCAGGTTAGTGTTTTCTTTTTGTTTTGTTTGGTTTGGTTGACGCTACCATTATTGAAAGGATCCAAATCCTGGGATGTTTCCATGGCAATAACCAGCCTTAACGCCACAAAAACCTCAGGAGAAACCAAGATGTGAAGCACAATGCTTCGTCATCGGGGTGAATCCTGTGACAAATGTAGTCGGATTATACTAAATTAGTGATATAAATTGGGAAAATATGACTATGCTCACAATTAGAAATTAGTTAGATTTTTTTGTGTAACTTGATGCAAAGCAGGTTGGGATTTTAAAGTATCAGTGCTTTAAATGCTTTTAATGTGATTCTACAGTAAGTGTAACATTTTTTAGACTTCAACTCCTTCCATGGCGTTGCTTATTTCAATTTTTTAATTTCCGTGTCTGTAAAATGAACAAATTACATGAGAATTAACTTGAAAGCATTAAGTTCTCTGCTCCCAGTGTGACATTACAAAGAGCGAAGCGATTCGAAATGGATTTCTGATGATTCAAAATTTTTTAATTAAAGCCACAGCTTCATTCTTATCCTTGGATTTCTCAAAAGATGTAATTAAATGTTGCGTTTCCCAAGTTTTCTTTACAGACGTTTTAAAACCGTAATATAACCGGATCTGGAGTGTATTTGTGAGTTATGTCTTTATATTAGAACTGCAACATTTCAGAAAATATTTAAGGATAATAATGTGTCTGGAAATTGGAAGAACAATGTCTCCACCATTCCCCATGACTAAATACGTTGTAGAAGCCTGTCACAGTAAACAATTGGATCAATTGATCAATTGATTGTATGATGAATTAAAGTGAGCTGAATAATTTCCATTCTGATTATTAATATTTTTAAAAGACAATTTTGTTTGCAGAGACTTTATATTTCATTTTTGGTTTTGGTTTTGTGTCTGTTTTATATTTCTGTTTTATTTATTGTTTTTGTGTCTTTTTGTTTTGGTTGTGTTTTATTTTGGATATTTAAAATGTCTTCCAGTTCCAGTGCTAACTGGAAGACATTTCATACTGTAACAAAGTTAAAAATGTATTGGTCTTTGAGAGGGTGGACTTTATGACGTCGTTATCGTTACTTTAAAATGGTTTCAAAATATCAATATTGTCATCTATTGATGGACAATTGATTGGAGGAAGTTCAAACCATCACAGATATTAAACTGTTTGGTCTTCAGTCAGAGGCTTATTCAGATTTGTTGCAAATTGTTGATTTTTCTGAATCTAATTTATTTGTTTCTAAATTGATATTATTGACAAACAGTATTAAAGCCTGTTGCACAATTGAAAACAATATTTTTGTCCCTTTTTTAATGTTTTTGTAAATACAAACAGTGAAAGGTCAGAGCTGTTTTTAAGAAAATTAGTATTCTTGGTATGTCTGATGCAAACAAAAGAGAATAATTATCTTGCCTAGAAATGCATTGTTTGACTTGATTTTTTTTTCTCGCTGCTTTTAAAAATTACACATTCAATGTCTTTTTTTTTTTAATTCTTCCATTAAAGCAGTTTCCTCTGAAGCTTAACAACAAGTCTAAAATAGGCAAGTGGTGCGTGTGTCGTGGACGCAAATGGAGAGGAAATGAAAAGAATGACGATATCTGCAGAAATCAAACGGAAAATAATAAGGTTCCTTGAAGTCAGTCCCTGCTGTGGATTTAAACGGCGTTACATTGTGGGTTTAATAAAAGACGACGGGTAAAGCAGAGGTTTACGATGCAGTCAAGGAGAGAGGATTCTCAGAGCCGTCTCACGAGTCTCATAACTTGGGATAATTGCTCTTGAACGCTGTCCTCCCGCTTCGTCTAATTGGGTATCACAGCGTCGGTTTTTCTCTTTTCTACCTGAGTCTAATTGTGTTTCTTGCTGTGAGATTCAGTTCGTAAAGCTTTGAGAAACGCAAGTTCTTTTTACAAATTGCAACCAAATCTGTTAACGCTTTGGGAAACGTCTCCGTTTCTCCCTTACGCGTTGACTAGATGACCTTAAAACGTGGAGATATGAAGGATCAACCTCTTGGTTGTTGCTGTTGTCTGTCCAGCTGGTCCGTGAATAAATAGAAATAGTGAAAGGTCAGATCATGATTTTAAGAAAATTATAAATATTGTTTATATTTACATTCGGGTGAAGATTATTACATCGCTCAGGGAGGGGAAAACCTTTTCTAAAGTTGTTGCATGAACTGGGAAGGCTTTATTTAGATCTATTAAATGTAACTGTTGTTTTCAACACTGATAAAGATGACAAAATGAGTCGAATTAGCTGCTTCATAAAAGACAGAGAGCCAAAATAACAAAGATTTACCTGTTTAAATATTTAACTGACTCTTGACTCATGACTGAGGGTCAAGTTTATAAGTTTGTAAAAACAAGAATAGCACTGCTTCTGTTTTAGTAAATATATGTTTAGAGCATAGGTGTCAAACTCAAGGCCCAGGGGCAAAATCTGGCCCGCCGTGGCTTTTTACATGGCCCTCTGGATTCCAGATTACATCAATAAGTCCTTCCAGTTTTTCACAAATCTGCAAAATTCACACAAAATCAACAAATTTCCAATTTTTGTCCTAATTTTACTGCAAATGTTCTCAAAATTGGTCAAAAACATTGAATCCGTAACTGATACAGCGAGTCACGTTTCACATCATACATTAGTGCAAATATTGTTAAAAAAAATCCTTACAAGCATTATTTAATATTCACCACAAAATCTGTAATTTTGACTCCAAAATACACTCCAAAAAACAATCCCAAAACCCTGGAGGAACAACTATTTATTGATATTTAAATAGTTTAATTGGTTTTATCAATAGATTCTGGCACAACCGGCCCTTTAAGAACATTCAGATTTTTGATTTGGCCCAAAATAAAAATGAGTTTGACGCCACTAGATTAGAGCAAGGGTGTTCAAAGTGAGGCCTGGGGACCATTTTGCAGCCCCTGGATTCATTTTGAGCGGTCCCCGACCTCAATGCAGAGATAAATTAGGACAAAACTACAACTTTTAAATTAAAATCCACTGACAAAAATGTCACATGGAACACAATGTGCTCATATTTTCAAACCTTTTTGGTTGCCTTCTACTTTCATAGTAAATATTAACACATCTACTCATTGATTTGTACTCCTGTGTGAACGGTTTACGACCCCAAAGCGACCCGCATGCGCGGCAGAAGAACGTCGACGTCACACAGCAGCGCATTGATTGCAGAAGTATTCACGGATAAAATGCTGACCGTTCGGACTGCAAACGCTTTGAGAACAATCAGATCGGATTTAGTTCCACTTAATGGAAGCGGCACGATTTGGATTTAGTGACTGAAAACCTACAGATTTTCACTTTTATACAGTTAAATGTATATTTACAAAAACTTTAAGTGCGTTATTTCATTCTTCATTTTGATGGCAAGCAGTGTTCATACAGCCGTGGCCATAAGTTAGTACATCCTTTTAGACATGTTTATGTTTAAATAGATAATAAACAGTAATCTGGTCTTCCTGGGGTTCTTGGGTAAATTTTACTTTCAATTATTTAAATATGATGAATGCATAACTCCACTTTATCATTATTATCTATATCAGAAATGCAGCAAAAACAGATGCAGTGTTAGAAGCCTCAAGTATTCTTGTTGAACAACTTGGAAAAATCTTTGAGCTGCATAAAAGTGAAGCAGGTCTCTCTTGTTTTTTTGAAAGTCTGATCACAGATCAGCTGTTTGGGGAAGTGAAGCACAAACAAAGCTGATATCAGGGATGCTGAGATAACATTTGTTGTTTTGTTGTTCAAAATAATTCAGAATATAACAGATGACAAAATCAAACATTGAAGTCGTTAAGCTTGCAGGGAGCATATGTTGCTCTAAAGTGTCTGATCGTTTCTGTGTTGATGCAGCTGCAGTGAAACCTCAGATTGCCTATGCCAAGGTTACGCTATACCATCCCAAAGTGCCCCATTTGGATGGTGATTATGGGCCACTCTGTATATATTTCCCACAGAAATATGTAGGTTGCCAGTTTTTTATCTTCCATGCTCTCTTTCACTGAGATGATCCAGATGCTTCTGAGCTGAAAGCAGTGCAACTTTTCCTCCCATCCTGGATTCTGTTTGCAGAAAAGGAACGTAAGAATCCATGCATATTTACAAATTAAACCAAATTATTGGGGGAGGGGAAACCATAAGGTGATTGGCTCTTGGTGTGCAGTGAAACAGAAAACCAAGGTGAATGCACCACTGTATTTACTTAGACTGTTCCAAGAACTTGCCACAGTTCTTCTGAAAATGTAGGGTGTGCCTCTTCCTTTTCATGCGATCCCAGACGGACTCCGTCCTTATAAGTTCATAGGGCCGTATCATCTGTTGCAAGGCTTTTCATGACACTGCCGGAGATACTTTTGTTATTGCTTCAGTTCTGACGTTATGGCAGAAGTAAACAAAAGTGTCTCGTGACTTTTGTGGTATCAGATGTGTGAATGCCTTGGAACTTTTGAGTGATTTTAACCCCAAGCAGTTTTTTTCTCTACGTTAACGGAGCTGCAGTTGTCATGCAGCAGTAGGAGAAATGTCTGAAAGTAAAAATTATCTCATTTTTATTCTTTTTTGTTTCATTTATATTCAGCAGAATTGGCTTCCCCTAACAATTTAGATTAGTTTTTCTTTTCTTTTATTAATTTTCAGCTCTGCTTAACCCTTCCAGACCAAACGTATCGCCTAATTTGTAATACCGTAATTCTGAAAAATTGCAACGGTTTCTGAAAGGGGAGACGTTGCACTTTCCAGCCAACATCAGGTTATTACGGTAATTTCACTCTAGTCATAGCAGGAACTGAAATTAATCTGAGAAGCGCTCTTTTAATAGATGGTAAATTGTTAAAATAACTTGCTAGGAATGAAAGTTCCAGTTGTTATGAATAAACGGGCATAAATATGTCCTGTGAGTATATTTACTCACAGGACATTTAAAGAACTGCATACAATTAAAATAACCAAAATATCCAGGCAAAGATTTGAAACTTAGGTCTTAAAGGGTTAAGACTAACTGCAACACAACTTCAACATGAATGAGTAAACATTTTGCAGAGGATTTAAATATAATTTTTTTTCTAAATTAGAATCAAAGTCATTATGCAGGAATAAATCATCTGACAGATGAGACAAGCAGAAGAAAAAATAGTAAATTTCGGGATGCCCCACCCTTGCACTGACCTTTTATTGTATCTATAAAACTGGCAGCTGTATGAAAGGCTTTTTAATCAGACGGTTTCATATGCAGCCTGACAGTTGGCGCTGCTGTAAGCAGCAAATCTGCTCTGGCCTTGGCTGCTCCCGTCTCCACAGGGAGTAATAGAGTATAGAATCTCATAATGTGATAGCAAGCTGATCTGGGGTGAATCACTTGTGGTAGCCCATTTCTGACGCAGATGTTTTCATCCCAGAAAGCTCCCCTGGTGGTATTTAACAGCTGCCCGCTCTGTTGTTAGTAACTGTACGTGTTATGTTGAGCAGCCATGATTGCACTGGGATTCCAGGTAGTAACACACTTCACCGTTAACATTGGCTCAATTTTCTGTCGGTAATCGCTGTGACGAACAGAATTTGTATTTAGTTAACACACCCACACCCACAAACTTGCATGAAAGGTTTAGAAATCAATAAAATTGATATCTGTTCTGCTGTCTCAAAGAACAAAAACAACACACGTTTAAGTAAATGCAGAACAGTTACAGTAAAGCATTTATATGGAGATGCATTGTTGAAAATAGATTTGTCGTGAATTATTATTATTTTATATAAACTAGGAAGATTCCTAAAGCTGGTGCTTCCAATGTGTTTCATTCTGTTAGTTTTATTTCTTTATTTAAAATCTTTCTGTAAATGATACCATTGTATTTTTGTCTAAGCTTTTCATACTGAGACAATCTCTTGCTGACTGCACTGGACATGCAATACTTCGATGTGAATCATCCCACATTTCTTTATTTTTCTTTTTATTTATTTTTTTTTCCAGACATACTGTACCGTAATGTTTTAAACTTCTGAAGAAAACTTTTATAATTTTCAGAAATCCTGAAGAAATGTCAGTCAGGGCCATTTCAAAATATGTCTGCTCCTTTGAATTAAAAGCATTTGGAGTGGATTTGTACAGTACTGGACATAAAAAATAAATGTCATATCTAGCCTGAATGAAAACAGGAACAGCAGCATTTAAACTAGAGTTTGTTTTCTCCTCAAATGTACGACTTCAGAAACCTTTCTTATTTGATTCTCAGCTCCTAACTACCAGATGAAACCCGTTGAAACATACAAACACTCTCTCACAATCTTAATGTTATTTTCATCCATTGCCAGCCTTTATACTGACACACTGTTGTCTTCTTCCTGACATATTTCCAGTTTGCGGAGACATCCACGGCCAGTTCTTTGACCTAATGAAGCTGTTTGAAGTAGGAGGATCACCAGCATCCACACGCTACCTTTTCCTTGGGGACTACGTAGACAGAGGGTATTTCAGTATTGAAGTGAGTCTGTTTGTTATTGTTCTTGTGCGGCCGTAATTGAGCATGATGCTCGCCATGTGTGTGACAGAAGCTTGGTTTATTAATAGCTTTCTCTGATCGTAGATGAAATCAGGCTGCAGATATTGCAGTGATAAAACACTTTTATGATCGTTTCAAACGTAGCCTGGATCGCAAATGTCACAGTGGAGCTGAGGATTATTTTTAATATTCCACAAAATACATGTTTGAAGTATAGGACTTTATAACCAATATACAGTATATGTTTATTGCGGCCTTATCTCTGGAAATGCTTTGTTTAATAATAAAAAATACATATATATGAAATATATTTATAGCGTGTGCTATTCTTGTCTGGTCAGGTGTTTCATTTGAATGTGATGTTTCATCTTTCTGTGTCTTGCAAGCCTGAAATGCGCCACAAAATGTGCTTCATTAATATTTCAGTATGAGCAGAGTTACATGCATTTCTGTGAAGCTGACGATGTTTGACATGATAGCTTTTGATTTTAGCATTAGGAAAGATGAAAAGCCAACTGTTCTGCTCTTATTTTTGTTCCTTCTTGTTGCAGTGTGTGCTCTACTTGTGGGCCTTAAAGATCCTATACCCCAAAACACTGTTTTTGCTGCGTGGGAATCACGAATGTCGACATTTAACAGAGTATTTCACATTTAAGCAGGAATGTAAGTAAAGTATTTTTAAGTTTTTTATTGTTCTTAATGTTTCTTTGACAATATTTGGATGAGCTCATTTTGGATATACAACTATCTAGAACTAACAATTACTTGAAGCCATGCTAGCCACTAGCCTGAACCAAGCTAACGGCTAACAGCTACCTGGAGTCAGGCTAAAAGACACCTGGATCCATTTTACCCTAACAGCTACTCTAATCTAGCAGCAGTCCAGAAACTGATTTACATTGATCCAGAGTTGAGCTAACGGATAACCTACGTTGATCAAATAGTTTTCAGGAGTCAATCATACAGTCACACGGAGCCAAGCTAGCAGTTTCTCTAAACCGCGCTAGCAGCTAATCTGAGCATGGCTAGTCAAAACAGGGCTTACAACTAGCTACAACAAAGTTGAAAGTTCCTCTAAGCCAGATTTAGTTATTTATTTTGGAACTAGATAAACAATTACTTGGAGCCAGGCTTTATAGAACCAGGCTAACGACGAACAGCTACTCAGAGTCAGGCTAAAAGATACGTGGAGCCATTTTATCACCCCCTATTGTTTGTTAGGATAACAACTACACTAAGCTAGGCTATTTACAGTTAAGTTAGCAGCTCTCCATAACCTTCTTTACATTTATCCAGAGTCGAGCTAACGGCTAACAACTCTCAGGAGTCACATAGTTACAAAGAACCAGCCTAGCAGCTTCACTACACTGGGCTAGGCTAGTCTGAGCATGGATTACAACTAGCTTGAGCCAAGTTGAAAGCTATTTCAAGCAAGATAAACAATTACTTTGTTCCAGGATTTCCAGAACCGCTAGCAGCTTTTCTTAGCCACGCTACCAGCTCTCAGTTCTAGGTAGCTGCTAGCAATTAATTAGGCTTCTGAGTCATTCAACTTCTTTCCTGGCAGAGACTAAAATATATTAATAAGTTATTTATCAGGGTCAGTGAATGCTTAGCTGTGCAAACATTATATTTAGAAAATATTAACAACTACTTGGAACTAGGCTAACAATTACAATTGTGAAAAACTGTAATGCAAAAGTTACATTTGGAGTAAAGATCATCTGTTGCAAGCAAATGTTTTTACATTAAACTGCTTTAGGGGTGGAAATTTGCTCCTCAAATTCCTCATTTCTGTCTTTGACATTAAAAAGTTGTGACTACTGTTCTCTGCATGTAAAATACTGGCTACTCATAACCACTCTGCAAAACCCTCCTCAAACAACCTAAACTATCACTTTCAAGTCCCTGCGCAGGTGAAGTAATAGTCTCTTTAAAAAAAAAGCCATATTTTACCTTTTATTGGTATTTACCCATGTCAGAGCTGTTTTTATTGGACTCAGTCGCTGCGGGTAGGAAGAGAAAATCAGCATAAATGACATTTACATTGTGTTCTTCTAAAACTGTTTTCGGGAAGTTTTTTTTTTTTTTTTCGCCAGTGTTGAGAAAGCATTTCCATCCCCGACCAGGACACTGCACCAGTATTGGAGAGCAGGTTTGTTTGACTTGGCATGCTGTTTTCTTGTTCCTGCCCTGTGTTCCCCTCCCTCATCCCTGACAGGTAAAATTAAGTATTCAGAGAGGGTGTATGACGCATGTATGGACGCCTTCGACTGCCTTCCCCTGGCTGCACTTATGAACCAGCAGTTCCTGTGTGTACACGGAGGACTGTCTCCAGAAATCACAAATCTTGACGACATCAGGAAAGTATGTGTATGATCTGACATAGTTTTATAGCTGTTTTACAAAGCTGTGACTTCTGTGTTTGTTTAATCAGCAGATGTTTCTTAATTGCTTTAGAAATGGGACAAAGATTTAGTCAATTTGCTTGTAATTCATAAAGTAGAGTTGTGTCTCCAAACTTGGATACGTAGCATTGCTGTCTTTCTTCTAAATGAAAGAAAAGTGGAAGGAAAATAAGTTTCTTCTCTCAGACTAATTCAATAAATCTAAATGGAGTTTGTGGCTGCAATCAGAGGGCATGCATAGTAGCATTTGCTCCAGCAAAGTGTCCATCATGCAGCCCGCGTAGTCACGAACAAGCGTCAGTTTAAGAAAATCATCATTTCCTGAAAGTAAAGACGTTTATGCTGGTAGAAAAAGATTGCCGTTTTTTTTTTTTTTTGTTCATCCATCTCTACACTGCAAGATTGATTTTTTCTTTGACATCCTCTCTGTATATGGTTTAATATTGATTCAACAGCGATTTAATTACGTGCTAAGCTGCAGTTAAAAGGAAACTTTCACAGGAGCCTCATGTTTTCCTCCACAGCTAGACAGATTCAAAGAGCCGCCAGCTTACGGGCCGATGTGCGATCTGCTGTGGTCAGACCCTCTGGAGGACTTTGGGAACGAGAAGAGCCAGGAGCACTTCACACACAACACAGTGAGAGGCTGCTCCTATTTCTACAGGTAGGCTCTCCATCTCCCAGGACGTTTATTTTATGTGTCGTGGTTGTTCTTTCTCTGCCTCTGAACGTTGCCGTCAGGATTTAGAGAGGGAGCCAGTGAGTTAGGAGCTCAATTCTGCTGCTGGTATTGAACTGCTTATGCAAGCCACAGCTATGTTTTACAGTATGGTGAAAAAGTTTAAATTATTCCAATACCCTTTCACACTAGTGTGAATCAGCCAGTCATTTCGAAGGCGTGGTATGACTTAAAGATTCACCCAAATAATTTTTGCACATCTGTGACTCTGCATCTTACAGGGTCACACCAAATGAGACAGATTTTTTAATATGTCATAAAAGTCCTGCTCCTGTCAACACATCCTGTACCACATGTGTCAAACTCGAGGCCCTTGGGCCAGAACTGGCCCGCCATAGCTTTTTATGTGGCCCTTAAATAGTAAATATTATGTTATCAATCAAATCAGTGCAGTTTTTATCTGGTTCCTGCCAAATTATATGAATCAGTCCCTCCAGTTTATTGAGAATTATCGTGGAAATTCACGCAAAAATCAAAAAAATTCCCGCACTTTTTTGCGTTAATAATTGGGATTTTATTGCAGATTTTTCTCAGAAATTGTCAAAAACTTTTTTACTTGTACTAAACAGCTGCCTCAACCTAAATTGATGTCAGATTATAGTCCATGATCTATAGAGTGAGTAATAAAAAGTCACATTTACCATCATAAATAAACACAAATATTTCCAAATTAGTACCACAAACACTCAGATTTTTGGGGGGGAAAAAATCACAAAAAGAATCGTGAAATCCTGGGGGACTGAAAATATGTTCAATAATATTTAATTTTAGGAACTGATTGATATTTTAACAGTTGTGAACAGGTTTAATCAATACATTCTGGCTCAACCGGCCCTTTAAGAGCATTCATAATCTTGATTTGGCCCAAAACGAAAATGAGTTTGACACTCCTGTCCTTTACCATGACTGTCTAAAATTATTTTAAAAATAAAGTTATTTCACTACTTATGGCTCTAGTGGTGCAATAAAATTTTATTCCCACATGATCAAGTTGATTCTTATTATGGAAATAAAATAAAGTGAGAAGGAAAAGTAATGCACCTGGTCATGATTCAGCAGAACACTGTACACTTCACCCCACTGATCTCCAATATACTGAGGCATTTCACAGTGAGGCATTTTAAGACTTCAATTTTGAAGCTTTATAATGTAAACAATACAAAAAAGATAGATGTAAAAAAACCCAAACATTAATTTGACCTCAAAACTTCAAGCTCTATGATGCGGGAAAGTAATAAGCTTTGTTTAAAGAAATTTCTTTCTAGACATTCAATTTTCCACTCAACCCTGTAAAGGTATTCTGCTATTAAAATTGGCTTTTTGTAGTTTTTGGTAATTAAATCAAAACACTCTTGTTATATTATTCACTCTTGGCTCCATCATCATGAAAACATTTTTTATTTGACCTAAAAATACACGTTAGACACAAATGTGTCTAAAATGTAATGAGATGAAACGTCTTAATCAGGCGTTGGGGCGACAAGCCCCTCACACGTGGGAGCGGCTAAGTTTTTGGGAAATCATAGTCACTGATTTTACAGAAGAGCTGTGAATTCAACCCGTTGGAATGACACGCAACATTTTATGAACCGTGCGATGCTGTGAGCGCTGTGGTGGAGCCAGCTGCTCATAGTCAGAAAAAAGCAAAAGCAATTCACCGTCCTACCACTTCCTGTTGTCTTCTTTGTGGTTTTCAGCAGTAGTCGCATCTTGATCTCATGTCTCCATTGCAGTTTTCCCATTCAGCTGAAAAACCACTTCATCCTAGAGCAACAACTTTTTATCAAAAAACCCGTGTGTTTTCAAAATGTATGTGTTTCTATCGAGCAAGTTTATTTTCAAAATTTGAAAATAAATGCTATGATTAATGGCAGTCAGTGATGCTGCGTTTCAGAGGAATTCCTGAGACTTCTCCGACTGTCGACAGTACTTCTGCAGCTGCCGTCGGCTGAGCCGAATAACTGAACAGGCAGAGGAAAAGCTGGGAGCAAGCAGCTTGCACTGTAACAAAATGTAATGAAGTGGCACATTACCACAAGGCACAGTCCTTTCTCTAAATGCATTCCCTTCTCCCTCCACTCCAATTATTGCCTGAGCGACTCTTATTTGCCCTCAGTGTGCCACAGGCAGGAGAAGTAGTGAGAAATGCCTCAAGGCTTTAAATGAGAGCAGACTCTTTTTATTTATTTGATGGCAGGTGTTTTATAGCTGCCTCCCTAATTGTGTTTCAATGTACCTGCTCATAAAGTGACTCATTGTGTGTCGGTTGTGGGCGTACATTGTTGTCTTTGCTTACTCTAAATGAGCTGTTACATTTCAGATCCACAAGTGGTTCTGTTTTCTCAGGAATGTCCATCACTGGGGGGTTTTATGCAGCTGAAACCAGAAAGGAACGAAGGGTATGCAGTCCCCTTTTCACCTCAAACACATCACGCTAATGTCAGAAATCATCCCAGTTAACCCCTCTGACATTTTGGGTGGAAATTCCTCCCGCATCGTGTTTTCATCAGCGTCCGACGCCTCGTCTGCCCAGGGGACGGCCGCTAATTGGCTTCACACTGGCTTTCTGTATTTTTGAGACAGTTTCGGCTCGAAGCTGAAGGAGAGAGACGGAGACGCTTCTTACAGCGCTCCCAGTCAGAAACCATCAGCCTGTTTGGTTGTGACTGTCTTGCAGATTTTCCCCGATGCCGCCGGCTTGCTTCGAACACGTTCACAAATGCAACTCAGGCATGAAATTGCGCATGCTTCTGAAAGACTCGCTTTTTGTTTCAGGCTCCACAAAGCGCATAGATCGGTCAACCTGAAGGAACCTTTTCTTTCTTTTTTTTAAATTCTTTTATTGATGCTATTTAATTAAAGAAAAGAATCTAAAGTGAAATCAGAAATCTGAATTATAGTCCAACAAACCAACATTTGGCTCATGCCTTCTTCTGCTGCTGCAGGAGGATTAGAGAACAAATAACACATTAGTTTCTAATAATCTGCTGGAATCTGCTTGTAGCTCGTTATCGTTTGTTGTTGCTACAAAAAACTCAAATGTTCTTTCGCTGAGATTGTTGATGATTCTTATGCTAATTGAATCAGTTTCTATGGTTAGCTTCTCTACCAATCATGAAAGCTGGCAAAAACAGCCATTTTATATATCTTTATTTATTAATGTGGGCTTGATTTCTGAAGAATTATCTCCACTAAACGACTGCATGAAGAGGAGCAAAATATCCAAAATAATTCAAATTGCTGGAACTTCATTACATTTTGTCTCTGTGCAGCTACAGAGTTTAATGTATTTTACTGGAGTTTTGTACGATAGCTTTAGCTAAACAACTAACGATTGTTTTTGTAATCGGTTATTCTAATAAATTATCATTTAAGAAAAATGTGTACATTCTGCAGATTTTTCATTTAATCACTTTTAAGCTTATTTCATACATTAGGCTACATTAAGAAAAGGCAAAAAAATTATTTAATTCATTTTTCAAATGACAAAATAAGCCTTTCATTGCTCAAACTGCAACAGCATGGCCTTCCTTTAGTTTATCTTGGATCATTTGTAGCATCTGCAGAACATTACAGGCAAAAAAGGTGGGTTTTGTTTCTTAAATGCAAAATGTTTATATTTTTTGTGTAGTTTTAGTATAATTACTACTGAGTATGCTGCTCTTTCAGCAAATTGTCTTTTTTTTTGAGTTTCTGTGCTCCAGTTAGCAATTTATTACTAAATTAGTTTGTTTATTTTCATAAATTAATCAAATGAATCGTTTCAGACCTGTGATAGACCAACACTAAGTTGTGCATGTTTGCATGCAGCTCTCTCTATTGTAAAATACCCCTAACAGAATCGACTGTGAAGCCCCAGAGGTTTGTTAGAAAACATTTGTGAGCAAAACAACATCATGAAGATCAAGGAAGACAGAAAACCGGTCAGGAAGAAACAAAGTTTAAACCAAGGTTAGGTTATAAAGCGCTGCAGCTTTAACAGGATTTAACAGCAGCACTGAGCACTCCACAAATCTGGCCTTGATGGAGGAGTAAAAAGAAGATACCTGCTGTTAACAAGCCAGTTTACCACCATTTATGTTGAGAAATAAAGAATAATGTGTTTTTTTATGAAGGTCTGGTCAAATAAGACCAAAACCAGAAGAAAAAATTGAAACATGTGTCAGAAAACTAATACTTCATTTCACCCTGAACTCACCATTCCCATTGTGAAACATGGTAGTGGCAGCATCATGGTGTGGGAATGCTTTTTTTTTTTTTTCTCCAGTAGGATCAGAGAAGCTGGTCAGATTTGATAGGAAGATGGAGGGAGTTAACTACAAATGAATGGCCTATTCAAAGTAATTTCAACAAAACGGATTACATTTCTTCTCTATTTGATCTAATTGAGCTACTTTGCAAAAAAGAATATACAGAAATGATGTGTAGATGTATGAAGATAGAACTATTAACAAAGGGGTGCCCAAAGTCGGTCCTGGAGGGCCGGCATCCTGCACATTTCAGTTCTCTCCCTGCTGGTACCAACAACCTCTTCAGCAGGTCAATGTTCTTCTTAGGCCTCTAATGAGCCATCATTTGATCCAGGTGCGTTAAACCAGGGAGAGAACTAAAACATGCAGGATGCCAGCCCTCCAGGACTACACCTGCCAGATTTTTCAGATTTTTATTTGTAAAAGTAAAAATTTTAATTAAACCATATATGGTATTCTTTCCACTTCATATTTGTGCACCAACTTGTTGGTCCATCACATAAAATCCCAGAATAACCCACAGGTTTGTGTCTGTGACGTGACGAAACGTGTAAAAGTTCAGTAACCATGAATAGTTTTAAGAGGCGATGCATGTCATTATGAAACCACTGTGTTTTCTTGATTGCAGAACAGGAATTACATTTTAAAAAGCTTCTTTGAAATCAGCAGGATTCGCCGCAGAAGAAAAACGTGCGGCTCGGTCCTGATTGCAGCGTGTGGGAGTTGAGTTCATCTCCGAGCGCCGTTGTTGCAGGGGTGTTTGAGCTTGGATCGCAGAACTTAGTTTTTTGAGCAAGCGCAGCAAATTACTTGATTGAACCACAAAACGTTTTGATATCCGAGGGTGTTTGTGTATTTTTGAGATTTTCCAAGTGGCTATTTATAACAGACACTGAAGTAGAGCCGGTGAAACGAGCACAAAGTGATACGTTTTCTTTTTAGACTAACAAACAGCCATATTTTCAAGTAGCAGCTGATTTGAAATAAAACGTTTTTGACACTAAACACAGTAAAGAAGCTCGGCTAACAACACTGAGTGGCTGTTATGTCATCAAACCAAAGATCACTTGGAGAGACAGTCTCCATTTTTGATGGAAGAAGTTCTTCCACATTCATGTTTTTCAGATGTTACGCAGCACCGTCGCTCATTCATGCAAGCTGCGCTGACTTTATTCATTACAAATGATTCACAAACCCCTGACATCCTCTGGGGGTGTCGATCGTTTTTCTTCTCAGAAACTCCGTTTTTTAAAGTCGGATTGAGACGACATCAAGTCATGCTGTTTGCCGGTGACATTTTTTCTTGTGCTGTTTTTGCTGTGAGCAGAGGAGGCTGCTGCTCCTGCGGGATGAAAGCTGCCTCCACGTGCTCCAGTTTGATTGTTGGCAGTGAGGCTTTTGGTTTTACTGCTCGCAGACTAAACAAGCATAAATCGGCATCTAATAGTTTCCAGAGACGGCTCTTCTTCTTTTTTTTTCCCTTGAAGAAGCAGCCTAAAATGAATCATCTCCCTTTTTTTATTATAATTTCATTGAAAAATAAACTATTTAGCATTTAAGAGGGGTCAAACCTGGTGCTCCTATACAGCATATTTGAAAACGGCAAACATTTTATCAGCGAAAGAAATGTGGGTCTCCTGTTGAGGATACAGTGTATAAAAACACTAAAGCAAACTAGTCTTTTATTGCTGCAGCATAATTTTGCACTAAAAAAAGATATAATCAAGCCAAAAAAAGAAGAAAAAAATGTTTATAAAAATAAGGAAAATGAGAAAAAATATATATTTTTAGACTTTTATGTCCATTTGTAATACAAACCTTTTCTAGCTAGCAAAATATTTTTAGGATCCTTTTGTTGGTAATATGCAACAAATAGATATTTTTTTGTTAGAAAGAAAGGACGTCTTCACAGTAGGAAAGACAGGAGAACATTCTTTACAAAGTAAGTCATTTGTGTGTTGATTTTAAAAGGTCAGAAAATGGCTAAAATACTAGTCTTATTTAGTGGAGGAACACATGTCATGTTCTTATAGCCTAGATTACATCTAAATTGATTTAGATTATTTCTGTATAGAAAACATGTTAGTAGATTTTACTAAAATGTTGTACATTTAGTTTGTTTTTCACAATAACTAATTGATTAGCTAACTACTAGCTAATTACGATTATGTATCGATAAGACAAACAGAAAAAGATTTAAGACTAAAATGTTGTGAATAATGAAAATAAACCAATCAATTCAAAAACTACAAGCAATTCGTATCAGTCAATATCGATAATAACCAATAACGATAATTTTCTCTGCCTACATCTCCCAGAATGCAGTGCGGTTCTGGTTTGGGGTAAAGTGAATATTCTACATTGAATATTGAACATTTTATTTATTAATATTGATCACATGTCTATTGTGATAAATATTGTTATTGATTGACTTTCATTCCCACAACATCAAAAACATTTTCCCAGTCGTATTCACTTGTGGATTAAATGTAGCATATTTTAAATTTAATCTCTTTCATTTTATGAGGCAGTGGTGCAGAAGCTCAACTCTCGCTCTCTCGCTCTCAGCAATGTGTGATTAAGGATAACAAAGTTCAAAGCAAATAACTTTACAAAGCAGTAGAAAAAGTTTAAGTTATTTTTCTTCATATCAGAGAGAAGGCAACTAAAGAGGAATGGTCAGATATCTCTACTTCTGTTTGCTCTAACTCGATGAAATAAAGTGATGTATTGGCAAAAATGAATAAATGTTGTGAAAATGCAGTAGATAAAGATAAATGTATATATTTGTGCAGGATGTTTTGTATATTTTACAGAAAATTCTGGGCTAAATGTCTGTAGGAGCTGCAGTTGGTGCTGGAATAAACTTAGTCTGTTTGTCCGATGTTTCTTTGAGCTCAATCAGTAATACCTTTGGCCTTATTTAGTTTTTGCTATTGATCGTTTTTCTTGGGGCTTTCTGGGATTTTCTTGACGTTTGAGTGAGCTAAAAGTCTCTTTTCTTCAACAGCTACCCTGCAGTCTGTGACTTTCTACAACACAATAACTTATTATCTGTCATCCGGGCCCATGAAGCACAGGACGCTGGGTGAGTGTAGCTTTCTTTGTCTTTTCCACATCACACTGCCACGCAGCCGAGCGGCTCAGGGCAGGGAGTGAAATGAGAAATCTCAGGAGGTTTCTTTAAAGCCTGTCTGGGGAGCAGGATGGGCGCAGTGTGAACTATGCGTTAATCCAAGAAATGAAAATGAATCCAGCTTGGGAGACCGAGCCGGCCACATGTGATGCAACACGAATGAGTCATGTAGACATTGCTGAGCTCTGATTCAAAAAGTTAAGGTTGACGGGAACTCGCAGTTACAGCTGCTGCACAGTGAAAAGGAGGCACAGCAGGACGCGGAGGGAGAGTTTACCCTGCTTTCATACATCAACCAGACTCCACACTCTTTGAAAAGATGAAAAAATAAATAAACGGGTTACTGGATGTGTTTAGCTGATTTTTTGTTTTTTTTTCCTCTGAGGAAGGTGGGAAGGCTCGGCACAAAGTTGTTTACCATTGCACTCCCACTGTGTGGCCACATGGGACGCCTCGCCGCTTCTCGGATATGAATCCGACCGCACGTCTAATTGCACTACTCCGCATCACTTATGTCCAATAAGAAACTCACAAGGGGCCGTTTACCCTCAGGTGTAGCACGCGAGACGTCGTAAGCTGTAGTCGCACTCAGACATTTGCGGCTTTATCGAGAAAGTCTGAACTTGACGGCTAGATTCAGTTACTGCCACCTCGCTTGAGTCGTAACACTGGGATTTGCTCTCCGCGGGGGGGGGGGGGGACGGGGGGGGGGACCAAGGTGTCCACAAATATCAGCTCCGGACAAACACACACCCAACATGTACAAACAAAAGGGCCATAAAAATGTCACCGCCGATCACATCACGGCGGCCCGGTTGTTCTAAGATAAACTAAATGCCTCTCTTTTGGGTGTTTCCCCAGATACCGCATGTACAGAAAGAGTCAGACCACTGGCTTCCCGTCCCTTATCACCATCTTCTCAGCTCCGAACTATCTTGACGTCTACAACAACAAAGGTAGGTTGAGTGACGCTGTCACTTTTGTAGGCTTTGAAATTTCAGGACGAAAATAGGACCTGCTTGTCTAAGAACGTCCCTTGAAAATAGTTTTGCATAATGGCTGATTTGGCTTGTTTTGGACTAAAATTATATGTCAGAATATATTACATTACCATCTGCCTAGAATTGCTTCTCATATTGTGTCATTACTAATGTTTTAAAAGCTTCATAAGGACACCACAATTTAAACGGGGGATATTTTTGTGAAATATTATGGAAACGTATGTTAATAGAATTAGTCTGTTGAAAATAGATATTTATGTTTTTAGTTACTTGCTACAACGTTAAGATTAAGCTAATCTTCAGTATTTGATATAATTTGACAGCCTTTCAGCTGTAGCTGCTTGTCCCATTTTCCCAAATGAAACATTTGCTTCCTTTTAGGATTCACTGAATTTTTCTAATTCTTAATATTAATTGTTGTTTTTTCAGTTCTAAACAATCCAAAGTGTTGAGTTAAATATTATATTTTTGTTTATATGTAGTACTTCTTAACATTTTGAGCATCATATTCAGACTCTTTATGATTTTATTGAAAATAAATCGCATCGTGTCACAATTACAAATTTTTCTGGACGATAAATTGTCCCAGAAATTATAGCGATAAGCGATATTATTGTCATTTTGAGACTATTTTCAACTAACATCATAATGATTATGGCATATTACTGCAGATATACCCTCTTAAAGATTAGAAAAACTCATTTCTGCCGCGGCCCCAGGCTTCCGCCGCGGTGAGCACGGAAGCCTGGGGCGCGAGCCCGGGTGGAGCCGCCGCGGGTGCAGATCTTGGTGGTAGTAGCAAATATTCATTTAACACTGGAAAACATTTTAAATATCCAAAATAAATAAGCAAAACACCAAAACAAAGATAATTAAAACAGATTAGGAAGACTCCATAACCACAATTGCATTTCAAAAAATATTAATTATTCGGCTTAGACTAGGAAAACAGGCTAAAGAGGAAGGTAGTGCAAGCTAATTACTTACTAAAATGCCAGCTTTTCAACGATGTTAAAGGGAATCATCTCTTTATTTATTGTTATTCAAATGGAAATGATTGTTCTCATTTTAGTTTATCATGAGATTAATTGATTTATTGCTTATTGTGAAGAGGCTTAATCATATCCATCGCCCACATTATCATTGTGTTACAAAGTAGCTTTGTTCCCGTTGCACATTCTGGTGCCTTATAAGCTGTGCTTCTGCCTCCAGCACCAAACTGGGTTGGCTTTGTGCTGCAAGTCGGCACCGGCCCCCTCCCATCCGCCCTCCAGAACAGACAGTATCTGCTCTTACTGGACGGGGGCGGATAGAGGGTGGGGTGGACTATGGGATGGATGCGGCGTTGGGCCAAGCACAGGAAATAGAAGTGGGAAGGAAAGAGTGATGGGGCTGGTGCATGCAGTTTTGCAATCCATCTTGTGATGAAATGCCATAAGGCTGCAGTGTGGCTGCTGTGAGGACCCAACACATAGGAGCCGGGGGTTTTCCTTTCTCTGTTTTCCCCTTTCTTTTTTCCTGCCCTGTTTTGCAGGTATGCAGTCTTTAATGTGAGCTTGTATTACCTTCTCTCCATTTTGTTTTTCTATTTATTTTTTCCCCCACATGTTGCCTCCTTCGCAGTACCATAAAGACAGAAATAGCGCAGCTGCCAGGGTCGTTGTTTATTCTTAGGGAACCTTTTTGTTCCATCCCAACTAATCTTCCGATGGCTCGCAGTCAACACAATACAAACAAACACACTTGTGACAGGCTTGTATTGGTTGTAGTTTTGGCTTTCTACCACTTGGAAAAATCCTTTGCATGCTTTGAGCACCGTTTGGAGAAGTTAAAATATCTCATTTTGGCTGCCAACTGGACTGCAGTGATTATCAGATGGGATTGCCGTTTGTGTTTGGTTGTCACTGCTTACCTTTGAAAGGCAAATGTTACCTATTTTTCTTATCTTTTGATGCCTGTCAAAACTTTCTTTTTGGCTGTCTCATAATGACTAGTTTTTGGCTTCCTGTTATTACCAATGTAATTATTTGTTTCATCTGTCTGTTTACTTGACTTGATCATTTAGATATATTTTTCTCTCTCTGTTAGCTCATTGTTTGTCTTATTTTCACCAAGTAAGCAGCAGCAGCTAATGTGTTGTTTTAATCTGTTAGTAAGTGCAGGTTTTCTGTCTCTTCTAACATTTATTGCATAAACATGCTTCACTATTGGAGTTTTTTAAATCTATCACCTGGAAATCTCCATCAAGTGATAGAAGGCCAACTTTGTAATTGTCTTTATGTGTTTCTGAATGTTCAAGTCTGAATCTATCACCGCTCAGAGTTTTCGGGTGTGATCATTAGTTTCTAGCTGTAATAATTGAAGCTGACTCTTGATCATTCCCTTTTTAGGTCCAAAGATAAGTTCAGTTTTGGTTTCCTTCAGCTGAGTTGATTTGTTTTGTGCAGCTTAAAGGGGTTCAGTGTCATTTGGCGACATTATGATGTATAATGTCTATCATCTGCGTAGTTATGACGGCTAATCCTATTTGAAATAATCTGAGCTAGCAGGAACATATAGATGTTGAATACGAAGGGCCCAGAATTGAACCTTGGAGTAACCCGCATGTTGACCCATACTTTAGAGCACATGTGTCAAACTCAAGGCCCATGGGCCAAATCCAAATCCATTATTGTAGAAATTCATGCAAAAATCAACAAATCCCCAGACTTTTTTGTGCTAATAATTAGGAGTTTATTGCAGATTTTTTTCAAGAAGTGTCAAAAACTTTCTTACTTGTACTAAACAGCTGCCTCAGCCTTAACTGATGTCAGATTATAGTCCATGATCTATAGAGCGAGTAATAAAAAGTCACATTTACCATCATAAATAAACACAAATATTTCCAAATTAGTACCACAAACACTTTGATTTCCATTGGAAAATAATCACAAAAAGAATCATAAAATCCTGGAAGGACTGAAAAGACGTTCAATAATATTTAATTTTAGGAATTGATTAATAAATTTAACAGTTTGTGAACAGGTTTTATCAATACATTGTGGCACAACCGGCCCTTTAAGAACATGAATGATCTTGATTTGGCCCAAAACGAAAATGAGTTTGCCAGCCCTGCTTTAAGAGCTTACAGAGGCTTTTTGGCGGTGGGGAGAAAAAAATGCCTTTCTGTGGACTTTTGGGCTGCATTTTTATTAATGTGCACCACATTCAAATATTTTAAAAAATATCCTTTTTGGAACCAAGATGGAGCATTTTAAACTGATTTTCCATCAATTCATACCTGCAGCTGTGTAAGCCTAATAATTTTCTGTAATTTGCATAAGTACATGGTTTATTATTTTCGTGGACAAAGCACCAAAACTGGCTCCAGCCCAGGGGCCTTTAATCTTCTCAATCCGGCCTTGCCTCATGTGATTTTAAATTTTTTTTTGTCTGATAAAACGTTACCTATTGACACTAAGGCGGCAGCCTGACGCCTCTAAATCACTTCACGTTGCCGTTCAGGTCGGCTTTCTATGACGACCCCTCCTACACTGAGGTGGCACTTAATTGAGAAACAACACAAATCGTGAATCCAGATCCACTTTATTTACAAAGCTTCTTTTTTTTTTTTTAAATGTGTTCATCCAAAGAGCAGCACTAAAACGGGTCAAACCAAGACACAAATTATAACTAAATGGAATGAAAACAATAAAAGCAGAACAAAATGTACTACAAAGACAATTAGTGTGTGAGAAACACTCTCACAGTGTCAAAAGTCTCTGAAATTTAGTGTTTTTAAGAGAGATTTAAAAACTGCAAGAGAAGAAGCCTGTCTAATATTTAATAACATCTTGCTCCATTGTTTTAAAGTCACGACTGAAGAGGTCTGATCTCGTCTGAGCTTCAGTTTAGGTTTAGGTGCCACCAACAAAAACTAGTCAGCTGATCTTAGGGCCTTTGAAACATAAGACTGAAGCAGGTCATAGAGGTACAAAGCAACAAGACCATTAATGCATTTAAAATAACAAAAGAAGGATTTTATAAGTCACTTCTTTGGCACACAAATCAAAGGGTTGCAAATCTTAAGTTTGTGTCTAATATTAAGGTCTTAAAATGCCTTAAATCAATTTAAACAGTAAGTTGGTCTTAAATTTCTTGGCAGAACTACTTAATATCTCTGTATAATGGATATTCTTTTTCTTGAGGACCTTTTTGTCAGGCAGAAGTTTGAGTTACACTGGTTGAGGCTATTGGTAACTAATATACCCTGGTATGCTAGCTAGCTAGCTTTTTTGTGTCTGTCATCTAAGTGCTAGTTTATCGCCAGTTGGTTGGAAAAAGTTTGTATGTTTCTGTGGGGATATACAGTAGATCTTAAACTTCATTCATATTGGTTCTATAAAAAGATCTTAAAAAGTCTTAGTTGGCGAAACGTGAAGAAATCCTGAGTCGTGTAGAGCCAAGAATATGCTAACTGGATAGATAAACTACTTGCACTTGATTTTATTTAAGTGTATCGGGGTGAAGATAGAGTATATACAAATGCACAACATGTTTTTTAGTTTGTTTGTTTTGTTTTTTTATTCAATTTGAAAGCTTTTGTCATTTTCTTGCAATTACACACAACTTTGTATAGGTCTGTCTCATTAAATCCCAATGAAATAAGCAAATTATTCAATATTTGTAAGATACAGTTTATGCGGGAGATCTGAAAGTAGATTTCCAAGCACTAACCATCCAAGTTCTCATGTTACAAATAAACAGTTACCAGTCCTGCTGATTCTCCTCCAGTCAGTCATGTAGGTGGTCTTCATCGGTAGAACCCAAACCGGCGTCATGAATCGCAGCGCTCTCCGCTTCGTCCACCCAGCTACGCCCCTGTGATTGATGGCCAGTCGAGTGGGCGCATAAATCTTAACGGCGAAGGAGGGAGGCATCAGCAGCTCCCATCAATCCTGCGCCGGCGGGGGGGTGAGGAATCGACCAATGAGACGTCTCCACGTGGGAGGAAAATAATGTAGCGAAAAAAATCCACCTCCGCTCAAAGTGGGGGAAGCAGGAGTAAATGGAAGTTGTAGCTGAGGCAGAATAATCAAACGAGTGAATGATCAGAAGGATGTGACTCTCTGAAGAAGCCACCTGTTGCTTCTTCACCCTGAAATGTGGAGCTTTTAAATGAATCTGTAGAGTGTTTAGTTGATGGCCGGCTGTCCGTCAGCAGTCCGCTCGTTCCGGCAGAGCCTTGTAAGAGGCTGTTTTAGATGGGGTAAAAAAATGGCTGCAGGGATGTGACAGATTTCCTAGTTTCTTCCTTCTCAGTTTTAAGTCCGGAAGGCTGTGCAGTGTAGGAGGAGAAAGGTCGACAGGTTGAAGGAAATCAACAATGCCTCTTGGACTCCTTTCATGTTTAGTAAAGAGATAGCAACAGGGTTGATGGAGTGGAAATTTACATGAAGGGAAAAAAAGTGAAAGGATGCCAACGCGGAGACGACAGGTATCGGTTTATGCTTCCATTTCCTCGCTGCGTTCGGCGAAATGGAACGGGATGATCGGCCTCCGGCTCCTGCCGCTGGAATACAGAGTAGGCCGGAAGCTCGAGGCGATGAGGATGCAGGAACGCTGCGGGGAATTCATCTCTCCCCTCTCACATCGAAGTGCCAGGAAGAGAAGAAGAATATCCCCTGCCTGCAGATGCCTGTCCATCTGTTAACACTCCGGCCCATTCTGGGCGTCTCTTTCGGTTTACTGTAAACTAAACTTTTCACGTTCAGTCCAACGAGACTAATGAGCAAAAGATGCTGGAAATGCACCAATACATCACCAGTATTATTAGACAAGTATTAAATAAATCAGTTAAAATTCTGGTTCCTATATCGTTGCATTCATTAGTGGGATCAACATTTTGTTGAGTTGGGCTTTATATTGTCACAGTCTTCCGATTTTGTTACACTATAGGCATAAACTTAAATATGTCTTACCTGGATATCTGCTATTATTTAGACAGGGATTAGGGCAAAAAGAAGTTTTGACCTTCATGTAAAGGTTGTGGCAGAAAAATAACATCAATATGAAGATCCATGGAACTAAATACATGCCAATGCTGGAAAAAAACACAATTAAAGGTCAAAAATCAACTCAATGCTGGGATGGAAGGTCACCTTACAGCAGGACAGGAACCTCAAACATACAGCCAGAGCTTCAGTTGAGTGGTTTAGGTCAAGGGTCATGATCGCCAACCCCTCAGGGCCGGTAACATGAAACGTTTAGTTGTGTCTCTGGGTCATCACACCTGGATCAAATGGCTGGATTACCTCTTTAGTTTGGAGTCGAGTTCTCCAGAATCCTGCTAGTGATGAAATTATTTGATCTGCAGCAAGACTTGAAAATTCATAGGTTCATAGTTGCTCTGACACAAGCTGATTTCACTCACCAACATCCAGATGTCAGATGGGAAATCTCACAAAACTTCTTGAGTTCAGAGTAAACAAACATGGCCGACGAGGAAGATCCAATTGCGATAGTTTGTGGACTATTTTTAATAGACAAGAAACAAAACAAATCCGGCGGATTTGTTCTGTTTTCTGGTGCACCATCTTGCTTTCTGATTGAAAGCAAGATGGTCTTGCGTTCTGATTGAAAGCAAGATGGTCTTGCTTTCTGATTGACTGCATGAACATTGAACGGTCTGTATGTTTTCCCTCGAGGAACCAATGCAATCCAACAATATTGACGATGTGAGATCAGAGCGGTCCCGATGTTCTTCCAAGCAGACTATATCTTAGCGCTGCAGGACTATCTCCTTAGATTATCTTTAGAACCATCTACAGATAAGATGGTTCTTATCTCTTGATCGTAGTGTCAACACTATCAAATTGGCGGGAGGTAGAGACAAACCCTCTGACACATTGGTTTCAATTCCAACCCTGGTCCTCAAGAACCAAACCCTGCATGTTTTAGGTGTTTCCTTGCTGATTAACAGGCTACTCCATCCCTCGATGGCATGCAGAGGAGGTCATGCAGTCATTTGAAGAGTGATCCCTGAGGACCAGGGTCGGGAACCACTGCACTGAAAAACCTGCAGCTACAATTGTAGCAACAAGTACTAATACTATTACCCAGATGATAATTTATTTCAACATTTTCAGACAAATTGTACATACTCTGTTGGTTATGATGTGAAATCCCATTAAATTATATTCCAGTTTGTGGATTTAATGGGATTACATGTGAGTAAATAAATAAAGGGGTGTGAAAACATTCGACAGTCACTGCTGGTACAGCATGTTTTGAAAAAGAAACCATCCAAAAGCTTGACTCTGTTTAAATCCAGTGTAAACAAGCGATGAGAGGTGCAGTAAGTCCCTCCCATCCACGTATTTCTCCGCTTCTGTGAGCCGAGGTCTGAACGTAACAAACCCAGAATGCCTGGATGGCCGCCTTTGAATACTAACCAAGTGAAACTTTACACTGCAGGCAATGCAGACAGATATGCAGGCAGCATTTAGTGCTGGGGAAAGACGGTGGGAATCTCCCTATGGTACCCAAACAGATTTAACAGTCCTCGTTACCAGGGAAACCGGCTGGAGGCACTCCCTGTTGAATAATTGATGAGCTGGTGTCGCCTTACAATCTCCCCGTCTCTGAGTTTGTAGCGGATTTGAGCCTCAGTCTGAACCCGAATGCGCTGCCGGAGCAGGAGAGACCTCTAGTGGCTGAAATGTAGAGTTGCAGAGATCAACAAAGCTGTTCTGGAAAGAGAAATGGAGTTGTTTTCTGATAATAAATGAAGCTTCTGAAAAATATACTTTGTTCTTTTGAATGACTGACAGCAGGGGGAACTGACCTTCGTTGTTTTCCTCCATCTGGACTTCAACAGCTACATTCAATCAAGTCGATGTTTATGCGGCAAGTGATGTTTATGCGATGTCTGCCCACGTGTGCAGCTGCCTTCACCGCCTACCCAGAGCTCTGACTGAGGGACGGACGTCAACTTTACGACAGATTCTGTTGGTGTTTTTGATAAAGCTTTAGGTTTGTGCTTGAAGAGAGAGAAGTCACCGCTGTAATGCTCTGATTGTGGCGACTTAACACTATCAGACAAACCCCGTAGTGGTCTGTCCTGATTTGTGTTGCACCCGAGCTAATAAAATGGTTTTGAACCAATCTTAATTTCTCTTTCTGTTTCTCAGGAATCAGACATTGTTCTTATTTTTTTAGAGGTTGACTTTTTGATATTTCTCCAAGCTTCAGAAGGTTTTCCAAGTTTTGCTTTGGACTTAAGATGGTCTTTATCTGCTTATCCATGCAGGGACGCAGTGGTGGTTGGTTCTTATTTTTAGCAGTCATTGGACAAAAATCGCCGATTCATCACAGGGCAAAACAAGAGAAGAAGTCCATTGACCTTTTGTTTAGGCACTAAGGATCGCCATGTACTCATACTATGTAAAAGCAGTTTCCTTCGTAGGATGGCTGGATTGAGCCCAAGTTACGAAGAGACTGTCCATCCTTTCTGGACGGGTCTCTCCTTTGAGGCGTCCGCAGAACGAGCAAGAGAGTTTAGTTGGAGAACAGGATATGTGGGTTTGTCCACCTGGACCCGATACTTCCACAAGCTGATCTTGAGTAAGCAGAAGACAACAGATTGATGAATGAAAAGTGGCTGAGAAAAGACGTATTGAATCTGTAAAACTATGAAAACTGCATCTCATAACAACTTTGATGGTACCAAAATAATATTTCTAATAATCAAACTGTGTTGTCTTTGGTTTAATTTAAAGATCCAGATAAAAAAAAATAGGAACTAATTGTATCTGTGTAACAAAATGTCTAGTTCTAGATTTGCATAAAGCGAAACATTGGTTCTCCATGTTTGATTCATGTTCTGGGTTGCTAAGTTTACGACCTTTTGTTATGTCTGATCAAATCTTGGTTCAGAATTAAGTCGTTTCCACAGCAAACATCTTTCTGAAACCGACCAGGCTGGACTGACGGTGAAAAGGAGAAAAACGCGGAGGACTAAAAACTGCAACACAGCCCGTCTGGTTGGAAGCTTAAAGACAGAAGGGATGACTCAGGAGTTTTGCACGACTTTGTAGCTCCGCGTTTCGTCTTATTTGCTTCTAAAACCGATCCGAAGCGGGAAAGTCCCCCCACGGTGACCTGGCCACACGGTGTCGGCTTTCCTCAGTCTGGCCTTGTGCGCTAGAGAAGCCGAAGCTTCTATATACAGATCAGATATATTTATGTTTGGCAGCTCTCATGTCTGCGCCTCAATCACGGGTGAGCTCACATGCACCAAGCGGTTATCATCTGAAACAAATAAAATCCTGGCTTGTGAAGGGAAAACAATCAGCCAGTGAGAAATGTTTTGATGCTTTGCTTGACACGCCCTTGTTGTGACCTTCAAGCTGCACCACACCCACCTGAGTCCATCCTGTTGCATGATTAATACAACATCTTGAATAATTTAAAGTCGCTGTGTGGATTCTTTTGAATCATATTGACAGGAGAAGCAGTTGTTTTTAATGCTTGTCGGTGTTAAATGTTGAGGTAACTGCTTTGTTTTCTTATAGTTTAGAGGGAAAACATGATGACAGCAAAGTGAGGACCCTCCCGCTAGTTGTTTTAAATAATAGGTGTGAACACGACACTGAGATTTCATGAGAATTTAAGAAAACTTTAACTTGTAGAAAAGGTTCAAACTGTTAAAAAGTTAGATTTTCAGTGTTTTATTTATGGGGGAAAATATTTATTCCTCTCCATCGCATTGTTTATCACTTATGCACAATTTCTTATCACGATAAGAATTTTGATTTATCCTCATGATAAATTTATTGATGTTAAATAAAAAATAGAGAGATGACAGCATGATCTGAAAAGTGTTTTTTGCTCTTTTCCCCGCTGTTTGTTCAACAAGAGCATCAATAAATTTAAAATAATGTTTGCATTTTAGTGATAAAAAGCACACTTTCTTAAGTAAGTGGTGTCCCGAAGAAGCTTGAATGTTTTTCAAGAACAATGTTTGTGTTTGTGGTGCTATGAATGCTATGCCATCCAATTATCACCCTGCAAATCTATTTATTACCTAAAGGATAAGTAAGAGTAATGAATAGTGTTTTTTTATTGATATCTTTATCATTATCATAATAGTACCACAAAATATTGTGACAAAATTAGCCTTTTTTGTCATATTCCAACAATAAAAGATGTATTTTACTGTGATTTTATATGATAAACCAACACAAAGCACAAGTGCCTTTACTCTAACATCCTGAAATAAATAAAATCCAGTGCAAACAATTGTTTTTCCACATTCTGACTAGATACATTCAAGCTTACGATATAATTTTATACCCTAATCTTGCTTTAAAGTTGTGGTTGTAACATGTTTGCTCTAGCTCCCAATACTCATGTATTAATGATAGAAAAGCTGCCATCTCACTCAGTTTTGCACAGTAATATCTGGCGAAACCCACTGAGACTCTGCTTGTTATTCAGTTTTTTAAGAACAAGGTTTTTTTTAAAAAAAAAAAAAAAAACGATAACAGCACTCCCTCCTACTGGGTTAGGCAGGGTTAAACAATAAACAATAAGCAGCAGACACGTTTACTGCTGTAATTCTGATTATTGGACTGTTTGCTAACCTTATTTTTTTCACACCCCAGAGTGTGATTTTTGCACCTAAATTATTTCTGCTGTCAAAGTGAGAGATTGACAAAGACGGTGTGAAACGATTGGCATTTTTATTAATTCTTTTACTTGTTTATTCCTATTTTTGTGCAGTAGTCTATCATGTAGCTCTAATATCATTATCAGAGGTTGACTGACAGAAATCTTGAGCTGCAGCCAGACTCTCCTTTGAATGATGGATTTGGATGCTTCGCAGTTGGACAATTAGTCTGCCAAACAAATATCTGTGGTGCTTTGACTGTTTTCTAATTAAACATAAAGTCTTGTAGCTACTGAATATTCTTTACAACTTGAGAATAATTAATTGAGCCTCTTGGGAAAAGCTTTAAAGGAACTAATAAGTTGAAAAGTGCACCGTTTTAATTCTTCGTTTTGTTTCATGTTATTTCTGCACATTTGCTGATGATTTCATGAAGATTTTTGTCGTTTCCGTCCACAGCGGCTGTGCTGAAGTACGAGAACAACGTGATGAACATCCGACAGTTCAACTGCTCACCTCATCCTTACTGGCTGCCCAACTTCATGGACGTTTTCACCTGGTCTCTGCCGTTTGTCGGGGAGAAAGGTGAGTGCGCAGTCGCAACATATTAAAGGGAGTTCATTTAAATTTCCTAAAGAAATGCAGCGAAGGCTCTGCTAGTTTGTATGAAGCAAAAAGCTGATTGATTAATAACTTGCTGCCGCTTCTTTAGATGAACAATAAAACCAAAGTTTACATACAGATTGATTACTGTCTCTCTGAATGATGAGGGAAAGTCCAGGTTGTGATGTCACTGCTTTGGAGGCTTCTGATAGGTTAGCTGACACATTTGAGTTAATTGCCAAGATATCAGGAAGAGAATTGTGCAGCTGCACAAGTCTGGTTCACCCTTGGAAATGTCCAGCTACTTTATTGTCCAGGAAGGAGTCGGGTTCTGTATCCTAGAGGAGAAAATGTTTTGGTCCAAAATCAAATCAGGCCCAGAAAAAAAGACCTTGCCTGAAGCTGGTGAAACAGAGTCATAATGCACAGTGAAACATGTCCACAACCAACATAAAGAAACAGACTGCAGTTTGCAAGTGGACACAGAGACAAATATCGTCATTTTTGGAGATATGTCTTGTTATCTTATGAAACTAAAGTGGAACTGTTTGTCCAAAATGTCATTTGGAGGACATTTGTTTCAACCTGTGATGGTATGTGTTGATCTGACATTAATTTTTTCTCTTTTTGTGGATAATGCTGATCATTTTTGAGTCTGAAGAAATTAAAAATGCAGTTATCTATATTTGCCAGCAAGTGGCATAACCCGCCTTAAAAATCACAAATAAATTACTACACTGAAAAGTTTTTCTTGTACAATAAAATCTTCACTCTGTAAATCTTTGAAGCAGTTTTTTTTTAATAACCAGTCTTGCATTCACTTACACTGGGTTTCTCACCAGAGTATGACATCTTCTGTCATGACAATGAAGAAATTCTGGGTCATATATCTTCAAAAAGAAAGATTTATATTTATTTCCTTTTCCTATTCCAAGTTATTTTCCCATCAGAAATGGGGCTGCAGTAAAACCATAGAAGAAGAACTGCTAAAGCAGCAGAGAGCGAGGGACCATGATGCAGTAGATTTTTTTTTTTTCCTATTCAGGTTCCTGACGGATTCATATCAGCAAGGTTAACAAGAAGTCAATGCCTTTTTTAGTTAGTATATCCTTTAGTAGCTGTAGTAAAGTAAATAAGAAACATTTTTAAAAAATACATGTATTGTCCTCCCAGGTTACTTTGTTTACAGCAAATGAAATTGAAATTGTTGAAGTTCTTTGTCGTGTGAAAGCTACTTTTTCAGGAGTGAATTAATACAATAAAGTTAATAAAGCTTTTGGCAGTGGGTCAATATGTATCTGATCTTTCTGCACAAAAATCTAAAATGTAGATTTTCCCTGAGTATAGCTGTGCGGTCTCCTTTTAAATGCAAATATGCAACGATTTAAAGAGAATGTCTGGGTTAATTAATAAAAATACTTTGTGTTGGAGCTTGTTTGTGCACAAAGGACCTGACTCTCCTCCTGCTGAAGTTAATCACTCCTAAATAAACGGTTATAAACCTTAGGTTTGACCCTCTTTGTTCTCCTCTGTATTCAAAACCTTTTGTTGTTTTTTTTTATCTTCAGTGACTGAGATGCTTGTGAACGTGTTGAGCATTTGTTCCAACGATGAGCTGACGACTGACGAAGAGCTAGACGGTGAGTGCTGCTGAAGTTTTGCTTCAGCTCCACTAGAGGGAGACATTCTTCCACTCATCTGTTTTCTCAAAACGTAAACTTTCTTTTCAGGTTTAGGTCCAGAGAACCTTTGACTTCAAAATGAAAAGCATTTATTTATCTGTAAAGTTGCTAGTGTTGCGTAGTATTTCTTGGCTGCTGCACGTTTTTTGTCATCATGTCAGAGGAGGTTCAGTTTATCTCCAGTCACATTTTTTCCAGTTTTCCTCTGCCTGCTTTGACCCTTATGGGCAAACAGGAAATGATCTCACCTCCTCTTCCTCCTCGTTTTTGGACGGGGATTCGGCGTTTGGCTGTTTCTCACACCGGTCGCATTTTCTAAATTTCTTAGTTTGCGAATCGAAAATGTTGCTTAGTTGAATGAGTTTAAAGCCTCCAGCAAACATATTCACTTTCTCCTACTTTTACACCTATTGTCACGTTGAAGAGCTGAAAATCGTATGTATTTTATTGAAATTAAGTAATGAATTAATACAAAGCAGTACATTGTTGTGAAGTGTACATAAAATTATGCTTAAACTCCGTTTTCTTTACTCTGATATCTCTAAATAAAATCTATTGTAACCAATTGCTTCAGAAATCACTTGATTGGTGATTTAAATAATTGGTAATTTAAACGCAGTATAAATAAAGCATTTCTGTTGGAGAACAAAGTTTAAAGCAGAGTTTGATTTTAAAATAATGTCCCAAAACATACAGTAAATACCGTATTTCCTGGACTCTAAGTCACAATGTTTTTACTAGTTTTGCTACTCCTGCTCTTTCGACTGATCTGACTTATACTCCAGGAAATTCAGCAAAATAAACTGCATTAGATAAAAGCGTGACTATGTGTTAGCGTGGCCTAGTCAAAGGCCAGACATTTGGTCCAGTCGAGAATCTGGCAAAGCATGAAAGTGGCTGTTCACAGATTCTCTCTAGATGCTCAAAACTGGCAGACATACCACAAAACGTGCATGCCACACTTTTCAGATACTTCACTGGAAAGAAAATCGTAAAAAATATAAATAAATAAAATAAATAATAAAATACAAGAAAAATGGTTGTGACAAAATATGAATAAGTTCCAGGCGTGTGAATACATTTGCATGGCTTTGTAAATCGGCCAGAAAATGTCCTGATTTGTTTTGTATCTGGAGCTTTAATTATAACAGTTTTTAGTATAATATTTATCCACGTTGACTCAGGTAAATTTTATTGGCTTTTATTAGTGTATGCAGACTTCAGATAACACTGTATGAATCAGTTTTTAGCCGTCCTCTAACATCTGTTTCATCGACTCACTCCCTCGGTGATTTCAGACTTTCTCACTTCTTTTCTTTCTTTGCTTTTTTCTTCACTTTCAAAGCCGTTTCAACTCTTTTTCGGTTTCAGTTTTCAGTGTTGCCCTTCAAGATGTTTAATTATTTTCCTTCCTCGCTCACCTCCACCTTTCCAGTTCCCTCATAATCTCTGACCATCTCCTACCTGCTGTTGTTTCCATGATTCCCAGTTGCGTCCTTCCTCACTCCATTCTCTCGCCGCTCTTCTAATGCTGGAATATTATCACTTCTTTGGTTTCACTCATCTAATCTCTTTGTTTCTTCATGTTTTGCAGAGTTTTGCCTTTTCATTTGTTGTGCTTTTTCTCATCTCTCCCTCCGCTCATCTTTCATTCTGCGGCCATCCACTGATCTGTCTGTCCTCTCTCTTTGTCTTCTCTTCTGGGGTTGTTTCATGAGAAGGACAGCTAATATATCCCCCCAAAAAAGGTACAAAACGCTAGTCGAGTCCGTGTGTGTATGCAGCGTCAGCTGAGACTCCTGCCGTTTGTGAACTAACTTCCCTCTCCTAACAATCTGTCCTGAATCTCTGTTGTGGAAGTAGAGGATGTGTAATAGTTGGACGAACCAGTTTCTAGCTAGCAAAACGCTGAAGGTGAAAATCAACAAAAAGGTCAATCAGTTCTCTCATTTTTACTCCACTCCCATCATTCTTTCTTTTTTTAATTTCCCAAAACTGATTCCCCGACGGATTCAAGCTGTTCAACCAAAAAAAAAACAGGAAAAATCCACAGAGCATGGGGTCGTCCAAACATGCCGATCTGACATGTTTAGACACAAACCAGGCTGTTTTTACAGAGGATGCACGCTGCTGCCCTGACTCTGGGGTTTTTAGCAGTTTTTAGCGGTTGGCATGGTTGCACCCAGTGCTGAGAAACACTCAGGTGCTGTGATGTGTATAATCTGGGTTTTGGGAGTTTAAATAACAGCATTATGGTTTTCATGTGTTGCTTTTATTGTTAAAACTAATAGTCCAACAAAACGCTCTTCCTCTGTCCACTGTCTGACGGCACCAGCCAGGTTTTTGTCGGATTTTCTCGTAGCTGCCATTAGCTGCCTTCAGTTACTTATTTTTCATGAAGGAATGAAAACACAACTTATCTTTTTTTTTCTTTACAGACTTTTGATCATTTGTTGATTATATCCAGCTCTGGAAAAAACAAGAGCAACACTTTATTTGAAGGGTTGTGCAAAAGACTGACATGACACTGTAAACATGAATTAGTCTTTATGAATGTTTATGACTGTTGTCATGAAGTGTCATTTGTTAAGTAGTGGCACTATTAATGCAAAGTTGCTTTAAATCAGTTTCGGTCCGATAGTTAACCCAATTGGACAGGAAGAAAAACATTGAAAAATGACACTTTTGGATTTCAAGTCTGACTTCTTGGAAGGAAAACATGTAAAACCAGATTTGGTTTTAGTTTTTTTTTTCTAGTTATCAACTTAAAAGCTGTTGTTTTTGAGCCATTTTTGTGACCTCTGACCTCTGTTTTTTTTAGGTGCCACGGCTTCTGCCAGAAAGGAGGTCATCCGCAACAAGATCCGTGCCATTGGGAAGATGGCCCGGGTATTCTCTGTGCTCAGGTAATCAAACATGCCCAACCTCAGCGCTGCAGGGCGCAAAAAGATGTAATTCTTAAGCGCCCCAGTAGTTTCCTCAATAGTTTCCTCAGTAGTTTCCTCCTGTTTTTTTGTGTTTTTTTTTTTTTTTTTTTTACTGAAAGCTTATCAAACTATCCAACAACCAAGAACTTTGTTTACTCTTCTCCTGCCAACATCAGTTAGAGAGAGGAAGGGAAATGAATCAAGGCGGCAGCGTTTTCCTGCTGTAAATCTGTCGCTGCTGTGTTTACGCTGAAGTTTGAACCTCAGACAGTTTTAGATGAACAGCCAATCAGACGGACAGGAAGAGGCAGGAGGAGACAGGAAGCTGCGATGCCCAAGAAAAAGAAGAAGTCTGATGGTCAGAGGAGGAGAGGAGCGAAACGAGGATTGGTTCCTCATCCATCCATCCATCCATCCATTTTTCATCCATCCATCATAAATTTAAAAAATGTTCAATCTTGAATCTTAGATTTTATGAATTTTTCCATAAACTCAGACTTGAACTTCTGGGCCTTGGTCATGAAAGAGCGCCAGGCCCATAGTAGAACATGTTGGTGGCAGCATTATGCTGTGGGGTTTCATTTCTTCAGCTGGAACACAGTTTCTCTCTTCCTTTGTTGATCTGATGAAGCTCGCCGTCGCTCCGACTCCAAATAACAGAAAAGTCAAACGAGTCCAGATCTGGAGCAGACAGCGGATCCTCGGGTCGGCTCCTTTACTGAACACTGAGCTCAGGTGTGACTCCTGCTCTCCTGTGTGTTTCAGAGAGGAGAGTGAGAGCGTGCTCACGCTGAAGGGGCTGACCCCGACTGGCATGCTGCCGAGCGGAGTGCTGTCCGGTGGCAAAGAGAAGCTGCAGAACGGTAAGACCGCGACCTCCGACCCCCTGACCTGGTCTCAGGACCAACAGAAGAACCCTAACCAGGCGCCAGCTCAGTATTGGAATATCATGTTATAAGTTTAACTGTAGCTTCTCTGAGTTAGTTAAAGAGAATTAAAAGCTGTAATCTTCTCTCCCAGCAGCTACATTCAGCATATTTTCTTTGGTTTCGTTGTTTTCTTCTTGAATGTGTCCTCTCTTAACGTCCGGCGTTACTGCTTCTGTTTTTCAGTCCCTGTTTGCTCACTTCTGCTGGTTTTACTCAAATATTACCCATGTGTTTTCTTTCTCCTCTTTCTCTCTGGAAACTGCAGGTACATTCGGTTGTTGTGCAAGTATTTCACTGTGTTTTGTCTTCAGATGTTCTGTCTTTGGATTTATGTTCACTCTCAGTTTCACAAATTTTCTCTGCAGGCTTTAAGAAGCTTTACGTATAAGAAATCAAAACTAAAATTTTAAGATTATCTATCTTCATAGAAAAAGTAAAAATTACCTCTTTCTCAACTTAAAAGCAGATTTTTGTATATTTACAGCCTCATTGTCCCTCTAGAAAAAACACTAAAAACCAATAAAATACATTTATACAATAATGCATTAGTTTAATCTTACTTTAGAAATAATTGTCGTTCTCAGATGTTTTTTATGTAGAATTGAAATATACATTTATCAGTCGTTAAGCTAATTTTTTGTTTGGCTCTTTGAACTTTGAAAACATTTAGCGCAGTTAGCTTCCACTAAACTAATTTTTCTGGATAAATTCTAAAGCGCTAATTTGCTTGGATGTTTACAAGTAAACTTTATGAAACTTAAAGTTGAATACATTTTGATATCTGCTGCAGTATTTGTTATCGACTTTTAGGAATTCTTCAAGTAGCTGGTCAGTTACATTCATGCTCTTATTTTGAAACCGTTTGAGCAGTTTCCTCTCCTCATGTTCTCCACCTGTGAGGCAATGCAGGAAATTACAGGTTTTCTCTACCCAGAATGCATCAGTATTTATTTTTGTATCGCATCTTATGGTTGTTTTGGAGTCCTTTGTTTTATTTAAATATTTGGTTAAGATAAATTAACTTTGCGAGATTACTAATTAAATGTTTCTGAACTTTTTAGGCCGTCTAAAACAAATTAAAGTATAAATAAACTATTCTTCAGTCATTTAGGTTTCTATAGGGATTTTTAGAGTTGTAATTTCTTTTTCTACTAAGGCTTTGGATTTTTTCCAGAAACATCAGTGTGAAATATGCTACTGCATACATATTTACCATAGTTGCTGATGACATTTTAATAAATCATCTCTTACAATAATATCTTTAGACAGGCTCTTCCTCCCTATTTAACCAGGATGTGTAAAAACATTTGCGTAGCTTCATCAGGGCTCTCCCCTCATTTAGCTGATCACCTGTGATTTTCCATTTCAACCACGTTTTATTTGTGTTGTTGGTTTAGTTTGAGCTCATCCTCCTGGAGCTTTGTGCTGTTTTCTCGTGTCTGTAAACCTCGGCGTCCCTCCTTTATGTTGTGTTTTATTTAAATGTGTAACACTTAGTAATCGGTAAGTGGCTGGAAGGTTTTCTTCCCACTCAGCCAGTGATTTTGATATTTAGCATCAAAGGAGGCTGAACCTGTGTATTATTATCCTGTTGTGTCCATCTGATCCAGTTCTTCATTTGTTTCCAATATTTCTAATCACATTTCTAGCAGAAACAAATGGTTTTCCAACATTTTTGTGTCATATTTTCTCTAAGGATTTTTATTTTTTTTTTACATTCATTCGTTTGACACTTTTTCTTGAACTTTAACCCTTTCTCCATGATATTTGCTGCCACTTCTGCTCCTCCTCTTCCTCCCTTTTTGCTAACATCCTCGTATTCTTTTGTCATGAAATGTGGAGATGCCGTTAACCTTTTGTTGTCGTTATTGGCTGTCTTTGCTGCTCATTGACTTGTTCCTGGGACACAATGACCTCCTCCTGCTCACCTCTCTCGTTCATTTTGCAACCCCCCTCTTCTTCTCTTCAGCTACTATTGAAGCTATTGAGGCTGACGAAGGTAAATGGGTCTAGCCGCCCTCTTCTGTTGCTTTTTCATGGCAATAGACAGTCGGTGGGGAGGGAAGGAGGGAGGGAGGGCGGGTTTTGGCCGGGTTCTTCCATTCATCTCGCTGGTGCTTGAGTAGAGCTGTGGCGTAGTTTAGAGCAAGAAGTAAGTACGTTAGATCATGTGGTCGAACGTTTTAAAGGGGGACCAGCTTTTCATAGCAGAGATTTCATGATCACAGATTGTCACTGTGATTTATTGTTGTTGTTGTTTTTCTTTTTTGTTTGTTTGTTTGTTTGTTTTTAATTAATCGGGTGAGCGCAAAGCAAAAAGACAAGACACCACTGCAGAGTTTGTGACTGAAAATGTTTGCTTTACATTTCAGAAGAATTGCCAAGTGACGTTTATTTTCGAAACGCTGGTTAGCGAGAAAACTGCCAGACATAGTTGCACTTGAAGGAACTCATTTTTCACCCTCACAAAATGTGGAAGGTGTGAATATGTGGGTATTATCAGGTCCTCTGGAAGCGCTAGCGTGAATTTCTGCTGCCTGGAAAACACAGTGGCTCCTTAAAAACTGATTTTGTGCATTAATTATTGCTTTCTTGTGATAAACACAACCAAATAAATGCTTAGGGATTTCAGACATACCCTATAAATTGGGGTTTTTGTTCAAAGAAAAGAGCGCTAGTATAGTCAGAGAAATTGCAATCAATTACAGAACTGTGCAGAAGTTTTAAATCGCAACAAATGTCTGTATTTTCTTTCCACACTGCCAGACATTCTTGTAATTATTTGAAATGTGCTTGACCAACATTTCCTCTGGCTTTCTGAGTTTCTCTTTTGACTTTAGCTGCTTCTTCTTTTTCATTAATTTTCAACCCATTTCAGTGTCAACCCAAATAACGTTAGTTTTGTTTGTAGTAGTGGAAAACTACTACATGACAGTTTTCTGTTTAATACAATAAATAATTCTTCCCTGTGGTTCCATATTTCACATTATTATCCATTTAATGTGGTGCTTTTCTAATTTCAAGTTTAAAAAAAAGTGCATTTGAAAAAGAGTAGAAAAGCTAATAATTAATTTTATTTCACACTCTGAAGCAGAGTTTCCAACTCCAGATTCTCCTGCAACCTTTGGATGCATCCCTGCTCCAACGTACCTGAATCAAATGGCTGAATTGCCTCCTGGTCACTAACCATTTATTTGATCCAGGTGTGTTGGAGCAGGGATGCAAACAAACGGCTGCTGGACAGAGACATTTAGTCCCCTGATCTAGCGGATGTTCTGGACTATCATAGGACCAAATTCTTCTCAGGAGCCCTGTTCGCGTCCAAACGAGTGGTGAAAATGGGAGAAAAAAAATAATTAAAAGGAAAAAATCAAGTCCTGATAAAAAAAACCCCTGAGAATTGATGGTTTTAATGTCAACAGGAGACAAAAAAAAAAACAGACAAAGTCTAAAGAAAAACCCCAAAGAAGTGTCTTAATGACGCCTACAGAAGTGTTGATCAACAGCATTTTTGATGCTTACAAGCATGTCTGTCTTTTTGGAAAACTTTTGCACAACACTATAAAATAAACGCCAAGTCACATTTCCTCTGATGGAGACTCAGCTTCATCGTCTACCTCTTGCGCTGCCCTCACACAAACTTATGAAATCTTGCTATGAAAGCCTCTTAGTGTTTCGTCCCCTTTGAAACGGCTGAAGCAGTTGTGCATTGTTGTTGCTGTTGCATTTATCCTCTAATTGCTTCCGAGCTAAAAACCCAAAGCTCCTGGGGAGAAATCTGCATTAGACTCTCCCTTTTTGAAAAGGATAACAAACTGTTATCTGCATCGCTTTTTCTTGGTTTGCGCAAGAACAACCTCAACTGCGAGCTAAATAGTAGTGCGCCCAGCTGCTATTTACATTGAACCTGTCGGGTACTTCCTCTTGAACCCCACAGAGGACAATCCACTGTAGTGTCCAGACTCTTCTTTGCTTCTCTCTCTCTCCATGTCGGTCTCCTGTGGCCCTGCTGTGTCGTGTTTCCTTCCTGTGAGCTGCTAATAACTTGTGTGTGACCTGTGCTATGCAGCAACACAACTACGCTACCCATCATGCCCTTCTTGTAGAATATGACGCCCCTGCTTCCTCGTCTTAACAGAGGGTCATCTTTTGTTTCTTTTGCGTCATTTTAAAGAGGCTTTATGAGAGGTGGAAGTGATTAAACGTGAAAGTTTTTGCTCCATTTAGGCCTGGTGGTCACTTCCATCCCTCATAGCTCCTGGTAAATCCTAATTGCTGCATGCTCCAAGCAGACGTAGCAAGTCGTTAGCACCGTCAAGTGTCTGTAGTGTTTCAGTCTCAACGTGGTTTCTATTCTGTGGTAGTGTCTCAGTGGACTCCACTCTATTATTTTTTGTTTTCCCCTCCTCCCTTCGTTCGTTCTTTATTTTTCTGTGTCTCTGATCATTGTCTTCTCTCCTTTTCAAACTGTGATGTGACGACAGGGCGATCTGGATGTTTGGGGTCCTCGGGCTTTGTCTTAGAGCCGTGTTTTCTTTTTTTTATACTACCTGAAAACACAAGACTTGCCACGAAACAGAACACAAAAAAAAACAAAAAAAAGAAAGAAACAACAGCAGTGCAACATGTTCTACGATTTTCTTTGTAAAGCATGTTTTGGTGGTAAAGTGAAAACCTGTTGACCCTGATGCCAGCAGCCCCTTGTTATAGATTTAGAAGGATCGTTTGATCCTTTTGTCAAAACCTGTTCCTCTCTTCTCATCTGGTAAATGATGTTAAGGTGATGTCCTGTTAAATAAAATGAGGTTAAGGATGGCATATGTTTTTACAACACATTTAAGCAGTTTTAATTGTGTGGAAGGTTATTGAAATGTTGTAAAACAACAGTTTTGGTAAACGTAGCTATAATTTTTTCTGGATAGAGTTACATGAGAAGCTATTTTGTTAAAAAAAAACACCATATAAACTCACAGGAGCAACAGTAAAACATGCAGGTTTAGCTGTTGCTACGTTACGTAGCACTCATTTTAATGCTCCTATTCACTTTGAATTGTTCTGCACAAATTCAAGTCATAAAGTGATTCATTTTAGTAAAATCCAATTATGCCCTGCAAAAACACAAACTCTTCCCAAGTATTTTGGTCTAATTTATATTGCAAATTAATTGTTTTGAAAAAAGTCAAAATTATAAATAACCTTTTAGCAAAATACGGGAGCTTAATGTTGAATTATTGACTAGTTCTACTGGCACATTATTTCACTTGTAACATTGGAAAAAAGTCTTACTATAAGTGAAACAATTTACCAGTGCGACTTGTAGCTTTTTTTAAATTAATATTAGAGAATCATTGATTTAAAACATTCTGCTATAATGTGCTAAAATGTTACCTGTAAGTTAGTTCTGTCTTATTTCAAGCGTAATAAGATGTTTGCACTAAAAACTGGATAGAAATACTTGGATGTTTCTGCATTGTATAGTCCAATTTGATTCAAACTGTAATGTAAATTACGAAGATAAACAGTTAATGTGTAACTTGATGTGTAAAGCAAATAAATGGCAGTAATCACTGAGTCAATGACCTTTTCATTCAGAGAGAGGAAAAGAAATCAAAGAAGCACTGGAGAGTCAGGTGTACTTTCTAATAGAAAAAAGCAAAGATAATGTCAGCAGCAGCTTCTTCATTGGCTCCATCAAGGAAACAAACATGGCTGCACACAGAATCGCTGGACTGTTTGCTCTTTCTACGGAAAAGCAAATGTGTAATTAAAAGAAAAATAATTTCTATTGCAGTTTGCAAAATAAACCAATTTATTTTGTTTTATCAAATACCTCATTTGATAAAACCTTTTTATCAAAAAATAAAATGAATGTGTTTCCATTAAGCATATTTATTTTCGAAATGTTAAATTGTGACAATGGAAACGCAGCCTGAGGAAATGGCAGCATAAACACAGAGGTCAGGTCAGGTCAGGAAAGATTTAGAGATTTATGAATAATTTCTCATGTAATTTTACCCAAGAAGGTGAACATGAACATTTTTGTAAAGGTGACTTTAGGACTATCATCCTGCGCTCATTATTAGCGCAAGGTTTGGCTTTAGTTTTATTGTTTTATTTGTTTTGGACAAACTCTTGTTTTGATTTCCAGTCTTCAAGCTTACAAACCAAATCAGCTACTTTTATGATTCTCACAATTTCATTCCTCCCCTTTTTAAAACCGCCTCTGATTTCCTCGTCTTTTCCACTTTTCTTCCCCTCCACGTCTCGACAGCCATCAAAGGCTTCTCCCCTCAGCACAAGATCACCAGCTTCGAGGAGGCCAAGGGTCTGGACCGCATCAACGAGAGGATGCCGCCGCGGCGGGACGCGCTGCCCTCGGACGCCAGCCTCAACTCGCTCAACCGGGCCCTGTCCTCGGAGACCAACGGCACGGACTCCAAGGGGAGCACCAGCGCCGGCAGCGGAGGCAGCATCCAGTGAAGGCCGGCAGCAGCAGCAGGCGCCGCCTCGGCCCGCGGGGCTACCTGGCCCCCAGCCTCACCACGGCCCACCACTGCACAGGAGGCGCAGGCGGGTGAAGGGGAGGAGGAGGAGGAACGTTGGGGGGGGCTGCAGTGTGGATGGGGGAGGCAGCTGTGGCTGAAACTTGGGGGGGTCATCTCACTTGCTCTAGTCTTTTAAAATGCCTTCATAATATTAGTTCCTAGTCAAATCCTCTAAGTTATTTGCTGGGTCACATTTCCGAGCGGTCAGCCGGGCCGCGCTTCACATCACAGTCCGTCAGAGAGAAACAGGGAAAAGAGAGAAACCGTAGAGTTTGTGTGTTTTTTTTTTTCTTAAACGACCCTTTTTCTCATTTACACCGAAACGGAAAGTCGTGTAACTTCTTACTAACTATTGTACGTTTACAAGAACACAGCACTAAAAAAGGAAAAAAAAAAAGAGAGAGACAGGGACAGAACATGAGAAAGGCGATGTTTTTAAAGATATGAGGGTGTACAAACTAAATAAGGACTATTTATTGATGACTTTTGTTTTTGCTACTCTTATAAAATAGCTCTGAAATTAATTAGGCAGTCTTAAAAATATATTAAAAAAAAGAATGTTGCAATGTTGTCGAAATGCCAAATAATGGAACGTTTTATGGTTTTTGTACATATTCTGCTTACCTCAGGTTCTTTTGGTGTGTGCTTGAACCTGATTTTTCTGTATAATGGTTAAATAACTCGGTAATTAATACCTATTTTCTTGAGTTTCATAACTGGAATTTACACTTACCTATCTATCATCTGCAGATATGTTTATTTTTTGTCTCTATCTGAACGGTGGGGACTCCAGGTGGGAGGGGGGGGGGGTATTTTATTTGTTGTTGTTTTTTTTTTTGTTTTTTTTTTGTGGCTTGCTGGAATTGAGTGTTAAATTTTTCTCTTTTTAAGTATTGCGAACAAAGTAAAAATAGAGAACCTATATTGTGTAAGAAAAAAAGACAAAAAAAAAACAAACGGAGTATGATAATAAAGTGTCTGCCTATGCATGTTTTATAAAAAATCAAAAGGAATTAGAAAACCTGAATACCTTGGCTGTGGAGGCCTGTTTTGAGATATATTGCGCTTTAGTGAACATATACTGGAAACGTATACTTGCATACTTTGAATTAACACCAAGACGCTCTATGCCTTTGACTCTCCTTTTGTTTTGTAATTGAAGCATTTCATTATCGAAGATGGATGAGAAATCCTATTTTTAACCTGCGCTTGTGAGTGCATACAGTCCAGTTAAGCATGTTTGACAATTCTCGTGGGGTGTGTGGTCACATGTGGATCTCCCAAAAAAAAAAAAATGCATGATTAGCTGTTTGTGTCCTATAAAAGGTGAAAATCAGTTCCTTTTTGTTTTAAGTTTTGTTTGTTGTTTTTTTTTGTGCCACAGAAAGTGTAATTTGATTCCTCTTATAATCTTATTTGGAACTTTGCTTTGTATATCAGTTACAGGTTTGATACTGCTCAATACTTTAAGATGAAACAACAACAAAAATATATATATACATATATACATATACTTAGATCTTTTTTAAAGAACTGCTTTAAGTGCCCAAGTAATTCACTACACGACATGAAGCCTTGCTTTTTGTAATTTAACTCCGAAAACTGTTGGCTGATGATGATGAGGCATGCACGTGCAACTATGAGAAGTATTTTATATAACTGTTCAATAAAAATGTGCATGAATTTCAACATGAAATGAAACCTGTGTTGTGTGTGAGTGTATATGAACTCTTAAGTTTGTTTTAAGTAGAGTTTCCAGGTCAATTTAAAGTATGGGAGAACATTGGTGTCAAATCATTAGTTTGGTAAATTTGTCCTTAGGCATAACAATTTAGTAATCTTTATCTAAAGGTTTTGTTTTATGTTTACAACACACCAAAACATACAAGTTCATCTTGATAACACAGAGTATTACTGTAATACTAAATGTATTTGTCACTATTTCGATACAAAATGTGCAACATTTTATACTATACAGATTTAGTACATTCACTCAATTAAGTTCTTTCTCTTAATTTTGATGGCTATTGCTTAAAGCTAATGAAAACATTCAGAAAATTTCAACTTTACACCTTAGAACATTTCAGCTGTGAGCTTCATTCACAAAAACTGAACCTTATGAACACTTTTAATCCCACATACTTGTTCAATACATGGACATATTGACCAAATGAAGCTGATAGTTCAAGTTCCCTAAAAGGAGTTTGTTAAAAGTTTGACATGTCTGAAACGTCAGAAACAACCAAAAATAGCCTTTTAACCAAAAATGATCAACTTCCTGTTGGGTTATAGACTTTTCTTTCTTGTTTCAGGGGGTTCTGAGTATGTACCAATTTTCAACTCTTTAGCCTATGAAACGTTAGGGGGCGCTGTTTGGCCCCGACTATTTTTTAATTCCATTAAAATACTGACGTTTCACAAGTTTGGTGTGTTTTCCTCCAAAATGGTATAGTGTTGGTGAAAAATAAGAAACATTTGAACCAATAGGCCTAAAAAGTGCTTTTGCTGCTCAGGTTTAAATAGACTTGTACTGTAGAAATGTTAGACTATTGAGAAGATTGTCCATGTATTGTACGGTATACACTAAGTACATGGTGGGGGCTCATTTTGCCTGAATTACTGGCATGGAGGTAATCAGTCCTGTAGCTCTGACCAGGCGTTAAGGAAGCCAAAGTTGCTTTAAACTGGTTTAACTTTTATTTAAAATATATATATATGTTTTTTATGTATTTGTTAAAACTGTCACTATGTTGTGATAGTTTGTTACGAGACAGATAAGCTGTTAAAAAAATTAAGTACATTTTTAACAGATGGGTATTTCTGTAGTTAGCACTGGGAAAAGTGCTAATTGTAATTAGCCTTTTCCCAGCGCTAACTACAGAAATGCACAGCTTGCTCAGAAACAACCAATCAGAGCCAAGAGGAGGGTTTTACTGCTGTCAATCATGACCACAGCTTCCGGCTTGCTCTCGGCTACGTTACAGCTCATTCACCATCACCACAACAGAGGCCGCCGCGGATGCTAACGCTAGTTAGCATAGCCGCCGATGATGGCGGATAAACGGCTCTCCTGTAATGGTAAGTTTTTTCACCATCATTAGCATATTTAGCAGTGTGGGCCAGAGGTTGCCTAAGTCTTCCTCCTGGATCTGATTGGTTGTTTTGGGGAGTTTTTTTTACCTGCAGCGGTGAATTTAGCAACAACAGTAATAGCACTGGGAGAAGGTGGTGAAGATCTTTACACAGATTATCTGTTTCATAATATACTGTAAAGACCTGGGGACAGTTTTAACAAATATGGAAACGCTTTTTTAATATTTTAAAGTTACATACCCCAGTTTTAATAATCACCTTCAGCTCGCTCGCATTGTTAGCTGTGACGTCAACCAACTTCTCCATAGTTTCTCTGCAGACGTCTGCGCTGTCTTTGAACTTGATAAAACACTGTGGACCAATATCACCAGTGCTGGACCTCAATAAACTTATGTGTTTTTTCCACTCTTCCTCCAGGCTTCAAACCCTGACCAAATAGAAAAAAATAAATTTTTTCCTCCTTAGTCAAGTTATTAAGGTTAATGAATCACTAACACAAGAGATGTGGCAGTTGTAGTATCAGCAAACTATATTAAAATAAAAAAATCAAATGTTGTATGAGACGACTGATCAAATTTCAAGCTTGAATTACGCTGTTGAGAAGCAATTTGCTCATGAACTACAACCCAAAATCAATGGGATGAATGTGCTTCTGAAAGATTTTAATAGAAAGCGTTATGTCTTTGGTTTCCCGTTGTGATGAGTATTAAGTTGCATAATTAACATTTTGAAGCAGGACCTCTAAACACGTGTCCCAGATCGCTCTCCAAAGCAAAGACCTTTCTCATTGTGAAGCTGACAATCGGTCCACACATTCTCTTTGTCTTGCTGCAAACCTCGCTCTTTTAAAATATAGATCCCCAAAAAACAGGATGTGAGCGTTCACTTCCTATGATTCGAGTATTGTGCTTTGAACAAAGCCGGAAAAAAAAATAAAACCTGAGAAATTGAACTCCTCTTTACGTCACGGATAGACCACCGTATTGCTTAGGTTTTTCACTTTTGCATAAGATAGACTTGTTTTGGGGAGAACAGGATTGAGGTGTGTGAAAGTATTTGAGTGAAGGAGCGGATATTTGTGATTCTTGCATGGTGGTAAGGTTGTGCATTCTTGGCTTTGTCTTCCAAGTTTAATCAAAGAAGTCACAGAGGTTGATTGGGAGGAAGCACCTTTGTTGAGAACCTGCCAGAGAGCAATTTCCCCTCAAACAAGTCGACACCTACAGTATTTATTCAGTTCAGACGAACGGTGCAAAACAAGGGGAAAAAAAAACAAATCAACACAAACCACAGCTAAAGACATGAGTAGATGATGCGTGAGTTGGTTTGATAGTCAAGGTTTCTGAATATTTTCCTTCCACATCCTTTTCTAGGCTCAGTTTTCACCGATTGTGTTTTCATTGCTGCTTGTAACGAACAAGCTACTGCTACTTTGTCAAACAGTCCACAGAATATCGTAGCAAAAGTCTTCTGGGTTGTTGACATTTTTTTATTCGGCCGACATGAAGTTGCACCAGGGATGAGTTCAGGTGACTGTAATGCAACACAAGACCTAAAGTTAGCAGAGTCATGCTACGGACCGCAGCTATAAATTGATTCAATGTTCAACAACTCTTCTTCTCAGATGAGGCCATCGACATGCAACTCTTGAATAAATGAAGAGCCCACTGCACTGAACCCCACTGAAAACCTCCTGGTTTTTCCACCAAATATCGATTTCTGATGAGTTAAAACATCAGTATTGTTGTTTCTAAATGAACATGAACTTGTTTTCTTTGCATTATTTGAGGTCTGAAAGCTCTGCATCCTTTTTGATCATTTCTCATTTTCTGCAAATAAATACTAAATTTGTGCTTGGAATTTCACAGACATGTTGTCAGTGGTTCATAGAACAAAAGAACAATGTTCATTTTACTTAAACATTTACCTATAAAGTGCAAAATCAGAGAAACGGCTCATTTTAAGTGCTCTTTTAATGTTTCCCAGAGCTTTATGTGATCTCTGTTAATAGTTATAACGACCAAAGAATTCGAATAAGTGCATAAATCTTTCTGCAGCCTGGTTGCTATCAGTACACACAAACGCTAACATAATAATTTTCTCTAAATCTGTGAATGGACATTAATTAGGAACTCTCCGTTTGAATAGATAGCATGTCGCTCAGTTTATTTATTGTTGTTGACTCATTTCTGCAGGCTTTAGTGAGGGATTTAGATGTTCTGGGTTCTACTGGAACCTCCTGGATGATTCGTTTTGAAGTAATTTCAGTAGGAGGGTCCATCACTGTTTCCTGTTTTCTCCATTTGTGGATAATGATTCCCCTGTGGTTCTTCTCTGGAGTTATTAACGGCCTATACATGCAAATAACTTTGTTTCTCACCTTTTCTTGAATTTATTTTTGCTTTTTTTTTTTCAACCTGATTTTGGTTGTCTGGCATGTCATTTTTCAGACTGTCGGGATTCTGCAGGTGTGGCCGACCCATCCGACGTTGTCAGAGCAGGAAAAAATAAACGATGGGAGTTGCCTCAGACTAACGGGTCCAAACTGAGATTATTGTTTAAAAGGCCTGGGGCCGTGCTGCGACTCGCCACATCCACCCACTTTACGTCAGAAAGGGAAGCCGGCGTGTTTCCTCCCCTTCTCTGTGTAAAGGAAGTGCGAAAATAAGCATCAGCGGCGGAGGGACCAGGCTTGGACACCTCTTCTTCTTCTTCTTCTTTTTTTTTAGCTTTCGTCGCAAAGTCCACCCAGCTCCAGTCCGAACAAGTCGGAGGAGATCCACGCCGTCACAATGAAGTCCATCAGGGTTTTCATCCTGCTGCTGCTGCTGGGATCAGCCACACCAGGTAGGGTCTAAATTGGATCAAATCCTGTAGGAAGTGTTACGGTTCAAACTTAATGGCTAAAACAAATTAATTTGAACAAGAAAGTTAAATCTAATGCTTTAATTTGAGATTTTTAGTTGGTTTATGTTAAGACTTTATTTCTCTCGGTGCGATTTAGTTTTGGTTTTCGCCGGGACAAAGATCACATGTGCAAAGAAAAGACTCACACCTTGAGTTTATCTTGTTGGTTTCCAGAAATTTTCAATCTTGTGCAGCTTTCTCAAAGTCCCGTTTTACTGTATTTATTATTTTTGCAACCTCTGTGTGACATCTAGCCTTAAGAATAAGGTTTAACCCGACTGAGGGAGAGAAGAAATGGACTGGCTCCTGGTTTGTTTTTCCTCGCAGCAGCCCTGCGCCAGTCTGATAGGTGATCTAACCTCAGATAACCAGTGGGAACCGGACTGCCCCCTCTGTCACAGAAACAACAGATTATTGTCCTGCGACCAAAAAGGCCCCTGATGGAAACAAACCGACTTCCAGCAGTAAACATCTGGAGGAAACACCCTTGCCGGGGCTTTGTCATGAAACTGTGCAGACTCAAGTTTTGACCTCGCTAAATCAACATAAGCTCAATTCTTTTTTTTCAATCTACCAAGACTTGTTAAAGTAAGACCTCGCAAAAGTATTGATGCGTCTTGAATTTTGTCGGATTAAAATCACAAACTGCAGTGTGGGATTGCAACTAATGATTAGTCTACTATTTACCTCATCAAAAAAATAGCTACATTCTGCAGATTTGTCATTTAACCTCTTCAGCCTTTTTATGCGATATTAGAAATACTGTAAAATATGAAAATAAACAATTAAAAAATTTAATTTTTATAGACGAAAATCAACATTTTCTTGCCTAAAATTCAAGAAAAAGTTGCATTTTTTCCCCCTCAGGCTGATTCAGGGAGAGCATTAATCAGTCGAGAGGCTGGTGGGAACTCTGTCGGAGCTGCAGAAATGAGAATCTGTGGAGATTATAAACCATTAGCAATTACTTTCATAAATCTGGCCTTGATTGAAACATTGGCAAGAAGAAAGCTACTGTTGAAAGTCACAAAAATTCCCATTGAAGGTTTGGCACAAGTCCTGTAGAGAGACGCATGAGGAAGAAGATGATTTAATCAGATAAGACCAAATTTTAACTTTTTGGCCTGCCTTCAAAATGCAAAATGTGTGAGAGAAAGATTTCACTGTGAACACGTCACCCAGAGGTAAAACACGGTGGCGGCAGAGTCATGCTTTGGTGATTATTACTATTCAGAAGAGACGAGGAAGCTGGTCCGACATGGACGCAGCCGTCCTGGTTGAAAACCTGTCAGATTTAAGACTTTTACTTTAGAGGAGGTTCACCACGACCACCAACATTCAGAGCTACAGTGGAGTCGGCCTATTCAAAGTTCACTGTCTGTAGATTTTTATGTGGTACATGGCTTCAAATTATTTGTGGAAAATGTGCAAATTCACAGATATTTCTATAGAACGTAATCTAAAATCAGTGCTGGGCACATTTCCACTACGTGCCAATAGCAGAGCTAATTTTTTGTTTTGCTCTTTTGCTAACTGAAAACGTTTAGCACACTTAGCTTCCTCTAAATCAGCGAGCGTCCAAAGTGCGGCCTGGGGCCATTTGTGGCCCTCGAAACAATTTCATGTGGCCCCCGACTGCAGCTAAAAGAACGATACCAGTTTGGCCCAATAGTGGACACTTTAGTTACTTTTAGCATTAAAATTTCCTTGAAAATTAGATTCTTCTTTAATGGAAATTTTTAGATTTTCTTTTTATAGTCGCATTTGTTTTTATTTTGATTTCATAGCAAGTAGGGCTATAAAAATCTAGCAATATTTTACTAAAAAAATGGACTAGAGAACATTACTTCTTCTACTAAACTTGGTTAATAGAGGAGGGTTTTCTAAAAAAAAAAAAAGTTCTAGTTTTTGTTGTTTGGAATAGACTAAAATTTTTTCTAGACCAAATAAACTAAAAAAAAAGAGAACAAAATAAAATATGCACAGAAGAGATGAAAATATAAACACATGAACCTCTAAGGGCATCTCAAAGTAATCTGAATTATGTTGAGATGTTCAAGGTTTGTAGTCTTTCCAGGGTAGGTGTAATTTGAATTGAAGCTAGCGCCTTAGCATTAGCTTCGACTAACGGGCATGTAGGTGTAGCACTTTAGCGCTAGCGCAACAAACTTTTAAGTTAGCGTTGTCTATAACAAAGAATATTCATTTCTGTGAAAGTCTAGACCTCAAAAAAAGGTCATATGGTATAAATACTCTTGGTTAAATCTTACTTGGGTTAAATGTTTTTAAGGCTATAACCTTCCAAACCGTTGACTGTTTCTGAGTTGCGCTGCCCAGTCTCTTATCTTTATGCTGGTGAATATGAATGAAGTTGTCGCAGACAGAGGTTAAGACAGGAAGCCCGGCGCAGGCCAGGGGGCCGGCAATTGTCTGTCTGTAACAGGATGCAGCTTCTCACTTAGTGAAGAGGATGTCCACCCATAAAACACCAAAAAGCCACGACTATCTTGACTTTTCCTCCCCAGCCTGACAGAACATGCAAGTCTTTGTCTTTGACTTTTAAAGCTCTGCCAAACAGGAATCCCACAGAAAGTGAAGCGCGAACCTTAAAATAGAGAACATGTCATCGGAAATGTCGGACGCATAGAAAGTGGGACTTGAGTTTTTGTGCCAGATTAGTTAGGAGGATGTTGACAACACCAGGATGATCTGGCTCGTGTTAAAACATGGCAATATGTTAAAAACCTTTAGTTGGAATATACTGTACCAGCAAAATCAACTCTTTATTGTGTTGCTCTAGCTCTAGCTTTAGCTCTAGCCATCTCTCTCTACTTTACAGTTTCATCAGCTGATTCAATCACACGACCTCCAGAGAAGACGACTACTGGTGAGTATTGAAGTGAAAAATATAGTCCAGAAAACTTCTCAAGTTTAATAAATTCACGTCATGTTCTTTAATAAGCTCTAACTGTGACGAGTGGCCTTTAATTCTTCCATTCCTAACTTCTCACAGCTTTTCAATCCTATGAACATAGGTACATTGCTTTGACATTAGCCATAGCTTCATAGTTCAGCAAAAGTAGAACTGAAATCTGCAAGAAGTACTCATAAAGTAGCTAAGATGATTTCTACTGTGTGTATTGATGCATATTAAGGCAAATTTGGTGTTTGAACTATTGGGATAGGCACTTATAAGTTCTTCAAATCGCCAATTTTAGCTCTTAGCAAGCAGCTGCGGTCCCTAAATACTCCGATGTATGGATCCGATGTATAGTAACTATCTACCTACATCAAAGAATCAGTAAACTAATTCTTTAAAAAAAAAAAGTCTCACAACCTTTAAACTGCTGCTTTTCTATGCTTATGTTGCAGCTAGCTGTGCTGCAATTCTTACACCAGGGAAAAGTTCAGTTTCAGCAGGTTTTTATTATTTCTGTCCTCTTTTTAAAAACAGAAACACAGATATGAACATTCAGTCATGGTAAAAACACCACACCCTCCATCTAGTTTATACTTTTAATGTCCAAACTATCTGTTTACCAGCGTGTTTAAGTATTTAAAGCTAACCTCAAGTGTACAGAAACACACGTGAAAACTAAATATACCTCAGTAACACTAGATATATTCAAAATACATAAAAACCCATCATTTATATTTTGAAATAACTTTGTGTTTTGATGTGACTGTATATCAGTGCATTCATCCACTTTCTGCCTGGTGTCCTGGATTTGAGCAGAGACGCCCCCTTCCAAATTATCCAGTTTTTCAAAACTGTCCCAGAGATGTAATCTTCCCTTCAAAGTCTTGGATCCAACAACAAAGCATCACTTTGGTTTACATTGGGCAAAATGAAACCTTAAAATCCCAGTAGACGGAGCAAACTATGAAAGCGATGGCAGCTCCCCTCTCTAAGATAACTGTCCTGCTTCTGCTGCTTTACAGGTCTGTCAAATGAATCCACTTCAAAGGCTCCAGGTGAGTCAAGTAGTTAAGATAATTTAAATGTCTTTCCTTCATTTGGTAGATTTGTCAACAAGCACTAAGAAATTGTAGAAGCTAACCTTGTTAAATCTACAGACAATTATTTTTAAGACATTTTTGAAATTATGCGCTTTATGTACTGTTCAATTCTTGATATTTTCTTGTTTTTAATCACTCAAAGTTTTTAATCACTCAACAATAAAAAGTCCAGCAACATCCCCATCTTTAACAGCTGCCAGTGCATCAACTCTGTTGACAGCTACATCTGTTCCCAGTGGCTCAACCCCCAAACGTAAGTTTGTTTTTGAGTCATTCTACACTCTTCCTCCATAATTTTGCTTACTTTCTTGCTCATAAATATTTTTATTCATTTGTAACCAGAGACTGTGTACATTTTGTCATTCGTTTTGTAGTAATATGTCCACATTTTAGGTTCAGTCGTGTTAGCATGAAAGCTAAAAGGCGACCATGTTGGTGACAAACAAGTTTTCTTTCATTAATGACTTTACTCTTGTCAGGTTTCTGACTCATGTTCAAAGCTTGAAATATTGTTTCCAACTTCGAACATTACTTTGTCTTGGTCTATCAGATTGAATAAATAAAAATCTAGACACTCTGGAGATTGGACACCTGATTATTAAAGGAGTTTTTGTGAGAATGTTTGGTTCAGAAAGTGAGTGATAAATATAGAAAACATATTTAGTAAAGCATCCTTTGCTAAATAATAGTAAAGGATGCTTCCCTTTTTTCTTTTCTTCTTTATTTCTTTCAAGTACCGACTGATCCTACATCTTCAACGAATATGACGACTGCTCAACCACCCAGCCAGAGCACAGCAAATAACAATCCAAACATCACCCAAAGTTAGACATTTCTTGATATTTTACTGCTTTTGTTTCTTTAATTTTCTTGCTTTTATTTCTCTACATCTTGTGGCCTACCGCTGATGTGAAAGAACATTTCAACGTGCGATTTAGTGTTTGAAAGATTTGTATCGTCTGTCTTGTTTTTCTGTTTGTATTAGCTTTGACAACAACAAGTCCTGGATCCAAAACCCCGTCTATAACTAACAACACAAAAGCGACTGCAGGTGAGACACGATTCCACCATGAGGAATCGTAAAGCAAAGCTAGATGCAATTTTTGAAGTGTGGCGGCCTGGCTTAAAAGACTTCCTGGCTCTGAAAACATTAATTATTTATTGTGTTCTTTAAAAAAAATCATTTATACCTGCTGTTCACAGATTCAGCTATCTCCACTGCATGTTCTCTTTATATTTGATTTAATTTCTTTCTATAGAATCCCTCATTTTTAAGGTAACATCTGTTTCATTAATTAATTTAGCCACAACAGCAAATGCGATGACCCAGAATACAGAACAGAAATCCAGTGAAAGGCAAGAAAAGGAAGCATCTGAGCAGAAAGCTGCTGGTAAGTTCAATGCTTTACAACGCTGTAGTTAGATGACCTCACTAAGATAACGCTGGTATATCATTTAAATATTCAGACAGACAGTCGGACATTACCGGCCCATTTTAAAAATGTCAGATTCACTTTTAACATTTTGATCAACCTGCTTCTCCTCTAACTTTACAAATATTGTGACATTTTAGAGAAAACTCTTAAAAACACCAAACTTTTGTTTGTTGACAAACCGTATGGCTTTTTTTTTTTCAACGATACAAAATTGGTCTTCACTGATTGGCTGGCTGCCGAGCATTTTGATTGGTTTAATTTCTGAATATTGTGAGATGTTGTCTTGAAGCATTTGCAGTTTACCAATAAAACATCTGGAAAGATGACTGGTGCTGTCAAAAAGTCGTTTTTTTTTGCTCTTATTGCTCAATCTCAGATTAAATAAATCATGTTTTATAGTTAATTTTACCTTCCAAACACCTTGGTTTTTCCCAGAAGTCTTTGGAATCATCCAGATTATTTTGGCTAAATGTGAGACTGTTTTTTTTAGTGCAACCCTTTCCACACTGATGGAGGTCAGGGACTTTGGTTCTCATCTCTTCTTGAGTATTTTTGAATCGGGGCATCATGTGTTGCCTTTTGAGATCCCACTGCCTACTTCATGCTGTCACTCAGGTTCTGTTTAAGTGATTCAACAGATACTGTAAGCAGGTCTGGATGCTGCTAGTGAAACTGAACTACATTAAGGTGGATAATCGCAGCTAATCAAAAATTTTTTACATGAGCTTAGCTTATCTCCCCTAAATCAGACTAGTGTCCTAGTAGAATACATTGGACTGTGGTTGCCACTAAATACATCCTGTATTAATTAGTACCATGTCATTTTCAGTTATTATATATGCATATGTTGCTTTTTTCTCTCTTTCTGCAGGTGTAGAAAGAAACGTCTAGGATATTTTTTTGTATTCTATTTATCCTTCTTTCCTTCCCTTTATCGCCTTCTTTTCCCTTTTAATGTCTTGCCCCTCCTCTCTCCTTGTCTTTATTCTCTTTCTGCCTTTTTTTGGAAAAGATTTTGGTAACACTTTATTTGAAGGGGTGTGCATAAGACTGTCATAAACATAAACTGTTTACAACTGTTGTCATGAAGTGTCATTCGGTAAATAATGACACTTTTAATGCAAAGTTTCACTAAAAGTTGCATTGAAAATCCAGTAAAAGTGTAAACTTTGCATTATTCAGTCAAGAATGAGCCTTTTAATGTAAAGTTCTATGAGAATTTGCATAAAACGTCCTCTAAGTGTCAACTTTCCTTTAAAAGTGTCGTTGTTTACCGATTGACAGTTCATGATCAGTCATAAACATTCATGAAAACTTCTTCATCTTTATGACAAGTGTCATGTCAGTCTTATGCACACCCCTTCAAATAAAATATTACTGAAATTCCTAATGATGTTTCTTATACTTATATTACGTGGCGCATTATAGAAATAGCCTTAACTGGGATTCTCCTTGGCACTCAGACAACAATACTGAGTGCTACTCTACCAAACAGGACACATTAAATAAAGAGGGTTTTATTGATTCAACCCAAGTGGATCCTACATTAGAAGTCCAGCCCCACTTTGTAAACTGTTTTATCTCTTTCCTTGGTTGAGATATTTCTACTGATTTACTATTTGATATCTAAACAGACGTGTCAGACTGGATGGATGTTTTCCTCTTGTAGGTTCAGACAAACGACTGTGGTGGCTTCTTCTGCCTGCTGGCCTGGTTGCAGGTGTAGCCGCTCTTTTCTTGAAATTCAAAAGTAAGAAGATCCACGATCACACAGGTACAAACCAGCTTTTCTCTCAAATACTTCCCTCACTTGATAAGTTCAAGGTTTAATCAGTCATTGCTTCACCCAACGTGTCACTGTCTTGTTTTCTGCTCCGCAGAAACGATCGACACTGGAACTGAGAAGTAAGTTTGGTACTGTAAGGCGTTAATTATGTTTTTAAATGTCTATATCCCAGATACTCATGCATCCTTTTGCCCCCAAAGTGCATCGTTCCAGAGCAGGCCGGAGAGCAGCAAAGATGGAGTCATGCTCCTAGGAGTGAAGTCATCAGGCGGCGAAGAAAATGGTGAGCCGCCGTCCCACTGCTTCCTGTGGCCAAGCGCTTTCTTCCAGTCACAATCTCCCAGTTATTCCAGGGAAGTCACTGGCTTTTAATATCTCGTTGTGCTTCGTTGTGCTTCGGCGGCTCTGCCGGGCAACAGAAGGTGTTTCCTGTGATTTCTCGCCCCCGCCCTAAAACAAGTAGCTGGGATTGAAAGATAGCGACTTCCTTACATAAACACTGATTCTTTTAGACGGGAGCTATTGTGTAGGCCTGTAAATGTCAGCGCAGCCCAAACACTGGAGGAATGTGTCGATGCCTGTTCTCCACCTAAAAAAATTAAATAAATCTGGGTAGGTATCCTACTTCCCTTCCCTACCACTTGCCTTGGCTCAAAGCTGCAAAAGGAAATGGATTCATGCCATAGGAATTTTGCAAAGGAAGAAATTGTTTACGTTGTTTCAAACTAAAGGATGTCTTGAGATTTTTCAGACAACCTCATGTAATTCCAATTCAAGCTTGTTTTCCATCATTACTTCTGTTATCTGTGTTACAGCAGCTGCCAGATAAGGAGAGGAAAGTCTTCGTAAGTCTACATCTGCACCTCCAACGTACTGCTGATCTGAAGCCAACGACTGATTTTGTTTTTTTAATTTGTGGAAATACTTTTGCAAAGTAGGGAAATCTCTGAAAAGTGTAATTCCACACATAGAAAGAGCAAGTTGTGCTTTACAACAGGGACTGTGAGGTTCTGTGCATGTTTTGGTGGATTTTCCCCATGAGAAACCAGCAATAAAATACATTTTGGTTACGTTCACATTCCAGCCCCAAGTGACCCAATCCCGACTTTTGTGGAATCGTTTTTTTTTTTTTTTTTGGCGTGGTCGTGTACTTCCAAATATATGCGACCTGTATGTGTTCTCCAGTGTGAACTGTAAACGAAAGTGTCCCGCATGCGCAGAAGAGGGCGCAATAACGTCACACATAGAGAGCGTGCTCAGAGTTTTTCCAACCGCCATAAAAAAAAAGTATGTTTTTTTTTACCGTTTGCGGAAGTAAACATGGATGCTAACGGTGGAGCGTAGCGTTGCGATTCTGAAGTTGTCCGACTGGAACCAGCATATAAACAACTTAATCCTCATTATTGTCCGCCATGGTTGTTGTTGTTGTTTTTCTTCCCGCTTGCGCGCATCAGGACGCAGAATAGTGACGTTTGTCGCCTATCAATGACGTTCAGGACCGTTAGGATTCAGATCACGTTTGAAAAGGTCGGACAGATCTCAGACAGGGGCCTGGGTCGCATTCGATAAAAATCCGATCTGTGTTGTTCAGACTGCCATAAGGAGATCATATACAGGTCGCATAAAGCGCCCCGCCCCCCCCCTACAATGGATGAGTATAAGTTTAAAAGTGGCTTTTGTTTTCTTGTGAAATGTAATATAAGCTTAAAATTGATATCCTAAAGGATTTGTCAAAGATTTTTTGAAATACCCCTTCACCCAAACACATTAAATTTTAAGCATGTACTTTTATTTTATATATTGTTTTTACCCGGATTTGTTAATTTTTAAACGACTGTTAAAATGCACATAAACGGCGCCTCCTACAGGTTACGGTGTGTCTGGATATGACGCCTGTTAAGGATGAGGACAAACGGACACGTTTTTATTTGTTTAAAACAAGCAAAATTATAACAGAGTAAAAGCTTGTATTTCATCCCAATGTTTTGTATTTTAAGACAAACACTAAATAACCCGTGCTTGCTTTGTGTTGTTTTTGTTTACTGGTTTCTGATAAGAACATCCACCATGATCTCCACAAAAAGCAACGCTTAAATGAGGAAATTATGGTTTATAATCTTTACATTTAAAATGACTATTATTGCTGTAAAGCTAACTTCTGTCTGCTGTGAAGTTCAGTCCACAAACACATTTTCTCTACAGTGCACTTACCTCAGAATCCTCACCTGTTTAATGAAATAAATCACTTTTTTGTTCAGCCTTTTATGTTTTTGCTCTTGATTTATCTCTTCTGGGATTTTTTGTTATTATTATTTAGGTGTTTTTTTTCTGTTTTATTTCGGTGTAATTGTACTTTCCTCAATTTTGATAGAGAAATGTTGCTGAATTTTTCTTCGATAATCAACATGAAGTAACACAATTGTATTTACTTTAAAACTACTGGAACTGCTTTGTGCTTTATGTCATGAACTTTCGGCCACAGTTTCGTCAATAAAAGTTTGGATAACGGTTCATTTGTGCAACAAATGTGTCGTGGTGATCATAAGAAATACTTTTTTTCTGAACGTGTGCTTTGTGCTAATTTTATGTTAAAAGACTTCAAGAGCAAAATGAATCTTTAAACATTTGCTTTGTTTTTTGGCCACCAGAGGGCGCTGGGAGTGAGCAAGTTACTGTATTTGCTGAAGAATTTCATAAGGCTGTGTCACCTGATGTCCCCGTTTGATCTTCACAGAGTAGCTCAGGAAGCTCTGTCAGGTCACAGATATGATCTTACTCCATCTGTGGGCTCTGTAAGGTGAGACCAGAGGAACACTGGGCGCTCTTCCATCAAAACCGAGCGCTCATAAAATGCAACTGAGGCCTTACCACCTGCAGTCTGGGCTCAGTTACTTAATGTAATTGCAGGTTGTTGTTTTTGGAGTTTTTTTCTGTAGCTCTCAGCATTTAGAGTGCAGAAACTAATCTGACCAAATGTTTAGAGTCCTGCTGGAAGGTGAGGATCCACCACACACAGACGAATCCTACAACCAGACTGTAAGCCAGAGAAAATGGACTGGACTGGTTTGTCAGTGGTTGTAACCCCAGCAAAGTTTGCATTTATGTGGAAATCAAGGTCTCAGAGTCTGGGGGAAATTGTGGAAAGGCGCAGAATCCATGTTGCTTGAAGTTCAGCGTGAGGTCAGTGATGGTGCCAAGTCGTCTGCTGGTTCTTGTCCTCCAGATTTCTGATGTCCAGACACAGCCGTCTACCAAGATGTTTTAGAGAAGTTGTATGTAGATACTGATGCCGCCAATAGTACCAAAAGCTAGTTCAATGACCATGATGTCACTGTGTTTGATTGTCCAACAAACTGGTCTGACCTGAACTCCATAAATTGGAGGAAGACGAGAGACTCCAGACCCAAAGCTTTCCATTAGAACCCTTGGTATTTTTCCAGTTTCTCCTGATCTAAACTGATGTATTCAAACTTTTATTTCTATAAATTATGATGATTTTCTTCTTCCAGCTGGTGAAAACATGACATTTAAGATTAGCTGTCAGAAGTGAACAGCATGATGCCATTTTTTAAATGTATATAAGTTTTTCCTCCCCCTAATTGATCCATGTGGTCTTCCAGTTTTCTGTAGATGTTTTTTTTTTTTTTACACGAGGGCTTCCACCTCTCACATGAGCAGCCGTGTTGATGTGTGAGGATCACGTATCACCCAGAGCATCATCTGCAAAGGAAAACAGCTGTCTCTCATTGCAGTTAAGTGCAACTCAGAAAAGGCCTCTGCAAGCGGCACGTTTCACAGAGCAGAGAGGTGCCAGCCGCCATGCCAGGTGTTTTCACATGGACCACAAGAGCTTCATCTGGACTGCGGCTGGTTGGTAATCCGAAACGCAGCTCCTTTCACCTTCTGGGTCTTTCATGGAAACAGTAGGTGGAGAATTTTCAGCTTTGCTGCACAAAGCAAGAACAAAATGTGACATGTGATGGGATGCTTTTATTTCAGGAGAGAAAAATGACAGAGAGCCAAGATATTAAGAAAAAAGATGGATAAAAAAAAGTGTTCGCACCTTTGTTAAACCTGCTAAAATGAGAGGCTTATATGATGTATAAAAACTTACTGGTGTAAATTATTTTCAAACTTTCGCAGCTGAGCGATCAAATTAGCTCTTATGCAATGTGTTTCATAAGTCTGCACACCCTTAGATCAATATTGTTGAAACATCTTTTGATTCAGTCATTTAATGAAGGTTATCATTATGGCTTGGTGATAATTGCCGTCTCTACCTTGCAGACATTTTTTAAAATCTATCAGATAGTGAGGACCCCACAGATAAAAATCCTTCTTCATTTTAGGCTTTTCATAATTTCATTCACTTTGGAAAAGTAAAATCCCAGTTCCATCTGAAGAAAAGGAATCCTCACAGTATGATTCTGGTCCCACCATGTTTTACTGTGGGTTGAGTGTCCCAGTAGTTATTGGCCTGGATGTTTTTCTTAGAATAACAACTTATTCTAAGTAGCCCTACCTTTTTGCGTTGCTCTGTAGTTTTTCCATTTGACTGGTCAGTTGATTTCTTGAATTGTTACCTTTTTCCTGAGAGGTTTACCCACTGTTTGGTTGGTTGGTAGATTGATTGTTTGGTTAGCTGGTTTGCTGTTGATACTTGGTTTGGTTGGTGTGTTTTTTGTTTTGGTTGCTTTGTTGGCTGTTTTTTGTGGCGGTTGGTTGGTTGGTTGGTTGATTAAGTATTTTTCTTGGTTGGTTAGGTTTTGGACAGTAGACAGCTCTTTCTTTTTGCCAGCCTGTTAAGTTTGTGGTTTGTGGACATTTAAAAAAGCACTCTTTTATTTTTATTATATTGTATGTTTAAAGGTCTAGCAATATATAAGATTATGTCTAATGAAGAAATTGTTGTAAATTAGAATGAAGGAGGTCTCCCATGACCGTGCAAGGACAAGCTGTTATAGACAATAGATGAATGTTGGGAAGCACAATGCTAAAACTGTGGATGGGTTTTCACCAGGCAAGAAACGACAAAGAACTAAGTGGCTTAGATAAATATAAGATTAATTTTAAGATATACACACTTTAATAGCAAAAGTGGTGGCCAGATTTGTTTCTCTGGATTTTTAAAAATTTTTGTTTATTTGTATCCTTTACATGTTCAGTTTTAAGAAACGTCGTCAGTTATTTAGCTCACTCACAATGTTTCTATAAATCCAGAGATCTGCTGTTTGTCAGTATTGTCTGTCATAATGACTGCACAGTTAACCCACATTGCAGCTGAATCTGACTACAGATCAGGTTTCAGGCGATGCGTCCACAATCAGTCCCTTTTTTAAACGTCCCTCTTTATTGTATGTCGATGAAGATTTCTCACACGTCACGTAACTGAATGAGCTGATGACGGAAAAACGGTTTTCAGGCTCGTAAAGTTTTTATTTGACGGTGCAAACTGTCCGGGACAAACGGCTGTCTCAGCAGAAAGTGAACACAAGTGAGATAAAAGTAGGTCAGATCTGAACGAAAGCTTTCTCATGACGCAGTGCATTCTCAAGCTGAGCTCTGGTTCAGATGCACGCCCCGTCTCACTCCAACCATTTATTAATAATATCTCCATCAGCAGATGAGATTAATATAATGGAACTGCACTTTTTACCCATTTCAAACATTCAAACTGTTGCTGGTATTTACTCCTTCCTTAAGTTACTTCACATTATATTTGTCTGCATTTAAGGGGGGTAACATTACCTAAAGAGTGTGACTTTTTTCCACTCCCTGGGGAATATTTGTCTTCATGTGACTGGGAGAAAGCTATCTGTCTGAGGCGCCCACTGGATTCCATTACCCTTCATTCAGCAGAGCAGCTGGGGGCAAGTGAGCCAGATCCAGTTACAGCAAGAAAATCTTGGTAACGACGGAGCGTGTTGAGAGGTAAGCTGCTGATGAGACGTACTACTGGGCCTGTGCTGCTCCTGCCAGGTCTACACACACTGTAGACACACATTCACACACGTAACGGCAGCGAAAAGGAGCATTTTAGGGTTCCTTTGCAGCTTTTCATTTGTTTTAAACATACAGAAACAAATTGCGCTATATTTTGATTCTAATGAGCTTGAGTTTCTTGTAGTCTTTTGAAGTGGTTTGTAATAATAGACCCCAGGCTTTCTGAAGGTCTTTGAAGCTTTTTCTCTGTTGTTTTGGTGTTTTGTACCTTACCAGGACAGAATATTGGGCTGGTAATTGTCTAAAAAACAACTGAGGAGAGTAAACAGGTGGAGGATAGAAGTGGTTCTAATAGGGCTCCATTTAGATTAACAGAATCTAAAAGTCATGTCTTTGGTTGTGTCTAATTCTTTGTCATTGTGCTTGCCTTGGTGTATTTACTTGGGGTTTTGGTTGTTGTGATGATTTGGCTAGTTATTTAATTTGTAGGCCTAATGGTTACTTGTTTGTTGGTTGGTTAGTTAGTCTGTTTGGTGGTTGGGTTGTTTTGTATTTCAAATGTTTTTTGTTTTTGTCTTGACTGGTTTCAACAAGGGGTCACTGAGTGGTTTATTGGTTACTTGGTTACACTGTTCATTGATGGTTGGTTTGATTGGTTTCTTTTTTGCTTTGATTTGTTGGTTGACTATTTGGCTTGGCTGTTTTTTTGAAGCCAAAACTAATTGGTTGGTTGGTTGGTTTGTTGGCTCTTTGCTCATCTGCTCCCAAAGAAGCTAAAGACTGGAGGAGCAGGAAGGCAAAGAGAAAAGAGAAATGCTGTCTAAAAATGACTGGTCATTTTATATTTTATTAAAACATTGTGCTTGTATTATTGCTTAGCAAGTAAGAATTTTTAATTTGAAATTGAATATATTCAACTAGATAATTTGGTCCCATGTGACGAACAGTCTGGACATGGCTGAAGTACCATGTACTTAACTAATCACCTCTGTCTGCACCTCAGAAAGTCATCCACAAACTTCAGTTAGTCCAGAACTTAGCTTGCCGTATCATCTCCAGAACCGTTTCACCTGGCACACCACTGGCTCCCAGTCAAATGTCACATAATCCCTCTTCTTACATTCAAGGCCATTCATAACCTCACTACTTCATACCTCAGTGAACTGCTGCAGTATTCCTCCATTCACCTCTCTGTGCCCTTTGCTCAGCCATCTATATATCTGTCTAACCCTCTATACATAGACAGACAGACAGACAGACATATATATATATATACATATATATATATATATATATATATATATATATATATAGCCCCATTCAATAAATGTGTATTTATTATTGAAAGAATCATTTAGAATTTACTAAACACGCTATTTAAACGAATTACAACCAGTGATGTTTCAAGCCTTTATTTCTGTTAATTATATTATTGCTAATGAAAACTTATCATTTAAGATTAGAATACTATATAAAACCGATAAGAAAAAACTTGCGATAGATAGATAGATAGATAGATAGATAGATAGATAGATAGATAGATAGAGAGAGATAGATCAGTTCTTCCACATAGCAACACATATATTTTGTCCACCTATAGAATTTCTAACTGAACTAATCTTTTAGCCAATCAGGAACGTCATACGTTAGGCTTTTGAAAGACGCGTTCTGATTGGTTAAATCCTCTGACCAGCTGAGTTGGTGAAGGTATAAATATTACTGGAAAGTTCTGTTTGCATCGAGTTTGAACGTAAAAGGTACGTATTCTGTGAGAGAAAGTGGCGTGGAGTGTGGCTTTATTTCTAAAAACTTAGTCATTTTTGTGGATTCAAGGTGATTAGCTTGCTAGTACATTTTTTTTCGTTTTATCAAGCTTGATTAAAACCTAATTTTTTAGTTAGGGACTGCGGAAAGTAGCGTCAGTTAGCTGCGTTTTATGACTTAAAAAAAAAAGATGCTGGTTTAACTTAATGACGCTTCCTCTGTTTTCCAGGCAGCTGTATTGTGGATAAGTAACAGTCACCATGGTTGCCACGAGTAAATTAAAGATTAAAAACACGGAGGGTGTTTCGGAGCTGGTTGAAAGGCGGTACGACCAGGTGTGCATCGAGAAAGGTAAGCCTGCTGGCGTTTTCTGTGCGTTTTATTGTTGGCGAACGTGTTGATTATTTCCAGCTGCTTGTTTGTCTCTGTGTGGTGCATGGCTGCAGCAGTGGAAGGGGGAGGGATGGCTACATAGGATGAAGTCATCCCTTTAGCCTCTGTGTAAAAAAAAAAAAAAAAAGCTGATGCTTAACCCCATCTGCCTGTCCTAGAGCTTATAAATTTGCTCTGTTAAGTATTTGATTATTGCATTTTTTTAGTCCTCTTCATGACATACCTGTGCACTGGAGCTTGCAAACTTATCTTACTGTTGCATTTACATGCATATTGTTGAAATGACAACGTCCTGTATTTGATGTGCTTTAACTTCAATCCGTGTGGTTTTACAGAGTTTGATTTCTGGGATCACTTCATGGCCGAGCCCCATGCAGACGTAACGGAGAACAGAAGCTGCCACCAGTTGGCTAAGATGTTTGAAAACTGCCTGTCCCGGGCCAAGAAAACGACGTTGCACTGCTCCTCTGTTCTGGTACCAGAGAAGCTGACCCGGAGGATAGCCCGCGAGGTTCTCCAGCTGGCGTCCTGCGAACCCTGCGGCCTGCGCGGCTGCGTCCTGTACGTCCACCTGGAGCTGGAGAAGGGCTGGAAGCAGCTGGAGCGCATTGCATGCGATGCCTCAGTGGTTCCCACGTTTGAGCTGACTCTTGTGTTCAAGCAGGACGGTTCGGCATGGCCCAGCCTGCGGGACTTCCTCTTAATGGGCTCGTGCTTCGGCCCGACCTTCAGGCACGTCATCAAACTGAGTCCAGGTTTCCGTCTGGTCAAGAAAAAACTGTACTCCTCCTCAGCTGGCACTGTGATAGAGAAGTGTTGAAAGTGAGAAAGTGTCTCCCTGCTGTGAAATGCACTTAAAAACTACAAGTGAGACCAAAGCGGTGTCACGTTTTCAGCTCTTTTGTACAAGTTTGTCACTGTAAGGTTAGGATTTTAAATGCTAAACAAACCAGATACTTCTGACTTCAGCTTCATAGTCCTTAAAAATTCCCTCTTTTTTTCTTAGAGCAGTTCCTCACTCAAGCACAATTTTACAATTTGCCTTTTCAAAATGAATGTAAAAGTGTTCACATTGACATGTTTGCAAGAAACTCTTCTGTTAAAGGCACTAGCCACTTTGTAGATGCATCTGTGTTTCCAGATGCTTTGAATGTTAAGCTGCAGTAACACAATGGGAGGTTTTCTTCCAAGAAATAAAAGCACAGTTTTGCAGTTTGAGAGCAAGGCAATTGTTTTCATGCTCAGATATTGCAGTGCTCTCACTCAAAACTCTGCTAAAAAAAAAACAACTTGTAAGCATACGCACGTTCTGCTCTCACTCAGTATGTTGGGGTTGTTAAGATTTGATGCCTCTTGAATCCTGCCGTATATGCTTGAACCTTTGCTCTTTGGTGCTTTTCCTCTAAGCACCAGACAGAACGCTAATTACATCTTTTGGAATAATTAGCGTTCTGTCCAGTTCCAACCAAAATAATATTGTGGCTTCGACATAAAAAGCCTTCTTTAGGATGTGTGTAACATAGTTGAGTCCAAATTTTACCCACAAGCAGAGTACTTTTTTTTTTTTTGAGCAAGAGGCAATAAATTTCATTGCAGAAAAAAAACTGATTCAAGGACAAGCAGAGAGGGGCATTTTCCCCCCAGAGTCAGCAAAGTTGTGGGTGAGAGCAATAGAGTAATTTCATGAATCTGAGGGGAAAATTGATTGAAAATGTTCTCCTAGACTTCTGAATGGAAGAATTCCCATTAAAGGTGTCCAGGCTTGACTTGCAGACCATTGTGTGGTCTTTAGGCAGCCATATGCATCTAGTTGTGATGAAGTGCAAACATTAAGAGCTGTGAAGATGCTGTTATGGGGGAGCTTGTCACACTTGGGAACGTGGAGGCCTTTACTCGTACAACTGTCTGTCCTGCTCTCTGATCACAGCAATGGGCTGTTCTGTGTGAATGTTTTAATGCATTTTTATTTTTATACTGACAGATGCACCTTTACAGAGCAAGAGTCTTTATGTACAATTAAAAGTTTGGTTCACTCAGTGTTGGAGGCTCATCTATTTTTAATTGTGTACTTTGTTTTATGACGTTCTTTTTCTTTTAATCCTTATTTATTGTGCAAGGCAAGTACTTGTCCATTAGCCAATAAAATATTTTATAATTTTTACTGCCTACGCATTATTTAATGTTTGCTCTTTAACCATTTTTATTTTTGTTCATTTGACTTGAATACTGAACACAAGACCAATATCTTTCAGCAACATTGCTAATCAAACTTGATTGAGGTGCTAAACTTTTACTTTAAATTGGTCCAAATTTTCCATACATGGTTTGTTTTAAAACTCTTTAATGGTTTGTTTAAACCTGCAAGTAACTGGCTTACCATGTACTGGAAGGTGTTGAAGTTAATTTAGTACATTGCAATAAATTATTTGACAGGTTATATTCTGTATTTCAGTTTCAAATGTGAAACTCTTCACTTTGTAGTAATTAGTCTAACTTTAGACTTGCTAAATTTAGTTCTGAGAAATTGCAAAAACTACCAAGATTATAATTGATCCTACTTTTTAAAGATTCTGCACTTGGACGAAATGGCGTGCTCAAGTTAAAGGAAAATGATTTACCGTTTAATTTAAGACTGAAACTGAGGAATCTGCTGTTTCTCAAACTATTTGCAAGAACTTGTGGCATTCCTCAGTTATGAAACTGTAATCACTTTAAAAAGACTGTTAAAACATTGAGAGTAAAAATATTATACTGAGATTTTTCAAGTTCTTTTTTGTTTCTTTCCAAAAAATCTTTTTTGTTAAAGTGTTTGAGCCTCTGGAAGAGCTGACCTCATCTAATGGTCTACCACTTCGTATGAAACTGTAACCAATTAAGTTGTGATGTCATTCTTGCACAAGCTACTGAACAGACTGACACTGTTTTTGCAGTTAATGGAAAGATCACATAAGAATATGCAAGATGCAGTGTCATTGTGAAGGACAAAGAAGCACTGATCATCTCCTGAGGCGCACACAGAACCCCTTGCCCTGCTGCGCTAATGTGGGTCAGGACTATAACCCTCTGTTGTTTAGCCTGTCGAAGTCTACAAAGCTGTGGAAACTCTTAAACATGACATAATTTAAAATTGGACAGCATTTTTGTGCTTTTAACTATTAAAATGGTTTCAATTATTGCTGTAAAAGTTTTTACATTATAATAAACATCAAATGTGCTATGGGTTACGTTAGCCCAACTGCAAAGTTTTCTGATATATCATATGATGTGTGAATAACTAAGTAATTAAAACCTTGTGAATACTGTCTCATTATACTGTTTGGGTAGCTTAGGCTAATCATTTTCAGTTTTGGCAGTCTTTATGCTAAGTTGAGCTAGCTTTAACTTGGCTCCATTTTGGTCAGTTAAAAGATTTGGGAGTGGCAAATTAGCTTCTTATCTAACTTGTGTTCAGCTAATGGTTTAAATGAATGAAAAGATTAGTTCTGGGTTATACAATGTTTAGCCAAGTTAAGCTAACTGTAGCTTGGTCATTGCCTTCCTTTGCATTTCTGCTTGATTCTCATCTCCCTTCAGTGCTCTGTCTGGGCTTTCTCCCTTTGAGTTCGATTTCTATGGTAGAAATTTTCTGATCTCAACAAAGATTATTACAGAGCAAGGAGAAAAAAGTTTAAAAAAAAAGCAATCTTGACTTATTTTCTGGAGATCCTGTGAAAGTTTCTCGAGATTCTGTGTACATTTTGCAGGATCCAAAGGGTCAGTTTTGAGAAATAATGATATAATCACAGCAAATACAGACCCATGGGAGAGATTTATTATTAATTTATGTGTTTGTTTATTAATTCATCCATCTATTATATAACATGCTTATCCTTGCAGGGTCTCCAGTGGTCAACAACCAGGAGGCAGGGTACACCCTGGACTTTCTCATAAATAAAACTATTCCTAAGCTTAGCCTGGCTTAGCTTAGCAATGTGAGCTGGATTCACTTTCAAATGTTTAGATTTTATCTGGAAGATTTGACACCAACGAAATGTTAAACATTTTATTTTGGCCCCAGAAAAGTCCAATTCAGCTGCACTTCCCTGGATTCATTTTAAACTTTGATAAATGTGAAAGTGATACATTAAGTTTCTCCGCCAACTTTGCCAAGAAACTGAAATAAAACATTTTTTTTCCCTCATGATTTAATTTCACATATTTCCAGTTACTGAAATGTTTGCAGCATTTTAAACATACAGTACCTCTCATGGTTTTTAGAAGAAAAATAAATGAACAAATTCAAAGGCATCATGCGTCTCTGCTGAAGAGCCACTCCAACTTAACTGTTGTTAACGTAGGCCTGGTGGAAAACTACTGAAAGTGTTTTCATGCTGCTGAAACCGATATAATGTCAGCTCCGCTGTGCTGGCTTGGCAGCTCATTTGCCAAAGCTTATGAATCTAGCGGGGGCACTTGAGATCCTCGGCGTCAGCATGATTCACCTCAGCTTGCACAGAGAGAGACGGCGCTATGTTGTGCTGCCACAGCCTCGCAGGCTGAGTCTTACTGAGGAGGGTGATTGCACAAGCCCTCTGCCTACAGATGTTTACCAACTTTGAGCCACCTTTCTGTCCCCGCGGGGGCTGACAGGGAGGCTCAAAGTCACAGGATAGGCCTGTTTGTTGTGAGGTCTCAGAGATACGCCTGGCAGGGTTCCATGTTTCCCTTCCTCCTGACCCGTTTTACAGCCTCCTTTTTGGAAGAGGGAAATCTGATAAACTTGGCTGGAGAGTGATTGCATGTCACCATGGGACTCCATGTTGCTTATCTCAGTGTGTTTATCTGCCTGCTGTTAGTTTGTGTATATTTTATGTCAACAATGCGTTTTTTCTTTTGTATTTCATCCTTTTTGAATGTTAAAGATGGCGTTGTTATCGGAGTCTCTTTTCAGACTTGCTGTTATAAGCTTTTTAACCTTCAGAATCTTGACAGCAAACTCATGTTTCTATATAAAGTAAGGAATAAAAATAGCAGTGGTATGCTTCCTGTTGTTTTCCTTTTCTTCACCTCTCTAGCTCCACTTTTAACAACCTTTGTCATACACTGTCCCTCCCCATCTTTAAAACTCCCCAGCTTTGCATCTTTATTTTTGCTGTAAATAAACATGGTGTGTCTCTCTGTCTTCTGGATCAGTTGTAGCTCTTTGGCTGTGTTGAATCTTATTGTTGATGTTCTTGTTGACTTCCTGTTGTGGGCGGAGATTTACACAGGTGGGTGCAATCTGCTAATAAAAGGCCACAGGTTGCTCTGGTGAGCACTGCACTCAGGCCAAACGAAACTGAAGGCTATGTTGTTTTTCCTTCGTCACGACCCGGCATTTCCAGCCCTTTAAAGATGGCAGCGTCAACAGGCTGACTTTTTATCCAGGCCTGTTGCAGTGACTAATGCGACTTTAGGTAAAAACATGGATGACTCTTTCTAGATTTTGCTCAGATATTAGTCATTTAATCCTAGAAATGTTCTTCAGGCAATAGAAGGCCGACTTTGTAATTATCTCTATGTGTCTCTGGACGTTCAGGACTGAGTCTATCAGATTGTTGAGGGAAAAGGTTTGATTTTGTGCTCAGTTGTCATCAGGAGACAGTATCAGTCCAGAAGAGGCGGATCATGTAAGTTGGGGATCAGGGTGTAATCTGTGAACATCGTGCTGTACTCCATGGTGACTCCTCTTTGACCTCATCTATCTCTCGCTCTATCACCTCTGCAAACCTCAAGAGGCTCAGAACGGATCCCTTAACAAATCACATCTCTATCTTTAAACTTTTTGTGTCTCCCACTGCACACCTCACTACTGTCTCACTATGATTGCCTTTCTCTTAAACCACTCACATTAATTTGTGGCTCACCTACCTTATAGATATGCTCATGAAATTTGAGCTATTCTTTTCCCTTTGACTCTCTGATCTAAATAAAGCTTTACTCTCGTTCAAAAACAAACACCATTAACACTCATAAAAGGTGGGATTCAAAGATATTTAAAACATAAAAGCTTTTTTACAAGGAAAGGACTTTAAAGACAATAAAAATGTCAAATAAACAGGACTGAAACAACAGCAACATTACAAAAAAATTCCATTAACAATTCTTACATCTCTGCTCACTCAGATCACTTTAGTATAACCTAAATTTGATCTCTGACCAGGTCATTGTGTGACCTTTAATGTTTGTCAGGTTTAGCAATTCATAGAAATATTTGCTGAAAACTTGATTATTATTGATTTGGAAAGTTCCGTATTGAGGTCAGCTAAAACAAATGACCTTACAACATCTTCAAGTGCCTTCATGGCAAATCAATAGGAACAGATAGCACTAAACATACAAGAACATCCAATCTGATTGCAGATAGTGCACACAAGATTACAGCAGCTCTCTCAATTTAACTTTGGATTATTCAAACTTTTGTTTTTAGATTAGATCGTTTTCTTTCCTCCTGACCAAAACCTCATCTGTTTGAGATCTAAACCACCTTTACTTTATTTTTATTTTTTTGTAGTGGAATTAATTTAAAAGGGTGGCCTTTAGAAATTATTTTCCAGACTAAATAACACCATAAAATTTTAACGTGCACATGAGAGCAAATTTGATTCCAAGTAGGAAATGAGAAGGCAAATTAATCCAAATGCTTACACACTGAAGAACTGTTTTTGACAAAAGTAGCTTTAGAAACCAGAGCTTAATCTTAGCATTTACAGTTTTATTGAGTCCAAAAATACTTTATTAATTAAAAGGGAAATTAAATGCTGTTGTGACTCATATTATCCAAGATTTATATACCTCTCTGGAAAAAATGAAGACACCGCTGCACTGAATCCCATTGAAAACCTCATAGATATTCTACCAAACATTGATTTCTGAACTCTTCCTGAGTTAAAACATTGCTATTGTTGAATAAGAACTTGTTTTCTTTGCATTATTTGAGGTCCGAAAGCACTGCATCTTTTCGATATTTTCACCATTTTTCATTTTCTACAAATAAATGCCCAATTTGGTAACACTTTTTTTGCATGGGTGTGCATAAGACTGACATGACACTGTCATGAACATGATATAACACCTGTCATGAACATGAAGGAGATGCTTATGACTGTTGTCAAGAAGTATCATTCGGTAAATAATGACACTTTTAATGGAAAGTTGACACTTTTAATTGGCTTTTATTGTAATTTTTATTGCAACTTTGCATAAAAAAGTCATTATTTACCAAATAATGCTAAGTTGATACCTTTAATGCACTTTTAATTCACATTTACATTCATGAAGACTCCTTCATATTTATGACAGTGTCATGTCGGTCTTATGCATATCATTTCAAATAAGGTGTTGCCCTAAATTTTTGCTTGTTGTCAGTAGTTCATAGAATAAAAGAACAATGTTCACTTTACTCAAACATATACCCATAAAACGTCAAATCAGAGAAACTGACTATTTTAAGTTGTCTCTTAATTTTTTCCAGAGCTGTAGTTCTAGAACTACCACATCATGTTTGTTAAGTTTTGATAAGTAAAACCCTTCAAGCTTTTGCCAAATAGTTTGTGAGAACCTGGATTAAACCTGATGCTTGATATGAACTTTGTTTAGCTGGTCAAAATAACATTAAACCATACTTGTAGTATATTCGAAAAATAGCATCATGACTTGCTATTCTGGTTTTACACAGTGATGCAGAGCGCCTCCTGGCCTGATCAGATTATATTAACTCAGATACGATACATCATTTTGAGTATCAAGTGGGTGCAGATCTTTAATAAACCATCATGAATGCCGTAGAGTGAAATAAAATATCCCTAACAGGCACATGATGCATGGGTTTCACTGCAGCCTACCCCCAAAAGAACTATGGATATTTTGAGATGTTGCCATGTACCACGCAGCCAGAACAGAGTGTCACTCTGTCTCGCTGCTGTTTGACCTTCGTAGGGCACTGCCTCCGTAACGAATGAACTGCTGGCGTGAAAGATGAATTTCTCTGGCATCTAACAGGTGGGCGTTGTCTTGCTTTTGTGCTTTTATAGGCCTCTGTTGGTAGTGGGTTGTGAAAAGAAACACCCAGACAGCAATGTCCCATTTACATTGCATTTACGCTGGTGAAACTGGTCGGAGGACATTGAATGAAATTTAGTGGGAAACAAGGAAGATAGAGCAGAGAGTCACTGTGATAGGACACAATAACCAGAGAAAGAATATTGAGCGGAGTGCACTTAAGCCTTTTTAGGTTGTATTTTCTTAAAGGTGTAATTGAATCACGTCTTTGGCACTAATTTTGTCCAGAAAATCAAAAAAATTAAAAGAAAGAAGTGCTGCAACGCCATTTCAAAAGTATTGTGAATCCTTTTAATGATAAATAGTGTGTAAGTGCAGCAAAGTGGCCTGAAATGCTTCACTCTCCGTTATCATACATTCAGTGAAGTGTCTTTAATTGTATTCCAGTTGATTATGAGTTTAATTACCATTCAAAACGTTCTCTTTATTTAAATAAAAAAGTGCACATGCAGCTTTCTTTCCATTACAGCACTTCCCTGCTGTATTAGATATAAATATCCTCCCTGTCCTTGCATTGACTCAACAGATGGAACAATATCTTTATTTTTTAGATATCACAGTGTATGTGCCCTGAGTTTGTATTCTTAAAATACCCACTGTCGTTGGTTCTCACACAGATATCAAGCAAAATATATGTCGGAATTTTAATTACAACTTACATTTACTTACATTTTAATGAGCATTTAGAGTAGCTGTGTGTATGCTGGAGCTTTTAGGTTTTACACACCTGATACTGATAAGACAGAAATCCTGAGCCCTGACTGGGTGGAACCACGCAAATAAAAAGACAAGCTTCAATTTGTATTGCTCCTGATAACTATGTTAACAAAAACTTTATCAGAACAATTCTAGTCTTCCTACTGCGGGGTTCAGACTCAAACTCTAGAAACTGGGCCCAATAACAGACAGTTGAATAACACTGAGCACAGGATTAGGTGTGCCTGCTACTGCCATCTCGTGGACAACATTGAATAAAACATTTGGGAATTAAAATTAGGAATAAATCAGATTAGAGATTAAATTACTGTATATATTTTAAAATATAAATGTAGTAGTTTTTCTCCACCATACTTTTTACTTTCACTTAAGTAACTTTATTGTGAAATATCGCAACTCTTCCGAGCTATGATATGCTTCAACCAAAAATACCCCAGACACAGCCATCTTGTTTATACGTAAGCTTTATACACAAGCTTTGTTGTTATTATGAAAAGTGTATATTCTGCTTAATATTTATTTTGTAGTTATGTTATTTATATAAGTTTTATCATTTCAGTCTATAATACCAGAAGTTGCTCCAGACTTCAGCTTTTATGATTTGCTTGAGTTACTCAGTACTTGAGTTGCCTTCTTAAGACATACGTCACTTGAGTAATCTCTTGAACGTCTACTTTTTACTTTTACTTGAATAAAAATATGTGGAAGTAGTGCTACTGTTACTTAAGTACAACTAGTAGGTAGGGGATACTACATTTCATAACCAAATTTTAGAAAACAATCTTAACGTTCTGTGTGTAAGATATACAGAGAAGAATGGCCAGTGCAAATAATCAGAAATTATAACAATATTTAGCTTAGAATTGTGTCTAACAGAGCAAACTACAAATAACGTAGTTGCCTTTCTTTTCCATAATTTAGTTTGAAAGTAAAGCTTTAACGGTACTATTAAATGAGGTGCGGCTCCTTTAAGAACTGTGCCTAACGGTGACCTGGTTGCTAAGGACAACACAAACATTCTACATGAAAACTTCATAGTTTTAACTTCTTACACCTGATTTTTGGCGTTGTTTTGTTAATTTTACACCCCCAAACGTTTTCAAAAATGCCACCGGCAGGTAGAAAAGCCTCTGGTAAGAAAAGTTCCCCTGTTCAACCTTTTAACAAGAACTGGGAGGCTGATCTCATCAAAGCGCAGTTCGAGGTTTGTCATTTCGCCTACTCCTCTTTGTGTTCTTGATACTTGCATGTCACCATCACCGTGTTTAGATAGCTCTATGCCACCATCTTTGAGGTGGCATAGAGCCCATATGTCAATAAATTCCACATCAACTGTCGAATATATTGAGGCTTACTTTTAAGCTTTTACTTTGAAAGGTGGCCTGCAACCGGAAGTTTGTCCGGTTGTGATTAATTAATTAATTCGTTATAAATCTCTTTAATATTACACTCCATTCCAGTTCATGGCGGTAATGCACATCTAAACGCTGCTTCCCAACCGCCATAAAAAAGAAGTTGCCGTAGGCAGTCAGAAAATTTGGTACAGCTAAACTTACTGTAGCCAGTCGAAATGGTAGTTTTTATCTGGTTGCTTTTTATCAATTTAAAGACGTTTTGAGTTTCTTTCCTACTTATTACGCTTTAAGTAATACATTTTATGTATTATGACGGAAACATTCCTGTTTCAGGCCTTAAATCACGTGATAGCCTAATTAGCAGCGATGGCGGTTCTTAAATTAAACGATTTACCCCGGTGTCATGACCTCTACAGGACACTTGGCTTGCCTGTGTGTCTCTCGTGGTTGGAGATGGTCCAGAAGAAGAGGAAGAACTAATCAAGTCTCTGGTTTTGAGTTTTGAACGTCCACAGCGCAAACTTTTCTCCCTCATATCGTGGGACAGCACAGTTGAAAAGGTATCTGTTGTTCTTCTTATTTATTTGACCTGAAAAAAGTGGAAGCCATGATATGTTTGAGCTCTGCGCTGTTTATGAAATCATTTCTCAGAAAAATGTTAGGCATATTTGGTTAACCGGAAATTTCAGCACGGACCTGAAATACACTTTATCCAGGTTTCCCCCAGAAAACCTGCTCGCTCGGTGGTTGGGTGCTAGGCAGTCGTTCATGCGGCCCTTCATGTTTTTGATTTAAAAAATGTTTAAAGTAGACAGGAAATTTTAAAATATCCATCCGTCCATCCATCCATTTTCTTACATCCTTGTCCCTAGTGGGGTCGGGAGGTGCTGGTTCCTATATCCAGCTGAGGTTCCGGGCGAGAGGCGGGGTCACCCTGGACAGGTCGCCAGTCTGTCGCAGAGTTTGAAAATATTACTTGATAATTATGTGTTACTGAAAAAACTGTAACACATAATTTTTTTGTGTTACTATAACATCTTAAAAATGCAAACATTTTAAAAAGACTTAAATAAATAAGCAGTGCTTAGCCTGGTGGGGGCACAAGTAAAGCCTGGTGGCCCGCCAGGCTTATAATACACTGGGGTAAACCTGAAAAGTTACATTTTTTTCTCTCATCTGACCAAAGCAAAAACCCTACAAATTTAAGTTTGTGAGTAATTTTTTTAAAATTATGGTGTCTCTTCCAAACAAGTAGATGGCATCTACTGCATTGTTGCTGCTTCTGATTGATCTTTCTCCTCACAGATCAATAAGCTGGGGAATCCCAAAGCAAAAAAGCCAGATAATCTTCCCTTGTTTTATGAGGTAGGTTTGGGATGCTGGACACTTTAGTTTAATAGTTGCACAATATATTGAATCACCGTCATCTGATGTGAAACATTATGATCGTAAAGAACTGCTTGGTTGTGTTATTTGGCAGATATTTGGGCTGGTGGACAGATGTTTAATTCTTGCATGTTGCAGACCAAGATGTCTAAAGTCATTAAGTGTTGATAATAATAATTATTGACACTCCAATAATAATAATAATAATCCAATAATAATTGCATTATTATTGGATGGTTTCCAAATATTGTGCAGCCTTCATATTTTCTTAGATCCATTGCATCTTAGTTTTCTTTTCTAAAAATATTTGTGTATTTGCGTGCTTGTGTACGTTAATTAGTGTACTGAGCCTGCTAAATTGTTGCTGGATGCCGGAGAGGAAATTCCCATCGATCTGGTGGCAAAATTAGTGAAATTCCAGCTGCTGGAGGTTAAAGCCTGTGATCAAAAGAGACGGGAAGTTGAGCAGGTAAATGTTTTGCTATAAATCTCATTCTGTGTGTGGTAATTCTTTAGTTTGTTCTGTGCAGTGGGATTTAACTGCACAGAATTACTTTAGAGCTCACGTTGTCTACCAATGGTTAGTTTTAATGTTTTTTGTCAATTTCAGCTGAAAAGTGAAGAACAAAAAGGAAAGACTCCACCTCAGTCTGATGGCAAGGGCAAACAAAAGGACAAAAAAGAGAAAAAGGGAAAGGGTCAGGCCGCTGGTTCAGACCTCTCCAAGGACAAGAAAACTAAGCTCAAACGCAGGGGAGATGCTGAGACGCCCATATATATAGGTAAAGAAAAGTCCTGTCAGGAAATCTAGCCATTTATCTAGATGTGAGTTTATTTCTTATTTCATTTTTTTCTGTAGCATATTATTCTAGTGATTACAATGTGTCTAGATACACTTAAAAAGTCTGAAATTTGACTTCAGCAGAGAGAAATAACAGGGTATGAAAAGATATTTGTAATTCCTGGCTTTATTACCTATACCATTGTCTAAATATTATAATATTATCATCCTCCTTTTGTCTGTCCTGCTATGTCCTTCGTAGGTTGCTTCCTACCTCATTTCCTGCCTTCCTTATGTCCCTTCTTTCTTCATTTCTTGTTTTTTTCCTTTCTTTCACATTTAACTGGCTCTCTGATTTTAATTCTCTGCACTAACAAAGTGAGTTAAGGGTCATTATTAAATTTGCAGATGACTCTGTAATTGTTGTTAGGTTCTTTCAAGACAAGGAGGTGGGTCACAGTCCGGTTCATCCAGTGGTACGATAATATTTGCTTGCAGTTAAATGTTTCAGAAACTAAAGAGACGCTGATTGATTTTCAAAGAAGTCGACTCAACCAACAATTGAACTGATGAATGGTGCAGTGGTAGAGATGGTCAGCCAGTATAGATACAGGGGCAACATTTTTGGTGAAAGATAGCAGGCGAGCTCTTTGAGAAAACCTTTCCAGCTCTTAAGAACAAGAGCCACTAAGAGGGCAACATTGACCCTTAAAGACCGAAAATTTACAGATGCCCAAAGAGGTCTTTTATTCCTTTAACTCTTGAGTTTTTATTTGATTTGAGATGAATTGTGCTGGTTGGAGTCCTGATGTAATTTTATAAATGTTAGTTTTTTTGTTTTATTCTTTTTTGTATGTGTTTTGTGTAGATTTTGTAGACTTTGCTACAAATTGCCCTTCAGGGAAAATAAAGTATTTCAGTTCAATTGTGTCTGTCCATCCTATGGATATTCTTTCTTGCTCTGAATCCTTCCTTCCTTTTTTCCTTGGATTAGATTAGTTCCTGTGTTGTTTCTCCCTTACATCCTTTCTTTCTTTTTAACTCCCTACCTTTGTTCCATCTGTTTCCTTCCTTCGTTACTTCAAGGTTAGGATCCTAACTTGTCTCTTACTGTTTTTTCCTCAGATGATGAGCCAAAGGATGGTCCCCAACACTATATTCTGATAGTCGGCTTCTACCAGCCAAACCTGATAGGAGTGCTTAATACCATCGGTGTTCATGTTGCGAATGTCATCAAGTTGTGCTCCAAGCACAAAGAAGTCTCTCCAGAACCAGTAGAGCTGGACGTTCAGGAGGAAGCGGAGCAGAGTTTTCCAGTTGTGCCTGCAGGTTGAAAGTCTCCTACAGACCAGAAATATGAATCTATTATAACGTGTTCTGATATTCACCAAATGTTTCTGTTTTCTCTGGTGTTCAGAGGTTCCAGAAAGTACCAGAAAGCTCAACCTGTTCTGGACTCACCTGAAGTCTGTTTTAGACAGCGGCCCACCAGACTCTAAGCTCCATGATGTGATTCAGCTGAACTACATCGTCCCAGATCTCACACTCCCGTTCGAAATACCGGACCCTCACTCTCTGGTGAGCAGAGTCTGAACATTTTTGTTGTTATTATGGCTTTTACGCATTTAAGACTTTTTTTTCCCTCCCTGAAAATGTTTACAGCTGCTTACTGTTGCATGTCGGTCTTTTGCGTTCAGCTGGAGCTGGGAAGCCGAGTGTTTGACGATGTTGCCAGACTCATCTATGACTGTCTGCAGTGGCGCCGGCAGCATCAGCACTACAGAGACAATGTCCGGCTCATCCGTATACCCACAGCTGTAAAGGAGGATGTACATACTGAAGAGGTGAAACTAAAAGCTAGCATACAAAACTGTCTTTTTCAGAATATTCTGATCGATTTCTATTTATCAGTGGATCAAAAGAGCGAAACTTGAACTTGGTTCGATGTTCCAAATGTAAAATGATCCCTGGCACACATGAAAAGAGGTTTGATCTCAACCACAATATACCCTAACCACAATCTGATTGAAAGATGTATATCTAACTGCTCAGTATTTGTATTGTCTTATGCATTATTGCTATTATTATCAATCTTGCTTTTCAGATATTATTAACAGTTAAATATTTTTTCGTGTGAACCTACATACCTTGACGTTGCTGTAGAACAGTGGTTCTTAACCTGGGTTCGATTGAACCCCAGGGGTTCGATGAGTCGGTCTCAGGGGTTCGGCGGAGCCTCTGCCGCGGAGGTAAAGACACATTTGTGTAAAGTCGTGATGACGCGCCCCGCTTGGCCATCACTTGCTGCAGAGGATCATGTTGTTATTATGCTCGGCCAATCAGGGCTGCGGGGAATTTAGTGCACGCAGTATCAGCGGCTGTCGTAGTTGTACATCGCGTGGTTTCTTTCTTAATATTTTAATCCGTACTAAATATGTCGAGCAAAAAAAGAAGAAAATGAACAGACTTTGCTCTGAAGATGCACTTGCCAAGGTGAAGCCACGCCTCTCTGAACTGGTCTCCCAAAAACATCAGCAGGAGTCACACTGATTTGCAGGTATGTAATTTGTGCAAAACTTTATTCTGGCCCCCAAAACGTATTCAGTGGATTCAAAATGACAAAAAACAAATTAAATTTAAAATTAAAAAAAATTAAGTTATTTAAAAAAAATGTATTCTTTGAAAAAATCCAAATTTATTTTTAATTGGTAAAATAGTAAAAAAATACTTTTGGGGGCTGAAATTCTTTTATGGGGCCAAAATATTTTTGGGGGGCCAGAATAAAATAATACTGTAACTTGCTGTGAGTTCATGGTTTTGTTCTTTGAGCAAGGTGAAGTTCATGCATTGCTCATTTTGTGAACCAGCAAAAAAACATATACATACTGTACCTATGTCTTGAATTTTGAAAAAATATATATTTTATTTATCACTAAAGAAGGGTTCGGTGAATGCGCATATGAAACTGATGGGTTCGGTATCTCAAAAGAGGTTAAGAACCACTGCTGTAGAACCTGAATTTTCCTACTGTGGGACAATGAAGGATATTTCTGTTCTAAACCTATGGCTGAAACTTGCATATAACTTAAACGTGTATTCTCTCAAATGCGTTCAGTCACAATCCTCAGCTTGTTTTTGTTTTTATAATTGACTAACCTACCTTTATATTGACATATACTATTAATTTAGGATTTAAGTTAAAAACAACACATTTCTCTGCTTTCATGTAGCTTGAGTCTGATTTAATCCAAACATTGATGAAACATTTTAAGATTAGAGCCACTAAAATGCTGCTAGCAGAGGATGGTTTCGATCCATCGACCTCTGGGTTATGGGCCCAGCACGCTTCCGCTGCGCCACTCTGCTCTGTGCTGCATATGCAGAACTGTACATTATTTACGGATGCAGGAGATCCTGCTGAGTTCTGCAGATAATTTTTTATTGATCTGCTTTAGTAGCAAAGCCACAGAGCAATCTGCTTCTGCATTCATGGGCTGTTGGCAGTACACCACCGCGGATGGTGAATGACATAATTGCCTCTTGTTAAATTTAGATCAAAGATCCTCCTATACTATCTGCTGAATCGAGTTAGTCTGTTTTCTGTTTCTAGTTAATTAAAGCTTCACCTTGTGTGTTTCCAGTTACGTCGTGAGTCCGTTGCTCCGCTGATGTCTCGCTCTAAAAAGAAGCTAACCAAAGCATCTACCTCACCACCTTCAGGTTAAACCTCTTTATTCCTAACTTATCTGTCCACTGTTCATTCATATCCTTGCTTACTTTTTTGACATACCCTGCTGGTAAGGTCTTCTTTTTCTAAAATCTGTCTCCTCTGTGTACAGAAAGCAAGGCGCCTCCAACTGTACCTGTGAACGTGGACATGCGTTACTATAACAGCCTGTTGGACATGGTTCCCCCTGAAGCCTGTTCTGTACCCCTGATATTGCACTCTATGCTGGAACAGGTATGTGTGCAATGTCTCCCTACATTTTTAGGTTAAATGTTAATTTTTTTTTAATATGAAAGATTTCCCGGTTTCCTCTTTATTTATTGTGGCATAAACAGTTTTTCTTGCACATACATTTCTGTTCAGGTGGTGGTTTCCTCAGAGGTGCCTGTGCTCCCTTTGTTTCACATTTCTGAGGAAGAGGACAAACCTGCCACCGGTCCCTGGTTAGATTGTGATCTGGTTAGTTATATGCTCCAAAGCTTCCTCCCTCTGCTGAACACAGAAGAAGAGAAACATCATTTGTTAGATGAGGCCCTCACTACCGTGGAAAAGGAAAAGGACAAGGAGGTATGGCGACAGCAAATACACACATCAGTGTGTTGAAATCTCCACTTAGATGGAGCTACATTATCTGTAGCATTGGTGGTTCAGTGGTAGAATTCTCGCCTGCCACGCGGGAGGCCCGGGTTCGATTCCCGGCCAATGCAGCAAATGCTTTTTAAATTGTGGTCTTCAGAGCAGGCGTCTCATATTTCAGTGGGCAGGACCGACTAAGAGCAGCCAATGTTGTTCCGCTTTTTGTATGCTGCTTTTAAAGCCGCTGAAGCATCATACACGGAGTACGCCCACTCTGACGTCAGCATCGGGGAGGATCATACGCTTCTATGAGAAGACTCGGCTGCTTTCTTTCCTTTGTTTTTTATCTTGAAGCGTGAAGCCACTTCAAACCTTGCCTAAACATACATTTTCTTTCTTTTTATTAAGTGTTCTCACAAATCAGTCAAAACTGACTGCACCATTTAAAAAGAAGAAACATTAGGCAAATTAGCAGTTTAAAGAAGTGAAAAATGAAAGGAGAGAAATTTCTGGGTTGAGTTGTGATCAACTGCAGAGCTGATTCCAGAACAACAGAGATTTGAGAATAGGGAGCTCATCAGATACTAAAGTTAGTGAACATGCTTTGAATAGTATTTAGACTGTTTTTAGCACTAACGTTTTAGCTAAAATGCTGTCCATAACTTGTGAGCAATCCCCAGCATATTCACTAACACAGCCGTAAGACATTCAGTTTGTAAAGTTTAGTTTTTATATCTAAATTAACTAAAAAGTTAATGTTAGTTTAAGTGCTACTATTACCATATAGGCTATCACTAGCGTGTAAACAAATTTTGACTCACTCTCTTGAGTGTGCTAGAGTTTGCTAAAATGCTGTCAATACCATGTGGGCTATCACTAGCATGCTGACTAATGTTGTCCTACACTGTTTACTAAGCAAACTTTAGTTTATAAGCTAAAATTGGCTAAAATGTACAGGTTAGTTAAAAAACTCTTAGTAGCATTTGGGCAATCACCATCAAGCTAATATTGACTTACTCTATCAAGTATAAGTTCAGCTTTTATATCAAAATTAGTTAAAATTTTAATTTTAGCTAAAATGCTAACATTAGCATGGCTATCACTAGCATTTTGACATCAAGCAACATATTACATCTATTGTGAAAACAAGCATAAAAGCTAAAATTAGCTAAACTACTAAGATTAACTAAAATATGGTCAGTAGCACATGGGCGATCACTAGCATGTTTGATAACAGTAACTTACCCCATTCAGTGTAGTAAGCTTTGCTTTCATATCAAAATTAGCTAAAATACTAATGTTAGCTTAAATGCTACCGTTGTTATGTGGGCTATTATGAGGAAGTTGACTAACATGGACTTACTCCTCTTCAGTAATCAAACAGTGTATGTGGTAAAATTAGCTTGATTTTAGGGTTAGCTTATTACTTTCCTATCGACTAACATTTACTTACTCTATTCAGAATGCTAAAGTGTGCTAAAATGCTGCAAGTAGCATGTGGGCTATCACTTGCATGTTGAATAACGTTGTCCTACTCCATTAAGTATGCAAACATTATTCTGTAAGCTAAAATTGGCTAAAATGCCCATGTTAACTAAAAAGCTCTTTGTAGCATTTGGACAATCACCAGTAAGCTAATAATGACTGACTCTAGGGTTAGCCAAAATCCTGTCAGTAGGATGAGATATTACTTTCCTATTGACTAACATTGACTCACTCTACTCAGTATACTAAGCTTAGCTTTTACAAGCTTATACAAGCTCAGTTTGTATAATAATTAGCTAAAATGTTAACATTAGCATAGCAATGTTAGCATAGCTATGTTAACACTGCATTGCAGCAATAGTCAATATACTACCAGTGTCAATTTGCTAATGATAGCATATCATCATGTATGTTAGCACAACATTGCTGCATGTTATGCTAACATAACATGCAATGTTATGCTGACATTTTTGTCAGCATAACAATGTTATTGATGTTATTCTAACATTGCTAATGATATGCTTAGTATTAGTATATTTACATCTAATATTAAACATTTTTACTGTTCTGCAAGTTAATGTCAGCTGGTTACTGGGGATATCTGCTCTGATTGCCAGCTTGCAGTTGGTTGCCTAAAAGATATCATAGACTCTTAGTTGCCAACTTTAGTTATAAACAGCAACATCTGAATAGGAGTGATGGTGACACTCCTTTAGTTTGCATACCATTACTTATTTCACGAAATGACAATCATTCTATTTCCAAACAACCTTTTAAAAATGGTGCTTTTTAAATGGTTCTCTCTTCCTTGTAAAGAGAGAAAAATTTGACCGGCAGTGCTTATTTTAGCAGTTTTGAAACCGTAATCCCTTAAAGCCTTGTTATACTGTGAAACCAGTAACTGTATGATGCTTTCCAGTAGGTTTATGATTTATTTATTTATTTTATTTAAGGGTTTATGATGGATGCCCCCTCTGTCAATTCAAGGTCTTTTCCATAATCTTAAACCACACACCAACCGATTCCACTCATCAATTCTTTGTCAAATAAAGTGTAAAAGTTAGAGAAGAACTAAGTGCACAATCCCTACCCCCAAAAACAAAACAAGATGCTTAAAATACATGAAACTCTTAAATTTAAAGAGAGTGTTCTTGTATGTTCTTCTGTGATACACTGCATGAACACAGTGCTTTCTAAGATCTCTACTTTCTGCTGTCTTCTACGTTAGAGACTGATGAAGAATTATGGGACAGAGCATGCTCAGAGGCCTGGTGACCCTGTGCTTCTCAGATACCACGACGAGAGGGGAATAAGATTACAGAACATCACCGTGAGGGTTTATTCTCAAACTGTTCAATTTTATGTTTGAAGTGTTTGTACACCTGATTATACATGCAAGATTTTCTCTTTAGTCAGTTATCAGCTCCTTACTCACCACTAAAATTTGTGCTAATATAAATAATTCACTCTACAACTTAGAGCAATAAGCTAGCTGTGTGTTCATCTACATGTGTGTGACCCATGCAGGGGTCTAAGGGTTTTAATCCGGCTGAGATAGAAACATCCATTTTGAAGACTAGTCCAGTCTCGAAGCTCATTCAGTCCGTCGCTGAACAGAGAAACGGTGACACCTGCTGGAGGGGAATGAAACAACAGCTGCAGCACTACTGCACAGATGGTCAGAACGGAGCTCACCAAACCTGTTGCCAAGTTATTATATCTGTTCCCTGTTTTCTCTACATGTCTCACAGTTTCTTAACGTAATAATCTCCTATAGAGGACATGCCCTGGCCCGAGGTGGAGCGGCTGTTTGATCAGAGCGTGTTTGAGGCTATGCCACTGACCACAGTGGATCAGCTGGGTGTTTTACTGAATGATGATGAAACACAGCAGACACAAACCGTTATTCCCTGGGGAAATCCTTTGTTATATGCTAGACAGAAGCTTCAAACCCCGCGGACTATAGGTATGTAAGCATGTTAAATCGGTCAGAGACGCCAGATTTCACCTACGTACCTCATACTGTCACTTCTCTATAGAGCCAACGTTTCTCACTGAAGACCCTGGAAACTCAGAGGTATTGTTTACACATTATTTCTGCTGCCACATCAATTTTTAATGTTTTATTTGAAAGAAAATATTAATTTAAAGATTGGCATTGATTTACTTGCCAGTATTTTTCTTTCTCTAGCACCTGAATGGGGAAATTGGCAGCCAGCTGGATTTATGTGAAATCCAGCACTGGAGACAAAGATGTCTGTTTGACTGGTACTATACAGAACATCACAGTGCCACTGTTTTTCCACAGGTGGGTTTTGTTTATGACTCTTTAATTACAAAAATGTAGAACATCTCTGTTTCTGCTTCACTGATTTCATGAAAATCAGTGAAGCAGAAACCGAGAATCAGGTAATCATTGAGATTGTTTAAAAATCTGCTTTTATCTTTGTGTATTATCTGTTTTCTCTCTAAATTTGTGTAGTTTTCTGAATTTTTCTTCAAAAAGAAACTGGATTTGAGCTTTGCACATGCTCTTGTTTAGGTTCTGCAAAAGGCCTCAGAGGAATATTGTTGCATGGACATCTTCAGAGAAAGCTATGCAAACATCTTATATGTTTTTTGCCACAATCCTATGAATTCTCACGGCCTGTCCAAACATTTCTGGGATGAGGCCCTCCACAGTGATGTCAAGTTCAGGTCAGTACTTCCTCCCTCACTGGACGGTGTTTCGTTGTTTCACAATCAGTAGAATTGGAAATAAATACTTAACAATCTAAAGAACAGAGTGTGATCAAATTGCCAGGGAAAAAAAATTGAGTATTGAGTATGCAAAAGTGTTCAGTTCGGAAATAAAAAATTGTAGCGACTATGTCAGGTGAAGCTGAGATTCCTCCAGATCTGCAGGTAAATATGATTCCCTTGATGTTTACCGTAGAAATTATCTGGAGCATGTTGCTGATAAAATCTACGACTGGACAATGGACGAAGAGGTAAAGAGGGAGGAAATGCTGATGAAAAGCCAGATGACTCCAACAGGTAATGTGTTGGTTTCAGAAAAGTCTGTGTTGCATAAATAAATAAGCTGTTATGAAGACTTAAATCAGCATCTGTATTTCAATTTGCCTCATCGAATCCTCATTCAAGCTTTAGTGACTGGTTGTAATGGGGATTGAAGCTCAGTTGAACAGAAAGTCATGTGATGGTTTCACTTTGCTACCACGAGTGGCGAAAGATTTAAGTTGGTGCAAATTTTATTAAGCAAAAACTCACAAACCGATTTCTACTGACAGTTTGTGCAAGGATAAAATTATATTGTCATATATTTACAACATTTTCCTTTTCTGTATTGATTTATTTCAATTATTCTGTTTGTTCAATTTGGTTAATTTAATATTTATTGTAGCATATTTTCTGAATCTTTTCTTGAGTTGTACAGGCCAAAATGTTTGTTCATATATTGTAGAAAAAGTATTTTATGTAAATATTGTAATTGAAGAACCTAAAGATTTGACTTTTTTACCTGAAAGTCAGAAAATCTAAAATTAAATTCACATTTCTAGTCCTGGATTTTTGTTTAGCAATTGCAACAATTCATTTGGTTGTAAACAGGCAGAATAAATCGGTATTTTTTATTATTTTTACTATACTTTTTAATCCATTTGCCATGGGAGATAAAAATATCAAGTTATGTTTTTAGGGATCTATGGTATAAAGTGCATAACCTCAGTATTAATGCGGTATAAAACCTGCATTTGTTTTATTCCTTAAAGACCTTGAACGCCCCGGAGCGGAGGAAGAAGCTCAGGAACCAGTCATCAGAAAGGAATCCCTCAAAGTCGGTTTCCTCAAACTCAACACTGATCTCACACACGGGCCACACAATTATTCAGTTACAGTAGCATGTAATTAACCAGAGCCTGTAGTGCAAAGCCAGTCCATCATTACCAGGACATCTTTTCATTATGTGACTTTAATATCCGACAAACAAGGTCGCCCTTAGCAGCACTGCATCATGTATCAGCTTCTATAATTAAATCCCAGTTGTCTGATCTACAAGGTTTAAAATGGAGTTTAGTGTAAAAGAACAAGCATTTCTGGTGAGGGATGCAGGAAGGGGAGCTGGTACCATATAAAACGGTGTAAATGAAGAATTATTGCTGGGTTATACTTTGCCTTGCAAAAGTATTCACAGCCCTTTAATTTTTTCTCATTTTTTCCCCTAATTGAAACGGCAAACTGTATTTTATTATGATAAGTTATTTGTGAAATAGAAGTGTTATTAAACAAGAAAACATCTGAAAAGTGTGGAGTTCTTTTAAGCCTTTTAGTCAACAGCGTGAATACTTAGAACCAACTTTTAGCTGCAGTTGCAGGTTTTTCAGTGCCTTTGTCTCCGACCAGCTTCCCTGTCCGCACTGATGAAAAGCAACCCCGCAGCATGATGCTGCCATCACCATGTTTCACTAGTTAAGGGAGTGTGAACAGTAGCTGCTTGAGTGTTGCAGGGCTTATACTCTCATCATTCTAACATCTTTTCACTTTCAGGTGACAAATTCACTCTTTCTCACACATATAGTCGTGTCTCACTAGACGTGTGCGAACTTGCATTTACTTTCATTAATTTCTAAATCTCAACCAAAATATTTTCCCTAAACCTAACCACTTTTATATCTAACAATAGCCTAAAAAAATCTCACCCCTGACCCACAAATGATGTTTTTCCATTGAGTGAGTGCTCAAAATGTCCACACAGCTACATAAAAACATTCACAATACTACCACACACATGATTATATATAATCATCATTACCATCTACTTTGATGCCAGAAAGTAATTGGCGTGCTTCATATTTTAGGTGAGGTACATTGTAGTTTGTGGTAAACAGGTATCAGTACTTTTACAAGATACTGAAGCTATTTTCAGATTTTATAAAACGTTTCATCTGCAAAGAATATTATGTAAACTGTAATACCTTCTCCTTCATTGACATACCAGTCTGCAAATTATTTATTTTAGTCAAAAATAGATGTGGCTCTATTTCACATTCCCAAGCAGAAGCGTCACTTCTCCTTTGAAGTTATGGTTCGTGTTGCCTCACAGGCCTGGAAACTGGAGCAGGAGCGACTGAAGAAAGAGGAGTTGGACAAAAAATTAAAGAAGGAGAGTAAGGGGAAAGGCCAGAAGAAGGCAGACAATGACAAATCGGCTGACAAGAAAGGCAAAGTTTCGGCTGATGATAAGAAGGATAAAAGAGGCAGCACAGCCAAGAACCCCATCGAATCGGCCATTTCCTTAGCATCTGCTGATGCTGAAAAGGGAGACCCTCTTCAGACAGAGGAACCGGACAATGTGAAGAAACACACAGAAAAATAGAAATCATGAAACATGAAGGCACTCTGTCCACCTCCAGCTAATATGTAGGTGTTTATTTATTTTTGTTGCCGTAGAGATTCATCGGCTACAGCATGGACGGACAGCTGATTCACGTGTCGGGATGTGTCCAGCAAATCTACACCTCAGATGGAGGACGCGTCACTGTGGAGAACGTGAACTTTGTGGAAGGTATAGATGATTAAGATCAATCTGCGACCGAGAGTTTCTAACACATTTGGTTGTTTAAAGTGTATTTGGTAGTTTGCATTGGCATTCCTCGGCCCTCACCTGAAGTAAACGATGTTCCATCTCCAGGTTCTACCTTAATAAAAGTAGCGTTGAGGAAGGACGGACACCATTTCTACACACACGTCAACCATGTTGTTACCAAACACCTGAAACCTCCCAGCGAGCCGCAGGACAAAAAGAACATGGAGCTGAAGGGTGAAGTGAAAGGTAATTTGATAGCGTCTCATCAGAAGTTTACATAAACTCAATATCTTCATGACTTTATTGTTTTATTAGGTTGATTGATTGACTAATTGATTTATTTGAATCACTCTCCTTACAAGGTTGAATGATTATCTGTTGTATAATTATTCCACCTTGGGAAAATAACTATTATAGTTCATCATTAACTCTATAAGACCTAACTTTTTTGAATATTTTTGCTTATTTTAATTGTATGCCGTTCTTTAAATGTCGTGTGAGTAAATATATATTTGCCCATTTATCAATAACAACTGGAAGTTTCAATATCTAGCAAGTTATTTTTGCAATTTACCGTCCATTAAAAGAGCGCCCCTCAGATTAATTTCACTTCCTGCTACGGCGGTGGTGAATTTACCGTAATAACTTGATATTGGCTAGGAAGCGCAACATCTCCCCTTTCAGAAATTTTTCAAATAGCGCAAAGTGTGGTGGAATTATGGTACAGCAAATTTGGCTGGATTGTTGCGAACCTGTTCAATCTGGAAGGGTTAAAAAGCCTAGATGACTTAAGTCTATGCCCTTTGGATCTGTTCTTGCCTTAATGTATTTGTATTAATATTAATGAAAAAACCCTCTGTTATTGTGTCTCAGTTTTACAGCCAGGAGCAGTGAAGCTGTGCTCCTTCTCAGCAGTCCTTCACAATCAAATCCACCTCTCATACAGTTTCTATGGCGCAACAGGACAATACAAAGGTTTATTACATAATAACCTGGATAATAACATATTCTCTTGTTTGAGTTGGAAACACCTGAACTGTTCCAAATTGGTGCTCTAAATATTTATCATGGACTATTTAATTTTTTTGTGTGAAACAGAAAATCGTATTTATTTTGAGTTTTAGAGAGTCTTGAGGAGGAGGCGGCTAAGGAGGAAATCCCAAAAGCCTCCCCGGAAGAACCCGTCGCTTTGCCTTCTTCCAACTCTATCTCCATGTTGCCACGGCAGTCCAGTCAGGTCAGACTTCCTGTCCCGATCACTAAACACTGATATAAAACATAAAAACACTGATATAAAATGTAACAGCTTTGATATTAAACTCTGAGATGTTTTGCTGTGGTTCATTAACCAAATTGCTGATATGTTTTAAGGAATGTGCAGAGCAGCCAGCTGAGCCGTCGCCTCAGCCACCGCCGTCGCCTCAGCCACCGCCTCCGTTCAACAGCCTCACCCTTTCTGTTCCCAACGGCCTGCTGCTGCAGTTTCAGCTTGACGACTCGCAAGGTCAGTCTGAGCCGGAGGGAAACTACGGCAACTCGCAAGCTGCTCAATCAGCCGCTTCTCCGTTTCAATGCCTCTCATTTCTTACTTTAAAGAAAACCTTTTTTTGTTGCAAAAATATTAATACCCATTGAAGTTTTCCCAACATTTTGCTACCTTACAACCGCAAACTTTATTGTATTTTATTTGATAAATGTTTAAAATGTGTTTATCTGACATCCATTTGTGTTCATCACTCTTAAATAATCCAGTGCAAACAACAGTTTTCAAAAGTTGCCTGAATAGTAAATACGAGTATGCCTGTTTGTATAAAGCTGTTAACAAATAGCATTTTTATTAAGACCGGAGATTTGGTTAGAAAAAAGATCAGATTTTATTTTTAACTCATATCGCCAAGCTTTACCTGGAAATATAAAATAAATTACGGCATAACTGTAAACCTGCCAAAAAATGACTCTCCACCTAAACCTATTTGATTTGTGGGCCAAAAATCAAGTTGAAACAAGGATGATTTATTTAAAAACGCAAATTATTTTGTAATTTTTTAGTTAATTGGCTCACCAATAAATTAAACATGGAATATTTTAGGGAAACAAAGTGGTCAAATATTTGTGGAAAAAGTATCTGTGAATCATTGTAGATAAAAAGGGTTTTGTAGACTTGCCTTTTTAAAAGAAAAGTGAACAGTTTTCTGTTTTTTAGGAAGAATACGGTTGATTTGTTTTCTTTTCCTAGAAGATGAAATGTCTATTCTCAGCAACAAGAACAGAATTGGGTCACTCTTTTAAAACGCTTTCCATATTTAGCCATGTTTAATAAATCGACTAGCACCCATTGGAGATTTCGGTGGCACTCAGATCTGGTTTGAGTAAAGATGCCTGGATATTTGTGGTTCTACTTCTTATGAAATTAAAAGGAAAGCAGAAAAGACATAACATTTACTATTTCAAGGAAAATAACAGATACATATATGCAGGATTGCCCATTGAAAGTTTATATTAGAGAATTGAGGCTTTAAACATACAGCCAGAGACAGTGGAATATTTTATATCAGAGTGTTAGAATGGCCAAATCAAAGCCTAGACACATATGCAACTGAAAATCTAAACCAAACATGAACATTTTTGCTCTCCCTTCAGTATGATAGCACGTGAGTTGTTTCTAGAAGGTTAATATTTACTAAATTAAGATTCTGCCTGGAACTGCTTTGTGTGCAGGAGAGTCGCCTGAATATGGCGTTTTAATCAGGCAGAGCTTTCCTTTCCACTGTAAACCCGGGCTGGATCTGCCGGACAAATCCCTTTCTCAGGAACTGTATCGCATCATTACCAACCAGGGAGTCGTGATTCGTTACCTGAGAGACGGCGCCGCAGAGGTACGCACACAGTGATGCTGCCGGGTCTTCAATCCGGTGTAAGAAAGATGGTCATCGGCATGTTGTCAACTTTTTTTTCTTCAGATTGATATTAGATCACCACCAGGTGATAACATAAACATAAATCCTAATCTGCTTCTGTCTGTGTTGTAGCTACTGTTTGCAGATGGATCGGTCAGTTTCAGCCCAGGTTCAGGTCCAGGTCCAGGTCCAGTGTTGGTGTCTGATGATGAGCAGATAGGTTGGACTTCTTCATGAGAAACTTTAGCATCACTTACAAAGGAAACTTTGTCAAATGTGTTTTTTTGTTTGTGATCAGAGGAGACCTCAGAGAAGGAAGATGAGCCTCAGAAACGATCGTGGCAGACGACCACTTCAACTGGAGAGCGCATTTGGACCACTGGACCAACATACAGCGTCGTACCCACAACCTCTCTGTGCACCTTCTTGGCCACAGACCCCTTCACCCAGGAGGCAAGTTACTTCAGATCAAGTTACCAAACTTCAGTTTTAAGCAGAAGAAATGTCATAAGTGTGGTTTTCTTAACATAAGAACTAAATTATTCCATTATTGTCTAAGAAAAATTGACGATGTTAAGGAGTAACTTTTTTTTACTTCATTTTCACTTTGTGAGATCAAAAACAGAGCATTCATATACAGGCATTTATTACCACGAGACAATTACTTAAAGTTTCAACATTAGACTTCTGCAATTTTCCTACATTGACTCTGTAATATTAGAAATTCACTAAGTGCACTGTAAAAAATGTTAAACCATCAGTATATCAGCAAATGACTCTCAGAGAGTCAAATGTAACATCACCATCATTAGGTATACCTTCCTAGTACGGAACGTTGCAGCTAAAATCTGCATTAATCAGATGGGTTTTTTCAGTCTTTATCTAATCTCGGTGAGCCGGTCTGAATTAAAGCCTCAGTTTTTTTTTCTTACCAGACGGAAGTAACACCAGTCTTCTGCTGCTGTAGCTCATCTGCTTCACGGTCCACAGTATTTTCCATTCAGAAATGTTATCCTGCACACCTTGAACATGTCTACCTATCCTGCTTTATGCCTCTATCATTTCAGACTCACTTCAGTCCACTTCTCATTCTGAGGCTCCATTTGAACTTTAGAAAGTTGAATTCCCCACATAGAGATGTAGAAATGCACAGTTGCTACCAAATGTAGGTATGCACGCAGACGTGCAAACGATTCTCTGTTTGCATGAATATGCAATTGAATAGGCATACCTAATAAAGTGGTTGGTGAGTGTATATAAAAGTGATGAATCAGTTTCTTGTGGTTTTCTTATCCACTATCTAAAAAAAAAAACAAAAAAACCTTTAATGTGTTTAGAGGAAGTTTGAAAACCCTTCAGAAGGTTATCTGGACCATTTTAGGAATAAAAATAATTAATTATTTATGACTTACAAATCTAAATTTATAAACCACCTTTTCATTAATATAAGAAATGATGCCATGAACTAAGCTTGTTATTCATTAAAACTCCTCGCTACACCTGCTGTTGTCAGGTGATGCTGACCCGGGAAGATCTGGTGGTTACGGTCAAGAGCCCAGATGGATCTATTATCGCCGAGCATGCAGATGGAACAAGGATCACCACCCTCTTTCTAGTCACACCACCTAGCGGTAAAACACACACATTTAACCATCTGACACCACCCAGTTTATTCACACTGATGTCACAAACATGGTGGTCTCTGCTGCTTTCTCCAGAGGAGGTGCCTGATTGTGTGACCAAACCAGATGAGCATGAAGATGTTTGTGACAAAGGAGAAAGGATGAGCGAAACCTCGGAAACCCACGAATTGAACGAAACGGTTTCAAATGATAAGAGTGAAGAAGAAAAAGAGTCGACCAGAGAGCGGGTGGTGATTGTGGAGAAGGAGGGCTGCGCATCAGTAGTGATGTACCCGAAACGCCACACAGCTCACGTGTTTTTAGCTGATGGAACCATCATCACTGGGAACAACCAAGCGGAGTATGAGGTCCGGCTCACTGTTTACGCTTTGGTTTGTGTGTGCAGATTCTTTCATTCATCATTCCCAGACGTTGTTTCTGTGTTGTAGGTGTTCCCGTCTAGAGACGGGTTTCTGCACATCCAGACTGATGGGAAATGTGTTTATACCTCTGACCTCGAGCCAAATGCTTGCTCCCCCTCCAACCGACCAGGAGTTTACACCATGAGTCACACAGACGAAGTGGTGTGTGATGTTTCAGACAAGAACGGAAACCACTTCCAGGTCCGATTCGCAAATAATTCGTCTGTGTTGTCAAGGAAATTCAACATCCTGATTGTCATGTTGTCAAGACTGTGGAAAAAGATACAAGAACAAGTTAAAATAGGACATATAATCACTTTTATGTATTTTTCTTTTAATTTGTGTACATTATATTAATATTAGCTGCAATAAAGAAATGGGTAGAGAAGACAAAAATTTGTACTCAAGTGAGAGTAGCACTACATCTACACATTTTTACCCAAGTCAAAGTAATGACTTTAAAGTCAATCAGTACTGAGTGACTGATCTTAATGCCTGATTGACAGTAAGATTTAAAAATAAGGGAATTAAAAATGTACTCTCCATCTTGGTAGCTCTGACTCGAGATGTTTTTTGTGTTAGATGTTTAAAAATTATGTGCTTGAAGCACAATGAGAAGGCTCATTGTGATTTGCTTCAAATCTTCACACTTTTAGGTCTTCTGCCTCTAAAATTTGACACTTACTCATCAAAAAGAACAAATCAATGATCTATGTTGCATTATGACAAATAGTTTAGATTCTATACATCTGTGTTGCAGGTGGTAGAATATGGACAGACTTTGCTGCTAAATACAAGTCCCGCTCCAGAAACTCCTACACAAGAGGAAGAAGAGAAGACAGACAAATCAAGGGCCACGCTTGATGTAAAACACAAAGATCGTTGTCCCAGGTAGCCACTGACACTCTTCATGATTGGTTCTATTCAACTTCTCTAACCCTGAACACACTGCTTTCTTGTTTGACACTGTGGGAAAGCCAAAAGAAATCAGGATATTAACCAGATATCAGGAAGAGAATTGTGCAGCTGCTTAAGTCTGGTTCATCGTGGGGAATGATTTCCAGATGCTTGAAGGTGCAGCATTCATCTGTTCAAACAATTACACACAAGTATAGACATGGTGAAAATCCTGGGCAGGATGGAGATGGGTTGTGTGTCCCATAGATGAATTTGTTTTGGTGCAAAACGTACAGATTGACCCCAGAACGAAAACCAAGCTCTTGTGAAGATGCTGGCTGAGGGTTATTATCCACAGTGATATCACTCAGTGGTTAGGAAGCCATTCCTCCACAGGAAGGAACTGGTGCACTTCATCATGATGGCATCATGAGGAAAGAACATTATGTGGAAGTTAAAGTTTAGGCACAAATGTGGACAAAGACCCTCAGCAACCAGCCGAAGTGGTAATGAAGTGTTTTAGGGACGAAAAGTCAATGTTTTGGCCATCACAAGATCTGATCTCAATCCTGTGGAGAAGTTGAGTAGATCTGGAGAGGCATGTGAGCGAGGCAGCCTACAAACCTGACTGAGTTACTCTGGTTCTGTCAGGAGGAACCGGCCAGAACTCCTGCAAACTATCGACGAGCTTGTGGAAGGAAAAGCCAAACATTTGACCCGAGTCGTACAGTTCAAACACAGTTCTACCAAATACTGAGGAAATGTATGAAGACATTAATTAACCTGTCTCTGACATATTCTTTCTCTCGTTATTGTGGAATTTAGTAAATAGAAATAACCTGGGTAATTTTCTGACCTAAAACAAGAGACGTCTGGTTTAATTTAACTTCAGACAGTGAGAAAAAAGCGGTGTGTGTCTCTCTTTTTTCAGTTTATATAAACTTCAGATTTCAACCGTAAGCTTGAGTGACCTTTATTTGATAGAGGTCAGACTGGAAAGTGGTTTGTGAGCGAGGGAGAAGACATCGGGTCAGGACTCAAACCCATGATGGCCGCATTGAGGTTTAAGACCTTTGTTTATGGGTTGCACTCTTCACCCAAGCGTCACCCATATATAGACGTTTTTTTCAACCTTTCTTTTTTTTTTTTGCTGCAGGATTTTTCTGGTGTATAAAGACGGTTCTGGCACTGAACTGCTGAACTCTGATATTGTAGAGGAGCAGCTCCAAGAGGCGTACTCTGACCCCACCATCGCACTGCTTAAGGAGCCTCTACCAGACAGACAAGGTGCGCATTTAAAAATGCAGTAATCACTTAAGACCCTGCCTGCATTTCGACCACAACAAGCAGTTGAAATTAGCTCCCTGTGTAGAGTGTTTGCTTCATTGTGTGTTCCAGATGAGTTTGGCGTCACTATCCTGAAGCCGGGCCACCCGAGCGTCTGGTCCAAATGGGTGCTAAAGAAACAAAACCCTGATATCACCCCTCCAAATCTCAGGAACCGCTCTGATGACTTCCATACTGCAGAGGTAACATATATCTAAACGCATTGCACAAGGCCAGCATCAAATGCACAATCCATCTGGGTTTCTCTCTCTCCCAGGTCAGCCCTCCACTTGGTTCTGGCACCAGCGTTGCTCTGTCTCATAGGGAGAGATGCGCCAGTTCCTTAGCACGGCAGCGTATCTGGAGCTGCCCGAGAGTCCTGGAGATCAGGGAACTCTCCCAGCACCGACCCTTTACCACGGTGTTCAGAGACGCTCTAGATTCACGGCTAAAGGTTCACAAAGTTCCTGCAAAAATAATCCTGTTTCCTTTGCCTGAAACTTTTAGAGAGATAACAAACGTGCAGTATAATGTGAATGCAGGACTACATCGAGTGGCTGATACAGAGAGAGGTGCTGGCAGAGCAGATGAAACTGAAAGAGCTCCGCAGTGACGAGGAGACTGCTCAAGCCACAGATCTCCTCAGTCTCATTCTGGTACCAAAACACACACAGAGCTCAACCAAACCTACAGTGTAGTTTGAATATATATTTTTGAAGAAGTACAGACAATCTCTTCTTTTAAATTTGGACTTCTAAAAAGAGTCCACATTTCTTATTCATGCGGTGTTAAAAAGCCACCGGGAATTCACTTTGTAGTCTTTTGCAGAGTTGGACGATGAGAGCCACGGTTCTGATTCCAGGAGCTCAGGTGCAAAAACTAAATCATCTGTAGCGGACTATGCCAGTATGTACAGCCAGGGAGTCAAAGCATCAGTTGACTCCCTTGCTTCAGAAGGAACTGACAACTTGGGTGCTGGTGACATCTTGTATGTATGCGTTTAACGAGTGGCTAACTCCCATATGAAGCCATAATTATTTTAAGACTCCTCTCTGTTTTCCAGTTCTACTGCTAGAAGAGAGTCAAGATGGCCTGAAAAACTTGAGCTGCACAGGTAAACGGAGGAGATGTAGACACTATTTTATTTATAAATTTAGCAAATCTTAACTTTTTTTAACTTAAATCCTTACTTTACAAAAACACATAGCCTCACAAGCACCTCAACAACTGGGTCTAGAAATAAAAAACTATGTACACACATGAACAGCAGGAGGCATCAGATACAACAAAATTCAGTCTATTCAATGTCCATATACAATTTTTATAGCTAATCCATTTGCCCCATTTTTCTTCAATGTTTTGTCCTTCAGTCTTAAGGTGAGTGTAATTTTTTCCATTAGAAATATTTCTTGAACAATATCAGTCCTACTTATTATGCGTGGGTGGTTCAGGTTTGAGCCTTTTCCAAATTACTGCTTTTCTTATTGTTGTCAGAAGTATTTTCACTAAGTACTGGAAACGCCAATTAAAAATAAATAAATAAAAATAAGTTATTGCAATAAAAAAATTCACTTTTTCCGCATGTAACTACTGGCGGAAAAGACGAAGACGACAGGAAGTAATGGCAGTTTTTGTGGCCATGTATTCAGACGGTGACAGTGAAGCGATATTAAATCAAACATAATCTTGTACATGCAGTGTTCATACTTTCACTCTGAATCTTTTTACTCTCTCCAGTAATTTTAAGTCGGGCCTTGAGTTGAAACTCCTGCACGCGCTCTCGTGCTTCTCGCTGGGCTACTTGCGTCACTCCGCGGCGTTGGACGCGTTGCCATGACAACGTTTGAGCCAGACCAATTGGAGCCGGTTTGCCACCGGCGTCTTCATCCCCGCGGTGTCGGGACAGAGAAACATCTGCTGCGTTGATCCACCTGGGCGTCGCCTGCGCTGTTGTAAACTCCGCTAACGGCATCCGAATAAGAGATGTCTGGAAGCCCACGCCGCTCTAATTTAGGATCGCCGCCTTCGCCCGCCCGTTTCTACGCTTTGCGGCGAAGTATCACGTCGGGCGATATAAAGATAAAGTATTTTCGCCTACTGGAATTTTCTCTTGCCAAGCCTGTTTGAGTTGATCAGTATCGACCTAGATGCTGCGTTGGGGTTCGGTTTCAGAGTGAACAATGTTTCCGCTTTTAGCGGCGTCTGTCGAGTCGCAGCCATGTTCTTTCCCTTTAGCGTTAGCAGCACTATCCTGTAGCACTTTCTTTGCTTGAACCCGGCGCCTCTATATCCGGTTTTCCTGTCATCGTTTTGTTTTTTGCTTTATTTCCGCCACCCCTTTGAATAGTAATGAAACTAATATTCCGTTTTAGATGTACGCGCAGTTGATGGTTGATAGTTGATCAAATGATGGCTGGTTGGAAGGCCTAAGAAGAACACTGACATGCTGAAAAGGTTGTTGGTACCAGCAGGGAGAGAACTGAAACGTGCAGGATACCGGCCCTCTAGTGGGACTTTTCTGTAAGATATACATTTGAATCAAATCTTTATTAAAATAAATTAAATACAGATTTGGGTGCTCAAAACATTGTGACATTTTTTGTTTTTAAAAGATCAACATTTATTAGTAACATTTTTTTTTTGTCCTAATTAAGAAAATCAATCTCCATAATTTCAGGCCACCATTTTGCCACAGATTGCCAGTTTGATTTAGTTCAGAATTTTATTATGCCATTTCAACATACATTTTGCTTTGATCTAAACTATTGTAGATATGGTTATATACTCATAGTGGTTGTCCTGTCTGTGCCTCGGTGTCTTCCTGCTCTGGTTGTTACATTTTTGGCGTGTTATCCATACACTAGAGATCAACGTGTCTCAGAAGAAACTTTTTTGAAATGTCTTCTTTGCTTTTAAATACAATGAAATGTCTGATTCATTTGTTTCATACTTTCAAGATCTATATATTGTGTTTCTGGAAGAGATTGTTCTCTTGTTTTTTCACAGCTCTACTGTTTGCAGCACTTAAGTTTTTTATGACTTGCATTCTTTAATACTTGGTCAGAATATCTGTAGAAAGTCACAACACACAGAAAAGCAGGCACAAAACTTTCTACTGTGTAATTTCCTGTATACTGTTGTTCATTCAAATAGAGCTGTTTCAGTCCCATCTCCAGATTAAATGAAGATGAAATGAAAGCAGGAAATTATTGAACCAGCATTATATAAGCTGTATGGGACTGACAGGGCAGTTTATTTATGTTTAATTATTTTCTGCTTGATTATGTATTTCAGACAGGAGATGAGTGAAGACAAGACTTACAAAGAGGCTCTGAGGAAGAAGAGTTCTGTTCCTTATTTCCATCCAGAAAACTTTCATATTTACCAAGTACAATATGTTTTACTACTATACAGTACATTCATATATACCTTTTTAACTGCTCTGTACCTGAATTTACATCTAATTGTACAAAATAATTATTACTTTTGTTTTCCCCTTCAATAAGATGTAAAATTATTAGGGAATATTAATTTAAACATTGCACCATGAGTGTAAATGTAGGTATGATGCTAGTTGGTTGCTCCAATGCAATCAAGGAATGAAACACTGTTTAATCTTAGTATGTAGATTTTTTTTTTTTCACCCTGCTATTTCTCAAACAAGACTTTAAATTTAAGCTGAGTTATGTTTTTTCATCGTTAGTGTTTTAAATACAGGTAAGTTTATTTGGTGTGCAGTCCCATGAGCTCCAAGCCCCTTTTTCGCAAAATGAAATCAGTTACAAATTGAATTTCAACACATATTTTTGAACTAGCCTTGGTTTTCATCCTTCCACAAAATTGTAATTAAACAATTCCTTTTTACTAATTCAGTATTACCTATGATTATTCATCATTATTTATGTTTTTGTAATGGGAAGCAATCCTTTGAGTCAAAGTTTTATTGAAATACATGCACAAAGTTTACAATTTTTACAACTTTAAATATTTCCTAATACTAGAGTTATTCATTCCCATACCTTGTTTGCCTAGCGTTGCTAAAAAGCCTCAAACCAAACATTAGAAATCCAACTCAGATTATTCTGAGTTTTTTTTTATCCATATTTAGTGTGGTCTGCTCATTGCACAGTTCAGATTCCACAAACCAGTTGTAGTTCACTCTCCAACCGCTAGAAAGTACCAACACACTTCCAATAGGATCCTTAGCATGAGACCAACATTTACAGTATTCAATTCACAAGGCATGAAGCTAATCAGCATCATCTGTCCATTGGGGGATTATTGTTAGTTTTCTCAAATTCTAAGAATACTTTTCTATTAAAATTACCTTATTAATGGCAAAAGGAACTTGATCAGCTGCCTGTTTTTCCAGAATCTGCTACAGTGCCAAAGACCCAACATAAAGAGTACATCACAGGATCTTCCACTGCCTACCAAGGTGGACAGTGTTGATAAAAGTACCAGTGTGGACAGAGTTGAGCCTGATATGAAAGATGCATCAACTCAGAGCAGTGAGTTATTTATCATGTGCTGAGCACATATTACTTGTTTTAGTTGAGCTGCAGTAAAATATTTGTTGTGTACTATTTTAAAGTTATTTTTTGTTTCTGCAGCTTCACAACCTTATAACCTACCAGTTCCTTCACCAGAAAGGTAGAACAGAGCTTATGTTTTATTTGCTTCATGTTAAAAAACACAAAGCATCATAACGGTTGTTTTCTGTTTTTAGTCAAGCAGAAGAAAGTGAGAGGATGTCTGAAAGGAGACACTCAGACCTCCCCAAACACTCTCTTGGTTGGTTCCCTACTGTGTCATATTCTAATGAGTCCATAATAACACATTACCTCTTCATTTTAACTAGAAGAAAATTATATAAATTAAATGCAGAAAAAAATATTTTGGTTAAAAACTCATTTTTCTTCACTACATATAGATAAAGAATGCATCAAACTATTTTCTGAAAGCATGTTCTGTGAAGTCGAACATGCTGTTGCAAATGTTGCAGCCATACTTTGTTTAGTTTGTGTTTGATTAATAATAGGTGAAAGCAGTCTGAAGAGCTCATCCAGGCGCTGTAAGTCAGTCCAGGTCGATGTGACGGGACAACCCAGAAGTTCGAAGGTCAGACTGCCCGGCTACCTCCGCGGCTCCAAACCCTGCAGCGTGCCAAACAAACATGTAAATATTCACAAGATATCCCTTCAGTTTCTTAGTTTTTGTTTTAGACCACCATTACTTTCTTTCTTTCTTTTCTTTTTCTATCTGTCTTTTATGCAGCCTGTCTGTCTTTCTTTTCTTTTTGTTTTACCTCCTGGATGAGTTGTCAGTCCTCTCCTCTTAATCCTGGTTGGTCTGCCAGTCCAGAGAAGGGCCATCATTTTTCCATGGTTTCGTCATTTGTGGATAATGGTTCTTATGATGGCGTATTAGGTCCAGGTTAAGAAAGAATTACGAGAATAAAGTCTTAATATTATCAGTGTTATATTGTAGTAGACACATTAGCATCAGGTTGCTATCAGTGGCAGGCTTTGTCATGCTACTTAATAGCAACCTTATGCTCTTCTGTTTAGATTACCAGTACCAAAGTATAACTTCACACGATGCTCAACATTCCTCATTGTACTGCAGCTTTAAGACTGCTTTTGGATTGCGCATAATATTAGAATTTTATTCTTGTAAGAGTTTATTTTTGCAACATTATGACTAATTTTGTAATTTTTGACTTTATTCTTGTTGTTTTATTTTTCTTAGTCTAGCCCTAAAACTCTGTTGTAGGCTCTCATCCTCAAATTGACTTTGTAACCCTTTGCAGACTCAAATGTCAGTGAATTTGTAATATGATTTGTAACTTTTTGAGATGTTTTAGACAATTTGGTGTTGTTTAATATGATTCTTAATCAGATTTTAGGGGGCCAGTTATAATTTCAACCATGGCAAGATTGTTTTGGATAACTTTTTTCTCCTAATAAATTAAATCATTATTCCGTTATTGGTTTATTTCTTCTCCTTACTTTTGTCAAATAGTAAAATGCATTTTAACCCCTAAAAATAACAAGGAAAGCAACAGCAGAAATCTATTAACAGTATGTATACCTTTTCTTAAAGTGGCAGTATTATGCAAAATTGCCTTTATACAGCTTTACATCATGTTATAAAGTTATTCCCTTATCAAAGACATACCTGATGTGTTAACCTGATTCTTTCATGCATGTTTTAGAAATCCTTTAATCTCCTGTGGCAACCATTCAGCTTGTAGGATGCCTTTGGGGACCAAGATGCCTCTCCTTTTGCAGTTTCAGAGCTGCAGTTTCCAATCTACAGAGTTTCCACCTCACAGAGCAGACCTGCCCTGCGACTCCCCAACTTAGCTCCTTCAGACTAGCCCGAGCAATTAGCCAACACCGGGTGGAACTGTGCATTTGCTGAGCTCATTATACGAGCTACTTCTCAGTGCATCGCTGATAAAAACGCTGTTCAAGGGTTAATAGAGGAGTGCTGTTGTAATGACTTCCTGAAGGTGGAGTTTTAGAATGAGCAGGATGTTTTAAAGAGATAGGAGGTCTAATTTCAAGTCGTATTTATTTTAAGTCATAACTGAAAGAAATAGCATCTTTATAACTGAAGGTTGCATAGTGATTTGATTGTGCTATAAAATGCCAGTATATTTCTGGAAAATACATTATACTGCCCCTTCAACAGGGGAAAAGTGATAGATACCAGACTTCTGTGTTCTGTCCAAGTTACTTTCTTCTGTTCCAGTTCCTGAAGGTGGAAGAACCTGTGAGGAGGCATTGTCGGATAGCTACCCTGACTGATCCCGGTGCTGCGTTGAGGGGCTTCCTGCTCAACCCATCGCGTGTTGACTTTGGTACGCAGCAAGAGGGCACCTACGCCACCATTACAGTGGCAATGAAGAATTTGGGAGTCGACCCATCCAGGTACACCATCAGAAAACAAACAAGGGATCCAAGCGGGTAGATGCAGATTTTGGTGCAGCTCCATTTTCCAAAGGAATAATATTCTGTATGCATTTATTTTTTCAATCTGCTACTATCAGGTTCACCGTGAAGCAGCCTCCTCCATCCACAGGCCTCAGAGTCATCTACCACCCTGGACCTGTAGGTTTCCACCTGAAAATCAACTGTCTGTACAACAGCTTAAAAGTCCAGTCCAACTTTTTCAGCATGTTTTGATGATGTAATTCCAGGTTGAATTTAATTAATTTCAAACTAAACCAGTTTAATCACTTTGCAGGTGCCCTCAGGTCTGCAGACGGAACTGCAGGTCCAGCTGTTTTCCACGTGTGATGGAATCGAGCTGAAGAAGTACGTCTCCGAAGACATAACCATCCTCACTGAAGCTGACATTCTCTACCTTCCTGTCACTGCTGATATCCTTTGGAGCGTCCTGCGTAAATAAGTTAAGATGGGAATTTTAACTATTTATATTCAGGTGGTATTAACAACAACAACAACAAAAAAACATTCCTTACATAGCTTCACTCATCCTTACTGAGAGATTTTATGTGGAGAAGTCCATGTGTGCATGCAGACAGGCAGGGGCTGAGTCCATCTGCTCTCACAGCTGGCCAGAAGGTCACATGGATGAGCCTTCAGCGCCCTGATCTATTCTCAGGTGAAAAACATTTTAAAAATCACCTTATCTCTGAGATATTAAAGGGTGTGAACTATTAATAGTCTTTTTTTTTGTTTGTTTATTTCAGGCTACACTTGCAGCACATGGACTCCAGTCTGGATTGAACTTTGAAAATATAGTCCCCAACAAATAATAGTGGTGACTTTGCAGCTTTTTCTCATTGCTGGCAGCTTCTTATTTAGTTTCATTTGATCCCAGGTAGACTGGGAAGAAACTGGAGTACCTGGAGAGAACCCACGCATGCACAGGGAGTTCATGCAAACTAAGAGCAGGATTCTTGCTGCCAGGCAACAGTGCTACCAACAGTGCCACCATGCAGCCGTCAAACAGAAATATAATCCAGTTTAAGGGGAAAACCAAACTGGAATTTTGGGGTTGAATTTTTCTGGCATAATTTGAGAGCACACATTTTCAGTCTGGAAGCAGGATTTCATGTCTTTTGTTCTCAAAACTTTTAAAACTTGTGCTTACATTTTCAGTCTGAAAGCAGGACTTTGTCTTTCTCCTCAAAAATTTGTAATGTTTGTACTCAAAACTTTTGCTCTCTTTAAAATATTCTGACCTCTCTCAAACCTTTTTCCTCAGACTTGTCTGTTCGGATCAAATCTCCACTTACAAACCTCTCTGCTTGCTTTCAAATCATTTTCTGCTCTCTCAAAGCAAAAAGTACCGTTGCCTGGCAATGTTCCAGCCTATAGAATGAAAGTGTTATACTGGGTTGTCCTCAAGGGTGCGTTTGTTTCCTTTTAGAGGGTGTCCCTGTGTGGCCATGTATCTGTCTAGATATCTATCTATACAGACAAATAAGAACGGTTGATCTAGATAGATGGATATTAACCATCAAACTGATACAAATCAACAGCCGTTCTTTTGAAAGCAGGCGGTGACTCTTTAAAGTGTAACTCACCTTTCAAGACTCTCTTTTTGGCCAGGAAACTCCCCACAGAAGCCAACAGCATTGCAGACTCACTCCTAAAGTCACTTCAGAAATGATCTAACTCCTGGTTTTGAACTGGAGGATGTAGACACACACACACTGTCAGGATCTGTGTTTTTCCGTGTTTAGTTAGAGTTTTTTGTGTCCTTGAGTCTCTTCGTTGTCCTGTCCTCCCCTTGATTGTTCCCAGGTGTGTCTCGTTCTGTGATTACCCTCCCGTGTATTTAACTCCACCTGTGTTCCTTGTTCCTCGTCGGGTCCTCGTCTATGTTAGCGTCTTTGTTTCGTCAGTGTTTCCTTGTGCCTGCTTCTTGTTACTGGACTTATTCATAATTAAAAATCACCATACTCATCATTCCTGGGTCCGCTGCCTCTGCCTCACCACCACCAACACCGCACATCATGACAGAAGGACCCGACCAGACCGAACGGTGAGGCACGCGATTTTTACTTTTCACCATGGACCCGGAGGAGTTAAAGGAGCTGACGGACACGATCGGGGAATATAGGGAGGCGATGGCCAAACCGTACGCTGCCTGCAGACGGCTCGGTTTCGCCATCCGCTTGGGGCTCCTACTGGACTACTGGGTTCCTCGATTTCCGCACCCGGGCTTGGTGGAGTTGCAGAGGGAGGCAGAGTGGGAGCGTATGGCGGCTCTAGCCGTCATGGCTGGCGAACCTCTGCCTCCCAAGCCGCGCAGTTTCTCCGCCAGCCCGGATCCAGCTCCAGCTCCGGGACCAGCACCCCCAACCGGTGCGGCCGGCGCACCCGGGGCCGAATCAGCCGGCGTTCCAGCCGGCGCACCGCAGGCCGAATCAGCCGGCGTTCCAGCCGGCGCACCCCAGGCCGAATCAGCCGGCGTTCCAGCCGGCGCACCCCAGGCCGCCCGGAGACAGCGACGTGAGCCGCCGGTGGACCCGGCCCCTCGTCGCCTTCCGGAGCTGTCACCTCCGCAGCCGGTTCCCAGGCTTCGCTGCGGCTCGCCCCCGCAGCCGGTTCCCAGGCTTCGCTGCGGCTCGCCCCCGCAGCCGGCCCCGAGGCTCCGCTCCGGCTCACCTCCAGCCGGCGCACCCGAGGCCGAATCAGCCGGCGTTCCAGCCGGCGCACCCGAGGCCGAATCAGCCGGCGTTCCAGCCGGCGCACCCGAGGCCGCCGGCGTTCCAGCCGGCGCACCCGAGGCCGTTTCTGCCGGCGTTCCAGCCGGCGCACCCGAGGCCGTTTCTGCCGGCGTTCCAGCCGGCGCACCCGAGGCCGTTTCTGCCGGCGTTCCAGCCGGCGCACCCGAGGCCGTTTCTGCCGGCGTTCCAGCCGGCGCACCCGAGGCCGAATCAGCCGGCGTTCCAGCCGGCGCACCCGAGGCCGAATCAGCCGGCGTTCCAGCCGGTGCACCCGAGGCCGAATCAGCCGGCGTTCCAGCCGGCGCACCCGAGACTGAGACTCCCTGTGTTCCTACCGAGACTCCCTGTGTTCCTTCCGAGACTCCCAGTGTTCCTTCCGAGACCCTGACCTCCAGCGTTCCTCCTGAGACCCTGACCTCCAGCGTTCCTCCTGAGACCCTGACCTCCAGCGTTCCTCCTGAGACCCTGACCTCCTGCGTTCCTCCTGAGACCCTGACCTCCTGCGTTCCTCCTGAGACCCTGACCTCCTGCGTTCCACCCGAGACCCTGACCTCCTGCGTTCCACCCGAGACCGAGACTCCCTGCGTTCCACCCGAGACCGAGACCCCCAGCGTTCCGACCGAGACCCCCTGTGCTCCACCAGAGACCCTGCCTCGGGGGGCTCGTCGTCGCCGTCTGTGGGCGGCCCCCGGGACTCTTCGCCACCTCCAGCGCCGCGGACGGCCGCCGGACCGCCTCCGTGGTTCCCGCCTCCAGCGCCGCGGACGGCCGCCGGACCGCCTCCGTGGTTCCCGCCTCCAGCGCCGCGGACGGCCGCCGGACTGCCTCCGTGGTTCCCGCCTCCGGGGTTCCCGTCTCCGTGGTTCCCGCCTCCAGCGCCGCGGACGGCCGCCGGACCGCCTCCGTGGTTCCCGCCTCCAGCGCCGCGGACGGCCGCCGGACCGCCTCCGTGGTTCCCGCCGCCGCGGACGACCGCCGGACCACCTCCGTGGTTCCTGCCTCCTTTGCCTCCGCCCACCCTGTGGGTAGTTTTTTGTTTGTTTATGGACTCTTGGCCCTTCTTGTGTTTCCGCCCACGATGGTGGGTAGTTTTTTGTTTTTCTGGACTCTGGCCCCCCGTCCAGCGCCCCTCCGCCCACCCTTGTTGTGTTTTTGTTTTTTCTGGACTCTGGCCCCCCATCCGGCGCCCCTCCGCCCACCCTTGTTGTGGTTTTTTTTTTTGGGCGTCTGGTAGCCACCCTTGAGGGGGGGGTACTGTCAGGATCTGTGTTTTTCCGTGTTTAGTTAGAGTTTTTTGTGTCCTTGAGTCTCTTCGTTGTCCTGTCCTCCCCTTGATTGTTCCCAGGTGTGTCTCGTTCTGTGATTACCCTCCCGTGTATTTAACTCCACCTGTGTTCCTTGTTCCTCGTCGGGTCCTCGTCTATGTTAGCGTCTTTGTTTCGTCAGTGTTTCCTTGTGCCTGCTTCTTGTTACTGGACTTATTCATAATTAAAAAATCACCATACTCATCATTCCTGGGTCCGCTGCCTCTGCCTCACCACCACCAACACCGCACATCATGACACACACAGCCTGGTTATGAAGCCATTTTCACATAATGTAGTCCGGTATTATGCTGTGAAAAAGGCTCTGTGCTGGAGTAAAACTTTAAAAGCAAATGGTTTTCTTCCCACAATTGGAGAATCAAATAAGTTCACCATTCAAGTTCTTCAATTATATGTATGTATAAGAGCTGGACAGTATGAGGAAAGTATTTCATTGCAATACTGTTGCTGAAAATTGTGATACTGATTTATGATTACCCCCATTTTTCTGATCCTTTTTATTTTTTACAATGTCTCCATAACTGTCTGTATGTCTTTACACACCAGCCACTAAATATAGGCATTCAGTGCATTATTTAGGGCACTTATAGTCCACCCAACAGACAAAAGATGATACCAATATAATTGTGATACTATACATCTGAATTTCAATGATGGGGACAAGCTGTCATTTGCTATTGCATTATTACACACCGATAACCATGTGGATGACTTCGAATTGCATTGTTGCTGAAAATGTGCTACAGAAATTGCCTTGCTTCTTGGATGAGGGACAAAAAGTCTTCAAGATATGGAGAGTCAACATGTCGGGCATGAACCATGAGGATTTAGATTGTGTATTTTGTTCTTCCAATGTGCCTTTATCCCATTTTGTTTGCATTCCTTTCGATTATACTGTATTAAATGTGCTTTACAAATTGCCTTGGAGAATAAGTTCTTGATTTTTTTTGTTCCCCTCCCCCTTTTTTGTCTTGCACCTGCTGCAACCATATGAAAGGTATTAACTGTAGGACTTCAGCTGTGATTTCATGAGATGTAGGAGACGGTTTCTTATGATTTAAATGAATTAACTGCTGAACGTAATACTCTGCTCTCTGGTGCACAAAATTGGGGGTGGGACTGTTGGGGTTTGACGTCAAAGGCGACCCAGCAAATGGTGTAAGATAAACAAAGTTTAATTTCTGTCGTCACCTGGTCGTTTCTCCCGTGTTCCCCCCTCTAACAGGTCAAACGACGGGTAAAATTTTCCGCTTCGCGTGCGTTCACTCTCCTGCGCTGCCGGTCACGCGCCCTCACGTGCCACAACTCGGCACGGAGCTCGGTGAGCTCGAGCGGCGGCCGTTGAGACGGTAAACCGTTTGCCAGAGTCGCGACGACGGGGTCCGACTGCGGCTGCTCCTCCTGGTCTCTCATTTCTTGTTTTATCCTTCGAAGCAGGGAGCCGGAGGAGCTGGGGGGATGGAGCGGGTACCGCACCGTCTGTGAGCGGGGTCACAGCGCCGGGAGGAGGAGGAGACGCGGGAAGGACACCATCAGCATCGGCCGCAGCAGCAGATGAGGCTCATTTGCCGCAGGCCCCGCCATCGTGAAATCGGACACCGACTTGCGGCGGCGGATGGGGTGACCGTGCTCCCTGCTTCTCCGTCGTTACCGCCGGGGAGGCCCATGACTTCGGACGTTACCTGCGTGGGAGCTGCCCGTGGTCGGTTGTAAGGTGGAGGAAGGAGACAGGGAAAGGGGAGGAAGATGCAGACGGAGGAGGAGACGGCCGCCGCAGAAGAGCCCATTTTGGAGGAAGGGTCGGGACGAGAGCAGGTGAGGAAGGACATGCTCTGATTTTTTTTTTTTTTTTAATTCTCAAGTCACGTTTGTTTACGCCTGATCAGAAGGAGTCCTTTAGACCCCCTCCTCCCTTTAAGAAAGCATTGTGTCATCCCTGGTGGTTCCCAAACAACCCCTTATTTCTACATCCTGTAGTATCTGCTCTTGTTCGCTGCTGCTCTTTCATTGACAAAACAGCTATTTTTGCTGTGCTCTCTTCATGCTTGCTGTGGTTTACACACACAAGGACACACAGTAAGACCTTGACTTTAATATGGATGAGTGAAAAACGAGTGGTTTAGGTGAGAAGAATTCAAAATCCACGTCCTTCTGCTGCATGATGTGTTGATTTCACGGAATAGTAATACATGTCATCCATCAGCTGTCACCTCAAAACTACACAGGGGGATTACATCACAGTGAAGCCACACACCCACATCACATCCAGAATTACACCATCACACGTAATGTGAGCGTAATCACAGAATAACACATCCCTCATGTGTTTTGGGGCACAGTGCCCCCCACTGCACTGTGCTTTGTTTTTTACTTAAACACCCAAGTGCTGTAAAAATGTATTTGCACGCATAGACATTTAATTTCCTTTCTCCAGCGACATTGAAATGTTTCAAATCCTTCCATCGTCCTTGGAGGGTTGTTGGGGGGCTGGTGCCTATCGCCAGCAGTGATTGGGCAAGAGGCGGGGTACACCATGGACAGTCAATCCATCTCCGGGACACACCATCATGCACACACACACTCACTTAAAGGCCTTTTATAGTATTAAATAAACTAACAGTAATGTTTTTGGACTGTGGGAAGCCGGAGTACCTGGAGAGAAACCATGCATGCTCAGGTAGAACATGCAGAAAGACACCAGGCTGGGATTCAAACCCAGGACCTTGTTGCTACAAGGCAACTGTTCCACCATGCAGCCCCATGTTTAAAATTATCAAAGAAATTGTAGTATTAGACAAAGATAATTAGTGTAGATACAAAAATCTATTCTGTTAACGATAATTTAATGGGGGAAAAAAGTAGGACTCCACAATGTTTTTTTTTTTGTATTGCATCGCTATGTGCATCTCAAAGAATGGGTTGGAGTGCAATAAGTCTAGCAACTTACAACTTTATGTCTGTAATGTATGTGACACATTACAGACATGTTTAATGTTGAATAAAAAGCTTTGGAAGATAAAGGGTTGGTAAAGTGGTCAGGGAATAAAAAAAACAAACTACAAATTTATTTTATTTTCCAAGACAGCAGATGTTGGCTATAAGCAATATTTCCAATAAAACTTTGCTTAGATGGAAAAAGTAGTTTTATTTATTTTTATGGCCTGGATAGACTACTGATTATCTGGGGTATATGTTTGCCACAAAGCCAAAGAAATTAATATGTTTTAATAATTTCTTTTCCTGTTGCAAGTTTTATTATTATTTAGCATTTTTCCAATATTATCAGACATCCCATGTTTTCCTAATACTGTGCAGCCCTCAACAAGCGGTCCAAATCAACCTGGCTGTAAAATAAATCCCCAAGAATCTGTCTAGTTTAGCAACAGCTGCTAGTGAGTCTTTCACTTTGCTGTGGAGCAATCTGATGGACTCTTCTTTGCAGAATTACGGGCTGTTCAAGCATGAACAGCCCGTTTAAGGGCCAAGTCACAGAATATCAACCAAATTAACTCCAGACTTTGACTAGGCCATTCCAAAACTCAAATTTTAAGGGGCTGTTTTTAAGCCATTCATTTGTGAATTTGCTGAAGGGCTTTGGATCCTTGTCCTCTCACATAAACAAAGTCCACCTGAAATCATGCCATCCAAGTCCTGAAATTGCAAAGCAATAAAACAATCTCACTACCGCCACTGTGTATCATCAGTATCATGTTCTGTTTTCCGTAATGCTGTGTTACGAGGTTTTACTCATGCCTTCCAGGAAGTTCTCCTTGTGTCTCATGACTCAATGACATATTTTCCCAAAGTCTTGGAGGGTCATCAATGCCTTGTTTCCACTGAACGGTTCGGTTCGGTACAGTACGCTATTTTATGGTATTCAGGAGAGCTTCCTGCTGGCATTTGGCAGCAGGAAGCTCAGGGGAGGCGGTGTTAAACCCAAATGCCTACCACACTAGTGTGTCTACCACTTGCTGCAAGCAATGACGTTTTTGTTTTTTGTCTCCCAGTCAATGAAGTGTGTAGTGTCACGCCAGTAGCTCCATCCTAACTGTACTGTACCATCCTGTTATCCTGTGGACTTACAAACCAAAGTGAGCTCAGGAATGGTACGATTTACAATATAGTTTTCTGGCTTATCTCTAACTATGGTTCTGTCTCATCTCAAAACTTTACCATGAAAGAACTAAACTGCCTGATGACTTAAAAATATTTGTATTTTTCTACTTTTGTTGAAACTGCAGCAAAAATCATTTTAAATTTAATAAATAGTACAAAGCCTCTGAGTAGTGTTGGAAGCTACTAATTTATATATGCAGTGTTTTTAGCTCTATTTGGCTTTAAACAGGGTGACTTCAGACCCGGAGAACCACTCTGTTTTGCATCTATAAGAGGATTTTGTTTCTGTAACCAAATATCAAAATCAAGAAAGAGGGACTAGACCTCATTAATGTAAGGCGTCAACATGTAGATGGGGTGTTAAATGCTGCCGTTCACTTTATTCCACCACTTTCTCCTGTCTGTGTCCAGGCCTTCATTGCAGACAGTGCGATGTAATCCAATGATGCAGCCTCCATCTGTTTTCTGCCTCCATTACTCTCATCTTCCCCTTCTCATCTCCTTCCTGTTTTAGATTCGCCTTGTGGAGTCTTACTGCCTCTCTCTCCATTTAGCTCTCCCTTTCAAGCTGCACACTCTTACCTCCATTAACTTTATTTGCTCTCATGTCGACATGGGGTTATGCATGTGTGTTCACATAGGCGTAATTACAAATGAGGCGGAGCTGCGTTATTGACAATAAAATGGTAATTTTGGTACACAGATCCCTGCATGGAACCAAAAATGACTCCTTTCCGCATTGAGGTCTGCTGCAGTAAACCAACCAGTACTAATTTATTGCAAAATAATTCTCAAATCATTGGACTGTTCGACTAACTTTCAAAGTGTTGAAAGATTAGATTTTTGGATGTAAAATGTGCCAAACCACACTTGGAGTTTTTGTCTAAATGTTCTGTTAACTTATTATTAACATATGACACACAACAGGTTTTAAAGTCTTAGTTAAAAATATATATTTCTTAACTAATTGGAAAGTTAACTGAATATATTTTAAAGTTAGTTGGATCTGACAAATACATTCCATCCTCAGTATCAATTGTGTGCAATCGCATAAGGCAGCTCCAACGCATCATTTGGCAGGATATTGAATTTCAAGTCATTTCAAGTAGGTTCTGGATGCAAATTATATTTTTGGCCTGTTAGACAGAATTATTTTAAGTGTATGAGATGCTAAATATCACAAAGTGGCAGAGATGTTTTAACTTTAGAAAATAGTCAGAAAGGGTGGGTTAGTCATCTTGATATTGTCATTGTAATCTTGCAGCTCTATTTTCAGCCTATTTTTGTTCGTCCACAAACAAAAAATACAAATATAAGAAAATAATTCACTCAACTATTGATACCCTGATGTTGGGTTAGTTTCTGTGACCTGTGCAGCAACCAATATATAAAAAAAAATTATGACCTTTCTGTATCATTGATTTGCAAAATTAGGTTGACTTTGCCTTTTCTGTCATTCTAACAACTCTAGAATAACAATCTGCATATTTTTCTACCTTTACAACATTCACAGATAAAAAAGAGACTGGATCGGCTGTTGCAGCTCTATCTCTGTCTGTGTTTTGAGTGCAAAAGAGGCAGAGCTTTCGAAAATAATGAGCATATCTTGGCTACAAGCTGCAGAATTATCAGCAACACAATAATCTCATGTTAAAGTCGACAATGGAACTAAGTAGGCATGGTTTCACTGAAGACTGTTGCTCCATCAGATATGTCTTTAGAAACAAAAGTCTGTCCTGTCAAAACCAGAGTAGGGACAAAATATCTGTGACCGTCAGCGAAAATGGAGCCTGCAGCGTCAACATTATTAGTGATCGAGTTAAGCCGGAGACAATCACAATAGTAATGTAGATCGTGTCGTTCTGACGAAAACAGTGTGTTATTTTATCACTCTTAAAAACCACTAAGTTTTGGAGCATAGCATTGGGTTCAATGCAGTGTTGAACTGACAGCTCTTTATCAGGAAATACTTTTTCTATAATGATTCTGGACAAAAAAAGTCCTAATTGGGATATCGTTAGATAGCGTTGCAATCCTGTTGGTGATTCTATAACTTGACAGAAGTCACCAAAGAATTTCTAGAGCAAGATTATTAACTCCGTTTTGTGATATTAAAAAACCGACAGTGATGAAGGTTGGACTTAGTGGGAAATATTTGTGGATGTAGTGGGAAAAAAATCTAAGCGGCACAATGACCTATTTAAACTGTGTAAGGTGAGTAGACTGCAGCATGAAGAGACGGTCAGCTTATGACTCTATCCAACAAAATGCCTCAAAAAGGACTTTACAAATTATTCAAAAAGCCTGTAAAAATTATGATCAAAACATCTTTTTAGACCCTTATGATGACAGTATGTCTTTTTGTAACGTTTGTTAATATTTTTGTTGGCTGAACCATTACATGTTTCGACAATTTTTCCCTCTGGTTTTGGATGAGGTGCATATACAAGCAGCTTTGTCTTTACTTTTGGACAATTATTTTGATGCGTAATCAAGGCATTGCCTTTGCAAGCTGAACTAACTTATACGCATCTAAAAAGCTCAGGTAATCCCTGAACTACTATCCTAGATCCCAGAAGAGTTGAAAATGAGCTTTTTGGATGCAGAACTGGTCCAATGAGCAGAGAGAGAAGGAGGACGTTCAGACCGTCTTTGGGCATAAGATTAAAGTTTTATGTAGTTTTTTTCTGTTTTATTTCTGTGACATCTACAAAAGCAGTTGTTTTCTTGACTTACCTGCTAATACTTTTGTCGAATTACATTTATAGTGGGAGAATTACACCGGATGATCATTTTCAGGCAGAGGGATAATGTTTGTATCACCGTTAGACTGTGGTGACACATGGCTACCTCAGTAAGTGCTAACAATCTATCTGTTATTGCAGCTTGTAGCCTGACACTCGAGAAGGGCTCAATTCAGTCCCAATAAGAGGAAATGGATTTAAATTGTGCTCTGCAGGCATCAAAAGCACATTTTCCTCACTTCCCTACCTCATTCGCCACCCACGCACTGGGGCAGCTAATTATAGCCGCTCCAGTCACACCTAACGAGCTGAATCAGTTCGAGCACAGAATCAATGTGGGAGAGAGTGATTCTATTAAGCACTTCATGTTGGAAAAGGTGTGTGAAAACAGTGTGTACAGTGGACAGATGGAGAACTATGTGCAAAGAGGGGATTTGAAGTACACCTGCTATCAAAACCCAATTCATCAGTAGTTGTAGTTTGTAATTTGTGAAGTTGAAAGCTAATTGAATGTTTTCTACGCTTTTAGTATGAGGAAATATGTTCAAAGCAACTCAGCAAGCATGTTTATGCATAGCAGATGCATTTTATGGCAAAAATTAGTCTGTTTGCAAGAAGAGTAGATCTGCTGTTTGCACAGACTTGTTAAGAGCTTTCTGAACCTAAAATAAGAACCTGGACTTAAGGATCCAACCCTGACTGCTGTACTCTGTTTAATAAGCTAACTGGTGGTTCAGGCTTTAGATGCTCTGAAATAAATTTGGTACTATAATTTGTTCCATCTAAATTCAGGGGCATTGGGACAGATTCTTCTTATTGCTTGTGGGGCAGTTTGGGAAAAAAACAAGAACTGACTCCCCTGAGATTTGGCTTTGTAGATTGTTCTTCTGTTCTTTACATTATCCTCAGGAAGACTGATTGATCATTGATCACTTGAGGCTTGACTGAGGCAACTCTTACAGAATAATAGAAACCATCTTGTGACGGAAAGTAAGATTCCAAAACAGATTCTCCCAAAAGAAAAATGAAATCATAGTGAAGACTTGGAAACCTTCTGGTTTCAGACCAATCAGGCTAGTTAGCTAGCAGCTACAACGCTTTCACTTAATGCATCAAACTCGTAATCCATTGAAATGATTTGCCAATGTTTGGTGATAATTGAAGCAGATCTTTACTTTAACTCCAAAGTTAAACCGTTGCTAGGGCAGGTGTTGCACCACTTTCTTTTACTTCCAAAGCTGAAGAACCCATTCTGGGACCAAAACTGGTTCTCTAGTAGCTACCCAGTCCTTGCTAGGTCAGAAGAAGGAAACCATTGCCCCTTTTGCACTATAACCTTCAGTGTAGGAATTGAAGGTAAAAAGGGGGGAAATGTGTTCAAACTTCAGAGTATCGGCTAAAAGACGAGCTGCAGCATTTTACCGTCACTGGAGACGAGCTGGATGAAGCACTGTCCTCTACATTAGGTACATTACGGTAATCTAACCAAGTGATAACTAATGCATGGATTACTCCTTCAAAGTGCTGCTTGGAAAGAATTGGCTTTATTTTAACCAACTACTTCAACTTGGAAAATTTTAAATTACCAACTCCAGTAATCTGATCTGTCAAATTCAAGATTAGGGTCCATTTAAAACCCCAGATTTGTGACAACCAGCTTATTAAACCTGTCCAAGGAATCTTAAACACTTTAGGTGTCACAGTGGAGTTACCAAAATCCGTCACTTTAGTCTTAATAAATTTAAAAAAGTCAAGTCTGACTCAGCACACTTGAAACTTCAGCAAAATACGCACTACTACGTTGCAATTACTAATGGTTTATAACTGAGTAGAGCTGTGCTGTCTGGGCTTTATAATGAAAAGACATATTTTTGATCTTGCTTTTTTAAGACATTTTCTGCTGCCAAAGTGTTTAGTACAACACTTTGTCCTTCAAGTTAAGAATTATACTTGTGGAAGTTTCTTAATAAGTTCTAGAACAGTCGCTACATTTTATTATTTAAAAAAAAATTGTAATAGACTTGGTTTTGCGATCGTCGTTTGACTATAAACTAGAGTTGTCCTTGTCGGTGCAAATTCAACTCTTGCTTCTATTTTCGTATACGTTTATTTATATTGTTGGCACTGCTGTTGCTTTGAGACGCAGCTCTGATGCTAAGTGACCCCACACCGCATCCTGTTTTCCCTCCCTGAGGGACCTGGCACCGTAAGTGCCAACACGAATAATTTGACTCCTGTCTTGGGGCAGATTTTTGTCTAACTGGCTGCATTGTTGCAGACTCGTGATGAAATTGTTGGCTGGATACTTGCAGGTGTGAAAGATATTTAGTTAAAAACGTGGAGAGAAGGAAGATGGGGAAGATGTCACCAGACGGGTTTCTTGAGGTGACGTGTAATCTCCTACACCTGCTATTTGTTACATTTCCTGTCCCGCACTCATAAAGTTTAGGATAATTTCTGTCTCACATGCTGCTCACCGCTTCACTCTCTGCTCTGCTCTGTCAGCTCGATCAATCCACTTGGAGACAGAGCTTTAAAGAGGAAATAAGAGAGGAGATGTATGGGTGGGGACAAAGGTGGAGGTAAGAGTCAGAGGTTATACAGTGCCTTGCAAAAGTATTCACAACTTTTAAATTTTTTTTTTTTTTTTTTTTTTTACGTTTTTAAATAAAATGTAATTCAACCAATTGCCTTCACCAACTTAGCAATTAGTCTGTGTGTGTGTGTGTAATTTAAACTGAGTAAGCAGCTGTTCTGTGAATTCCTCTGAGATTTTTTAGAGAACTTAAAGCAACTAACATCATCATGAAGATCAAAAAACACATCAGACAGGCCGGGGAGGATGTTGTGGGGTAGTTTAAATGAGAGTTGGGGTATAAAACTGTCATTGGTGAGTAATCAGAGAAAAACAAAATCTGCTCCTGCAGAAACTAAGCTTATTTCATCACAAAAACACAAAAAATAAAATTTAAGCTAACAATCCACTAAACTTCTTTTTTTAAACGGCTCATCAAACCTCCATTTCAGTTTTAACTCGTGACACCAGGGTTTCCTCCAGTGTATTATAAGACTGGCGGGCACCAGGCTTAACTTGTGCCCCCACCAGGCTAAGCACTGCTTATTTATTTAAGTCTTTTAAAAATGTTTGCATTTTTTAAGACTTTATAGTTGGTGTGCAGGTATTAATCTTTCAATAACATAATTATCAAGTGATATTTTCAACATTTCTGTCAACTTTCAACATTTTTTAACTCAAAAACACAACGGGCTGCTGGATGAATGATTGCCGAGCGCCCCAACCACCGGGCTTAGCTAGTTTTCCGGGGGAAACCTTGGACAGAATGATCAAATCCAGCTAACTACTATACTTTAAACTTGGAATATTCACTCCGAGCATCCAATTAAAGTCAAGATAGAAGTATAGCAATAAATTTGTGTTTCATCTCATACTGTCAGTCTGTTGCTGTGCTTTTATCTTTATGTGATATACTTGCAGCAAGTGCTTTATAGTTGACTTCTAGACTTTCAGTTAGATGTTAAAACCAGACACCCTTAAAAACCTGCAGCTGTAAGTTGTGTGGTTCTGCAAAGTGTTAATGCATATACACCACACACTTTTCAGACTTTAAGGTATACGTATCATTAATGTGTATTTCACAATTATACACTACTTTGCATTGGTCTGTTACATAAAATCCCCAAGAAATCAAAGTTTGAGGATGTAACATGCTAAAATGTAAAAGGAACTGTATATTGGGGAAAACAAAGTTAAGAAAAGGAGAACGATTACAAGAGAACGAAAGGAAGATGCTCTACCAGTCTTTTTTTTTTTAAGTGACTGCTTTTATTAGCTGCTTCGTGGGGGTTATTTTCGTGACGGTGAACAGCTGGTTGAGCGGTCCCATTGATTCTGCCTCACAGCGTTGCCCTTGACGATCAGCAGATACAGGAGAAAAATCTAAAGCCTTTGTGTCCAGCTCGCCATCAAATATCACCTTGTGGTTCAACTGTGCTGAAAAGAGATGAGTGTGCATGAGAGAAGGAGCGAGTGGTAGTGATTGAGGGAATGGAGGCTCATGTGTGAGGTAAATAGAGGGATAGATGCTGACAGACTTGACTGAGAGGAGAGAAGGACACTGGTGTCATCCCATCTGCTTTTCTTTCCCAACTCATCATCTCCTTTTTTTTGTCTTCCCACGAAGTGAAACAGGAAACAAACACTCCTTCGTCTTTATCAGGGATGAAACCCAACGTCTTCACTCTTAAACTGTGTGACACAAGCTTTATTTTTTTGCCTCTCTGTCATTGATGCACACATTGCATCAGCACCGACGCGCTGCTGATGTTGGAGCCGAGTCAGTTGGCAGGGGAACCGTCTAGAAGCATCGTTCTCATCTAAATTATTCACATATTCTCCTCCGGCTGCATTACAATGCTGAGATCGTGCGTGTGGACGGAGAAGGAAGCATATCACACCAGCTATGCTTGTGTATTTGAGTGCGCTGTAAACACTGTGTGCGTGTCTAATGTGCAGCACTTACCCTCCGATGGATATGGAGCAGTTCTAATGCGTTCCTTTGGTCCAGGCCTCCGGCTGCACATTTGGTTGGAAACCTGACACTGTTTACCAAACAGGAAGGTTATTAATACTTTACCAGACGTCATCCTGAAGCACATCCTTATTCCTTCCTTGACAAAAAAAAAAAAATCTTCTTCTCATGATAAAATATTAACACCTATGCATGTTACACCTATGCATGGTGGGCGATATGGATTTATTTTATCGCAATATTTACCGGTACTTTTGTGATAACAATAAAAGTGACAATAAGAATTATTTGTTAGATCGTTTTTAGGTAACTGTGTAACTGTGTGTCCGAGCAATTACAGCCCCACAAACACACGCTTAAAAAAACATTCCCATTTGTAACACCCTTCTTTACGATATCAGTCGCATAAAGAAGTGTGATTTGTGTTACTAAGCTATGCATGATAACTGTATTTTAAAATTTATTGAAAGTACAGGAAAATCAATAAAATAAAATAGAAAAAATAGAAAATACAGTTATCAAATTTATTGGCTTTCATTGAACAAATGGTGTAGAAAATAATAAAACTATCAATCCTGACAATGTGAACAGTTTGGGGGATTTTAAGTCGTCATTAATTGGAATTAATTGGAATTTATTGTGACAACGATAAGTCAAAGCTCTTACCATAAGAAATTTATCACGATAAATGATAAACAACACGATAAATGCCTATCCTGTATTGCAGTTTTGAATATCAGGGTGGATGTTGTGTTGCATAAGGAAACATGTAACAGTTAATATTTGTTTGCTCCCACAGCAAAAGCCCACCCAGCAGTCCCTGGCCTCCTCCCTGTGCAGAGAGTCCCACTGGAAGTGCCTCCTCCTGACGCTGCTGATGTACGGCTGTTTCGCCACGCTGGCCTGGTGCGCTCTCTGCCGAGTGCCCGTCCTCGGCTCTTCCTCCTCCATGCCTCTTGGTGGCGCCGACGACGCCACATCCGCCGCCTACTATAATGACATCCTCCACCTGGAGAGCCCGTGCTCCAGCGGCTACGTCTACATCCCGCTGGCCTTCCTGGCGATGCTGTACGTGGTTTACCTGGTGGAGTGCTGGCACTGCTTCTCTAAGACGGCCATGTTGGCTCACGCTGAATTCCAGGTATCTGACATGTAACTGCATTGTTTTTGGTTCCTCTAATGCATTTTTAAGACCATAGGAGACAAATCTTTCCGAGCGGCTGCCCCTCAGATTGTAGGATGCTTTCATGTTATTTCTACTGATTCTTTAAGAAAATGTTTGAGTCATTTATTCAGACTGGCTTTTAACTACTGTAGTTTTATGCTGCATGATGTTATATGTAATCTGTTTTTGTCTTCTGTGTTAGCACTTTGTGGTAATAAAGACCACGCATTCCTACCAGAATACTCCGACTAAAATAAGGAGTTCAGCTAAAGTACACATAAATTATCAATGCATCATTCTCTTTCCTACAGAAAGCTCACTGTTTCTCCAGGAGAGAATATGTAGACATTTACTCCATCATTTCTGGAAAAATGATTGCCTCATCAAGTAGAAAATGACTTGACCTGACTCAGCCTGGCTGTTGTGTTCTGTAATGAAAAAACTTCCTACTGTAAAATGATTTAGTTGCTTCCAGCAAAAAAAAACAAAAAACAACAATCATTGTGATATAATTAAACTTTGTCTTGTCCGCTGTGGCTATTGTACCGAAACAATAGTTGTCTTGTTCCTGCTGGTCTGTTTTTTTAGGAAGTTGTTTCAGTTTAACCTTTTTCTAGGAAGTGTATGAGCGGGTGCAGAGACTCCAGCAGGCCACTCCATGTATTTGGTGGAAGGCCATCAGCTACCACTACGTGAGGAGGACCAGGCAGGTGACCAGATACCGCAATGGAGATGCATACACCACCACACAGGTGAGCGGGCTCTTTCTTTATTCATTGCTTTTCTGTCAAATTTATAACAACAAGTATAAGTATAGAAATTTCTCATGTCAATATGATTCGATGAATTAGCATTTTCCTTCAGCTGTCGGGAGATCAGACATGGAGAGCACCATCTGTCTCATCTCTTCATGCCCAACCAGCAGGCAGAGTTACCTTAGCAAGCTATGTAAATCCTTGGTTAGCAGCGTCTCCATCAACGTAATGTCATAGTCTCCATGGCAACCACTTTCTACACGGGCCAGTAGGTGCCCAGTTTAAAGTGTAGTGCAGAACAGATTACAGGATTTGTAACAGGGCAGGATGCTAACATGTCGCTCCATTAGCCAATCCAGCAGAGTCACTAGCTATCTTTTCATCTAATATTATTGAGAATTTTGAGCAAACCTTTAAAATGACGCAGAAAAGAAAATTCAAAGATTGTGTTTTCAGCTAAAGTACATATAAATCACTAATCTTTTTGTTTGCCCTACTAAAAGTTTAGTGTTTGTCCAGGGAAGCGTATGTACATTTCCATAGGTAATATTATGTTTCCATGTAATTGTGACGTCAATTTTAAGCAAACTTTTACAATGTTGCAAAAAAGAGAAAAAAAAATCTTATAAGTTGTAATTGTTCTGTCATGTCAACTAGCATCAGCAAAGTTACATGCTGTCCAGAGAGGTAAATAAAGAAATGCAATTGTAATTCTAACAGCACAAACAAGCTGATCAGTCAAGTACGGTAAATGTTTGCTATGTCAGGACTTGTTCTGAAAATATGTTTCTATTCCCATTTCTTTAGTTCATTAACTCTTTCGAAAAAGTTTCCATGAACGGAAAAATTGTTGATGCACATCTTGAAGCTGCATTACTTCAAGATGTGCATAAGAAAACATTGATGGAAGCACAGCAATAGAGTCATAAAAAAACACAGCAGTCGTTCAGGTTGTGCACTTGAAGAAGTAAATTATATTTATTGTTATCTAAGGCGTTAAACATTAACAAAAACATTTGTTTTACTGAAACAAGAATGGCTCAACTGAACAAGGCCTTGCATTTGTTTTACATCTATTTTGCTTATTTAAGCAAATAAAGAGAAGCAATTTTGTTTCTCTCTTTTTTTTAACCTTTCACCTTCCCTCAGGTCTACCATGAACGAGTGAACACTCATGCCTCCAGTTCAGAGTTTGACTACGCCCGCTACGGCGTCAAAGATGTGTCAAAAGAGCTGCTCGCCCTGGAGCGCCACCCTGCTGTTCGCCTCCGCTTCACCAAGTGTTTCAGGTACCAACAGACTTCTAAAGTACTAACAAATCTGCTCTGTAGTTGGTTGAATTAGAATTTAGTTTGATAGTGAAGCTGATCTTTACTTGATTTTTGTTTTAATTTATTACATTCCTGTGCTTTAGCTTCTCCAGTGCTCGAGCTGAAGCTGCTTACCTCACTCAGGTAAGAAGAAAAAAGAAAGTGTGCTAAACTCTTCTTCATAGCTGCTTATAAAGTGCCTTGCAGCAGCAAAGTAGGTATTTTATTTGGTGTTTATGAGCGAGACCAACAACAAATAGTACATAATTGTAAACAGGAAGGAAAAGTTACATGGTTTTCAAGATATTTTATTAAGAAAAGTGTATTGTGTGCAAACTGAAATCTTAGACAAGGTCGACTACCTCCCAAAAGTGCAGAAAACATGAAAGATGGGGCTCTGCTTGGGTGAGACCAAAGTTTTAGTTTTTGTCTATGTGCAAGATACTATGCACTGCATAATGTGAACACGTTGGTGGCAGATTCAGGCTGTTGTGATGCTGTTTTTCAGCTAGTAAGGCTTGATGGTTGAAGCCAAATTTTGATAAATCCTGAAAAACCTCTTGTAGGCTGGAAAAGGCTTCAGACTGAGGCGCAGGTTCACGTTCTACCAGAACAATGACCCTAAACATAGAGATAGAGCTTTAATGAAATGATTTAGATCAAAGCATTATGGTGTCAGAACGGCCTTGTCAAAGTCCAGAGCTACATCCAGTGGATAATCATGGCTATTTATTAAAGAATTACATTTATAGTGCAAAGAAATTACAGACAAGATGACTGATCTGGATTTTTTTTTAGGGGTATCAGTAAAAACATATATCCTTTGCTTCAGACTTTATTAATTTTGTACCGTTTTGCATTGGTCTATCACATAACATCTCAATAAAACAGATGAATTGTGACGTTTTAATGTAAAAAAGTAGATTCCTTTTCACTGCAAAAACAAAATATCTTGCCAAATATATTTGTGTAGTTTCTATTGCTGATATTAATAATAATAATAGGTTATTTTTAGTGCCCTTTGTATCTTGAAATCTCAAGATCTAAAATATCTCTGGCAGTGGTGGGATTTGAACCCACGCCCCCGAAGAGACTGGAGCCTTAATCCAGCGCCTTAGACCGCTCGGCCACGCTACCTCACACCAAAATAGAACCTACCATGTCTTAAATTAAATAATTTGTCAGTGGAACTACTACCTTTTCACACTTACTGAGGGATTTTTGACTTAAAACAAAGTTCTTGTATCTTGCTGAAGAGTTATTTGTAAGTTAGTTTTGTTTTATTTTAAATGTACTAAGATATTTGCTCTAGAAGCTAGACCAAAAATACTTTGCAGTAAAGAGCTGTGTAAAGATTTATTTACTATCCATTAGTAGTTTGATTTGTTTGTACAAATTACAGGTACTTAAGCTAGAGGGCAAAAGTATTTTAAAGGTTTTAGTTTTTAACTGTACAGTTGTCATGATTTTGAAACTATGAAAGTAATTCAAAATAATTGAAGTTTAGGATTTTTATTGGATGAAAAGCTCACAAAATTTGTAACTGAATGTTTTTTTTTAAAATTATTTTTAATTTCTCTGTGATTTAAGCGAGCACGGTTCTTTGGGGAAAATGAAGGGCTGGACGACTACATGGAGGCCCGGGAGGGAATGCACCTAAAAAACGTGGATTTCCGGGAGCACATCCTGGCCTTCCCAGATCCGGCCCGTCAGCCGTGGTTCTCTCGCCACCTGGTGTTCTGGCTGGCCTCGGCTTTCCTCCTGTCATGGCCGCTGCGGGTCGTGTCAGAATACCGCACGGCGTACGTGCACTACCACGTGGAGAAGCTGTTCGGCGAGGAGGAGGACGCCGGCGGCGGCGGAGTCGTCGTGGGAGGACAGGGTGGAGGCGGACGAGGCGCTGCGGTGGAAGGAGGGACTGAGAACGGAATCGGGACGGGATTCGGGCTGAACGGGACCAGCTACAGGGCCATCTCCCGCGTCAACACAGTGGACATGACAGAACTGGAGTGGCACATCCGCTGCAACCAGCAGATGGTGCCCAGCTACTCCGAGGCCCTCCTGATGGACCTGGACTCCAGTGGAAGCACAAACCCCACAGCCTCCACGCCCATCTCTGGACCCCCAGGGGTCACCCCCACCCAAGCCCCCCACCCGCCACCTCTGACTCTGCCTGTGGTGTTCAACTCCGCCTACCTCCTGCAGAGCTGCCCCAGGTGCAGGAGAACCACATCAAGTTCCAGTCTTCCCTCCAGGCTGAGGGCTCCGATGGGGACCACTGCCCTCCTCAACGCCACCGTTGCTGGGATCCGGGCAGCGGCGCCGGGCAGTGGAGGCATAGGAGGAAGGCTGGTGCTCAGTCGCAGCGGGTTCTCTCTGGGGAGACTCGGAGGTGGGCGACAGAACAACTTGTTTCATTCAAGAAGCATAGGAGGAGGACTGGGAGGCAGCAGGGAGGATGGAGGAGGGAGCGGAGGCGGAGGAAGCAGTGGTGGCGGAGGGAGCGGAGGATTCTTAGGAATAGGCTCCAGACAGAACAATGAGGAGACCAGGGGGGTGCTGGAAGGAGAAGGCGAGGAGGAGGAGGAAGAGGAACAGGTGAGGAGACGGGAAAACGGGGGAAGAGAGAGAGACGAGGAGGCAGAGCAGGGAGGAGAAGGTGGAGGAGGAGGAGGAGGAGGAGGAGAAAGTAGGGAGGCTGAGAGGGATCGACCTCCCTCCTACCAGGACGCCTTCTTCTTCCCTGTCCTCATCATACATGGAGAGGAGAGCTGCCATGCTGGCGATGACATGTGAGACAGAAAACGCATCAAGAGCAGGTCGGTTTGAGCAGGAGCTGAAAGAAAACGCTGCGCACACAGGAAGGAGCAGGTTCAGTCAGAGCAAAGAGAGAAAGATGCTGTGGTCTGCTGCAGGTAGAACCAGAGGCCCGGAAGAGGGAGGATAAACAGACAAACGGAGGGAGGGGGTGAGCTCACGCAGTGCATCCTGTCAACCATCAGTTAACACACAAGTTCAGGAGATCAGAGTTGTTCCAGAGTGCAGGCACGAGATAAGACCGAGAGCAAGTAAATCCTTAAAATTGCATGCTTTACTGAAAGGAGGTGAGGATGACGGAAGGCTTAGAAATGTGTGTTTCCAGATATATCTATGCAGGAGCTGGAGTGGGGGGGCTAACAGTGCTAAAGATAGCCACTGAACAATAGAGAAAGTATATTCTTTTTACAAAAGAAACAGCATTAGAGGAACTGGGAGTGGATATCTGAGAGGCCTGAAGCATCGATTAAACGATGATTGTGATACAGCGAGATGAGCTAACAATATTTATTATTTTAAACCACAAAAAGCCAAAGGAGGTAAGAGAAAAAAATCAGAGGAAGTAGAAAACACAATGCAAGTTATTAAACTACAGATGATTCTGATTATTTAGAGCTAATAAACCATATTGTTCCATTTCAAATCATGGATAAAATCATTTTTATGACTATGAACAGCACCTGACCAGCTCCTCTTATAGTAATCTGTGCCAATGAAAGACGAGTTACATTGATTTCCTCCTCGTCTCGTCATGCTGTCTTACTTCACCATTAGCTTCCCGACCACTCAATCCATTACTGCTTTGGAGGAGGAGATTAAAGAGAACGCCATAAAAAGTGGAGCAGTCGTTGCCTCTTCAACTCAGCCCCTCTTTGCTCTAGCCATCTTCTGCCATGTTATCACCTTTTCTCATTCACCCCTTTCCTCCCAGAACGTCATTTTAGGATGCCTCTGGTTTGGTTTATTTGAAGAATATACAACTTCAGTTCAGGCTTGTAGCTCTCAGTAGTTATTTTTATTTCCTTATCTTAAATACACAGCCGAGAACGCAGCTGAAATTCCTCAAAGATGTATAATGTTATGCGTAACACAATAACCACCCAAGACGAAAGTAGTGATGGCACAGATTTCCACTGGAGTGTGGCATCATGACGTCAAGAGTTATGTTTTTTTTCAAATTTTCCTTGCTTTCACTGAACAATGTACATTGGAGACCTAGCAGACTGGCACTCTACGCAGACATTGTGGTGAACTCCAATTTTACTGTAATTAGACTATGAAAAAATTTGATTTTTTTTTTTTTTTTTTTTACAAAAACTGTTATTCAAGAGACTTTTATTCTAACAGCATTCAGGTAGACGTTATAATTTCTGCTCCAGTTCTGACCCACATTGTTGGACAGATGCACTCACATTTTTCCCAATAGCTGTGTCAGCAGAATACTGCTGAAATATTTAACCTGATATTTCCCACTCGTAGTTTTTTATTATTATTTCAACTTGAAAGGTTATAGTGAAGCAGAACTAAAAACAGAAAGCCTTTTATGGCTTAAACCTAATCTAGGTAAGTTTCCATTTTTTATATTAGTTCTGTTATGATCTGTAGTATTTTTCCAATGATAAATCTGTATAATATGAACTGAAAACATCCAGAGAAGCGTCTCTCTTGTTAGCATATATATCTAAATATGTTTAGGCATGAAATATCCCTCCCTTTTCTAAGGCCGACATGTTGGACTGCATTGGAAGCTGTCAAGTTATGCTGGCGTTGTTGATTTTTAAAAAGAAGAAGAAGAAGAAATTGCTGAGAATAATAAAATAACTCCCCGGTTTTATACTGTGTATCATTTTCGGCCATGTAGAAACATGCTTTGGGTAGGTTTAGGTCGAGCTGCTACCTCCTCCTGCTTATGGAGAAACAAATCCTTAATATTTCCTTAATGTGACGTGTCAAGACTTTTGCAGGCATAGAAATGCATGGAAACACGCTTACTAGCAAGGTAGCATATTATAGCTACAATCAGCAAAAATATCAAACAGTAGTGATCAATTGGGATTCAGCGCCAACACAGGGACACAGACAGGAATCCTGGGGGATTCAGAGTTTTGTCCTACTTTCTGAGTTTGTTTTCTTGGAAAATGAACCCAGGAAAGGCCGTCTGCACAGACCGCCATCTGTGCTTTCTTTGTATTTACTCTACAAAGCACACTAAACCTGCTAACGTAGCAACAAGAATTAGTTAGGTAAGCTTATCCTGACCGTTCCTGCTGCCTCTGCTTACTTTTTACACATTCATGAAAAAGCACATAAAAAAAAAAAAAAAACAAAGCTGTGTGAAGAGGACAAATAAATAAGGGTACTGACTGTTCTCTCAGTGCAACTTTCTGGGAAAGTGGAGCGGAGACCGCTGGCCTGGTTAGATGTAGGGGACACATCCTGACACACTTTCCCATCCGCTGAATCTGGTTCATGGTTCTAGCCATATTGGAAAAAAAGACATAAAAAAACAAGCTGAAGTGGGGACAAGGAAGGAAGCTGAACTCAAGGAGACCGACGGAAAGTTAACAGTAACCAGGACAAGACTTTCTGAGCAACTAAAGAGCTGGACAAAACTGAAAATGTGACGACATTAAAGGCAGTTATTTTTACAACATTAATCACTACTTCAGTCTCTGGACTTCTGTGTCTATCATAACCAGAAAGAAGCACTATAAAAAGCACTCAACGCCCTGCTGCGTTCATTTGTTTAGGACAACGTGTTGCTTTCACTGCTCTGTTCATCACACGCAGCTGAAACCTGTAAATGTAATGGACCCTCAACGCAGGAAAACTCACCTCCTTCTGTAAATTGCTGCTCACACATCATCTTCATATTTGTGGTTGTTTAATTAAAACACAAATGCCTTTGTAAAGTTTATTTCTTTTTGTAAAAATTACTGTTTTGGTCCACTGCTTATTTGTTCATTTCTGTGTGTTGAAACGTGTTTAGCACTTCTTGCTGAATATTTATACGCAGTTTTATTATCTTACGTGTCGCTCCAGATGTGCCAAGAGGATTCTTTGCCCATGATGTCTTACACAAACATACGCACCATCATGCCTGTTTGCATGCTTAATCACTGCAGTAAAATAGCAAATATATCAGCCTTTTTTCTTACCTGAATGGAAATACGGCAACCCTAGACATGTAATCATCTCCCTCCCCACACACACACACACACACACACATGCTCCTCAAGCATGGCGTTGTGCAGATGAGGTTGCCTTTAGGTTGCCAACATCTTTTGCTCAGGTTCTTCAGTTAATGTATCCTCTTCTGCAAATTCATCAACACGCCAAAGCAAAAAAAAGCAACAACAAAAAAGCAAAGTGTGAGTGCATACAGATGTAAACAGGTTGTTTTCAATAGTCTGGCCTAAGCAGTAGATTTACAGCAGTACATTTATAATACAGAAAGAAAACACATAAATAGTTAAATCATATATGTACAGAGAGCACTTATCAGATGGCCGGTGTTTCTAACATGCATCGTTTTGTTGTCTTTGTTTATGTTATGTATTTGGCCACAGTTTGTGTGTAAATCCAACCAGAATGTTTTTAACATGTTCTAATGTCTTTGGCTTAATTTGAAAGCTGACGTTTTTGTCCACTAGAGGGCAGCAAAGCCTTAATGATTGTGACGACACTGGCATTATAATGTATTTAGAGAGCAAAGCGAGGGTGAAATAGACCAGGAAGGAAACAGCATAGAGACTGAAGTATGTTTAACATCTGCACTTGTACCTGTCAGTGATGTCACACCAGGTGTGTTCAGTGGCTGGAAAACCACTGGTCGACTGGGTTGTTAGTGAGGTTTTTGTCCTCTTTACTGGTCTTACTTTTTTTAACATAAAATTGCTAAAACAAAATTCCTGATTTAGAGATTTTCACTGAACTTTTTACCAGAAATTAATGGATACTTTCTTGGTACCTACCAGGATTTACTTTTCTTTTTTTAAACTTTCTGGACTTTAAGTGGTACTTTGAAGAGATTACTTGGTACTTTCCAAAACTTCCTTGGACTTCACCTGTTATTTTTCAGCTAAAGTATCGCCAGGTATATTCAGAAAACAACAAGTAATTTCCTTTAACTTGTTTATGAGGTATTTTGTGGAACTTGCCAAAGACTTTCCTTTAACTTTCCAGAAAGAGATTGCTGCGGTCCTTACCAGGAGGTTTGTGGGCCTCAATAAATACTCTTTGGACTTACCAGAAACGTACCTGGTAAGATCTAGAAAGTATCTTCTGAGTCATAAAAGTTATAGCAGAGTCTTGTCCCAGATGCATTCCAGAAGTTGCCTGCAAAGTTCTGGAAAGTAACATGTAACTTTTAGAAAGTGACCTGAGTTAAGAACCAAAGCTTATTTTCCAGAACTTACTTTCCTTCAATGTATATGAAATGTAACAGGTATTGTAAAGAAACATAAAAATTACTTTCAGGAACTAACTCTGTACTTTTCTGAACCCTTTCAGGTACTTACCCAGAACCTAGAGGTTACTTTAAATAACTTGGATGGTATTTTCCATAACTTCAGTCAAGTTTATTTGTATAACAAGTACTTGCGTGGAAAGTAACACATGTGAGTAAAGGGAATATACGTACTCTATGTGATGCTATCTTGTTTTCTTTTGAGTTGTGACTGATTGTTTTGCAAAGCAATGTAGTTCATATTCCTGCTTCTGGCTGGACTTGTATATGTTGCTGAACTTATAATCACATGCAATGGGAGCTTCAATCACTGAGCTGGCAGCACCGTTGGAGGAAGACCGTTTACAGTTTGTGACTGAGCCTCCATGTTCCACAGCGTAACACACTCATTGTCTGGCTGTGTTGATCTATATGACACAAATAAAGTGATAGAGTGGAAGACAGTCGGGGTTGTGGTCCTCGTTTTTCACCCACGTCTGAACTGAAACCGTTAGCATGTTTTGTTGCAACTTTCACAGCCAATCATTTGGTTTGATCAGGAAATCAGAACCACAAACAAACAGGAAAAGGGTAGAATATGATTCTCAAAAAACATTATACATTAGATTAACATTTCTTTTTTATTATTTACATAATTTATTAAAATTAGAAGAGAAATAAATGTTCAATAAATGGATTGGAAGTGGGATGGGAAAAAAAATAGGGGTGCCCTGATTGCAGTTTTTATGGCAATCAAGGATCTCGAAAAATAAAACTAATAGGTTTTCTTTGGACAGGCATCCAATTTGATAATTCTTTTGAGGTTGATTGAATTTTATTTTCCCTGCCTAGAAAAGCTTATAGCTTATCCTAAACAATAAATAGATCTATAAAGTCTTCTTTCTTAAAAACGTGCATCAACCATCTGTGCTGGGAGGCCAAATGGCCCTTGGGCTGCTCTTGGACAGATCTGGTCTAAATAATCTTGAGTTTCAAACTTTCTGAAAATATTTAAAAGTTTTCCTTTGGTTTTTGTGGTTCTTTCTTTAGCTGAATGTTTGAAAAAAAGATCCATTTGAAAATTACTCCAAAAGAAACCCCAAACTTTGTATATCAGAACAATCTTAAATGAACACTAGATTTGTCTGCCTGGCAACAAAGTATAAAGATATCAATATCATTTATAGAACTATCCTGTCAGCAGCAGCTGAGTCTTCATTTTCTGCTCTGAGTCCAGCTGGTTTCCAGTGCGGGTTGGGCTCTGCCCCTCGTTACTGATCCTGTTTGTGGTGTTCATTGACAACATCTGAACCTGGAGTCACTGAGAGGAGGGTCTCTGGTTGGGGAACCTCAGGGTCACATTTTTGTTTTTGCTGGCTGATTTGTTTCTGCTTGACATTTTCATGACCCTTCAGCGTACACTGGAGAGATTTGCAGCCGGGATGAGAGTCAGCTCTCAATTTGACGTCTTAGTCCTCCACAGCGGTGGACTGGTCCTATAAGGTCAGGGGTCAGGGTTTGCCTCAGGCGAGGGACTTGGAGTATCTTTGGTGTCTTGTTTACGAGTGGCGGTGGGACAGATTGAGTCTGATGTGCAGCAAGGCTCCTCCAGTTTGTTGAGGTGAAGAAAGGGCTGAGGCAAAAAGAAAAGCTTGATTTTCTTATTTTCCTTTTGCCTGGTCATGACCAGAGGTTTGGTCGTCTCACCTCTGGTCATGACGACCAAACGAGATCGTGTAGGTTGGCTGGACTCACCCTGAGAGACACTTTGAGGAGGTCTGTCCTCTGCAACAGAGTTCACAAAACTTGTACTCAAGTAAAAGTATCACTACTTCAACATATTTTCACTCAAACAAAAGTTAAAAGTAGCTGTACTCGAGTAAAAAAGGCTACTTAGTACTGACTAGCCAATCATAACATCAGCTTAATATTTCAAATTACATCTTTAAGACAGACGTAATGTGGAGATTTTGGTAATTAAATAACATAGTTACAAAACAACAAGTGAAACATTTTTCCAAATCAATTTCTTTAAATGTAAAATTTGTGAAACTTTAAATAAAAACTGCAGGTATGTAGATTTTTTTCATTCAAGCTTGTTCATTCAGTGAAGTCACTCAGTTGGTAGAATGTGTAGAAATTTCCAATTGACTAAACTCAAATGGCTGGGTACGGCAAATCACAACAAGCAGTAATGACTTCAATCTGATTCTGACAGCCATGTAACACATTTCATGCAAACAAACGAGTTGTTTACAGAAAATACAGGCAATAAATCTGTCAAACTAAAGCTGCTGGTGCCATTTAGTGGTTTAATGCAAAACAGACAGAAGAAATGCAACAGATTTCATAACAGTAAATGATAAATATGTTTACATGTCAGTCAGTTTAAACACATTGTAGTTAGAGAATAAAATTATTCTTCCTCTCTGTTTCAACTCCAAGCATTTTATGTACTGCTTTATTTTCTCTGTAAATATTTAAAGCTGCTGGATGCATTTTGTGTACCTCCCCTCCTTTAATAATCACGTCACAGAGTTGTTGTTGTACACAGTGATGTGTGAGGGCAATAACAGCCTGTCTTGTTTATATGCCGTCTATCGAAATGTCCTCTGGGCTAAAAACTAATAAACAACACATATTTGAAAATGAGATCATCAGTAGAGTTAGTCAGTAGAGCTGGTCCCTTAAAAAGAATATTACTTTGTCTGATGCTGAAGGTGTTAGATTTTTCTAAAAGGAATTCTGAAACTTTTAAGATATTTGGTCAAAAAAAAATACTTTTAGGCTTCTAAAGGAAATACATATTTAGATGTTTGTTTAAAAAAAAATCACAATTTTTTCTTGTCTTTTGAGTCATAGACAAACCATGATGCTATTAGAAAATAACCCTCCAACATTGCCTTCCTTTGGCACAGTAGCATGAATAAATCTATGCACCTTAAATGAAGCGCACCTTATTCTACTTTCTGATCACCGTATTTTCTAGAATATAGAGCGCACCTTACTATAAGCCGCATCTACAAAGTTTAAAAAAAAAAAAAAAAAAAAAACTGGAAAGGTACATATATAAGCCTCCTGGTTCAAAGCATGGGGGAAAAGTAGTGGCTTATAGTCCGAAAATTACGGTAATTCTGTTGATTGTTTGTGACCACTAGATGGCACTCGTTGACTTCGCATATATTAATAAACTTTCAGTTTTGGATGGCAAGGTGAACAATAGCTTTAAAAAAAAGCCAATACCTCACATCAAAACTATTTACTTTGAGGCAGTTGCACAATGTACACTCTTTATCCCAATATACCTGCACTATACACATTACTTTCTGTTTCACCAAAACCTTTAGCATCTTTTAACACTTTTAGTCTTTTTGTCTACTTTCCGTGTTTTACAGCAGTAGTGTCAAACCCATTTTCGCTTTGGGCCAAATAAAGGTCATTCGTGTTCTTAAAGGGCCGGTTGTGCCAAAGTGTATTGATAAAACCTGTTCACAAACTGTTGACATATCAATAAATTCTTAAAATTAAATAATATTATTGAACATCTTTTCAGTCCCTCCAGAATTTTGTGATTATTTTTGTGATTTTTTTGTAATTAAAATCAAAGTGTTTGGAAATATTTACGATATTTGTGCATTTTTATGATAGTGAATGCAACTTTTTAGCCATAGGTCATGGACTATAATCTATATAACAATCAAGGTTGAGGCAGCTGTTTAGTACAAGTAAGAAAGTTTTGAGTATTTTGGAGAAAAATCTGCAATAAACTCCCAATTGCGTTAAAGCAAAAAATTTGTTGATTTTTGCATGAATTTCCACAATAATTCTCAAGGAACTGAAGGGACTGATTGATATAATTTGGCAGTAAACAGATAAAAACTGCATTGATTTGATTGACAACATAATATTTAAGCACACTTAGTGCTAGTCTAGAATCTAGAGGGCCACATAAAAACCTAGGGTGGACTAGAGTTGAATTTGACCCATGTGTTTTAAGGATTGCACTCCACAACAAGCTTTTATGACAGGATGTGAGGACTGGATTGAAAATTAATAAAAAAGTTTTAGAAAAGACTCAGAAAGTCCCAAGAACCACTTATCAAGACAATTTAAGATATTGGCTGGCAAATTATGGAGAAAAATGATCAGTACTGGATTAAAAATTAAAAATGCATTATTTTCTGTCTGGTTCTGTTTAATACACCCTATACTATTTAACCATTTGTTAGTGTAGCTGTGACCCCCATTGAAAACGTTTCTTTAACCTCGAAGGACAACAAACAAATACAGATATAGAACTTAGTGAACACACATTTTTGAAAACCAACAAAACAAAAACACAACATTCACTTCACAAAACCAAATATTGTGCAACGAGGTTTAAGTACTTGAACCTCGTTGCACGACAAAAACACACTCAACCTAAAAACAACACATTATGTTAGACTGAAGAGGCCAGAAAACAGCAGAACCGTCCGTCTGTTCTGTCCTTTGTCTTTGAATCTCAGCTTTTCATGGTTCAAAGGTAAGTGTCCCCATCCTCATCGTATGTTGAAATTTACATCAGGTGTTGCATCATGCAGAAGGTCTTTGTCAAACTTTCCTCTTGTGATTGCTTTCATCTCTTCCATCTTTAGAAACGTACTTTAATCCTCACACACAGACTCTCCAGAGACAGGAACTGAAATCTCAGTGGACCTCACTGGCTGCCAGCAAAAGAAATCTTTTCTGAACCTTTTCTATTCAGCTTAAATGTTTTTCTTTTTTTTTTCTGGTTCATATTTGTGTTATGTGCTTCAATGGGCCACAGTACCGAGCAGAGAAGCCAGATTCAATCCAATCTAAGCTTGAAAAGGGATTATTAATCAGTAAGGAAGCCACTTGTTCAATCTCTGTTGGCTCATTAAATTGATTACCTGGACACCTGATCATCTGAAAGGTTAATTAGTGGATTATACTTTGCGTTATCAGTCCTAAGCTGCAGCATAAAGGATAATTCTGACATTTTTTATGGTTCAAAACCATTGATTTATTTTTACTACACCGTTTTTCTGGGCGATTAGTAATTAACCACTTGGTATCTAGCAGTGATAGCATTTCTTCTTTATATGTATTTCATTTTTTTTTGTCACAAAGAAATTTATTAAAAACATTGAAGTTTCTATTCAAAAATACATTATTTATCCCAAAGGAAATTTAAATGTCATAAAGCACATCAAGTATCTTCAGGAAAGATGTCCAGTAGCAGTCAGTGTTGCAGTGAACCTATCTGCTTTTAGAAGCTTTGAGATGCTAATTAGCTGCTCCCAGTTGTAAAGAAAACAGACACATGGTTGCCACGGTTACGCATCGTAACAGTTGTCCAAACATTTTTTAAAAAGTGAGAGCGCTTGTGGTTTAAAAAACAAAGAATATTACCTTATAAATCTAAAAAGTATCAGAAAAACCAACTTATTCCTTTTTGCTGCCACTTTTGTCTTTTGTCGGGTCCAAATAACATCCCTACACAAATTTACTTTTGAATACAGCTTTATAAAAGTCACAAGTGTTTTTATTTTCACAGTGAGAACTGAAGCTAACTGCACTCATAAAACGATTTAAAGATGTATTCATGCATCTTGTTTTTAATGGCAATTTGGAGAGAATAATCTTTTATGTGCCCAAGCGGCCCAGATGGAGCACAAAAGGAACGAGTCCAGAGGGGCAGGAATGAAAGAATTAGGGCTAACCACTTTTAAAGTGCTTGTTTTTATATTCTCTCCTGTAAAATCTTCTTTCATATAGCTGCTGGAGTCTACATTCTTCATGCAGGTGAAATTTCAAACAGAGAATACATGCCGGTATAACATTAAACATTTGTACTGCTCACAATGTCTGAAAAAAAAAACCCTACAATTTTCTTCCAGGAATGATCGAACAAGACAAATAAATAATAACTAAACATGAGCTGCTGCAGTTTCTAATGTCGGTAAGTGGAGCAGAAAGACTTTACGACCGTCTTCTTGATTGGTTGTAACAGAGCTGGAAGTGACACCAGCATAAACAGCTTTTTGTAGCGCTGTCCCTGTTCTGCAGCTCTGATATCTGCGTCTGTTTGCTTCTTTGCAGCCTCTGAGCTGCTGGTGTTGACAGACTCTTTGATGCTGGATGTTGCTTTACAGATCTGCCTTTGTTGTCTGTGCTCTGCCGAGTTCTTGACAACAGCTGCCGGTGTTTGCCCATCTTCTTCTTGACTGAAAGGTAACGCTGGTAAACGGCAAAGCAAGTCTATTTGTAAAGCACCACTCATCCAGGCACTACAGGTAAGAGCAGCAAAGTGAGATTTGAAACAAATTAATAGGAAATGTTTTACCAAGCAAACGGTTTCTGCTCTTTTCAGATTTTCAGGGAGTTCAGAAGATAAGCTATTAGGTTGGCCTTGTTTTGTTTCTGCTTTTGTTCCATGACCTGATGGGTTTTAATGGTTTAAACGGTTTTAACTGGGATGTATGCAGACGTAACATCATGCAGTGCCTTTTAGGCCGTGTTTAAAATCTTCCTTTTTACAAAGAGGGAGCGAGTATTTTGATTTGAAGTGTAACTAAACCCACTGTGGAAGTAAATAACTACGCCTCCAGACAAACTTGTCATAAAAGTGTCATAAATATGAAAAAGAGAGAAGATATATGAGGAGAGAGTTTGAAAAAAATGAGAAAAAGGTTAATTTATTAGATACCTTGAGGAAGAATTTGGGTAGTAACAAGTAATTATTCAATTTTTAAAGAAAACTAACATGTTTCATAGAATTTGATTTTTTAAAATTCATTTATTATGTATGAATAGATCCTCACGAACCACACTACATACCGGTAGGTGGCGTTAATGCCAAAAGATTTTTGCCAACCACCAATTAAAAGCAACAAGAAGAAGAAGAAGACACTGAGCGGCGCGGCCAACGGTCGGCAGAGTGTACTGTAGGGGTTTGCAGTACGTAACTTTTATAAAGAATATATTTTTTAACATCTTTGTTGAAACTGCCACAGAGCTGTCAGTCACCCTCTTTGTGGCTCTGCTGGTTCCACCTTGCTCTCTGAGCCTGTCTTGGATGCTAAGGCTATTAGTTAGCCTCTCCGTCAGTGACGGCAGATAAATGGGGTTTCTTTTTGTGACGGTATGTAGCTTCTCTGCCATTAGCACATTTAGCCTCGAATACATGAAGCATAGCTGAAAAACACTATTGATTCCAACTTCTGACTCGCCATGCGGCCTTTTATCTGAGTAAGATTAGCCTAGCTACCTGATTGACGACATCAATCAAGCTGTACGGCTGTAGAAAAATCTAACTGCTGTAGCCACTGATCAACCCACAGAGGGCAGCACTGAGACAGTTTTAGGCTAACTTAATGTAAAAACCGATTTAAACAGTCTGTCTTTAAGGTTTAGTTACTGTTGAAGGACTGGTTCAGTAGGGAAAAAAAATCATTGGGTCTGTCCAGGATGGTTGAAATAATCAGACTCATTGTGTTCATGTTTCTGATGTTGAATGGTTAGAGCCAAAACAATAACTTAAGTCACTTGTCAAACCCAAGGCCCGTGGGCCAAATCCGGACCGCTGTAGCTTTTTATGTAGCCCTTTACATTCTAAACACTAAGTGTGCTTAAATATGATGTTTTCAATCAAATCAATGCCGTTTTTATCTGTTTACTGCCAAATTATATAAATCAGTCCCTCCAGTTTCTTGAGAATTATTGTGGAAATTCATGCAAAATCAACAAATCCCCGCACTTTTTTGCGCTAATATTTGGGAGTTTATTGTAGATTTTTCTCAAAAAATGTCAAAGACTTCCTAACTGATACTAAACAGCTACTTCAACTTTAATAAATGTCAGTTTATAGTCCATGACCTATACAGCGAGCAAAAAATTTTTGCATTTATCGTCATAGATAAGTGCAAATATTTCCAAATTAGTACCACTAACACTTTGACTTTTATTGCAAAAAATCACAAAAAGAATAGCAAAATCCTAGAGTGACTGAAAAGATATTTTAATTTTAAGAATTCTTTGATATTTTAACCGTTTGTGAACAGGTTTTATCAATATATTCGGCACTACCGGCCCTTTAAGAGCATTCATGATCTTGATTTGGCTCAAAACCAAAATGAGTTTGACACCCCTGACTTCTGTCTTTTCTTCATTAAGACTTTATTTAATTTCCCATTTATTAATTTATGTATGGACACAGTCCCACAGTAAAGAGCAGTTATCATGTGGTCACAAAGGAATGAGAAGATGGGAAGGGGTGTAAAACTCCAAGCTGAGCGGTTCGAGAATGAAGGCTTGGGGAAACACAAGTTCTGGTCAGTCAACTTAGAGTCAAACCTCCTTAGCAGGAGGGCGGTGAAATAAATTATAAATCTTTCATTTCTTGTGTTTTTATAGCAAGTTGACCAACACACAGTTAACAATCATAAAACCACAAATATGAAACGCAATTAAAATTCAATACGGTAAATAAAGGAAGAAAAAAAAACAACTAACAAGCTCACCCATAAAAGTAAAAATAGGACTAAAATACAAACTGATGTTAGTTTAGACATCATTATATTACAGAAATATTCTCTCTAGTTCAAAAGCATTGACCAAGATAAACCATCTGTATTTATCTCAAGAGATCAAACGTGAAATTATGGACTGATATTGGCAGAAACTCATATTCTTTCTTTGTTGAAAAGCACAGATCACATCCCAAAAGCCAGCTGAGCGGTTCGAGAATGAAGCTTTGGGGAGCCACAAGTTCTGGTCAGTCAACTTGTCTCATTGCTCTTTGTTTTCTTTTATTAGTCGACACAAAACTAGTTCATCTGCTGAGTTCAGAACCTTATTGGGTCTAATTAGTTCGTATGTCACAGATAATTGGGTTAACAAACAACAGTTACACTAATTAATCTGGAAGCAGTCAAGTGATGGATGGACAGTTAGTGAGAAAGCAGCCAAAGTTTAAAAACTCCCCAACAAAACATAACTTTCGAAGACCTCCAGAATATTTTCAGAACGATTGATTAAGACCAATATGAAAGATTTAAAGAATATTTATGGGTGATGATGCAAGACTCCTGCAGAGCAGAGTTATTATTTAGGTTATTCACCATGATATCATGCTGATACCAAACATCCAGAGTGTTTTTGTTTTTTTTTGACAAACGCAAATAACAAACACCTCATTATGTCATCCCAGCTGACTTCCTTTTCAGTTCATTTAACACATTTCAGTAAAAAAGGGCGCGTTTTTACTGTATTTTCTTTCACTCTAGTTAAAATGTCAAGTTATACTTTATTTCTTTTTTTTCTCACCGGTGTGATTCTCACAGCAACATGGTGGGAACCAAGTCAGCACCCCCCCTCCAGAAAATCGTGAAATGAATTGAAGCTGCAGCTGGTTTGGACCCTTCTGACCACTTGGTGGCGCCGCAGCTCCACATCTCGTCAGAAAACCTCCTCTGCTTGTTTGGAAACAAAGGAACCAGTGGATCTCCATGTCGAGGGTACAGCCTTTTTGATTTCTCAAATACCAGAAAGACAAAGCGGATTAGAGCCCATTTGGAGAAGTTTATTTGAGTGAAGCTCTGTTATAATTGGTGAAATTAAGCTCCGTTTCACAGACCCTGAGCCATAACACTCAATGAACTGAACTGAACTGAACTCAGCTTCTGCACCAGCTGTGAATAATGTAATTTCAATAAATATTCAGAAGGATTACTGTTTCTGAAATTTATAGTGTCAATCTTGACAGTAAGCAGGAGGATATTTATGAAGAAATAGAAATTAATAGCATTAAATGTGACAGAGGGGAGAATATTTAGAGTTTATGGAGAGCTTCCAGTCTCCAGAGGGGAACTTTTTATTTTGAAGAAACTGACACAAATCTATGCAGGAGAATATTTCCTTCACACATGCAGGCCGGTTTTCCAAATCGTGCCTTAACCTTTTTCACATTTTGTCACATTACCGTCACAAATTCTGTGTTTTTGTTGGGATTATCTGCAATCGACCAACACAAAGAGGTTTATAATCTGGAAGTGGAGGGAAAATACTCGAGGTCAGCTTTGTCTAATCAAATCATGTTGTACAAGCCAGACCGAAAACAGTTAGCAGGATACATAGCAGTATATGAAATCTATTAATCTGTTAATTATGAATGCTTGAAAACACAAAGTTAAGACAAAGAAGGATCTGAGAGAACAATTTAATCTCAATTCATATTTAAAATGATAAATTTTTTCAATGATTCTTCAGCTCCTTTCACTTTGTTATGCCTCATAAAATCCAGAGCAGCTGACTGTCTTTAGAAGTCACTTAATTAAAAAATGGAACATGGACAAGAGGCAAGGAGAAACCCTCTGTCCAAAGAAAACCACAGACATGTGGCAGAAGGTGCTGCGGTGAGATGAGGCCACTGTTACCCTGTTTTTGGTCGATATGCCAAACAGTGTTTGATACTATAAGGATGCTTTTCTTCAGCAGAAAACAGGAAAGACTGGCGGAGTTAATGAAACAGTGGGAATAACCAGAGCTACAATGGTATGGCATTAAATGCTCACCAGAGTTCATTTAAAATTGGAAGTAATTACTTTATTGCAAAGGGAAATTAAACGCAACTCATGTCATCCAAATATTTTTAAAGATACTTTATGGATGGTGATGCTGTGGGCAGGAAGGATATCCAGCAGCAGTCAGTCTTGCAATAAATCTGAAGAAGCCTCTGACCAAAGACTGCCATGCTAACCAGCTCAATATGGTTGCACAAACTGATGGTGCTTGCCAATACTATCAGTTGTTGGCCAACTCTGCTAATCCACCTCACTTGCTTTTGCTGCTCCTCTTCAAGTCTCTTTGGTTAGAAATCCGGGCAGCGAGACGTTGAAATTCTGGATTTGATCCCTGCTCACTGTGATTGATAGAAGAGATGATTTGAACTTCCTCCTTCTCCTCTCTCTGCTCTTTATCCATGAAGTCTAACATACTTTTCAACTCCTCTGATATTTAGTCATAGTTCAGGTCTTGTTTGACCTTTTGAGATGCTAATCAGCTGCTCACAGTTGTGAAAGTAACACCTTGTTGCTCCGGTTACTCATCATCACAAATGTTTGAAAGTGAGAGGAAAAATCTTTCCAACTGCACAGCATCCAGAATAATTGTCCAAATATCCAATAACTCAATAAAAAAAAGACTTATGGACAAATCAAAGCTAATGTAAAAGAGCAACTCTAGCATTGTTCAATTTTTCATTTCTAAAAAATGTCAAAAAACAGGGATCATTTTCCTTCTACTTCACAATTTAGCATTTTATTCCTGTTGATCTACTACATTAAATATCATTAAAATGATCAAATTAGTGGTTATTGTGTGACAAAATGTGAAAAAGTTAAAGTGGCATAAATACTTTACTTCACAGCAGAAATAGCACACCAAGCAGAGGATGAAGAAGGTTGGATGAAGAGCTGTAGTAGTTTAAGCTTCACACACAGCCAGAAGAGAGAAGGATGAAGTGGAGGAATGAAGGAGTTAAAAAAAGAGAGGAATACACAACAAATGTGAAGTGAGATAACGAGTCATGCTTGGGTGCAGCTCAGAATAACCTTCTGATCTAAAAGGCATTTATCTCTTTAAATGGGTGTTTTGTGTGTGTGTGTGTGTCTTCCCATCCTCAGACTTATTCGTGGTTCTCTGCTCCCTTCTCTCTCTCCTCCTCCAGCAGACCTCGTCTCTCTTTCTAATATTAGCCATAATGTGTTATGGTTGTGTCTCGCTCGCAGCAGCTCCACATCCCTTCTCTCTTTCACTCGTTTTACTCCCGTCTTTCTCGCCTCCCTTGCCTCTCCTTTTTCTATCCCACGTTAGCTCCGTCGCCTCTCTCTCTCTTTCCCCGCGCGCTCTGCAGTTGGTGTTAGCTCCCCACCTCCCGTCTTTCATCCCCTCTATCTCTCACTCCTTCTGTTTTCTGGACACATTGTGTGCATGTGATCTCCTTCTTCACCTCCTCCCACTCTGCTTCTCCTTGTGTTGTTTGGTCCCAAATTCCACACACAAAATCTCTGTCTCTCCTTTCTTTCCTTTTGGTTTTCTCTGTTTCTTTTGTACTCTCCTGCAGGAGTGCGTGCACCTTACAGACTGCCTCCCACCTATTTTAAACACTCATTCTTATGTCTTGGAGTCTGCAAGCCCTCCTCATTATATCTTTGCTCTTGCTCTATCTGAGGCCACGCATGCATGCATGCACGTATGCACCCCCTAAATGTTCCCGTCCTCTTTCAGAAGAGTGTGCACACGCTTTGTAGACTCTCATCTTTTTATTCAAATGAGGCAAACTTAGACGTTATTGCAGCTCGTGCACACAATCACACGAACCCGTGAGGGCTGCCTCAAATGAGAGCGGAAATATTTTCTAGCTTCTTTTCAGTGTTCCCATGTGAACCTCATTATTGTACCCAGGTAGGACATGAAAGAGGCAAGCAGACCCTGAACAACAAGGAAGGGAAGGCTGCAGACAGACGGGCGCTCTGACTGACACAGATGTGCTGCGTCAAACAAGACAAACCGATAATAAAGAGAGACGTTGGATTGAAACCAGTTTTTAATTCTCTATTTGAATACTGCGATGTTTAGAGCGTGATGCAGCCATATTATTGATGGATTTTTCAAACATGATTAAACATATTGAAGTAGAGTTGTGGAAAAAATACAAACACATCTAATTTGGAGGAAGCAGAAGATCTGAGGGTGGAATGCAGTTCATATCAAAACAGCAGCTCTGGGAAGGTTTTCTGACATCCTGCAAAGAAATTCAAGCAGAAACTTTCCACAAACTCTCTAGTTCAATGGATGCAAGAATTGTGCAGGTGATATCAAAGAAGGGGTTCAATGTTAACATGTAACTCGGTCTGTTAAGATGTTTTTGATTGAAATAGCTTTTGATTTTAGTACATGTGACCACTTAATGCTGCACATTCAAAGAATGACCGTTTGCAGTTCCTTCCGTTTGCAATCCATAAAATGTTTAGAAAATCTGCTGTGCATAATAATTTGGAACAGTGCATTTTGAGTTTTTTATTTTTGAAAAAAATACTGTTCTTATGGAGAGCTTTGTTCAGTAAAATTGGATTTATACTGTAATAGTTCATGACTTGAAAATTATACTGACCATCATTTGCATTGACCATTTAAGAAAATCTGAGAAAATATCACTTGCATAAGTGATATACAAATTGCATAATAATTTGGGACATGGTGTAGATATTATTGTTTCTTTTGTGACCTCCTGGATGATTCATTGATTCATCCTTGGAATAGTTTTGGTACTCCAAAAGAAGAAGAAAGAAAATGGCTCTTGCTGTGGTTCGCTGGAGTATCAGTGGATTTAAGTTTCCAAAGCGTCTGATGTCAACAACTTTGTTTCTCATAGGACCTTGAGTTTGTTTAGATTAGTTAATGATGTGTTGCTTTATGAGATTGTTTAGCCTCTGACAGGTTGTATTTAAATGATTTATCGAATATAAAGGTCAGACAGTAATAAGACCTCAGTGTCGCTAATGAAATAACAACAAATAATATCTCAGTTAATTAACAGTTTAAAAGCAATTATTCACATAATATAATTTCAATTATACACATTTGCGTAAAGCTTTCTTTCCTTATAAATTAAACCATTATATATCTATGACTGGTATCAGGTATTAGTTTGATGATCCAAAACAATTAAATTGACCCAAAATAAAAAAGCAAAAGCTGAAGCAGTCTGGTGAATGCTTTTTCACTGTAAGTTGAATTTTCCCTGATGCCTCATTATAACTCTGCCTAAACTGAAGACACGTTGCTTTTTCTAGTTTCTGCTCTAGGAAACTTGTTAATTTAAGGGGTAAAAATAAACAAAAACTTGATTTTGTTGAAGAGAAAATAAAGTATGTTTAATAAAACCTTTAAACACAGTTCAAGACCAATTTAACCCCTTTTTACTTTCTAAATATACTTGGTTTTACTTTTATGTCAAACTCCAGTTATTTTAAATATGTTTTTATGATTTTAAAAAAATGTTTTCATAGGATTTATGGCTCTACTCCAGTGCCTTCTTGTCAGAGGATTTCATCAGTAGATTAACTGGATTGGGAGTTGAACACATTGTAGTTAAGTTTCTGTAGAGAAGAGTAAAAATCTTCTCAATCCAAATTAATAATACTATCCCAGTTTGCTATCAGACATGAAGCTGACCTCATTCTGGCAGTCAAATCCAGCTCGATGCTGCGCACATCAAAAATGTAATGTAATACTGTATCCACGGCACCACATTGGAAAGTATGTTAAAGTTCCCCGCACTCATCTCCTCTTTGCCTGATCCTCCACAGTTCACCCAAAATCTGCCCCAGTTTTCTCGACTTTGCTGTCACCAGAACGTTTTGAGCGCCTGCGATCACTCTGAAGTTGGTGTCAGTTTTTCTGGAAGCTGTGGAAGTCGTACTGTATGCACGCTGTGTGGTGGAGACGGCTTTTTAGCTACATTAATAATGCTGTTTATACGTTTTATATAAATTATTTTGTAGTGTCTTCTTGATAATTCCCAATTAATGGCGTCTAAAAATCCCCCAAATCACCAGGATTGTTGGGATAATCTCATGAGAGCATGAATAAATTCAAAATGTGAGCAGGTACAGGTACTTTGTACAGTTATATAAGTTGTTAGAATCCTGTTGAAAATTATATATATATATTTTTTTATTTTTGTTTTTCTTAGCTTTGACTGCAGTCACTTAATTGCTTAAAATATTTCAGACATTTTAAATATTTTATTGTTATGAAAATGTCCCTGCTGTCTTGAGTACCTGCTTCCTCAAACTAATACAAGCAATGAAAATCTTTTTTTTTATTTACTTGAGTTATTTTAGCCCTTAATGTAGTTTTACTCAAAACTTTCCTGTTAGATATTTTTATTATTGTTAATCTTATTTATCAATTGCCATATATATTTTTTAATATTTACCTTTAACATACAGGCATTCATAAATAAATTAGTTAAATCAATAAATAAAGAAAATCTTATAGTCAGGATTTCCCTCAGTGTATTATAAGCCTGGCGGGCCACCAGGTTTTTCTTGTGTCCCCACCAGGCTAAGCATTGCTTTTTTTTACTTTTTTTTTAAAAGTCTTTTTAAAATGTTTGCATTCTTAAGACTTTATAGTTGGTGGCCAGGTATTAATCTTCCGATCTTTTAATAACACATGATTATCAAGTGTTATTTTAAAATTTCCTGCCAACTTTAAACAATTTTGAACTCAAAAAGACGACGGTGGGATGAATGACTGGTCCAGCGCCCAACCACCGGGCTTAGCAAGTTTTCTGGGGGAAACCCTGATAAGTTGCACAAAATACACAAGACGAAAGTGGAGATGAATATGTAAATTAAATGTATTCATTAAGAATTGTTTCAGTATTACTGATATTTTCAATATCAATAATTATTACGGAAATGTGCATAAAATTATTTTTTTATTTTATTTCATAGTGCCACAGAGAACATTAGCGTTAGCAATTTGCATCATTGCTAGCATATAATCAGTTCAGTTTTCTGCAGGAAACCCTGTACTGTACTTGTGAGTTAGAAACTAGAAACCTTAATTATAAACAAATCTTGTTTTATAGATTTGCAATCTTGTGCAGAGGCAGTGCAGGAACCGAATCCGGTTGGAGGAATCTTTACGAGGCTCATTTCTAAAACTTAAGGATGGGATTCTTGATATTTACGAGGAGATGAGTTGTTCAGAAAGAAGGGCTCGAAGGCAGATTGACAAAGTGGCAATACATTTTAAAGAAGTGGGATCAGCGACTGGCTGACTGCGGCCCCCAGAGGGTCCCAGCAGCGATAAGAGAATCCAGAATTAGAGGAGCTGAAAGTAACGAGTAGCAGCTGGAATTACCTAAACACTGGAGAGGAGGCAGGGCTGCTTTACCTCCTCCAAAAGTCCATTAGGGCATCATTAGAGAAACCCAAGGAGATTTTCTCAGAAAAAGAGGTCAGATTATTCAAACTTAAAATCAAAGCTGCCATAACAGACCTAGAAGTCAGGTTTTAGAGGTAGCCTGATTGATACTACTCGTCCTTTTTAACACAAAAAATAGTCCACAAGTGGAAAATAAGTCACTTACGAGCCACTTTGCTCTGATTGAGAAGCAGGTCCAGCGCCGGAGTACGTTCACGTTGCGGTCTGAATAAACCCTGGAACAGTTTCTTATTGCTCCATTTGTACCGTTCAGGCGTTTTTATAACTAACATGTTCTGCAGGCGCCTCCTTGAGTGTAAAAGGGCCTGCTGGGCCTCCAGTGGTATCTGTGCATGATTTTTAGTTATGTTGATTCAAGTGTATAGCCTGAGTGGACCCTTCTCTGCTTCTCACCTGCTGCACTGAAGGTAAAATGGAGGCTTTTCACCAGTCTGGGAGGCTGAATATCTGATGTGCTGACTTCATTTCAGCAATAAGAGCCTTGAGCTCTTATTTTCACCTTTCACTGTCTTTTACTTGAAGAACTGTGAAGGTTTATTAATGTGAAGAGATAAAACATACTTTCCCACCTCTGTCTGTGTGTATAAAGATTGAAACAATTGGGTTAATCATGATGAATCAAATGTTGAAGTTATCGTCAACTAATTTAGTATTTTCTGAATATGTAACGAGGGATGTCAAACTCTTCGTTTTGGGTCAAATTAAGATCATTCATGCTTTTAAAGGGCCAGTTGTGCCAGAATGTATTGATAAAACTTGTTCACAAACTGTTAAAATATCAATGAATTCTTAAAATTAAATATTATTGAATGTCTTTTCAGTCCCCCCAGGATTTCATGATTCTTTTTGTGATTTTTTTCCCAACAAAAATCAAAAGTGTTCGTGGTACTAATTTGGAAATATTTGCTCTTATTTATGACGGTAAATGCGACTTTTTATTACTTGCTTGTAGGTCATGGATTATAATCTGACATCAATTTAGGCTGAGGCAGCTGTTTAGTACAAGTAAGAAAGTTTTTGACAATTTCTGAGAAAAATCTGCAATAAAATCCCAAAATATGTTTTAATGGAAAAAAGTACAGGGATTTGTTGATTTTTGCATGAATTTCCATAATAATTCTCAAGAAACTGGAGGGACTGGTTGATATAATTTGGTAGGAACCAGAAAAGCTGCATTGATTTGATTGATAACATAATATTTAAGCACATTGAGAGTTTAGTCTAGAACGTAGAGGGCCACTTAAAAACCTATGGCGAACCGGATTTGGCCCACGGGCCTCAAGTTTGACACGTGATATAGACCATTTGCCGGAAAAACAACACATCTAGAGGAGCAATTCAGCCAAAAATGTACTTTTTTTTTTAGTAGGGCTGAAATAATTGATCAAATTATTCATGATGAATCAATAACTGAATTATTGTCAACTACTTTAGTAATCGATTAATCGTTAACTGGAGTTTACAAACTCATAAAATTCAATTTACTGAAAGTAAAAATAGAAAATAGTCAGAGCACTAATTAAGCTAAAATTGTATGAAAAATATACATTTTCTATTCAAGATAAAAACAACAAAAAAAAACTTGCATAGATTTACCTCCACCTGATTCAGATACTAAAAAGAAAATCCTATTAAGCGTCTTTTGCTATCCAATTAGTAATCGGTTAATCCAAAAATTAAAAAATCAACAAATTAGCCCTAGAAGATTTGGTCATGAAGTCTGAAAATATTCATTTTTGTTTTTTTAAATCATTTTGCGCAAATATCATTATCCCATAGGAAAATAAAACAATTATAATTATTTTCAAAAGTTTGATTTTTTTTACTTGATTTCAAACCTTAAAAATAGTACTAAAATAATTTTTAAAAATATATTACTTTGAATTGTAAAGCTGGCCGACCCCCTTCTCTAAAATGACCTAGTCAAAGTCAAGACTTAAATGCAAATGAGATTTTAGTCTCTATGATTGGAGATGTGAAAAGCACAAATCAATTTTCAGATTAATTTTTAAATAATACTCATTTAACGCACATCAACGTTCTGGTTGCATGAAACATTTTAAGGGGTATGAATACTGCTGCACGGCTGTATGAAAAACTTCTTCCAAATCAAAGATATGATGCAGTGAAACTCAAAAATGCCCCCATTTTTCATCAGGAACATATGAAGTCCTGATTATTATTTTCTTTCTGCAGGAAGCCACATTGTTTCCCCAAGCTTTTCATTGCCTTTTGATATTTGGTTAATAATTCCTTAATTTACTTTTCCCACTGAGAAATCCGGGTTCGAAATTTTCTGCACACCAAATCTGCCCAGATTTGATTATTAAAGAAAATGATGAAAAGATTCTTGCCCTTCATTCATCTTCTGAAAGATACAGTTAAAGCTCACTTTAGATTTATTATTTTGTTTTTTTCTGGTAGCAGAGAAAGGATGCCAGCTCCACATCACACTCCTAAATCCTGGATTATGCACAGACGTGGGATTAGAGAAGAAAATGGATAACAGGTACGATTAAAACAAACTTGAAGTGTTTTAATGTGATAGGAACTGTTTACACCAAACTTAACGTTTGATGAAGCTGTATGCATTTTCTGCTTCTGACTAGTATTTGACAGGTAAATGCATTCTTGTGTTTGAAGCTGAATTTAGCCTTTAACTTTTATAATTTACATGTTAATTGGGGAACGCTCAGTGTGTGTTGATGCAGTTCCCTTTAAAAGCTTATCTATGAAATAAGCTTAAAAATATGTAAATATATTATATTTGAGTGGCGTAGTTTTAGCTTCACCTGGTTCAAATATTAAAAAAATATCCTATTAAGTGCCTTTTGCTGTCCACTTATTAATTGGTGAATCCAAAAAAATAAATAAATTAAAATTAACAGATTAGTTGTAAAAAATTTGCCCAAAAAGTACCATTCATATATTTTTATATCATTTCGTTTTGGTCATCAGTTTAGAAAATATTATTTGTTCTTTTAAATCGTTTTGCACAAATATGATCTCATTCCCAAAGGAAAATAAAAAATATATATTTATTTTAAAAAGTTAGATTTTTAAACTTTATTTCAATCCTTAAAAATAGTAATAAAATTAACTATAAATAAGCTTGACAATTTTTTCTCTCCTATATTTATCTCTTTTTTGGCTCGTAGCTTTTTGTCTCACCTTTCTTTTATTCTTCTCTTTTTATTTTTTTTTCATCTCCAACTCCATTGAAATAAACCTAAACCTACTTCTAAAAGTTTTTTCATACACCTCCAGTGGAGCGTTATAGCAAAAGCTGTAAAAAGAAACAACCCTGAAAACAATGATGAATTTTCTTTGCACTTGTATTGGTTTATCACATTAAACCTCAATTAAAAACACATGTTTTTTATAATTTTAAAGTAGCAAAATGGGTAAAGTTTTATTTAAGGGCTTTGGATACTTTTAAATGTTTTGTTTGTTCAGTAGTCATGATTACTGTTGTACATCATCTTTATGTGTAGCAAAGGAAAGAAGAGTGAATTTACTCCACAGAATAACTGAACTGTCTTCCTGCAAAACATAGTTTCAAAGACTGATTGGAAAAGGTTTCACAGCAGACCTAATCAGAGAGCAATAAGCAGATGGATCATCCTCGGTAATCAGGGTCCATCTGGATTCAGTTGGAAAAAATCTCAAACACACATCAAAAGGCAAAGTTTTTGTCCATAAAAATCCACCAGATCTTTAAAAAATGACTAGCAGTTCACCTGATTTAAGCTAATTCAGTTCAGGACGTTTTTTCTTCAGGACACATGAAAAGTTGGGACTGTCAAAACGCTGTGACACTCGGGCGGACCAAACATGGAGTTTCGGGTTGCTCCCTCCTTCAGCTCGACTCGACCTGTCGGAAATGTCAGCTCCTTGTAACAATGGAAACTAAGTGCCTAAAGAGGCTGTCATAGTTCTTACATTCATATGTTTGGCAAAACGAGGTTTTCTGGCGTCTCTGAACTTCTTGCCTGTGTGGAAAGTGAGTTCTTAGTAAGAGAAGCAGAATTTTAAAGTATGTGCCAAATTTTGTGCTGTATCGATGTGGACTCCATGTGAATCTGGAGAGTATTTGAAGTATTTCCAACCTTGTTTATGCATGCCCACTGTGTAGCCCAGCACTAATGCAAACATTATCCTCAATCTGAATCTCCATTTAAAAAACGACCAAGATTTTTTTAATGATAAATGTTTTTAGTTTTTTCCAAACAACTGTTGAAGTCCGAGGAAACCCAAACAACAAACGCTAACTTTCTTGAATTTGAGACTACACATGGTCATTATGAAGATACTGTTATATTGATATTTAGAAGTCTAAATGCTGGAATGAAAATCTCATCAAAAATTTATTAATTTCAAAAAATCTACATGGTTTTATAACCAAACGCAGACACCAAAAAACAATAACTTAGAGCCAAAAACAGCTTGGTGGGTACTTTTAAGCGCTTCGGTTGTTTTTGGAAGCATTTGAGAGCCGCGATGTTTCAAGCTACAATTTTTGTCTCGCCAGAAACTTAGAACTTTAATACTCTTCCACTTCACTTGCCAGCCCACAATGAATCTTGGGATATGGGGAAGGACGCACTGGAGCCGTGGTTTAAATCCAGGGCAAAGAAAGTCACGTTTAGAGGAATCTTAGACAGCCTTTGTCGCATCGCTGTGACGTAATCGACCTTCAAATGCGACCTTTGAAGGGCGCAGCGCCTGAATTTGCAGTTATCTCCATACTTTTAGCAGTCCTATGAAATATTAAATAGATGCAAGCCATAATCATCAAAATTAACAGATGAACACTTAAAATATATCTCGCATTTTGAATCGAATTACTAAAATAAATAAACTTTTCAAATGTAATTGTCGAGTATTCAACAGCGCATTATTTGATAAAGAATAACTAGTATACTCTATTGATGTCACTCATCCATTTTTCTTGTATTAGAATCAATGTCTAATCATTACAACAGCATTTAGGGGTGCACTTTGTTTTTAATTACCCTGTTTGCGTTCCGCATGACGAGGTTGACCTTTTGTAGTTCACACAGCGATTTTCATGCATGGCTGGGACTCTCTTCATGTAGAAGCGACGCGCATCTAATAATTCAGGCAAGAACACAAGTTTTATTCGAAAGAAGAAGCAAAAACAGCAAGGCACAAGTGTGGTTTTTAAATTTAGCCACGCAATTTCATCCACAGCGGGAACAAGCTCTTCATTAATTAGCTTTTAGCAGCTGTTGGCTGCCTGGTGACATTTCACCAGGACAGAAGGCATCATTCAAAAACAGCTAAAAGTGAGTTAGCACGCAATCATGATCACTTTTGGAGCTCATCTTCTGTTTTCTTTTATAATCGTCCAAGATTTCTGTTTGCTCATAACAGATTAAGTCTTTTTATTTCTGACTCATGCAAACGTCAATTCATTTTGATTGCAAGATGACAAGCATTAGTAGTACAAATAAGGTAACAGTGTTTATTATAACCTAAACAATCCTTTTAGAAAAGGTTGACTAAATTGGTAAAATCAAAATAAATTGTATTTAAAACACATTCTTCATACCTTCAACCTTTTATTTATTGAGGTTTATTTGACACAAAGTAATGTGTAATTGTAAAGCAGAAGGAAAATTGTACCCGGTTTGGAGTTAAAAAGTGTGTTTTGCATTTGTAAACAACCCCAAGAGTTGATACATTTGCTGCAGTGAAAGCTGCGAGTCTGCTTTTAGACTTTATTTGAGAAACATTTATTTCACATGTATAAATAAACAACACAGTAGAAATACTGTAGGCTGTTTAGTTTTTATAAATTAAAATAAAATATTGTCACACAGATTGTTTTGCTCCTGGATAGTTGACGTATGCTAAGCGCTACAGTGCTAGCGCCCTCTAGCTACAACAGTAATTTCTGATCAATAAGTGACATTCAGAGCTGAAAGACAATGTGAAAATAACAAGTGGAAATCAAGTTGAGGAGGATAAAGAGGAGAGTTGGCCAAAAAAATTTAATGTTGCTTGGAAATGCGACATTAGTTTTCTTAGCCTCTGCTACAAAGAGCTCCAGTTTCTAACTGTTTACAGTAAACATCTGAGTCAATATTTTTTGAAATATATTAGATTAGTGTGTTGCAAAGACTTAAAGATACTTTATTGTCACTTTAAGCATAAATTGATTTGATTTGATTTTGCATTAGCTCATGCTAAAAGTGCTAGCACTAGCTAACAGAGTTAGCTAGCTAAGATACTAAACAGTAGGTCACAACCTGATGTCGCCTCTTTGATTCAAAAAATATATTTTAAGCTAATAAGAAAATTACAACATACTTAGAACAACATGAGGTATTTGTGGATCCCTGTAAAACAACTGGAGTATGTTTCCAGTCTTTTTCCTTCGTTTTCTGTTTAAAAACTCGCTGTGCTTTCTGGTAGGAGATACTGCAGCTTTTATCAAACCAGTACATTTTAAGGATTACTAAATACATTCTGCAACCTTCTAAAAGGCAACTTGTTTAACAAAAACTTTATTTAGATCTAATAATGTCTCACTGAAATAATTTTAAGCCACTTTAACTAGTAGAAAAACCAATGTGGTCTTCAGGTAGCTCCATTATTCATCTCAGTAATGACGGAAATCTTAAATATTTTTCTGACAAAAATGTATCGGCTTGCTGCCAGTTTTACTGTTGATCATTTTTTAGGCTTGGGGTGCTTTATTCGACCTGATCTTGATCTCTTTCCAGTCATTGTTTGTGACTGAAGAGCGTCAGGTTGTGTGTATCTCAGCGCCTGTGTTTTCTCTACGTTGAGCTCAGAACGTAACTCTCTTGTTTCTGTTAGATTCATTCTGAGCAGCCGTTCGGAGCAAGAAATATCTGAGGTGCTTTTTAAAAATGTATACATACTTTTATGCATTCATTTGATCTTTTCTTGTGTGGATTCTCTTTAGCCTCACAGCCACTTCACCTGCCCATGCTTGTTTATTTTTGTTTTTGATTTATATTCTTTTTACTCTCTTGTTTCCTCTGGGCTCTCCTATATCTTCTGGCATTTTCTGTCTGGTCTTTTTTCTTTCTTTCACTTTATAAAGTTTTTCCATACATGTATGAATCTAAATCTGGACTTGATCATACAATTGACTAAATTTATATTGTTTATCTACTTGGACGGATTCTTTTAGCATGTTCTCTGACAGCTGATGCAACGTGCTGCATCTGAATACACATTTAGCCTGTGAAGATGATCACAGATATAGAAGTTCTGTTTGGTAGAGAAACATCCCATTACAAACAGACCAACACATTTCAATAAAACCAGTATCAGGACATCAAGCATTTATCTGTTTAGAAAAGATTGCAGAAAACATGTTTGTATAATCTTTACGCTCAAATAACATTTTTCTTTTGCAAGTTTTCGAACTGAAAAGGGGTAGCAAGTATTAAGTGCTGTGGCTCCTTCAGTCTGGAATCAGCTCCAGTCTGTACTCAAAATGTCAGAACTGATTTAATTCGATTTATTTTGAGCGGTTCTTAAAAACAGGCAACGAGATTCTATTAAACAGTGTCACTGCTTTAAAATTGTTTTCTATTGTTTTATACTTGTGCTTATGTATTAATTAGTTTTATTTTATTTTGCTATGTATTGCAGACTTCTGCCCAGGTCCCTCTTGAAAATGAGATCCAGATCTCAATGGGGTTCACCTGGTTAAATAAAGGAAATCATAAATAATAATTTATCATTCTTTGACAATAATAATAATAAATTTTAGCAGATTTTTGGAGGTCATATTAATCTGATGGTGATTGTGTGCAGCTTGAAAACGCGCAATGTGGAAAACGCGGACAGAGTTAAACAATAAAACGTGGAATCTCACAGAATCCATTAATATTGGCGATCCGTGAAATCTACAGAGTAGCTTCTGTTGTGTTTCTGCCGCTTCAGCTACAGTTAGCCATGGCGATGAAACTCACTAAGGCGCAGACGTCTTCGAAAAAAAGAGAGAAAAAACTCAAAACTTAGCAAAAATTCACGAATTATGAGAAAACTTTTCTGTATGTTTTGTCAGCACACAGTAACTGGAGCATAAAAACTAAAAGTGAAGAGTGACGTCAGAAACGTGGGGAAGCCGACTAGCTAGCTAGTGGGAGCCTGTCACGCCTGCTAGCATTTGAACATTTAAATAAATCAGTAGAAGCGAGGCGAGAGTTTGTTGAAGATTTTGTGCTGTGGGCTGAAGCAGATATTCCTTTAGGTAGAAAAAAACAAACTTTGCTCACTTTTGGTTTACCAATATATCGTGGACAGAAACACCAGGTTGTATAATTGAGATGTCTCAGACAGATGGAAGAATTAAAAATGAACAGAGGTCCCGATCTTTTATCAAGTGTTCACAAAGTTTCACTGTTTGCAGGTTTCATCGTGACACCTTTGGTGTTGAAATCATCTAAATATCTTTAGAAAGGGATATTTTCTTTTAAAAAGTGGAAAACATGAATTCAGTTTTTTAAATGATGGTGAAATACTTTTAAATGCCTTTAAAAGTCATTCTGTGTTCTGCTGAAACACTTTGCTATATTTATGAAACTTGAATCCCAGTAAATGTGGAAATCTTTGGTCATTGATAAGTGGAACTGTTTCAATTTATAATAAAACACACATTTTGGGTTAATAAATATGGTTAGAATGGAAAAAGTGGAATTAAAAAAAAAAATGAAATGGAAAAAGTGGAATTTGGAAAATCAAACAGATTTCATAGGACCATACTTAATAGTTTTGGTGAAATAGCCTATCGTAATTTTCATTTTTTGGCACAATAGCTATACTTGTGATGCTCTGACAATATATGCGCTTTGATTGCTTTAAAAAAAAAAAAAATTATCACTTGATTTCCATCATAATAAATGCAGCAAAATGTTGTCCACATTTCATCCAAGTTGTAAAAAGTGAAGACTAACATTTTTAAACTTCAAGCTCACACAAGAATATTTCGATGTGTTGAGTTTGTGAATTTTTTTTATTTAATTGACGTCAATACGTGGTACAACTAACAAAAACATTTATTTGAAAAAACCCACCTTGAGCGCAGTTGTAACTTTTCAGAACACAATTAAACCCGACGGTGCCTCGTTGTGCTATTTGTCAAGAAACATCTGCAGAGGCAGCACTTCTTGCATAATTAACCGAAAAGCAATGAGGCTGCAAGCGATGCTTTTCAGAGATTTCGCTCTACTGTGGTAGGCGAAGAAGAACTGCATGTTGAAGACCTCCATAAATTGAAAGTGTGGGCTTCCTGTTTGCAGATTGCTATCTGTAAAGTGGAAAGTGATAGCATGGATGGGGGAGGACCAGATGGGCTGTTGATGGCAGATAAACCTCATCAGCAGCCTGAAACCACAGATATACCAGTATATGATTTCAGAGCAGATAAGGAAAAGGCCAAAGGCTTGTTGTGGCTGATGCATGTTTCTAACAGTTTTTTAGTCCCCAAGCGTGAAGAAAAGTCAAAATTATTTTTAAAAAAAAGGAAAAAATGAATTCCTCATATGCTTAAAGAGCTTTTAACATATAATCAACAAGACACTGTGGAGGAAATTGTAATAGAAACTAATTTTATCTGTTAATTAAATAATTGGTTAGTGATTGTAATTGATCAGTGAATGAATGAATTCAGCATGAAGTGCTTTGGGGGTCATCTGGACTTGATAAAATGCTTCACAAATACATACATCTGTATGGGGGAATTTTTCTGCCATAATCCAAGAGCATTATATGTCTCCTCAAAACTTTTAGTACTTGTCCTTACATTTTCAGTTTGAAAGCAGGACTTCCTGTCTTTCTTCTCAAATCTTGTAATGTTTGTACTCAAAACTTCTGCTCTTTCAGATATTCACTGTGTTTTCTCAAACCTTTCTCCTCGCGCTCAAAACTTGCCTCTGCTCGCGTTAAATCTCCGCTTGCAAACCTCTCTGCTCGAAACATTTTCTGCTCGCGTTTGGAACAGAAAAGCACCGTCACCTGGCAACCTCTCAGCCAATAGAATGAAAGTGATCTACTGGGTGTGTTTGTTTCCTTCTAATGGGTGTGCCTGTGTGGCTATCAATTGTAGCAACCTGTGCTGCGCAGAACGGATAGATTAGATAGATGGATTAGATAAAATAGATTAAATTAGATAGATAGATAGATAGATAGAGAGAGAGAGAGAGAGGGAGAGAGAGAGAGATAGATAGATAGATAGATATCTTGTCGTGACTAAGTTGTAACACGGTACAATCGAAAGTAGCCACACAGGCACACCCAGTAGAAGGAAACAAATGCAAACAAATGACAGAAAATATTTTAGAAATAATAATTTCCTGAAATTTCTAAATATCTGTTGTATTTGTGAATGATGTTTTTAAGCCAGGAACTCTACAGATATCGTTATTGTGAGTTTAAGAAAGTCTCATTTTTCTGCAAAAACACAATAAAATAATGGGTACATGGCTAATTAGACCCAACGGCTCCATATTGTGTAATTATATTTAGTTTGTAGCTGTTTAAATGTTTTCTGCTTCATGTTTCTGTACACATGCAGTGGTTTTTCAGTAGGAGTTTCTATTGCTAAAGAGTAAGGAGAATCTTTACTCCCTCAGGAGTAGCCCCATCATCGTTGTGTTGATGTTAAGTACCAATAAGCTTGTGAGCACAGTTTTATTTTAAAATTGTGCTTACATTTTTTGTTTATTTGTTTAGGACTACTTTTGGGATTTAATAAAATAATAATTAGGAGCCAATTATTGAGGTGGTTCTTTTGAGGAGAAAATCTTTGTTAATAATTCTTGTATAGATCCAAATCAACAAAGAAATGTGAGCTTGACGCTTTTAAGTCACCTTAAAAGTAAGGAACGTGTTGTAATAATTCTATACTCAATGAGTTTAGAAGAACTCAAATGAGTTTATTTGTATAATGATAAAAATAAACACGTTTAGGTTTTTTAAAGGCCGTTAAAACTTTGTTTTCTTCACAGAAACAAGTTGTTCACACTTTCATTTATGTGCTGCTAAAAACAAAAACAAGCATTTTAGCTTCCTTTGTGTTCACCGAGGCAACGTGTTGGCATTGAATTGTTTGTTTTTGGTGTGATTAACTTTTTCACATTAGCGTCAAACTGATTATGAGTTTTAAATGTATTCATACTTCAAACTATTTTGCATCTGGGGTGCAATTATGCATTTCTATTTCTATCGGCATTTCCATTAACCATATAATTGCACAAATTGGAGTTATGGAAATAAATTTGCTCAATCGAAATGCCAATTTGTGGAAAAGCTCAAATTTTATTCTAAAAGATTTTTGTGCTAGGATGAGGTGGCTTTTTGTCCGTATCCCAAAAACTGCAGTGGAAATACTTTTTTTTGCATCATACAAGTCATATGATCAGTAACCAGATGTTACTACTTGTGAAAAAGGCAAAGATGACAGGAAGTCGGAGGATGATGGCGGCCAGGTTTTTTAACCGTCCCTTGGTCCGGACAGCGGGGAAGCAGGGAGGTTGTTCCGTCAGACCGTCAGTTCCCATTACTACACAAAGAAAATTGAAAAAGCGCATGCAGGATAAGTGTGACCCCACCAGAAAAAATACTTGAGGAGTCAAATTGAAGCAAGAGGGTTAATGATGTTGCTGAACAAACTTATTCACATGTAATTTTATTTGCGATTTTTTTTTAATGAAAACAGGAGCATTGCTCAATTGTGTTTTTTCAACATTAGCAGAAAGTTTTGTGCGCATTTATGATGGAAACACAGCTAATGTAGGGTTGACAGGTTGAGTGTCACCTATTTGTTTTGAGCTTTGAAGTTTTGAAGCATCATAATTTCCATGCAGCACTTATTCACAGTTGTGATGGAATTTGTCCATTTAAATTTAAAGCTGAGTCTAATCCCAGTCTTCACAAATAAGACTATGAAATGGACCAAACTGTTCAGTTTGTCCTCGAATGTTTTTCTGGATTTTAAAGTTACGCTGAGGCAAAAACTGCAGAAACCTTTAGATTCCTATGAATTGTTTGGCTCTTACCAAACAGAGGAAATTTTAAGCTGCATCATTTCCATATAAATAAAACTGCATCATATGTCCATTGTCTCATTATTTGTGATTTCTCCAGATGGGCCTATGCTGCATTTATGTATTGCTAGTAATTGCTTTAAAAACACATTCTATAATATGGGAGCATAAATGCAGAAAGTGAGTCTGGATCTAAATGAGTTTTCCTGTATCTGTTTATGTTATTACAGAGCGTGATTTGGTGGTATGTGTATTTTGAGGTAGGCGTTTACTCTGTGCTAGTCTTTTTAGCATGCATTGCAAGCACTATCCAAGCGGAAATGACAGTAATTAACTAAATGAGCTACATCTGCATCTGGGGGGCAGCGAGAGCGAGAAAAAAAAACAAAAACAACCCAGCAATCTGCTTCTGAAAGAAATGTAGAGTCTCTACAGAACGAAAAATTATAAGGAACGATAAGGTGAAGGCAGGGAACATGGGTGAACTGGATTCATCAAGCAGAAGATGTACTGTGCGTGCACACACATACCTCACTCCCATTTCTTTCCCCTCCTCACGCTTTCCATCTTTTTTGTCTCCACAAACAGGAGAGTAGAGGGAGGTGCTGCAGGCCCATTAACCCAGCGGGGGGTCTCTCTTCCCTGTTGGAGCCCGAAGCCTAAACTAAAGGCCACACTGGGCTTAGAAATGCTTACCATATCACATTGGCTGGTGACCTAGAAAAAAGTTGCCAAATGGAAATAATTCCTCCTAAAGCTCTGAATTTTATTTTACTTTTTATGTTTTTTGACACTGAAGTCATGGGGATGTGGGAACTGGAATGCGAAGTGCGTTTCTCTTTAGTGTAAAATCAAGCAGACACCCCTCTGTGCTCCAGGCTACGCTGCTCTCCTTCAAAGACCTGTACTCAAAGTTCAGATGCTTCTATATATTTTTAAAAGCTTCGCTGCTGACATAGTTGGAATTCATTTGTTTATCGTGCACGCTTAGTAAAAGTTATCAAACTTATTCTGCCCCTGCATAAAGCTAAAGATGTCGGATGTTAGTGGTAAAGTTAACTTAAAATAGTTTGCAGTGGTTTTGTTGCTGCAGACTATACACCTCTGCTGTTTGGTTTTCTTTAGGTTGCTCATGCATTTATCATAAAAACTGTCCTGTGAGATCCAATAGAGAAAACAAAAGGAAGAAAGGACCTTAAAGGAATGTTTTTTTTTTCTGATTTGAAGGGACTGTGAGGAATACTTATGAGTATCTGACCTGCCTACAGAAGACAGCAGTCACAGCCATACTCAGAAAAAAGTGGAAAAGTCTATCCAGTATTCAAAGCAGAGCCTTCACTTCTAACTTTCCTGTCCTGAACACATCTATAGCGATGTAGCATTAAAATTTATAGCTTAAGTAACTGCAGCATTAGTAGAAACAATGCATTCATCTATCAGTGATACAAGCATGTTGCTCACTTGGAAAACATTTCTAAAAGTGTCAAAAATTTCTTCCAGACAGTCACTCATGTCAGCATACTGTTAAATTCCTCTGGAAATAAATGAAACAAAAACTTCAATCATCAAACACATATTGTACTGCAGTAATTCTGATTATTTTATGTCTAGGATTTAGAATTTAGAGTTTACTTTCTGGAGCTTTTCTGCAACTAATCGTGTGCTGTTCCTGTCACTTGTCAGATATTTTCCTTTAAGTTTTATTAACTTTAACCTTTCATCAAACCCTTATGGAGCTTGCTTTTCATCTACCAGATAAAATCTTGGAATTTACTACAAGTTTTGTTGAACATTCAAGAAACTTGTAACATATTTTCATAGAACATTCTTGGAACTTGTTAGGTGAGGTAATTTTATTTATATAGCACATTTTCAGCAACAAGGCAGTTTAAATGCTTTACATGAATTAGAAGGAAAATACAAACAAAACCAAAAGAAAGACAGAAAGGTAAAAACTAAATATTGGTTCCCCATGTTTATAATATTAAGTAGTCCACAATTTACAAACTAGTAGGTGTTTCCACTTGTTCTGAGTAAAAACATAAAACTACATATTGGTTTCTTGCATTTAATAAGATGTAGTATTATTATAATAAGAATAAGTAGTCCATATAAACCAGTAGGGGTTTCTCTTGACTCTTGTTCTGGTACAACTAGAATAATTAATAGTTTAATAGTTAATAATTGTTATTAACTTAGAAGCTTCCTTGAAAATTTATGAAACTTAGCCGGTACTTTCAGAGAATTTTAGAATAGAATAGAATAGAATTCAACTTTATTGTCATTGCACTGTCACAAGTACAAGCAACGAGATGTAGTTTGCATCTATCCAGAAGTGCTCTACGAGATATAAATATTTATTTACAGATGTACAAGACTATGTATGTATGGACTATAAGGGGTTATAGCAAAGAGATATAGATATTGTGTATAAATATAAATATAAATATAATTTTTCTCGATCATTCCTGAAACGGACAGACACTTTCATGAACTGCTCAAACCTGGTGTGTTTCCAGAAGGTTCCTTATATTCCCTGCAAAAACACAAAACTTTACCAAGTATTTTTGGTCTAGTTTTTAGTGCAAATATCTTAATACATTTGAAACAAGACAAAACTAACTTATAACTAACTCTTCAGCAATAATTACTGACATAATTTATTGATTTTAAGAGTACACATTATTTCACTTATAGCAAGACATTTCTGCCATGTTATGAGTGAACTGGTACTTTTCAATCAATATTAAGGAATTATTTACTTAAAAAAGCTCCAATTGCTTAGTGAAAATTAATTTTTAAGTTAGTTTTGTCTTATTTCAAGTGTACTAAGATATTTGCATTAGAAACTAAACCAAATATATTTGGTAATATTTGGTGTTTTTGCCATTCAAGTTCCAAAAAATGTCGATGAATGTTCCTGATAAGTTCCAGGAAAGTACCAGACCTTTAAGTTCATATTGTTTTAAAATATCTGTTAAGTAATATCTATGTTTTAGGAAAGTTAGTTCTGGACTCACTTTCGGAGTGAGCAAATATTATTATTGACTTGGATACAATAGCAGTGACAAATTATTTGCGTTTTTTTTTAAAGAAGTGTGGGAATACTTGATGTATTTTTTTTGTTTCAAACTTCAAAATGTTTTTCAGTTGTTAAATAATTAAAATAGTTTATTCACAAACGTTTTCATTAGACATGTTCTCCTAGCTGTCCAGAGATCTGACTGCTGTCTGCTACAGTTATAAAATAATGAAGGTTAATGGAGTTAGTTTGTGCCTCCAAAAATTTGTTACAACTTATAGGAGGAATAAAATTCGTGCTTCGTTAAGGGAAGGCAGAAGTAATTGCACTCTTTAGTCAAGAGAGAAAATATCTTATCATCCTTTTTAATATTTCAAGCAGTTTTCACTGCAGAGTTACCAAACTGTTGAAACAGCTTTAAATAAACATAGCACAGCCAGATGGTGGTGTTGGAGCTTTTGAAGTTGTGAAACTGAGTAGCTGTGGCTTTTCGATGATGATGACCTGCGTCTTGTGTATTTGCAGGATGCAAATTCCTGCAGATGTTCACTGTCAGTGGAAAAAAAACACAACTGGGTTTGTAAATGGTAATATGATGTTTGCCAAGACAGTGTGGATATGGGTTAATGATTCAGACAATGAGATCCACCTGTTCTCTCTTGTGAGAAGATACGGCTTTCCAAACTCTCAGTGTTTGTGAGAGCACATTTATTTGTGTGTTCGCTTTGTAGTCTGCTAACAGAAAGTAAAAACCTGATATTTCACTTTATAACTGTTTTATCTCACTGTCTGATTTATCAAACTAAACAATTTGTTTTCAGTTTAACAAAAGTATGTCTGTTTGCTAAATGACAGAATAATGAGATCAATCTTAGCTTCCTTTAATGTTAAAAGTTTATATACTCCAAACATACTTTGCCTTGAAACAGTTGGTGATATCATAGCTGATAATGACACAACTTTGTGGGCTTTTCATTGGTTAATTAACAGCATTAACACCTTTAGAGCAACATTTCAAACATGTTTATTGTGAAGCTACAATTTTCTAGATTTCTGAAGAAATAATATGCAAAGATAAATGGCCAAAGGGTTACCGATCGGTTTTTGTGCAACAAAGATCAACGTGTTTTGGTGCGAAATGTGTGTATTAACCCCAGAACAAAAGCAACAGACCTTGTGAAAATGGTGGGTGAAGCAGAGCGTTATTATCCACAGTGCAATGAGTCGAGTATGGCTACAGGTGAAAAGACCAGTCTGAGAGGAAAAAGCTACTACAGAGGATCCTCACCAGTATTTACTCCAAATTTGCTTGTGAATTTTTTTGCAGAACATATTTAAGATATTCAAAGGAAAATGCAGCCAATCCAGGATCACCATTCATTTTCCTTGGAGCTGATTGGTTGTAACCCAAAGACCCAAAGATTAGGAAGACTGTTAGCTTCTACAGTAAAGCTAACACAGTTTCCATTGTGCGCATTAATGCATATAAAGTTATATTTGGTGCTTGAGCTATAAAAATATTTAGCTATAGGCATCTTATGAGTGGGTCTCAAGTATCGGTGTATTGTGGCTATTTATGGGTGGCTAATGGTCCCTAATCTCTACGAATACTGGGCCAAATTAACCTTCAAGATTAGATTACAGTTTGGAAATACCCTCAGAAACAAATACTTAATTTGTAGGGACTGACAGATTGGTTGTCGTTACATTGAATGGAAAGATTGGGAAGCTTGAAAACCTGAGATCACCATCCATTATGTGGAGAAAAAGTAACTTTAAGTTGTGTGGGTGTTTCTGCTGGAGGAAGGACTGGTGCACTTCACAAAATAGATCATTTCAAGAAAATAAAGTTTCAAAGCATGATTTTGGAAATGGGGACTGAACATATACCATCAAATTAGTTATGCTTAACATGGCTGAGTTTCCATCCCATCTATAGGTTAAAGGTCGGTACAAACTGGATAAAGTTACTCCAGTTCTGTCAGGAAGAATGTGTCAAAGTTCAAGCAAACTTGTAAAAAAAAGCATGTGGAGGGAAACCAAAAACATTTGATTAAAGTCTTATAAGTTTAAAAAGACAAATATTAAAGAAATGTATCTACATCTCTGACTGGAATGGAATTAAAAACATGTTTTAGCAAATTCCCCTTCATTATTCTTGCACTCAAGAATAATTTTGGTAATTAGGATAGATTCAATGTCTGCCTGAAAAAACAGCTTGTTTTATAAAACCATAGCGACATAATTATTCAAGAAATGCCTTTTCCAGCCAGTGTTGATGCGATGAGTTTCACTCAGTTATTGAGCTGACCTCTGAAGCAGAATCTTTGTTATATATTTGGATTAACCATGGTTTATGAAGCTAAATCCCTGGTTGGTTTTGCATAATGAAGCATCGTTGGTTCACACTTTGTAAGCCTTGAAAGTTCTTCAAATGAAAGAAAATTAATGCAAATCATATCTTCAAAAAGAATAATGAATTCAGTTATTCTGAGCTCACTTTGTTTTACATGTTAGTGGAAAAATCAGTGTGTACCCAAACATTTCAATCTTTTGCTTTGCTTCACAATATTCAGTGATGTGATCGAACGATTGGAAATGCATGAACTTATGACTAAATATTTAACCCATGTTGTTATTCTGGTTGATTAAATATGGTAAGGAAGTTAAAGTATTTTATTGTGACATATAAATACTGCTGGTAAAGCAGTGACATAACCATGAAACAGCTGCTTGTCTTGCAATAACACACACACACACTCAAAAAATCAAAAGACCTTGCCTTTGGTTATGATTTGGAGGTGGCAGCTGAAATATTCTACTTTTTGTTCACATTCTTTGCTCTCCATTTTCTTTAGAAACAACTGATTCCGTTTCCTCAATGTCACGTTAGGTTTTGTTGCTCATATCTTGTTAAATATTTGTTTTATTGCTCGTTACATAGCAACCACAGTTCAAGTTCTTTTTAAAATCTTTATATTTGGTACCAAACAGCAGTACTTAGTGGGATTGTCAAGGATTGTCAAAACACTTTCAAGTTAGGTTTAGTCAGTACTACAAAAAGACATAAAGATACTTATTCACAGCAAAACTGATGCAGACTGATACATTTTTGTTGCACTTCTGACAGTAGCGCTGCAGTAACACAGACAGTATCGGCCTTTTTCCACTGGCGCTGAGCATCTCAACTCGACAGTAATGGTGAGTTCACACCAAACGCAATTTAACCGTCAGGCTCGTCTGGTTTGTGTGGCATACACGAAAAGTAATGGTTTCTGTTATATTATTATTATTAATAATATTTTTTTCTACAACAGCGCATGGTTGAGCAGGGACATTGGGTGACCCTCCTTAGCTACGTTTATGCCACTCAGCTTCAAGGTCACACATCAATAATCTGCAGACTCAACAGAATGTTAAAATCTAGACGCTTTTTTGTTGTTTTTATCAGCCCAGCTAATCCTCATGTCTCCCAAACTCTAACGCCGTCTACCAGAGTATAAATCATTCTTATTCTAACGCGTCCATTCTGGTTCTAGGTTTGTCATCGCTTTGTATTCCTGTCACCTGATCCAGCCGTCTGTCTGTGAAGGCGACTCCTCCTCTCCTGTTTCTATCCGTCTATCTGAATGTCTCTCTCTTCAGGGATCAGTCAGATCAATCACCTGTACCCTCAAGAACTAAAAAATCACTTGTTTACCTCTGGCAGCCCAGACAAGATCATCCATCACTCTCTCATTTAGTGTCAACTTCACGACTTCTATTTTGACATACAGTACGCCGTCATCTCACACTGCAGCTGTCCTCTTATCTCCTGCATGTGCCGTCTGTCCATCCGTCTCTGTCTGCCTCCGAACCCATCACTATGTTCGAGCCTTCCTGCCTTGTAACTCTGCACAGCTTCATTACCACAGCAACAGAAAAACCGTCTCCTTTCATTACAGAGCTTGTTAATGCTGAACGCATAATGACTCACACACAAAAAGCTGCTATTGGAGGAGAACATGCATGTTTGCGCACACATCCAATCGCACTTCAATTGAGGTCAATAGATCGCTCCATGTGTACAGAAAAACAACCTCCCTAACATGCAAAGTACTTCCTCGATTCAATTATTACTTTTATAAATGTGTGTGTTCGACCCTTTAACATGCTGCTGGACACACACCGTCAGTGCTGCAGGGCAAACTGTACAGAAAGGAGCAAATCACAAAATGCAAGGAGTCTCTGAATGGCTGAAAACTGACTCAAATCATCCATAATAATACTAGCATAGAAATAATTACTGTGATTTAAAAAAACCCACATGAATAGTTTTACTATTTTTAAATTAAATTATCATTAAAACCAAATGTGATAGTCGCTATAATGAAAACTCCAATATCTCAACAGAGCGCCTCAGTAAAACAGGAATATTCAACCATTAAAGAGGAACAAATGTAAATTTTTTATTGCTATCACCTTTATTAAACGAAGTGAGTTATTAAGAACAAATTATTATTTATTATAACAACTTGGTGGGAAGGGAAGAACAGAGGAAGATCATCCAGCACACTTTTACACGAAACAACAAACATCAGCAAAACTGTTGAGGTCATAAAACAACAAAAACAATACTAATAAAATATGCATTCAATATTTTAGCTAACAAGTGCAGCGAATGCTAAGTAAGGTAGCATTCAGTTTATTTAAAAAATACTAATACCAAAGGTAGATTAACTCATGTAATCCAAGGTTCTTCAAATAGTCGTTTGTTAATGTCAGGAAGGATCTACTGCAGCAGTCTGTATTACAGCGGGTTTGAAAAAGCCTCTGACTGAAGACACGTTGTTGTGTAACAATTTCATGTAGACAAGGCTTTGAGTTGTCTGTAATTGTTCCTTTATTGAACAATAATCTCCACATGTTTCACAGTTGCTACCAGAACAGAACCAGCTTTTTAATGATAACATTAACGGTAATAAGTTTATAAACACATTCAAGAATATCAGACGCATATTGGATAACAACAGCAGTGTTAACGCAAATCGGGGCTTGAAAGACGCAAATAGCTTGGAATTTTTTTGTCTGTAGCGCCACTACTGGTCATTCAGGGAATTAAACATAAACCTGGAACTCCTTATCAAAAATATGAAAGAAATAAAGAGGACATTTTCATTTAAACAAGTTTAAATCAAAAAGTCACAGCCTTACCCTGTGTTTACAGCCTAATTGATCAATTATCTGCTAAAAATAAATAAAGTTGATTTGGAGTTCAGTTGGATTTTATCGATACATGCCCAATTTTCACATTTCTGACTAACATTGTTTCTTGATGGGACATTTTCAGCTTGAATTAGCTGCTAACATAACTCCAGTAATTTAGGCTGAATAAATTATCAGATAATTATCTGTTTTACATGGAAATTAATTTGTTGATTCAGATTTAAAATATTTTCTCATTTTTATTTGAGAAAATAAACATTAGAACCTTTGTCACACTAAGTCAGGGTTGTGTGATATGGATTTAGATTTCTGTAGCAATATAACAACCTTAGATTTCTATAAAAATCTGAGGCCAGTATTATGAAATAATGCAAAATTATAATAGAAAAATAATTTACTGCTTATTTTTTAGGTGACTGTATGGCTGTTGCTGCATTCATAGCACTATAAACACAAATCCTATTTTTGGAAATCATTCCCATTTAAAATGTGCTTCTTCAGGAAACCACTTTTTTAAAAAAGTGTAATAAATATCTAAACTGAACATAGTAATCGTATAATTTACTGATATTTATCCATGCTCTGATAGAACAGGGGAGAAAATAGTCCAAATGAAATTTTCAGTCATAGTTATTTTTTTTTCCTTTACCATCTGTAACTGAAATTTATTAACTAAATTCTAATTATTAAGGAATATTTTTCACAATAAATGATAAACAACACTTGCCCACCGTACTTAAGTAATAAAATGATCATAAAGAATAAACATTCCTGATGTCAATTTTTAGATTCAACTCCTTACATGCGGTTTTTTGAGTTTTATATTTGCATTATTCTAATGAAAATTGATTAAGCTGCAGACAAAATGTTGACTTGAACTGACAGATGAGCTTTTCTGTGGGAGGTGAAGCGCGATGAGGGTGGATATTAAGCTGATGATACCAGTTTTTACCCAACTCAGTGGTCAAGTCAGTTGTCACTTTTTTTCTCTCCTTTTTGCTTTGCTGGGCAGTGTGAACCCTGCCAAGAGAAATTGGCTTAGAACCGTAGCAAGTGAGATTACAGGTGTCAAACTTACCTCAGCTGGCTGACAGCTGTAACAAGCAGGCTGTCAGGAGAGCTCCAGCTGCCTTAAATCACATGCCTGCAACTTATTTAGGGAAGGTTACAGCGACTTTCCTCTGGGCTCACACCGAAGCATGCAGGTGCAACAGACGAACAAACACGAGAGAAGAAAATGTGAAACGTGCGGCGCACAGGAAGTTAAACTAAAAGAAAATCCTGGTGAAGATGATTCAGATCCTGGCGTTTACCCTGACTAAACAGATTTTGCAGCGATTTGTGATGCAGTTTTGTTTATCTTCTGCTGCTGATTGGGTCACATAATTAAGTCATTTTTACATAGATTAGCTCATAAATTGTTGTTAAAAGCCTGCCCGTTGACCATTTGTATCAAACTCAAGGTCTGGGGGCCAAATCTGGCCCGCCGTAGCTTTTTATGTGGTCCTCTAGGTTTGAATTACATCAATAAGTCACTCCGGTTTTTTCACAAATCTCCAGAATTGACACAAAATCAACAGATATCCACATTTGTTTCTGATTTTTATGCAAATTTCTCTCAAAATTGGACAAAAACATTGGCTTTAACTGCTGCCTCAGCCTCACTTGATGTCAGGTTGGTCTGTGCCTGATACAGCGAATAATAAAAAGTCACATTAAACATAACATAAGAGCAAAAATATCTTAAAAAGTCCTTACAAATATTTATAAATTAGCACCACAAAATGTGTGATTTTGATTACAAAAGACAAAAACAATCATGAAATCCTGGATGGACTGATCAGTGTGAAACGATGCTCAATATTACTTAATTTTAAGAAACATTATTGAATTCTGAAACAAACAGCTATTTATTGATATTTTAGCAATTTAACGAGTTTTATCAATACATTCCGGCACAACCGGCCCTTTAAGAACATTCCGAGTTTTGATACGGCCCAAAATGAAAATGAGTTTGAAGCCCCTAGTTTAGACAAATCTTTTAGAGAAAAATCCAGGTTTGATCTGTAATCGGTTTTGTCATCATTTCCACCTGCAGCTTCCTGCTCACCTCCATCCAGGATGTCAGGAGGAGTTTAACTCGCGTCCTCCTCCTCGCTCTGCGGTTAACATGAGATCACTGTGTTTCTTTTCAGCATCAGCAGCTCTAATCTGTGCTCCGCTAATGTTACCCGACATTAGCGCTAACTTCTCTCTTGTGGCGCTGCGGGCAAGCTAGCATTTGTTGGAAGTGCGTTCAGGACGCTTCTGTAAATATTTTTTTCCAAACAGGAGACAAAATCTACTTTGTTTCTGAGTAGATGCAGCATTTAAGAAGGCAAATGTTCAAACTTTATAGCAAACTCAGGGTTTCCCTCCGTGTATTGTAAGCCTGGCGGCCCGCCAGGCTAGGCGTTGCATGTTTTTGTTTTTAGGAAAAAATCTAAAATAAAAGTTAATGCTTATAATCAAATTTATAAGAAATTCTGTTTGCAATTTCATCTTTAGTCCGAGAAAAAAAAATAAATCAAAATTCTGTTTTTGCACCAATGACGAGGTTTTTGTATTTTTTATTATTGGAGGTAGAAACAGCTGAGGCATAATATTATGACCCAATCTAATAGCATGTTGGTATGGAGGGTTAAAGATTTATGAATGTACCATTAAATAAATAAATACATTTTTTTATGCCAAATCAGATTTTTATCTATTTTTTTCTTTTCTTTAAAAAAAATTACAAGAGAAGCAAAAAATAATTTAGTTTCAATCTTTCCTTCTACGAGTCAAGATGGCCGCCCTGGGCAGGCTGACGTCATTCTGAACTCTAAAAATTAAATCTTCTTTCACAGAAAGTTTGATTAATTGATCAAATCGACTTATCGCCCAGCCCTAAGATAAATGTTTAATCAAATGTTTAAATAAACTATTTAATAGGTAATTGATTAAATATGTTATTAAATCATTAAAATGCAAACTAATGCAGAAAATGTATTAAATGTGTCTTTAATAATTTAATAGTTGCTTTTCTAATTTGATCAAACTCGCCCTTGATTGTTAAACTCAAAAGTCGAAAGTCACTGGAAATATTTCTTTTTGCACTTAATTCAGTTGTTATTTTAATAGCAAATTATAACAAAATACAAAACAGTCACACAATTTACATGTCCATGTATAGAAAAATAAGTTTCTTTAGGGAGTTGATGTTTACAGCAGTTCAGTTTCAATATTATAAAGCCTGGGGGCAAAGAAACTAAAGGAAGTCGGATGAGTTGCCTTCAGAATAAAGGTCAAAACCATTAAGTTTGTGGCTCTTTGCTGCCGTCCTTGTTTGCACTTTGAGTTGTGACAGAAGTTATAGGGAGCTGCCTCCGAACGGCACAGGAAGACGGCGTGATTGTCTTTGTGTGAGTGCAGCAGTGGCCTTGCTGGCTACCAGGGGAAAGCCGGCTGATGAAAAGCCATTTTTTGGACTAACACTGTGTGTTGTTTTTCTGTAAACTCTCTGACGGTGCATTACGAAGTGACGGGCCGGGTTGTGGATGTGTGTCACGGTGTTCCTGGCCTCCTAACGGATTCACACACACAAACTAAAACCAGAAAGTCAGAATATAAATATCATAATTCCTTCACATGCAAATATGTGCAGCGTGAGAGAAAGATGATGGAATCTGTTCCACCCCCACTGTTATTACCGGCATCTATTACCAGCATTGATTAAAGAAAAAAAAGAAAAAGAAAGCTTTAATCATTATTACAGAGGAAAAAAATCAGCAGCCTGTCAGACAGAACAGTTCAATAATTTGTTAAACATTTGTTTTGTTTTCGGTAAGTGCCAGACTCCCCGAGGTACGCTTGCAATCAAATATGAAGGCAGCAACAGTCGCAGCGCTACAATATTGATGCTGTTTACGACTCGGCTTTTCAGATTCAACAGAATCCTTCAAATGGATTTACCTCCAACTTGGAAGGTAATCTTTTAAAACAGAGCGGCTTTGCAAATGTGGAAGGAGGAATCGAAGCGGAGCGGCATTCGGGGACGGGTTTTCAGGTGTTGTACAGCAGCCGTTTGATTCCCTCAAAAACAAAAACATTGACAGGACTGTCATATCTAATGAGGGAATTGTTTTTGAGAAAAACTTTTTGCTCTGACTGGCTGATTGTAAAGTATAATAGAGTGCAGGATTCAGCTTTTCTAAAGCTTCTGCCATTCTAGATGGATGTGATCTTGTTCATAAACTCCAGTAATTGGACAGCCGCTGCTTGCAAAAAGAAACTGTCACTCCTCCACAAGTGGGAGTTTGGTTACTCAACGCTTCTTTTCATGCCTTGCATGGAGTACATTTCATTCAATACATTTCTCATAGTGTGTGTGGGCTAAAGTCTTTTTTTTTTTATTGTATGTGAGCGATGAGATAATGATTTTATCTGAAAGGCATCAGACGAAACAAACAAAGCTCTTATAAAGACAGAGAAAATAGCCTAATGCAACTAAATGAAACCATTTAATCAGTAAAGCTGAATGCTGCATGCAGCGCATCGTAAACGCTTTACACCCACTGAACATTTTCACATTTATCTTGTAAATGCCAGTGTATTTCAAAGTGTAAATACTTTGTAGAACCACATCTAGTGGTAATTACAGCTTGTCATAACATCTAGTTCCTTTTTTAAAAGTGATTCTTTTTAGTAAAATTGCTCCAACTTTATCAAAATGAATGGAGAATGTCTATGAATATGTATTTGTCAAGTCTTGCCACATATTCCCCATTTGACTTCATACCGTTTAAAACATTAACATCAGCTGTTGTAGCTTTGGGCCGTTTTCCTGCTGACAGATGAAGATCAGCTCCTGACACTTTTCTTCTGCAGGATCCAGCAGCTTTTTTATTCATACTCCTAAAGAGTATGAATAAACTGTGGCAATTACGATTTGAAACATAAATACTGTTTGCAGGATATCTGTTGTCGTTTTTTTATTTTATTTTGTGAAAAGTGCTGAGTGAAACGAGCTCTGACCTGCAAACTGTCCTTAACTTCTGTCTGTTGTTCTGAAGGCAACTGCGTTTTATTTATGGGTGTTTTAGTAGTATAGCACAGATTTTTGGCACTCATCAGTTTATTTTATGTTAAAAAGAAAATCAGGGGCGTGCTGTGGTGGCGCAGGGGGTTAGCACGCCCCACGTTTGGAGGCCTTAGTCCTCGACGCGGACGTCGCGGGTTCGACTCCCGGTCCCGACGACCTTTACCGCATGTCTTCCCCCCTCTCCTCACCCTCCTTCCTGTCTACTGTACAAAAAAATACGAGCCACTAGCGCTGCAAAAACTCTTCGGAGAAAAAAAAAGGAAAAAAAAAAATCAAAGACAACCCTTTCCCCTTTGGCATAAACTCCCAGTAAAATGCATAGAAGTTTGTGAAATAAGGCCTGATTCCCCCGCTAGGTGCTGCCACACCGGCTGTACGTTTAGGGTTTTTCCTGTCTGACTCTGTGAGGTCTGCAGAGTCAAAATGTTTTCATCCGGTGCTGAGAGAGAGGACAGTATCTGTTTTAGTCATCAGATCAATCAGTGGTTCCGGTCTGTTCAGGTGGCACAGTCCTGAAGATTGATTCTGTTCAGTCTGGATAATACGATAGCATGACTTTGCATATAAATAGCAAGCCGCTCCGCTCGGCACTTTGCATGTAATTCCAGCACATTTTAAGCTGTTTTTGTGTCAGTTTCCCAGCTTGAAATGACAGGAAATTGCTGTGGCAAAAGTTCAGAGTGCGGCGCTGTTCCTGCCGAGTTTTATGTTGTAGAATGATTTGTTGAAATGGAAGAAAACCTGCAACTCGAATGAGATGAAGCAAACAGAACATTATGGTTACAATGGAGAACTGAGGAATGATTTGCTTTTACCACAACTTAAAATGTCCATTTTTTTCTATTTTTGCTCTGAAATCGCTGCCTGCTGCCTCTTGTTCGGTGTCGTAGAAATGACGACGCCTCTCTGTCCCGCTCACTATATTTTATTGCACTGATTTCTCTGCAGTAATGGAGCGTTAGTGAGGGTCAGTGTGTCGTCATAATTGGCAGGCAGTCGGTTAAAAGCTGCTTATCATTCCTGTAAAGTGGAATGTTGATTGTCGGGCCTTTTTAACATTATCAGTGGGTGATTTTATCCATCGTCTGTCCTGGACCGCTGCAGTAGCGATTTCATCTCGTCAAGCACTCATTTGACTTTTCTTTTTGATAAAATCTTTCACCTCAGAGTGGGAGTAAAGTGTGAAAGCCACAGATACTCTTGCCACACACACTCTTAGCGACAGTCCACAGCTCTGCTTGCTCGGTCATGAGGTTATCTTAACAAGGATGTTTGATCTACCAGAGTCAATAAATGTCTGCAGCAACCTGTGTGTGTGTCGCTGCCAGCAATGGAACATGTCAGCCACCAACAAAGGTGTTTATGCATAGAAATCATACACCTCCAGCCAAACACATTATCATTTCCATGTTTACATATGTATGGATTTTCTATCGCGCTGAGCGGTTTGTATTCAGGTTTTAAGAGAAACAGGGATATGTCGTTGCAAAAGTTGCAGCTATTGCGTTCGAGAAATAACAGAATTTTCCCAAAGAGTGTTAAAGTTAGACATTTATTTAACAGGGATAGTAGCTTTGATGTGGCATAAAGAAACAAGCATTTGGCGCAACAACATGTGCTGTTTTTTTGAGAACATTTAAAGAAAACATTATTTTCCTTGTTACCCCTGGTTATAGCGGCAAACCATTAAAAAAATTACCTGAAAAATTCAACCAGATCTGACTTTAGAAGAAAAATCCCCCCATCAGATTAGATTTGCAATTGAGCAAGCATTATTTATCCCTTTGGCGGATTTAAAATTTAAAAGTTGCTTTTATTCAACCAAAAAGTTTTAAAAATACAGCAGTGCTACTCCCGCTGTAGCAGGAAGTGAAATTAATCTGAGGGGCGGTCTTTTAACAGACGGTAAATTGCGAAAATAACTTGATAGATGTCAAAAGTTCCAGTTGTTGCAAATATATTTACTCACAGGACATTGAAAGAACTGTGTACAATTAAAATAAGCAAAAATATCCAGGTGGAAATTTGAAACTTAGGACAAAAAGGGTTAATGATTTATCTTTGAAAATGAGCAGCAACATTTGCGATAGGAAGGCCTCTGTGCCATCACCCTAATCTTTAGATTATCTGAGATTCAAATCAGGAGTGAGCTGCTAAAAAACTTTTAAATATTTCTTTCAGCTTACCTGTTTATCTTACTATACATTAAAGATGGGTATTTTAAACCAAAATAATAAATAAATATGCAGCTGAAACCAGGTGTTTACATACTGAATAAAAAAATCACATACACTTCCTTATTGTCTGCAGTTAAATCAGACCAAATTTAGCTGTTTTAGAAAACAATGAGAGAATATGTCTAATTTATGAGGATCAAATATTTAGAATTTGACCGTAAATTAAATGCTAAACTAAATTAGACGTCCTATTCTCCATCGCTCTTTAAGTCCCAAAGGTTATATATTTATATGCATTTTGTCACAGATTGCTTCTGTTTATTAAGCAAGATAACCAGGATTTTTAAATGTATCCCATTAAAATAATTGATAAATAAGAGGAAAACATTCAAATAGATTATAAGGAAATTTTTAAATAACACTTCAAGATATTGGCAAGTTGTCTATTTTATCCATTTACAGTATAAAATACACGTCGACATAAACAAAAAGGAGTAATTTGACAAAATAAACTCTTATGTAGTCTTTCTCTTAAAGGTCAGTTTGCTATACCATCAGCAACTAATCATTAACTAATCAAATATGCAACTCTGAAAACCCACAGACCTGGATGTCTAAAAATAATGACTTTGCTGATGGACTGAAATTGAATTGGAGTTTTGTGGCTTTCATACGAGAAAAGATCAGTAGCAAAATGTCGCCTTAGCTTGAAATCTCTCTAAAAATCCATGACTCGGGCAGCCGAGGGATGAAATATCTATTGCACATGCAGAAAAAACAGGTGTCTTCTTAGTAAAGCCGGTCTGAATTTGGACTCGTTTTGAGTTTCCCTCCATCGGAAAATGAGCATAATTTCTTTATTTCCTGACTTCGCTCTGCCTTCGAATGGAGACCATTTGAGGCTTTGAGCTGAAACCAAAGGAGATCTATTTGAGTCAGTGAGCTATTTGTGGATCAGCCTGTACCTGTGCAGCTACGCTCGTCATTCTGGTTACAGAAAACATCTTATTCAGCCTTAACAAAGCCACTCAGACTCAAGTCTGCAAACATTTGTGTGCTGCTTGTTATTTAGTTAGTTTATCAATCAACACAAGTGACATTTCCCTCATACAAACACTTTATGCTTGCCGGCTATAATGGGTGGAAATGTAAAAATACAATTTAATGAGATTTATAAAGCTAAGAGTCAAACAGCCTTTGACAGCTATTGTATCTTTCTGGGTTTGAGTCTCAGTGGGAGCTCTGACTGTATCTGCTCAGACAGCTGCTTTAATATTTTTGTTTCTGTGCCTCCACTGAAGGATGAGGTGTGATGTGATTACCAACAGGAGTCTGTGTCACCAAATATTAGATGCTTCTTTTCAAGTTTTTGTTGTCAGACATCAGAGTCTTCTTATATTTGTAGGAGCACAACTCCTAAATTGCCATTGTTGTTGTTTTTCTTACGAGTGCTGCCATTAGTGATGCAAGGTAGCTGAACAGATGATGTGAAGCAGCACGGTTTTACCGCGCGATGTGTTAAAATCACAGGAAAAGTCTGGACTGGTGTGTTTCAGCAAAATGCAGAGGCAGAAAGACCTTGGAGAAGCAATTTCTGTGACCCATCAAATTGGAAAAAGTCATTTCCAAACTATTTTAAGTGAAAAAGATCTGTGGTAAGTCTAATTTGTGATTCTAACCCATCTATGTTTGTCTCAGCTCCAGTAGGTTGACTTCACAACAGACACATTCAGGTTAATTTATTCTAACAAAAGAGGAAGTAAAGATGGTGGTTAACATCAGTCCAGCAGCTTCTGCCCTACAGTTACAGACAGCAACAGAAAAAGGGGCTGATTGTGATCGTGTAGCGGTATTTAACCTAAATTTAAATCATTAATCCACATAAATAATCTCATCTTTAACATAAATAACAATGAATATATATTTTTAGTACAGGAAATGGAATCACATGTAACATTCAAAGACTACCACAGTTGATAACTGAAACGGTATCAAAAATTAAAACATACCAAAAAAGAGAGGAAATCAAGTTGGTGGTTAACATCAGTCCAGCAGCTTCTGCCCCTGTACATTAAATAAAATAGAAAGATACTAGAACATTTTTTTATAAATGTAAACAGGGCCTGCTAAAGTGTGCCTGTCAACTTTCTCAACTTTCGTTACCAAAAAACCACAACAGATTAACATCAAATATTATTGTTCAAAAAACACAAGATCTCTTCTGCACTTTTGACAGAAAAGTGAAAATGTTTTTTTTTTTCTGTCATTGGTGGTAAATATAAAACAGGCATTCAACAAAAAAATAAAAATCTGATTTATACTTTGTGGCAGTTTACCAGAATGAAACGCTCATTTCTTAACACCAAATTAATAAGTAATATTATTGTTTATAAAGCATAAGCTCTTTTGAAATACTGCTTATCTGCTTAGACACAAGAAATTTACAGTTGGTAAATTTTGCAATAGCAAAAATCAGATGTTTACTTCGTTGGTTACCATAAAAAGGCGCCCGTCTCTTAGCAACAGATTACCAACAAACATTGTTATTGTTCAAAAAACATAAGATTTCTTTTGCTCTTTTGAAATGCAACATATCTTACACTACTTAATAAGAATTGGGCATTCGGTGAATTTGGCAGAAAAGTGAAAATGTTTTTATTTATTTATTTTCTAGATGTTTACTTCATGGCACTTGGTTACCAGAAACACACTCGTCTCTTAGCAACAGATTAACAACAAACATTGTTATTGTTTAAAAAACAAAAGATTCTTCTGCACTTTTGAAATACTACTTGTCTTACACTGTACAAGAATTGTGCATTTGGTGAATTTGGCAGAAAAGTGAAAATGTTTTTTTTTGTTGTTGTTTTTGTCATTGGTGATAAATATATTACAAAACAGACATTAAACACAAAAATAAAAATCAAATGTTTACTTCGTGGCCGTGGTTACCAGAAATGCGCTCATCTCTTAGCAACAGATTAATAACAAGTAATATTATTGTTTATAAAACATAAGCTCTTTTCATTCAACACAAAAATTAAAACAAGTTGTTTAGTTTGTGGCACTTGGTTACCAGAAAACACGCTCGTCTCTTAGCAACAGATTAACAACAAATATTGTTATTGTTCAAAAAACATAAGATTTCTTCTCTTTTGAAATACTACTTGTCTTATATTACTTACTAAGCAAGAATTGTGCATTTGGTGAATTTTGCACAGAAGTAAAAATGTTTTTTTTTTTTGTTTTTTTTGTCATTGGTGGTGAATATTTTATACAGCAGAAATTCAACACAAAAGTAAAAATGCGAATTATACTTCATGGCAGTTCGTCACCAGAAAAACCAAAAGTAAAAATCAGATGTTTGCTTCGTGGCACTGCCAGTCAGACGAATTACTTACAAGTGGAAAACTTTCAAGACAGTACAAATATCCTCATAAGTGGTTCCAGCAAATTAAACCCAAGGTCAGACAGGGAAATGCCCCCTGCTGCTTCTAACTTCACCTATTCTTTGGGTTTTGCGTTGCATAATGATCACTTCACGCATTAGGATGTAAACATTGAGTGCAGCATGTCCATAACAGAGTGAAGTATTTTTAAGAACGCAAGTTGTTTTCGCACCATTAACTCTCCAGAACCTGGAACATTTTCTTCCCCTTTTTATAGCAGGTAATGGGTAAACAGAATCACTTTCAACCAAAGCATAAAAAGAACATTTTACCAGAAAAACAATACATCGAGCTGTGTTTTCTGACTGATTGAACGACAACTTCATCATAGAAATGAAGCACACAACATGAGGCAGGAACTGACCTTCCAACCTTAAAACACACGCGACAGTAATGATTGTGCGAAGTGTGGAGTCAGAAAAAGACAATATTATTTCATCAACTCCAAGACTGTTTCTCTGACGTGTAATAGAGCGTAATCTGCTCTGGAGATCTCACCATGGCAGCATAGGCCTTCTGTATTTATAGCACGTATTAAAAAACAATTTTGGGTGGCTAAAGAGATATGAACACCTGTGATGTGTTGACGGTACTTCCAGGCCAAATTACTGGCTGGTTGCAAATCATAAACAAAGGCTGTGGGGTGTTACGGGTCTGCAGGTGAAGTTCTGATGCGCCTTACAGCATCACCGGATTCCAGTAATGATCCAGGCAGCAGGAGAAACGCACATCAGTCCAGAAGAACCAAGAGAGGCAGGCGAGTAACAATCAGGAGGATGCAATTTCCCAGCATGCACAGCTTGTTTCAGACCCACTCATTACATTTGAATATCATTGAAAATGCTATTTATTATAGAAATGGATTATACAGATTAATTACTCAAAAATGGATGTTGGAAAGCCTTCATTTCTGTTACTTAAGATGATTTTCCACTGACAGATTATTCTGTCAAATTATTTGACATTTAAAATTAGAATATTACATTAGACCAGTGGTTCCCAAAGTGTGGGGCACGCCCCCTAAGGGGGGCGCAGTGCCACTGCAAGGGGGGCGCTGGAAGCGGTATGGATGAATGAAAAAAAAAACTGTTACACAAAAGTGTTTCCCTGTAAAGATGGTTTGTAGTTTGTTTTGTTGCAACCTGAAGTGTGAAATAAACCTCAGTGGAGTTTGAAAACAGAATATGTGTTTAGGTTTGTGATACGTGATTTTTATTTATCGTTTTTGGGGGGGATTTTATTGTAATTCATAGGGGGGCACAGAAAATCTTTGGGAACCACTGCATTAGACCATTAGAAAACATTTATAATACAGAAATGTGGGGCTAATGAAAAGTTATTTTCTTCAGGTATTTTTAATCTGACTAATAGGCTTCATATTACTCAAATATTATAATTTATTTGCATTAAAAGACAGTTTTCCAGGTCAACATGTTGTTTTGCATACCCTCTGTAAAAAAGGAAGATTTTAATCAATATCTCAATGAACAAGAACCATTTCCAACATTTTCACAAGGTTGAGTTTAACTTCATAACTTGGATAAAAATTTGGAGTTTTACTCAAATTAGTTGGAGCAAAAGTTAACAAATCCCAAAATAAACCTTTTTTATCTAGTATTCTGTGTGAGAGCTGTGATTTTTAGGTCATAAAAGCACGTAATGAATAATCTGCCGACTTCTGCAACAATCTCTTTTAGAGCCTGGACGCTGAACGATGCTCCACTTGTCTCTTCTGAGTTCCCCATAAATGTTTGAGTGCTTTTAGATCTGGAGATTTCCGAACTTGATGCACAATTCAGATTTTTTTTTTAAAATTCATACTAATAATTAAATGCAACCAGACTTCTGTGTGAACATTTTACGACCCCAAAGCGACTCGCTTGCACAAAAGTAGAACGGAGACGTCACACAGCGACACATTGTTTACATAAGTAATAACGGACACAGCGTGTCTGGATCAGTTTTGAAGTTGCTGAGCAATTGGAGCCGATCGCATCGTCACATGACGAATAAACCTAAGAAAAAGAAAATAACTATCGCGTCTGGTCGAGAATTATGAAAAACAAAAATCAGATAAAACCGTTCAAACTGCAAATTATTTAATCTACCGAATATGTACATTATTCCACATTGATGCTCATTAACATTATTTTATCATATTTTCCTATTAGAAACAATGTTTTTAGATAAATAAATAATGATTTTAATCCTAAATCTACTTGATTTATAAATACTTTATCTGCTTGTGTATATTTGGTGAGTGGTTGCAGATATCAACAATAATAATTACTAAAATGCTTGAAATTGGCTGCAATCTTTTGATTTAGAGTAGAAATATTTAGCATTTAGGTTTGGAGTGAATTTAAGAAAACAAAGTTAGGTATATTGTTGATTTTGGATCAATTGAAACACTCTGCTCCCTTCAACGTTGCAGACATTGCAGTCTCTGTAGTTTTAGTCAATTATTTTTACAGCTAAAATGAAAAGTTGTCACGATCCAGAAACTAACAGAAGGCATTATAATCCAACATAAACGTCTGACGTTTTTGTCCTTGCCCTGCGACTGCGTTCAGGGAAACTTCTTCATCTGAAGCAACATGCATCATCTGTCTTTGATGACACCGTGTCGCAGCAGCGTTGTGATGAAGTGCCGTAATTTACATTTATTTTTCCTTCTGTAACCACTTGTGCTTCACCTGCTTCCCCTTATGTTGCTGATTTCCCAGGATGGCTTGTGCTCTCAGAGAGGGAACAGCTTTGTTTACCTTTTCCCGTCTAGCTGTGGATGAATGGTACAGTGATGGCTGTAGAGTTTTCCAAGTTGGTGAGGAAAGTTGTCGCAGCGTGACGCATCCTTGTAGATGCTGTATGTGCCGCTGCTCTGCAGCTCTTCAAGGCTGAATGTAAGATTATTTATAGGAATGTTGAAGAGAGCCTCTGTTCTCTATTTGAGTTTATTTCATAAATCCTGTGTGAAGATGTCATCCAAAAAATGACGCCTGCAGTTGTGTAATCTTATAATCTTTTAACGAAGTTCCCAGATTTAATAAGTTTCTTTAAACATACCATATTTTATATATATAGTGCTGTGAAAATGTATGTTTTTTCTTCTCTCTTTGCTTTTTCACACTTTAATGTTGCAAGTCAAACACTTTTTAATATCAGTCAGAGATAGCTTGAATGAATAAAAAAACAGTTTTTAAATAATCATTTGATTTATTATGAGAAAAATGATAAAATCATACCACAATCTAAAATAAGTTATCCAATCTGGATGGGTTTTATGAAGTCTCCAGTGATCAGAGGCTTTGTTCACATAGCTGGTCTTGATGCTCAACTGCAATTTCTGAAAATATTTTGTTTTTGCGTGGTCGATCATACACTAAATAAATATGACCACAAATAGACTTTTCTGTGACAGGCTCAACGCTAAAGCCAGTATTCAAACCAAGAGGCATTTTTTCCACTGCCACAATGCTACCAGCTGCTCCACTATGTAACCGCAACCAGTGGCGCCTGCAGCTGTACGGCTGTCCGCACTGTACGTACCTTCAGATTTTAATTTAAATTAGAAAAAAATAGTTGGATTTTATAATCCACTAACAAAATAGTGGAGAAAAAACGTTATTTTGTGTCCAAACATCCTGTACGTAGCATACGTCTGTTTGAGTCTGTGGAGGCGGGAACATGTCTGGACCAAACCTAAATGTTTACTTTTGTGTATGTGGCGGCTTGGCGCTCTTTGTTTAAGCTAAAAATGAATAATGGTGAGTTGGTTTAATGTCGGGTTTACATTCAACGTCTACGTGGAGGCGTTGTGGCGCGTTTTGAGCTTCTAGCGCGGCGTGATTTGCGTTTTAAACATTTGACGTGTCCGACGCTCCACATAGACTTTGACTGTAAACCAGATGCGCCTGACGCTCAAAATGCTTTTGGTACCAAAAGTACACACACAAACTTGAAACGTCTGACGCATGTAACGCGTTTGGTGTGGACACACCATAAGAGAAGTTTTAACTCTCCCATAGTTCTAAGGGCGGTCGAGCGAACCCCGCCTGAGCATTTTACCGTGTACTCAGTTCTGGTGGGGGAGCTGGTTTACCAACTTTTTTTTTTCTTTTGTGCTTTAGCAAAGTGAAGAGCTGACTGGTCACCTGGTTGACCGATCGTGACATCTGCCGCGCTCTTCCTGAGCGTCGCGCTAAGACTGTGGGTTCAACAGTTAAATCTAGTTGAAACCTTTGCTAAAGGAGTAGAAATTAAGCAAACATTGGTGCTGCACTTCCTCCTCCTCTGGAAGTCTCAGACACATCACCTGAACCTGGGAATCTCCTTCACCCTCCTCGGTGGTGGTAGAGTGATAGTGTGGAGCTTTACTTCTTTGGGACTTAGACAATGTGAATTAATTTTGCTTTTTCACCAAAGAAACTGGCAGGATAATGTTTGGCCATCAGTTTGTGACCTTTATCTCAGGTTAAATTGACAGATTTATGGAACTTAAATCTGTCAATTTTCCCTTTCTGGTGTTGAATTGCTGCACAAATTTAACAAACATCTCTGCAATCTGTTTCCACTTATCACACCCTCAGACATTTCGTGCTTGAAAACTAAGTGTTCAGTTTATGCATGAAAGAGAACTGAGGAGAGAGCCGACGGTCATTCCATCAGAGTTGTTAAAGTCCTCTCCAGAGATGCGAGAACCTGCTGAGAGCTCTCCATCAATCAAGCCTTTATGTTTGAGCTGCTAGTCAGAAGCCTGTCTGAATAATGGACGCACGGCGACCCGCTGTTTGCCAAACAGCGCTAAAAAAGCAACCCTGGAGCCTCAGAAAATCGTTTGTCTGACCTGATGCATCAAAAACTGGAATATTAACATGAACCCAAAGCAATGTGTGTCTGATGCAATCTCTTCCTGTGACAGTGGAAAGCTTCTTAGCAGCAGGAAGAGAAGTCAGCGCTGATGTAGCCTGAGTTAGCCTGCAGAGGCTGATGCTAACAGTGATCCTTAACACAGAGCCAGCAGAGTTCAGTGGTTTGTGACTGATCCAGTCAAAGCCTGGACTGAATGGGATAAAGTTGCATTTTATTCTATTTTCCTTTAGTAAAAGCTAAAATCCACACTACATTTAGTTAGTTAGCATTAGCTAATCTACACTATTCCTCAAATGTTTATTATTGTCTGACTTTTAATGACAGAAATTGCTTTTATTGTCCTACAATGGGGAAATTTCAGTGCAACAGCAGCAAAGTGATTTTTCTTATTAAGTAGAGAATAATCTTCTCTGCTCCAACAGAGAGAAATGAGAAAACTCATGTGCCGTTTCTATCATCACTTTAATGTTGGATGAATGTTTGATTTATAGAGAACATTTACAAAGTCTCCAATCAGCTCGCCTCTTCATCCTCATTATTTAATGACTTAAAAAAGAATTAAAACCATCCATCAATCATTTGTCTATTGGTCCATCCATCATCTTGTCCATCAGGTGTAATTTTAGGGTGTACGAACCTTGACCTCTCTACCAACCCACTGACTCTTGTCACCATACGGTTCTCTCAAGTGGATCCTCGTGAACTCCGCTTTGCCGCTGCTGCACGGCCTGATTTTCACTACAGGTGGCGCTCTCACGCTGCTGCTAACCCAAGTGTGACTTCTCACTTTCTGAGCCCCGATCACCAGCTGTGACTCGGTTCTTGTCTGGACTCACACACAGACCATCTGTCCTCGGACCGCTTTAGGAACTTTCCTCGTCTTTCCAGAAAACTCATCTCATACATGTCTGTATGCAAGACAAGTAGAGAGTCATAAAGAATTTTTTCTCATCTTGGTGGGGATTTGGGGTTTAGACTCATTATACCCTGAACACGCTGTTACCATGGTAACAATGCACTTTTTTTTTGACAGAGAGGTGGAGAATGATGAAGCTGCACAAACACAGATCTAATGACTGTCTGTGTTTCTGTGACGCACTGAGATCTGACGCGTGATTTGGCTCCTTTCCCTTTTTACCCGCTTTCTTTCTCCGCGTTTAATTCCGGCCCGTCTCAGTTCGGTGTCGCAGCCTGAGCCCAAACCTCTCTCTCCCTCTCTCTCTCTCCGTCTCTCTCTCTCTCTTGTCGCATTGAATCCTCCCCCCGTCTGGCTGTCTGCACACCTTTGTTTTGGCTCCTCGGCTTCCCCTCTTTGCTGCAGCGCTTTGATTCAAGTCGGACTCGGGTCACACGTCTACAGACGTACGCACACCTGAAAGCAATAGCATGTTGAAGAACAAGCGGATCATCATCATCATCATCAGTGTGTGTGTGTGTTTGTTGACGTGTGGCCTTTAAGACCACAGAGTCTTGTGTTGTGGAGCTATTTTAGCTCTTAATGAGATGTCTCCTCACACACGGTTTACTCTGTCGCCCTCCTTCCCGCAGCATTTCTTTGACACCAACATTTATAATCACTTGCGTCTACACAGCTGCTGTAGCATCAGAACATGTTGACAGAGCCCAGTTCTGGAGGGGCAACAGGAATTGATCCATTTTTGGAATTGCCTCTCAGCCATCTTTTGACGCATTCATTAGAAATTGAACTTGCCAGCTTGGGCAGCATTGATTTCTCCTGTTAATTGATGTGTACATTGTTAATCTGTCGCTCCTGGTTGCTCATGGCTTACCATGCACCGCTGTGCTGCTGACGGTTATCAATGCAGTCGGATCTGGAGGCGGGAACCACGGCGGCCTGAGAGCCCGGAGGTCGGAGGTCATCCCGTCACCACATCTGACAGCGACGTCTCTGCTTGGACAGGGTTTGTTGTGAAGGCCGGGATGTTTTAGTGCTCCGGGAGCCGGAGAGCGCTCGTTCTCAGACAGGTGGAAAATCGGTCCTGAAAGCAAAGTTTGAAAAATGACGGATGGAGGAAAGATGGGATGAGGAGCAGATTCTGGTCAGGAGCTGAAGACGGGAGGCAGGAATCCTCTGGAGACGATACTGAAGAAATATCTAGACCTACTACAGCTTTATTGTCCATCCATCTGTCATCCACCTGTCTTTCCATCCACCTGTCTTTCCATCCATCGGTTTCTCCATCTATCTGTCATCCGTCTGTCCATCCATCCATCCGTTTGTCCATTCATCCATCCATCCATCTTCCCTTTTGTTTATCCATCTATCCATTGGTATATCCATTCATTTGTAAATTCGTCCATCTTTTTTATTCTTCCTTCCCACCCAATATTTAAGAAATTGTCCTAAAAGAAGCTAAAAGTCTGGAAGTTGACATAAAAAATGCAGGGAACCTTGAACTCTCTACAAACCCAGAGTTAAAGCTTACAGCAGCACTCCTTCTACCTACCAAATTATTGACTTAATATCGACAATATTACGTAAATAATTCCTTAATGTTGATGAAAAAATACTTAAAACAAGCTCCTGTACTGGGTACGATTTAGTATTTCTGTAGTGTGCTATCTTGTTAGCACCAACCATAATGCTCATTTACGTGTCAGATAGAGGAGCAGCATTAGGAGGCATTAATGGGTGGATCACATTGTGAATGTGCTGATTGAAAGGAGGCTCAGAGCCTGACAGAGCCGTCCATCCCTTCTGTCTGAGACACATCCTCCTTGTCTCGTCTCTCTTCTTATTCAAGCAGACGGATTACAGCAAAGAAAGCAGCACAGGAAGAAGAGAAGGATTATGAAACCGCAGCAGAGGGATTAAAGGGGAGCGTTGTACCTCAAACACAGCAGCAGCAGATTCACCATGTGGGAAACTCGTGTTCGGGGTTGGAAAGCTGGCGCCTTGGTCAGCTGCGGCATCTCAACTTTATCACACTCTTACCCAACATCTTAAAGGCACAGAGTTCACTCCACTCTGAATATACGCTGCTCATTTGGACCGCTGCAGAGCGGAGAAAGGGATAAGCTAAATGAGAGCCACAAAGAGGACTTGAACTCCGACCCTCGGTTCCAGATCGAAGCTCAGAGACATGAAGAGTCTGGGATCCAAATTAGAAATGAAGTACGGCGCCTGGAGAGCTAGCCGGATGAAAACATTTACTTTTCTTGTGATGTTCAGACCTCATCAAAGCACGTCTTTGACCCATTTAGAGGCGCAGCGCAACAAAAGGAAGAAAAGCTGGAGAACCGTCAGGTTTTCAGCGAGTGGTGGTAAAAAATTACCGTAAAATGCTGCATTTTTATTGGAGAGACTTTGGTGAGATGAGATTTTGAGGATCATTACATCAAGGCAACCTTAGTTTGGTCGCTAACTTATATATCTGGGATGTTGTGCATCCCTTCAAACAACCATAAAACAGAAATGTTTCGATAATATATAATCTAAAAATGTTTTCCTTATTTCCCTCCCAACTCGACTCCTCACTTACCTTCTCCTTTCCTAAATAAGTCACTTTTTCTCCATGAAGCGCATTTTATTTGTTTTACACAATTCAACCTTTTTTTTATTGCAGCTCAACTGCTGTTTTGTAATAATAATAATAATAATAATAATAAAACAGAGAATGCTTTCAAGTGTGTTTGGCTCAACTTACCCCAAAGCTACAATTTCTACTGTATTTGTGCCCACACCTAAAATTCAGCAATTTTATCTTCGATTTACACCCCATCTCACCAATGCATAGCACAATTCACATACAACATAAATTTAAAAATATCTACTTTTAACACAATTCCTATGAAATTTATGACTAAATTTCCTTCCAAGAAGGAAAACAGTTAAGAAATAAAAGACTAACCACTTTACCCAGGAGGTTTTTACATTCACAAACTTCATTAAATGATGATTTCTCCTAGCTATTTGGTCATATGATCAATATTTTTTACCGTTTCCTAGAAACAAGGGGCTCAACTTACCTCGGTTTCCCCTAAAATTTAAGTCCCATTTCTTCCATTTAAATGCAATGAGCACTGAAAAGTAAAAATGTTGGTAAAGGGTTTTTTAACAAACAAACTCTTTTGCTGTTAAAACAGGGCAAAGATACACACAGTGAAGGCCGGTGGGAATTAAAAACACAAAACTTGCTGTACACATCCATAAATAGCTGCTTAGGAATGCACCCTGCAGTGAGAAGAGCTTTCATAGAAGTGCTGACGCTGAACTTGTCTTAACGTGAATCTACTTAATTTGCCTCAATCTGACTTTAATCGGTCAAAGCTTCCCTCTGCAGGCTGAAGTCTCCGTCTCCTGGGCTTCTTACCTTGGATCAGTTTTACATGCCTGCTTCCAGTCAGTTTTCAGTAATTCGGCTGCATGTGTGTGTTGCTATGGCACAGCTACACGCATCAATTTGTTTTCACAAAGTAGTGCTGAACTGTGCATGGATAGATAAAATGTTTTCCACAATTAAAACCGAAATATGTCGAGTCTTTTTCAGCCTGAATCTAACAGGGTCTTCCAGTTTTAATCTGTGTCCATCTTTCCTTTGGTTATTCCACCAAATATGGATTTCTGAACTCTTCCTGAGTTAAAACATTGTTGTTTCTAAATGAACATGAACTTGTTTTCTTTGCATTATTTGAGGTCTGAAAGCTCTGCATCTTTTACGTTACTCTGATCATCTCTCATTTTCTGCAGATAAATACTAAATGTTTGATCGAATTTCAGCGACATGTCAGTATTTCATAGAATAAAAGAACAATGTTCATTTTACTCAAACATAAACCTATAAAAACAAAAATCTGAGAAACTGGTCATTTTAAGTGGCCTCTAATTTTTCCAGAGTTGTAAATCACAGTAGACACAAGATCAATGTCAATAGATGATACATCTAAAAGAAAAATCAACTTCACTGAACTCCAGTTCAGAACTATCAACTAACTCATTTATTCTTTGGTTACCTAGCAACTCCCTCATTCTTTGGTTACCTAGCAACAGCCTGTTAAGTTACTTGGGCAGCAGCAGTTTAAGGTTTGTAACCATGCCTCATAATTGCTTGAAAATATTAAAAAAAAATAACAGAGTGGAGTGAAAAATGTAGATAAAACAGGAAAGGTCATGTCACCAGTTTGGCATTATTTTGGCTTTTTGAAACAAAAGACTAATTAATGATTATCGATTTCGACTGATATGAAACGCTTATCGTGATACATTTTTCTGTCATATTATCCAGCCCTAGAGGATATTATGTGAAATCTAACTTCTTTTTTTTAGCTTTACATCAAAAAGTAAAGATTTTTGATTTAACTTTGCTTTTAATGATATTTCATCATCAATAACAAGCCTGGAGTGTTGCCTTGATTTTCTCCTGGCAGCCATTTTGGGATACCTAAACGTTAGCTCTCACAAAACAATGCCTATTTCCACACAGCTCCTCCTCTGAGCTGCAGTTCCCAGCCGAGGACAGAACCCCCCCCCCCAGCCTCCTCCCAGCTCCTCTAGACTAGCGACAGCAGCAATTAGCAAACGTCTGAAGCTATTTCTCAGTCCAACGCTCATATGTATGCTTGTAAACGGCATACGACATGACCATTGTTGTGATGACATCCAGAAGTCGGAAAGAGCAGGAGTTTCTTAAAGAGACAGAGGCCTAATTTCAAGGCAATACATTGCAAAGCCATATTTCTTTTAACTTACTTTTCATACAGCATTTCAACAACAAAATAGTTCTATGTGCCTATATAGTCACTTAATATCCACACCACTGTCCCTTTAAGAACTGTAAGTATGTTCGTGTTGATGGCGAAATTTAGAAATCTTCCAACAGAGGTTTTCTACTCGCCTCTCCTCCATAGAAACAGATTCCTGGAGTTCATGACCTAGTTTTGAAGTGGGCAGATTCTCCCACCGGAGCTGTGGATCCTAGCTTCCTCCCTCTCTTCTTCTTCTTCTTTTCTCTGACCTCTCAGTTCAAGCGGGCGGCCATGTTTTGGTACATTTCCAGTTATGACCACACACTTTCCATTTCCAGATGATGGATTGAAGTCAAATGTGTGGCAGTGACAGTTCCTGTTGGTCAGCAAACAGCGAGGAAGGCTCTTCTCCAGTAAGTGTGTTTTCTAGTACTGCAGTGAAAACATTGAGCACAGCAGCAGACCTAATTGGAAGTGCAAAGTTGTCGCTTGTTAAGCAGCTCAAAGACAACCAAGAAGAAAAATGTGAACAATCCCTATTATCAGAAAATGTTATCTGAAAACAGATCAGCCACTTCTGCACTGCAGAGACACAAAATCTTACTAAGTAAATTTGATCTATTACACATAAAATAAGACAAAACTGACTTGTTTTAAGTCACTAATTCCTTAATATTGATTAACCAAAGCAGATTATTTCACTTATAACAAGATATTTTCCCTCTTATAAGTGAAATTATCTCACAAAAAAGCTACGTATCAATTAGTATTTTGTTATTTCAAGTGTACCTGAAGTAACAAGAAACTAGACCAGAATTACTTGATAAGATTTTGTGTTTTTTGCAGTGTGGATGTGGAGTTATAAAGAGAGAGAGAGTTATAGACAGACGGCTTATAGACAGTTTTACCTCTTGGCAGCAGCTTGCTAAAGTTTTCGGAGTCCTGCAGTTGAAAGAAATGTGCAGATGTCATTCAGTGAGCTGGCTGCCTGTCATAAATAATCCAACTTTCCAGAAACAAAAAATTCTTGTTGGAAGATAGGGAGGATTTAGGACAGTAGGGAAAGTATTTGGAGACATAAAAACATATTTACGTTGAATGAAATATGACATTTAAGCTCTGTTCAGCTGCTGGGTGAATACCGATTGGGGACAAAATATGAGCACAACATCACCTCCTTTTAAAATGTCTACTTTATGTAACCTGTGTTACGGAACGACATGATTTCTTTGGAGGCGTCCCTCAGGGCTCTTGGCAAACTGTGGTCTGATACGGAAGTGTTTACAAAAACACCTGGAGAAAAATACCTGGACATCTGTCTTGGTTGTAGTTTTTACAGCAGACATAAACAGACAGAAGCGACAGCTTGTGCTCCTTTGCAGAATTATTTTCCACAAAAGATACAAAAGAATAACGATAAAAAGCTTTTCATTCTTTCTTTGATTTGGAATAGATTAGCTTGTTATTGTAGATTAAAAGGCCTTCCATTAATGTGATCATCAAAGATGCATGAATATTCAGTTAAAACAAATTAATGCTTCGACTACAAGGAAGCCACCGGAGGCCTCATTAAGAGAGAATTTAGGACTCTTTTGTTGTTGTAAATGTGTTTCAATCTTTAATGAACGCCAATCATCAATCAGCTCCAATCAGTTGGTGGAAGCTGCAAGCAGCCACACACGCTTTGCAAAAGTATTCATACCCTGTGAACTTTTTCACAGTTTTACATTACAGCAACACACTTCAATGTGTTCATATGTAACGGACTAACACCAACGTCTGAATCGGAAGGAAGATGGATGAATGAATGGCTTTCTAATTTTTTTGCAATGTTTTGGGGGTATATCTAATATTTTTACTCGTTATTCTTTCCAAAACCCGTCATGCTCAATCCTGCTGGTCTGAGTGTGTCTGCAAAGGTCTAGATTCAAGTGGCCATCAAGTGGCTTATCAAACACTTGACATCACTTACTTGATGTCAAGTGTTTGATAAGGAGATTAATAAAATGTTACATTAGCGTGAAAAATTCCTTACAAGTATTTATAAATCAGCACCACACAATCAGTGTGAAAATATGTCTAATATTTAATTTTAAGAAACACTTTAACACTTCAGTGGGTTTTATGAATACATTATGACGCAACCGGCCCTTTAAGAACATTCAGATTTTTGATTTGGCCCAAAATGAAAGTGAGTGATCAAGAGCTTCAAAAACACCTGGATTTATGTTCAAGTTAAATGACAGGAAGGCGGACTCTTTACTAACTAGGTTATAACGGAGGTAATGGGTTGCTCTGGTTTTCATTTGGGGTATCAAAGTGAATATAAATCACAATTTTAATATTTTTATTTGTAAATAGTTTTAAAAACAGTGCATCGTTTCCCTTTTCAAATACGCACTACAAGGTGCTGCAGATAATTTTTACTTGACTTTATATGTAAAGTGCGTTTCTTTGTTTACTTCATCTTCAAAAGGATAACAGTTCAGGAAGGTGTCTGATTTTATTCACGCCCTGAGAAGAATCTGCAAGTTTTAATCTCCGTTCATCTGAAACTGGATGAATGCAGGCGATGCTTCAGCAAACTGATTCAATTATTGCTTTGTCCCCCGTTATCAGCCAGGCTGCCCTCTAGCTCTCAATTCAGTTATGCAGATCTGATATCAAAGCCGTCATCTTGCTCATTAAATAAATGGGTCAAAACACATAACGTCAGAAAATAGCGGCTGCGCTTCTATCTGGTCCCAATTACACATCAGGATATTGTTCAACTCTGCCTGCGTTTCCTCTCTGAACTAAGAGGTGAGAGCGCTCCGTTTCTAAGCAGTTCCTACTGCAAACATTTGATCAGCTTCTCCACCAAACATTTTCAGCTGATCAATAGTGCCAGTTTAGTGACAGACTAGACTGATTTAGAGTGGGTAATAAGCACCGTATCAGATGATCTCCAGAATTAGCTTAAAGACAACAAGGTGTCAGCAGATCCACATCTGAGCACACAGGGATTCACTAGTTTGGGAACAGCACCAGGCAAAGGAAATCCTTCAGAGACGGATAGAGGCTGAATACTGATGAGCAGGCCTGGTTCCATGACGAAGAAAATTAGCTCCAGCAAGCTGCTTGTAAATCACTACGACAGTAATTCGCATAAAAATGCTCATAGCAGCTTATTCTAATAGTTCAAACACCAAATATAGCCTGGTACGCATTAATACACAGAGTAGAAACCATGTTAAGGGATTGGCACCATCTTACTTGGTGCTAATTAGCATCAGAAAAATGATTGGCTGCTTTGCAAACACCAGCCAATCGCGTGTCAACTAGCACTGCATCCATTTCAGCTTCCTAAACTGCATTTTCTTTGGAATATTTTAAACATGCTGGGCATGCTTATATCTGGGCTGCTTATATCACAATATAAGTGTTTCATATCAGTCGATATCGATCATTATCGATAAAGGTTTTGTTTTAAATATCTGCCAAACTGGTCCTGTGACCTTTCCTGTCTTATCCGCAGTTTTTACTCCACATTGTTTGTTTTTAAGCAGTTATGAGGCACAGTGGTGAAAACTTAAACTTCTGCTGCGCCAGTTACTCAACAGGTTGTTGCTAGGTAACCAAAGAGTGAGTTGCTAGGTAACCCAAGAGTGAGTGAGTTAGTAGATTCCACCAACCTTGTTTAGCTAGCAGTGAGAGATTGACCATCCAAAGCCTTTCCTCTGCCTACATCTCCCAGAATACTGTGCAGTTCTGGATGAGAGTTCCGTGAATATTCTATATATTGAATATTCTAGGATAGAATAGTATAAATTGCGATTCGCTCCACATGTCTATCGCGATATATATCGTTACCGATTTATTGTCCAGCCCTATATTTTGAGAAATTCAGAAACTTTTCCACCAATAATTTAGTCGCTGTTGTTACCTTTAGCTACGGTTTTTAAGAGCCCCTGTGATATTTAGTAGTCTTCAAATTAAGTTATTTCCCAGCTTGTTTAAGACTAAAACAAAAACCTTGAGCATATTTCATAATTTTATGAAACCATTCACATGTAGCAAGAGCGTAGCGATATACAACATCTTTATTTCATAACAGAACCGAAAAAAGTGAAGCTGATTTTACTTTTACTCCAGTTTATTATCTTTCTTTCACAGATATGGGTACATCATGAGAGTGAGGCTGTTAAAGAGCCACTGCTGGCTACGACGTACAGAGTTACGGTACAGTTTACATTTATTGCATTAATTAATATCGTCTTGCATGTGCAAATATCTTGTAAGCAAATGGTTGGGAGAGGAGGGTGAAGACATGAGATAGAGGGGAAGTAAGGAGAAGAGGAGGAGGGAACAAATCAAGAACAGTCATCCTGTCTTCATCTGCTTAAAACAAAAAGGCTGCTGACTCAGCACAAAATGAAGCCTCAGTTTCATGTTTCTGCTTTTTCTCAAAACCTCCTCCTGCTTCACTGTAAACAGTAGAAAAATATGTAACCTCTTTGTTTCCAAACTGTGCTTTAAGGGTGTTTAAACATTCATCCAGGACTAGCTTTAACACCGAGTAACCGACTTTAAGACTCATTCTGTGATTTAATCTCCATGTTTTTACCGGGACACGCCCTCTTCGCAGAGTTCGCCTTTGTTTTCCTCTGATGCGTGCGGCACACAGGGGCCAGCAGGAATATTTTTTGAGCAGGCGCGTGTGTGAGCATGAATATTTCATCTCTGATTTGAATGGGTTTTTATCTCAGGGGGTGTGCTTCTGAGGACTCATGGAGTTCATCCTCAGATTTGACTTGTTTATTCAAACACACAGACATGCCGCGGAAATATAACGACAAGCAGGAGTCTCCAGGGCCTCCTATTAGCCCGGCTAATTTCACATCATCTGACTGACAATTTATTCATAAGCTGGTGGGGGTAAGAAAAAAAAAAGAACATGTGACCCCATTAAAGTGACATGCTGTAATCCTATTTAAACCAAGCATTAAAAATCCCCAATAAAAACTGCTCATTGCTTCCTGGCTGTAAAGTGAAAAGGGCAAAACTTGTTTTATGCCACCAGAGACATCAAACGATACGACAGGTTGGGCGTAAGCGGTTCCGTTTGGGCATTTTAAAATGAATGATTCAGATTTTATTTGGGACAAACAAAAAGACTCCAATGCTGTTACTGATGCAGTAACAGGATGTGTTGGTTATTTGTAGTTGGTTACTTGTTGTGCTTTGTGAATACGCTTCCACCCTTAAACGCTTGCAGTGATTACACATTCCCAGAATGCAGCGCGACCTTCAGGGATTCAAATTCTTGCCAAAAGGTGAGGATAAAAGCATCCATGATATTTGTTAATACGTCCCCAGAGATTGCTGCTAGCTACAAACACCGAACCGAGTCGGTCTTGTCTATGGAAACAGCATCCGACGAAGTGGAAAATGTTAATTTCAAGTTGGCGTTTTACGACCCTGTTAGTGTTTCACCTGGTTAGCTCATCGTAGTTAAGACTGTGCAGTGGAATGTATCGTAGGTTTAGATATAAAACACACTCCTGAAATATTCAATGAGGTTAGTGAAGCTGTTTCTACATCCATCAGGTGTCAGGATATGCATAGAGCTTCACCACTTTGCTAAACATAATATTTACAAACCGAGGGCCGGCTCTACTACTTCCTGTTTCCCCTCTCCTCTTCCCTTCCTCCTCCCCCTCTTCCTCACTCTACTCCTCGATCTCCAGGATCAGGTCGTCTCCCTCCAGGGACGCCTCCGGCTCCACGTGGACCGCCTTGACGGTCCCGCTCACGGGGGAGTTGACCACCGTCTCCATCTTCATGGCTGACAGGACGCACAGCGGCTGACCCTTCTCCACCTGCAGCGAACAACAGGTCGGATCTACGAGTTAGAAAATCACTAAAAATATGATTTCAGTTCATTTTCATAGGATTAGAGCAGCAACTAGCAATTATTTTAGTAATCAATTATTCTGACCTTAGAAATTGGAACAATCTGCTAATTTTTCATTGAACTATTTAGGCCTTTTTAATACAATATTAGAAATTAAGAATGCACCAAAATGAAAGTTTGGGTCAATGATGATATCGGACATTAATATTGTTTTTATGGCCGATAAATTCAAATTCAAAAATACTTTATTGATTCCAAAGAGAAATTAAATAATAACCAATATTATATATATTTCACAACCGTTTAAACAGGAAGACTGATGACTCCCTCAAAGGTTAGCGCTTAAAAAAGCCAACTGTTCAGAGAGTGAGCTATCCAATCACATAAATAGAGAAAGGTGATCAGCCTGTGGTTCTGCTGAAGTGCTAAATGGACAAATGCAGGTTCTACTTTTATAAGCCTTAAATACATTTTGTTGTGTTTTTGGAGTCTTTTAGAATTAAGAAAAGTTGGTATCAGTTGTTTCTGTAGTGTGTCCAGGTGCCAAGTGCTGCTGAAAATGACAAATGTTACACTTTTTCCTTCCACTCAACCTTCCATTAATATACGTGGATGCAGCTATGACCGGTTATGATTCCAGAGGCCAAATATGTTTGGCCTAAGCACATAAAAAGAGAAAAAAATGTTTTGCAGGTTCTTTAATCGAGGTATTAAAATTGAGTTTATCTACTTAAAAGCATCACATCTCCATCATTCAGCTCCAAAAGGGTCATTTAACACATTTTCTGATGCAATCATGAAATGAAAAGGAAGTTCTTACTTAAGATAAATTTGATAAATAAATTAAAAAATATATTTTTTATTTCTAAGCACCAATCTGCTTTTAGTATTTAATTGGTGGATTAATTTAAGAGAAAATCTGACAGATTTTAATCTGATTGGTGCATTTCTAGAGCAGCAGTCCCTACTTCTTTAGGAAATGCCTGGTTGTTTCCAGTCACATACAATATATTGTGTGGTTTGGAAACTAAAGATAAACACTGGTGCAGCTGTGCTGACACTGTGAAAATGTCAGAGTCGTATTGAAAAGGATCACCACGTCAGGAGCGGTGGAGCCGAAATCCTGACATAATGACACGAACTAAAGCTTGAAGTCTCTCTAAGTCGGCCTGAAACGAGAGCTGCTCCTGATCTGCAGGTGACATCTTCCTGAAATACCTCCTCACAACACGAGCAACCCAGCTGGGTACATCACAGAGCAGAACGGGTCCAAAAGCTGCGATTTGAGTGATGAATCGAAGATCGAGGAATAACTCAACCCAAGGTGTCAGAAATCCTGACTGAGCGGTTATGAACTGACCTTGGATCCGACTTTAACTTTAACCTCCAGCACTTTTCCAGGCATCGGCGCTCCCACCTGACCTTTGATGGACTTCTGGGCCTTGGGATGGAACTTCATTTCCTGGAAAAAAGCAGTAAAAGTGCGATTCATCAGTCCGCTCAGTCGTCTAAACACAAATGACTCGTTTATCCTCTCAACTGGGTAAACTGCTGGGCCTCCATCCACACTTCAGATTATAACAATGCATATTAATCAATATGTTAGCATTAAGGATCAATGTAAATATGCAGGAGTTAGCAGAACAAAACAAAGCAGAAAATAACACAAACATCATCTGTATAACAATAGCTTTAAATTACAATAAATATAAAATGCCCTAACACACAAAAAAAAAACAAAGTAATCTACTGTACATATTAGCATTGTAGATTACTTCGTATTTTTGGTCTAGTTTCTAGTGAAAATATCTTGCTATACTTGAAATAAAGCAAAACTAACTTCCAAATAACTAAAGAATAATTCTAAATATGCGTAATGCGATATGCAGTATAGGAACGGCAAAGACGTGTACGTAACTTAAACGTATTTCAAAAATAAAAATGCGATTCTCTATAAAATCGATCTTTTTCTGACCTCCAGCCGAGAGACAAACACAGAGAAGTCGACAGAAGTCCTGCTTTTGTCTCCATGAATAAAAATGAGTGGCTCCCTGCGTCGGTGTGGTTTCATACGGTCAGGCCTCAGAATAAAGAGCCTCCTCCTCCTCCGTCTATTAATAGTTCACCCACAGAGATCTATTCATCTCTCTGCCGTCTCATCTATCAGACATCCCTCATTTATCCTTCCTCCGACCGCCGCCATCCGTCAGCATCTGCGTAAACCCACTGCACCCCCTGGGCCGTTCATCCTGGCCGCCTCCCTCCGTGTTTTCGCCGTACCTTCATGGCCACGGTGTCTTTGACCAGCACCGACCGCAGCTGCCCGTTCAGCTCGAAGAACACCTCCCTCTGCCCGCCCTTGTTCAGGTCGCCCAGCGCCAGAGCCTTGATGTGGAGGGTCTTCCCTCTCTCCAGCTCCACCTGGGCAGAAACGAGAGAGGAGGAGGCAGAAATTAGATCGTGCTGGAGAGCGGGAATCACTGCAACGCTGCAGCTGGAAAGAGATTAAAAAAAGAAGTTAGCAACATGAGAAAAGAGCAATGTTCCCCCTTGGTGGTGGTGTTACTGCTACATGTTTCTCTAATAAATTCTGCTAAAGCAGAAGCAGCTTCTGTGCTGCGTTCTGTGTTTTACTACTTCACAGTGCAAAGTTATTAAAATCCATCAAGCTTGAAGTTCTGTTCAAGTTTAATCCATTCAGAGGATTTTGAAAAATGATCAAACCTAATAATAATAATCTTTACATTGATTTATCATATTTTCCTATCAGAAACAAGCTTTCTGGATGAATATAAATGATTTTAAACTTAAACCTACTAGATTTAAGAATACCTCTTCACCAATTTACAAGATCATAAGATGAGCTAATTTAAAGAAAAGAAAGAACAATTGTGATGTGATGCGTTTAAAGGGCCGGTTGTGCCAGAATGTTGATAAAACCTGTTCACAAACTGATAAAATATCAACGAATTCTTAAAATTAAACAACATTATTGATCATCTTTTCAGTCAATAATGTGTAATAGCTCACAGAACCAAATGGCCAACAGCAACAGAGTTGCTACAGCAGCAACAATGGGGTTCAAGGAAAAGAGTAACCTTGTACAACCTGAAGCACAGAGGCAGAATTATCAGTTTGGGATGTTTTAAATGAAGCTTGAGTTATGAGACGGCATTGATTAAAATGCAACAACTGGATTTCGTGATTCCAGGATTTCGTGATTCTTTTTGTGACTTTTTGCAGTGAAAATCAAAGTGTTCGTGGTACTAATTTGGAAATATTTGCTCTTATTTATGACGATAAATGCAACTTTTTATTACTTGCTGTATATATCATGGACTATAATCTGACATCAGTTAAAGCTGAGGAAGCCGTTTAGAGTAAAAGTTTTTGACAATTTTAGAGAAAAATCTGCAATAAACTCCCAATTGTGATCATTTTTGATTTTGCGTGAATTTCCATGGTAATTCACAAGAAACTGGAGGGACTAATTAATCTAATTTGGCATCAAGCAGATAAAAACTACATAGATTTGATTGTTAACATAATATTTAAGTACACTTAATGTTTAGTCTAGAATCTGGTGGGCCGTATGTGGCCCACGGGCCTTGAGTTTGACACGTGTGAATTAACAGAATGGCCTCAGCATTAAACATGAACATAGTTACATCAGACTAAACAATCACTAAAAAGGCTCAAATGTCGCAAACTCTCCAGATGCAGAGTGTAGTCTTAATAGGAACAGCTGTAAGGAGACATCATGCATCATCCTTGCCAAAACGTTCTAAGTGTTTAGACCCAAAGGCGGACAAGAGTTCAGATTGAAGGATGTTTCAGAAAGTAACAGTGAGAGACGAGAAGATGTTTGCCACCAGATGAGACAGACAAAGAGAGAAAGAAAGAGGCGTAATAAAAATGGAGATCAGTGCAGATCTGCAGCGGGGAGTATTTTTGTCTCTGCACCGACACTTAGTTTGGAATATCAATGGAAAGCAGGCAGCTTGAAATAAACAGAAAGGAGAAGGGTGAGGAATGGCGGGAGGGGGAGGAAGAACAAGCCAGCAGCGGACATCTGATAAAAGAGAAGCTGAAATGGGTCGATGAAGGAGCTCGATAGTAAAGATGTAGCAGAACAACAATGCGGTGACACATGGGAGGACTGACAAACGGCGAGGCGTTCAAACAGAATCAGGAAACGTTTCAGACAGACGCAGAGAGGGATAAATTAAGACGTAAACGTCACGGGGGGGGGGAAAGACCTGCAGCAGTGACCAGAGTCAGAGAGGCAAAAGGTGCATCTTGTGTCAGCACACAAAGACGGAGTATAATCCTTATCTGGGGCGGCGGAGCTACATGTTGAAGGAAACTGTTTACAGATCAGCTAAAGACGAGAGAGACGTTTTCATTTCCTCCAGTCTGACAGTTTCTTTATCTCTGGGATTGTCAGTCTTCCTTTCAGATGTCTTTGTTTGACATCAGAGAGCGGCGGGTAAAAGTCTGTCAGGAATAAACACAGCTATTCAGACTCTGGCGTACGTACAGGAGCATCTCATGAGATGCTTTCAGTTATTCAATTTGTAGCGAAGACCATATGTATATCACACACAATGTGTGTAATGCGTCATTAACCAGTTCATTTCGGTTAATTATGTTTTTGCCTTACAAATTAAAAACTAGAAAATAAAGGCTTCTGCACATTTTCTGCAACACTTTTTCCTTCCACACAACTTTCTTCTTTAGCAATGATTTCATTTGGCTTTCACTTACAGTGAAAAGGATTTTTTTAGATTTAAGACAGAAATATCGATGTGCTGGACGGAGTGAGTACTCAATAACTTTGCATCCTCCAGCTCATCTCCATGGTTACGTCGTCTTTTTGACAAAAATGCATAGAGTCTTTATGCACCATGGGCTTAAAGGATCAGGTTCCTCCTTTACTTTTTTTAAAATCCAAATTTTTTTCTTCCACTAAACTTCCTTTGAAAAGAAAAAAGAGCATCTTTTCTAAACATGACGTACCCACCATGTCAATTACCGTCATCTGCAGGCCATAACATGACATTTCTGTATTGGTCTTATTCTAATAATATTTCATCAAAATTAATAAATACTAGAAATGGGTTTATTTAATCAATCTAGATCAGTCGTGTCCAAACTTTTTGACATCGGGCCACAAAATTTATTAAATTAAAAATTAGTTTCCTCCTTTTTTTTGCCTGCTCAAATATACTTTTTTTTTTATCATTGAAGATCCAAAGCATAAATAGCTTATTTAAGTGTTGCCTTATTGAAAGAAAGACAGATTTATTTTGTGTCATTAATTTTTTTCCTATTTTGTCGGTCAAATTTTTTGCATTCTTGACTTGACAAAATTACTTCAGGGGCCACAAATGGCCCCCGCACCACACTTTGGACACCCCCGATCTTTACAACATGAGCTTCAGTTTCTGAGCTGACGTTTTGAAAGAAACTTTTCAGAGATGCTCTTATTCATTGAGATGCAGCTGAAATCACTCAACATGCAGAGTTTTTGCTCTAATGTGACGGTGAACACAAAGCGTCTCCCGTCTCAGGTGAAGCTTTCGGGAGAAGTTTGCACCCCGTCGCTAACAGACCAGCGCCAGACACGAGTTCTTACAGATGAAACTGGCGGTCTGACGCCCACAGCAGCACTTGACATGTTTTCCTACTGCGAGGGCAAATCTGTCTGTCTGGTTTGATCTCTTTTGAACGTCCTGAAAATCGTGCAGCGTTTCTGATGATGACTAACCCCGGCGATGCTGTAGCCCCGCTGCAGATATGCTAATTACACAGTGCAGCCTTCTGCTTCCTGCATACAGATCAACGCTCTCAGAGTGCAAACAGAGCTGTCGGACAATAAATCACTATTTCTGTGGAGGAAGCAAGCTGACGGAAGTCCTCCAGTCAGGGTTGTTGAGCGGACTTGGGAAGAAGTTAAAGTGGAATCTGTTTCTAGTATTTCATTACTACCACTTCTCCTTTTCTAAAAGTTAATCTGCCTTTCTGCTAAATAAATTGCCTAATGAACCAGAGCTGTATTCCTGAGACAGGCACATTCAGCTACTAGCTACTCACTCAGTAGCTTCTTTTCTTTTCACTTTATACTTTTACTTTTCAAAGTAAATGAATGTCTATCCATTAGCTAAACTAAATAACATTCTCAGCTTGCTATTTTGCAAAAAGTGTACACAAATGTTGAGTTATAAAATCTGAAGGAGAGAGTCCGAGTGCAGCTGACTTAAAACCACAGACAAAAGCAATAACACACATCAGGAGTTATTGATATGCCTTTACATTAGCAATCAGCAGTATGTCGCTGCTAATACGTCTCTGTGTTGCTAATAGCAACCCCAAAAATAAACTGCAAAATACAGAGTTTTGCATATGGGAAAGTTTAGGACTCTGATAGGACAAAAGAAAATATATAAAAAAGCTGAAATTAAAGATTCACAGAGAAACTTTGTAGCCGACTTCTGATTAATTAATTTGTAGTTTATTCCAATTATAGTACATTCTAATTTCTCTATAAAAACCAAAAGTTCAAAGAATATTTATATATATTTTTTAAATTATTATTTTATTTTAACATGTGTCTGCCAGGGTGGCAGTCAAAAATTGTTGAGTGCTGTAAGGAGAAGCTCAATGGGTTTATTACTTTCACAAGTGGAGCATCACGGCTTTGGCTATGACATAAAACTTGATATAAAACTTTATTATAAATTTCTTTGGGTTTATTGCTGTATTTGCGGGGGGAACCAATGAGTAAAGGGTTTGTTACTTTAAAATCAGGGCAAAATAAATGCAGTTTACATTTTTTATGTAATACTCATGGAAATGTTTGCTGTAGCAATGGGTAGAGTATCAACAAATGTTCCTCTAAATTATGCTTTATACTACTATTACTCAAATTAATGTCAATAGTACAGCGTGGTGAAAGTACTCCTAATAGTATATACTTTAAAAACTTACTCAACTAAATGTATCCATCTTTTATTACAAGATGTTTAATACGGTTTAAAATATCAACACTCATCAATTTATTCATGTGTTGAAATATTCAACTGCAAAGCTGCTCTCTCACACAGTGTGACGTCACCTCTGCTCCCAATTTAAATAATGATCAATAACCAAAAAGGCTTCTTAAGGCTCCTTATGTTGAATTGATGTCTAATAGCTGAAGTTGAAACACATTAAACTATCAGATGACAAGAGAAAAGATGGTGATCGTTTTATCATTTGATCTCTTCATTAAATCAGGGAATCATTAATGATTTTAAAATCGCTATGATTAATCATCCTCCAGTTCTTCCCACCTCCTGTTTGTGCCTCCTGACAGCATCATGCATGTTTCGTATCAGTGATTCATCTGTGGCGTCTATATACAAGCCTCACATGCTGGGAGCATTTACCTAAAGAGGCCCCCCGAGCGCCCGGCTCCAATCTGTCACATTCAGCTGCTTGTCTCGTCGCCGAGGCTACAACTTTCCGATAGAGCCTGAATCTACTCTTTGATAGGATTTCATTAATGACTCGCGTCACCTGTGGCAGAGAAAGGCTGCCTTCAGAGTCACGGTGTGCACAAGTCTGTCCCTGCGTCTGAAAGCCTGCGTTTATTATTCTGCTCGTATTGTGAGTCATCAGCATAGCAGTTACAGATGGTTCAGTGATCTTTGTCCTTTTTGTGCGACATGTACACCATGTGTGGGTTAATGATAATGGAGAGGGTTGTCATCAGAGTAATGCAAAAGAGGCGTTGCAGGAATTTTAAATACCTTTGGCTGTTCAGCCTAAAATGCTTGAATCCATGGATGGACTGTTCAGCTACTAATAAAACGATTTGGCTTTAAAATTTTATCGCGAAATTTTGTGGTACAATTGTGATGATTAAGATTATGATTTAAAAAAGAAAATTAATTACTTATTTCTCATGGCATGGCACAGCATTCACAGTAGGGCTGTAACGATTCCTCGAATGATTCAAGTACCTCCATTATTAAAATTCCTCGGGGCAAATTTATCTGCCTCGAAGCTTCGTTAAATTACAATTTATCATCTAGAGCGCCGTGTTCTGGCCGTGTGACTGATTATGTTGCGCAACGTTCTTACTTCCACCTCTGAGTTGGATGTTGTGTTAGCAGCATAACATTGAATTTTTAAGTTCATTCTGGTTGAGATTTCATTGATTGATGATAATGTCTGGGTTTTTATTGTTTTTTTGGCAGACCAATTAGCATCCTTAAATTGATTGGCACGATGCCTGCAGTACGGCAGGTAGGTAGGTAATTTTATTGATGTAGCACTGCAGCTTTTCTCCTCCCAGAGCTGCTGCCTGGTGCAGTTCAGAGCGAATGGCAGGGAAGAGCGTGGCAGGTGTATTTATACAGGTGAGGGGATAAACTGAAAATGGCTGGCTGCTGTTCTGTAGTTGATGCTTAACGCAAGTGTAGCTTTATGGATGAACCAGAAAATAAATTTACCACCTCTATAAGTGTTGCTTTACTATTAAATTGCATATAAGTTCATATTTTTGTGTAATTTTTGTCCTGGTTAACTTAAAAATGGAGCTATTATTGTAATAGGTATATTTTCTAACTACAGAAAAGTAATTGTAGGGATGCACAAATATGAAAAATTGTCTTGATATCCAATATCAATACTGCTGTTATGGTAGAAATGACCAATATTTTACTTTATCAAATTTTTTATTAGATTAGTCGTAAGAACAATCGACAGAATACTCGATTACTAAAATAAGCGTTTACAGCAGCCCTAATCTATAGATCCATAAACACAAATATTGCTCTTGAAAAATATTCCCATTTGAAATGGGCTCCTTCAGGTCGCCACCTACTTAAAATAAAAAGTGTGATTTATATCACTAAGCTTCACAGTAACTGCATTCAATTACAGTTACTGTAATTAAATGCAGTAACTGTACTGCATTTAATGACATGCAGTTACTGTACTGTAAATGCATTTACAGTACATTTACAGTACAATTGTATTCATTTACAATATCAGTAAATGAATAAATATTTACTGAAATGTATTCATGTTCTCTGGGGTTAAACAAGAAGCTTTACAGATAGAAATGCCTACTTTTAAACATTTAGGATTTTCTATTAAACTTGACTTCTAAGAGACAGTCATCTTTTGAATAGATAAGAGTTTATTTTGTTATAAAAAATAAGTCTCAGTTTTCCTGTAAAATGGAAATAAAGCCATTCTGGGTAAAATCATTGGAGTGTGAATCTTTTCATACAGCATATCTAAAATATTAAAAACAAAATGCAGCTTGAGCAGCTGAAGTACCATGAGCAATCCTACTTGACAAAATTTGCTGGTGAATTCAAAGGAGCCAATCCAGGAGCAGTATTTACTTTCCTTTATGCTGATTGGCTGATCCTCCAAGGTCGGACACAAGGAAAACTGTACATGTTAGCTTTTGCTAAGAGTTTCTACTGTGCGTATTAATTCATATCAAGATGTATTTAATGTTTGAACTATTAAAAAATAAGAGATTTTGGAGGGATTTTAAAGTATACATGTTTCACTGTATCCATTTTTACATGTAAACAAGAAAATCATAACCTTTGTTGAAATGACATTTTGACAAAAGAGAGTTCCAGAAATTGAAATTTAAAATAAAGTTTGGGTTTCCTGTAAAACTCTTACCTTTAAAATAGAAAAACTAGAGTCCAGCCTTATTCTGAAAAATGTTTCTGCACTGCAAAAACACAAAATCCTACTAAGTAATTTCGTCTAGTTTCTAGTGCAAATATCTCAGTTCACTTGAAATAAGACAAAATATTTCACAAGATATACTGGCTTGTTTTAAATCAATAATTCCTTAATATTGAACAGTTCTAGTTTATTCATTTATTAAAAGACATTTTTTTCCATGTTATAAATGAAATAATCTCCCAGTAGAACTTGTACTTTTCCATCAAAATTAAGGAATTATTGACTTAAAACAAGCTTCTATCTTGTCTTAAGATATCTGAACTAGAGAGTAAAAATACTTGGTAGGATTGTATTTTTGCAGTGTAGGTATGGTTTTATGTAACCAACTGATTTATTTTGGCATTGTGATAGAAATCTGAGTCATCAATGGGGCCAAATTGGTTAGTTTGTTTTTGTACGGTGTTTGTTGTTGCAGTTTATGTTTATTTGCTTGTGAGCCTAAAGAGGTTTGATCCAACCTGATTTGGCAGAAGGAAGCAGAGATGAGATTTAGATTACTCTGCAGAACCTTTCAGAAATACTTCTGAAATGCGTTCATGCAGCACAAAAACGGAGCAGTCCAGTGTTGAGATTTGAAATGAACTACTGAACGCAAGTAAAGGATTACTGAGAGAGCTTTTTCTTTCTTTACACACAACTCTCAGGCCATAAGCAGCTCCCTGCCTTCACTGTAGTGTGGTGCTTAAAAAGATTTGCTCCTTAAATCTGCCCTGATAACCACTCAGCCTGTCTCGGTAGCAAAGTGTTATCTCTCTCCGTCTGTGCTTTGTCCCGACCTCCTGCAGTTCAACAAATCAGCCAGCGCTGCAAAAGCTGCCACGCTCCGCCGCAGAAATAAACGTCTCTCTTAGGAGCGCCTAATAATTACCCAGGCAACCTGACAAACACCGCCACCTACATGATGCGTCTGCTCACACTCCACTGTCTCGTGAGAGGAAGCCGAGCTGAGCCAGTTGGCCCCTCGGTGCCAGTTAGCTCAGATTAACAGCTTTCTGATCACTGGGTCATCAATATTTAACACGCAGATTCAGAGTGATCAAAATACTGTAAAGAAAAAATGCAGTCAGCGGACTTTGATCCAATATTTACTGTAGACGGATGGACTGCTGTAATTAACTGAGCTTTAAAAAATTATTATAAGACCCTTAGCCTGCAGGCAGGAGTTAAATTATAATTTCATGCTGCTTGTTTTAAACCACATACTGTTTTTAATTTACATTAATTTTCAGATAAATCAAGAAGTCTTAAAAATGTAAAGTTGGTTTTTAGTCATGTGAAAAAAATGTTTTTTTTAAAGATAATCTGACACCGGCAGTGATTTTAATTTCTGTATTATTGAAGATAATAAGTTTAACTACTGATATGTGTTGCTACAGTCCATCTAGCTTCAGATGTGGATATTTTTTCTGGAAATGACTTCATGGCCTACCTACGATCCTGTTGCTCATCAGAAAATAAAACTAGTTTCTTTTAAAGTTTTTGTGCTTTTTTTTTTAGGCGGTGACAACATATTTTGTCTTTTTATTTTACACTTTTAAACATTGCAGCAACATGTTTACTCACAATATTGCATGTTTGACAGATTAAGTGAAATGCAGATCAGATGTTTGGGTTTGGTATTACCGCTGCATTGCCAAAGACGTCACAAACACAAACTAAATGCGTTTAAATCCATGAATCACCACGACTCAGTGTGTATTCAAAGAATATGATGCAATTCAGGAAAAGCAATGATACAAAGCACAGTATGATGAGACAAAATATTTGGTTTATTACACCAAAAGAGAACTTAGCAATATTTCTGGGGAAATTGAAGTTTATTTGTACATAAACTGTTTTAGAAATTAAAAAAATTATTTTGTTCAGGTTTGACTGATCCAAATATTCAGTTTTCACTGCTCAAAGCAATGTAAGTTTTAAAATGCTCAATTTTATCATTTCGCAAACTGTTTTAAAGAGTCCCTTTAAGTGTAGAAACATCCAGTTCTGGTTTGATCCATCTAAATATTCCAGAATGGACAGATTTCACTTTCACTGGAAATATCCTGGTAAATTATTCCTGCGAGTTTCAACACATAAGCTGCTAAAAGTAAAATCTACCAAATAAAATACACATTTATCATAAATACACCAAAAATAAATCTGTGGAGTTTGATAAATCGGAAGCTTTTAGCAGCTCAGCAATAATATATTTTAAATTATGAACATAATGAAGGCTTTTTATACCTGCTTTAAAACTGTAAAATCTAAACTTTCTGACATAATTTGATGAGGTAAACAAAAACCTACTTAATGTTACCATAACTGAGGCTGTGGAGAGGATAAATATTTTACAAAATGTTAATGAAATCATCAAAAGTAGTTCAATCCTTGTAGAAAAACAATCTATAAATAATCTTATCTCGCAAAAGAGTAAAAAGAGACTTGAAATTTTGCGTTATTCTAATAAAGTTGTACAATTTTCGGATATTTTTGACCTTCCAGTTTGTCGGGTCGAATTTCCAAAAATGTCCTCCAGAACGCATTTAGTTTTCTCCTGGTGTAGAGTTCAAGATTTCTTACGGTTATTTGGATAAAATAACCTGAAATCTACTTTAAATTGGTGCAACTGTTAAGAACGACTTTAAAAGGTAAAATGAAAACGTTACAACACAAATATAAAAAACAAATTTTCACGACGAGACAGTTTGAAATTATATTTTTTTCAGAAATACAATCTCTTATGTCGTTTGTCATTCTAATGCTGGGATCCTGTTTTGGACAAAAATGGAGGACGGTGTATTTATCTACAGAGGTGGCCCTAAATTAGCAACACCAACACATAAACAGAGTGGAAGCAGAGCTGCCTCGGTCCTCATAAAGAAAGAATCAATGAACATCAGCCTGGAAGCACTCTGCTGAAACGAGCCTGTAATTAAACACTGTTACCATTCGGTCACTCTGAATAAGTAAAATCTCTCCACGCGAACACTGAGAATATAAAAAAAGAATCAAAGTAAACAGAAAACGTGTAGCTGAATGATGCGCTTTCCTTGGTCGTGTTATTTAATGCTGCTGAAAAGATGAGCTTTCTGAATGTTGTGAAAGGCAACTAGAGAGCAGAAAGGTCATGGCTTCACGTTTCCCCCCACCACCACAAAGGCAGATGGTAATTTCATTGGTGAACCTTTTAACTTTGGTTTAAGCAAAATAAATAAAAATATTCATGATATTACAGCGGAGGGGAAAGGCTGTTATTATTCAACTAACCTTGCAGCCAAATTCAGAACATTGCTTTTTGAAAGATCCTGCTAAATGTGGATTTTAATAACTTGTTTAAACTGAAGTACATGCAAAGAAATGAAAATAAGAAGTAATACATGGGGATATTTATTAATGTTATTTTTATCTTATTAAAAGGTGGAAAACTTCATACTGTAAAGGCCAGATGACCACAAAAACATAACCAAGAGCCGATCCTTGATGCTTTCCCACCTCGATGCAGCACACCTCACCAAATCTCAATATTAAGATTTTTTCATTTAAGCCTTTTTTATGCAATATTAGAAATACATTAAAAGATGCAAATAATAAACTTAAATTTCCATTTTAAATAAAAAAATGCGACAACATAGTATCCATTTAACTTGATTATTTGTAGCAAAGGACGCATCTACAGCTAAACATCTAATATCAACATGTGAAAAGCTCAGTCAATAATAATTCGATAGCATAAACTGTGTTTATTTTTACAGTATTTCAATGACGTGAAGCTAAAACTATACGACTTGAGGAGTTTTGTGCAGAATATATTCACAAATAAAGAAGGTTTTCATCTTAAATGCTAATTTTTACAGTTTTTTTTTATTTACTACTCTGACTGTGGGGTTGTTTCAGCAGTTAACCTTTTTTGAGTCCATACTCCATTTAGAGATTAATAAATACTAAATTAAATGACAACTACAGCTCTGGAAAAAAATTGAGAGACCACTTAAAATGATCAGTTCTCTGATTTTAATTTTTATAGGTATATGTCTGAGTAAAGTTAACATTGTTATTTTATTCTATGAACTACTGACAACATGTCTGAAATTACAAGCAAAGATTTAGTATTTATTTTCAGAAAATGAGAAATGATCAAAATAACAAAAAAGATGCAGAGCTTTCAGACCTTAGATAATGCAAAGAAAACAAGTCGATATTCATTTATAAACAACAATACTAATATTTTAACTCAGCAAGAGTTCAGAAATCAATATTTGATGGAATAACTACGAGGTTTTCAAAGGGATTCAGTGAAGTGGGCTCTTAATTTTTCCAGAGATGTATTTCAATAATCGATTAATCTGATTAATCGTTTCAGCCTACTACTCCAGCCCTCCTTATGCAACACCACATCTCCTCTCTCTGCACTTTCTCTAAAGCTGCAGACACAAAGCTGCTCTCTGGCTTCTCTGTACTTTTCCATCAGCATCCTTAAAGAAAAATATCGTCTCCTTCTTGGCATGAAACCATATTGATGCTCACTTTTGACCTAAACCTCTTCACTGTATGACTCATTAGCTTTATTCCTCTATAGTTGCCCCCATTCTGTACATGTTGTTTTTAAAGCTCCTCACCACAAAATGTTCAGCAATATTGAGCATTTTTTTCAGTATTTTCTCTGCTGCTCTCTAAAGCTACCCCCCAGGACGCCCGTCTTCATCCTCTAAAAACAGAAGTCACTGTTGTCTGTTGCTCAGGCTACCGCCAGCTGTCTGTCTCTGTTCAGCTCTTTCTTCAGTCTGGATTTGAACGCTTCAGTCATAACTTTTTGCTCATCAAACAGCTCTCTGCTGTCAGTCTTGTGAAATGCCCCCCACTGAGCTGCACTTTCTGGTTAACAAAAAACAGCCCAGTTCAGAGAGGAACTTTCTGTCAGAATCAAAAGTCTGCAGAATATTTCTGCTGAGTTCATTCAGTTGTTGGGGTTAAACCAGGCTGGCAGCAGATGCCAATACATCAAGAGGAAAGTTTTAGATTTTACTCCTTTGCTATTTGCTCCTCTATTTATATGCAAAAAGAATTTTTCCTGATATTGTGTCCCTTTTTCAATCTATATTCCACCCACATCAAATATAGAGCAGACAAACGGCAATCTTCAGTCAGTGTAAGTTAGTTTTTTCTCACCCAATCTCTCCTAACTTGCTGTTTCTTGCAGTTTATCACATTCGTGTAATTCTCCAGGCTTCTGAGTCCTTTACAGTGTTATAAAATCTAAAAGTACAAACATTCTCTACAAACTTTGGGGAGATATTTCTCAAATATGACGTAGTGCCGATAGAAAGATGAAGCGCTTCGATTGGCTGAGGTTGTTGTAGATGTACTACACAGATAAAAATAAACTTTGACTTGACAATAAGAGAGAAGAAGAAGGACGGAGACCAGGGAGAAGGAAAGGAGGACAGAAACTGTTGAAGGAAGCAGATGAGGACACAAGGAAAGGAAGACTTGAGGACAAAAGGAAGGACACCAGGAAGGAATCGAGGAAGGAGTTAGATAGGAGAAAGGAAGTATTATATTTTAAGGAAAGAAGAAAAGAAATAAGAGAGTTGGGATGGCAGAAAGGACACAAGGATAGAAGAAGAGAACGAAACAAAGTAAAGAAGGAAGAATAAAGTAGAGATATAGTTAGGAAGATGTACAGGAACAATAAGAGTTAGGAAGGCAGGGCTCCAGAAAGGTCATGACATTTAGACAATGGAAAATGGAAGAAGTCAGCAAATAGTAATACAGTTGAAAACAGAAATTTACGTACACAGAATAAAAAGACAAACGTAATTATTTTCTCACTGTCTGAAGTTAAATCAGACCAAACTTTTCTTGTTTTAGTTATTACCAAAATTATTTCTATTTGCTAAATGCCAGAAAACATGGCAAGAACTTTTTTTTAGAGAGAGTGTTTTGTAACTTTCCCTGAATTCAAAAGTTTACATATATAACAGGGTTTTATTTTAACAATATTATGAATGTGAAGTTTGTCAAAATGTTTATTTATTCTTTGAATTTATTTTGTTTAGTCAGGTTGTTTCTTCAGACATTTATTGGTGTCTTAAGTTCTGTTGCGCTGCTCTTGGCAGTTGGTGGTTACCATAGCAACCAGTAACTGACAGCTCCTCCCCCTTTTTTCTGTTGCCGTCGGTAACTGATGTGTATTAGAATCAGCTCTGTGTTTTCTTTACAAGTATTATATCTTAAAATGTAAGTTGGACAAATTTGATAGTGTACAGTGTTTCATGAGTAAACTTGCTATGTTTTGTTTTTAATGTTGCCTATTTTAGCCAGGTTTAATTTTACAAATACTAACTGCTGCTAAGTGCTTATTGGGAGCTATTGCTTTGTAGTTAGTTTAGGGTTTTTTATTATTTAATTTAAAGGGGCAGAAGCTGCTATTTATTTGTTCGAATACATACAGTAAACCCGAGTGTGTTTGTCACACCTACTGGACCTGAGACGAACATTGAAAGGTTACACGGTCAGCATCAGAGATAACTGTCTTTTAAAATGTATGGCTTGTGTTTGCAGCGCATTATAATTTTTTCAGGAGTGAAAACAATACACTTTTTATCTTAAAATTAAGACCAAAATCATAAAACAGAGCTACACAAGAGAATAAAGTCAATGTATAGCAATGCCTGACGGTTTAAATTCCCCTTCAAATAGAAAATATATGCCTTCATAAGATTTTTATTAAATGTTTTAGCTTGCAGATGATATAACAACTGTGTTAAAATCTAAAAATACCTCAAACTCCTCTGCAATCTTGGGTCCATCCAGGAACAGCCTGGTGCTGAGGCAGTCCACTGGGCCAAAGTTAGCTGAATGAACAGAGAAGGAGATAAAATAATTGGGCCTGAAAGTTTGTATTGTTGTTAGATTACCTTAACATTTACATGGAAGTGCTCATAATCACACAAAGAGGCTGTGAGCAGATGCAGTGTGGGGAAAAAAAGAGACTAATATTATAAACCGGAGGTGTAATTAGCAGAAACTCAGATGAGATTAGTTCTGTGACACTGTGTACATTCTTCAGCAAAACTGTGAATGAAGCACCTCGGGCTAATTATCGAGCCTCGTAAAGGAGCAGCGGTGGTTTATAACCATCAGCGCCGAGCTTCTGAACACTGCAATAAAGCTGGGGTTAATCCAGGTATCTGAATGATACCGGAGCTGCCTGGATTCTTCTGAATCATTCACAAGCGCCGTCTCTAAAATGCCAAACAAAATCTTTTCCAGCCAGTGGTCTAATGTATTTCCAGCTACACTCACAAAACATCAGAACTAAGGGTTGCATTAAAAGCTAAAACTGATCTGGTAGCAGGTTTGCTCACTCACAAGTGAACTCCTTGAACTCCTGGAACACCTTGGGGTACATGGCTGCTGACATCACATCCTCCGGTGTGATGTCATCCCCATGCGCGGCTCGGAGTCCGTCCTCCAGGGTCTTGAAGTCCATCGGTGACAGAGAGGCGCCGGGACGACCTTCGATACGTGGAAGGGACTTCAGCACCTGGGATTAAACACAGTGAGAGGATTTAGGAAAACAAAAAAAAACATACATCTGTTTTCTGTAGAACGCCTTTACAAACAGATGAACCAATACCTTGAATCTGAAACCAAGTCTTCCAGAGAAACTAAACCAACCAACCGATGTAACTCTCTAGTATTACACCGATTTGAATGGGTGTGCATAATACAAACATGACACTGTGATAAACACGACATAACTCTCAAAAACATGAAGGAGTCTTCATGAATGTTTGTCATTCAGTAAATATTGACACTTTTAAAGGAAGTTTTAATGCAACTTTGCGTAAAAATGTCGGCCTTCTATCACCTGAAGAACATTTCCAGGACTAAAGGACTAATGTCTCAATAAGATGTAGAGAAACTCATCCATGCATTTATCTTTAGTTGCATCGATTACTGCAACAGTGCCTTCACAGACCTGCCTAAAAAAAATCTATCTGGTTTTAGTCAGAACGCTGCTGCTGCTGGCACTCTGACTAAAACTAGGACGTTAGAGCACATCACATCAGTTCTAAAGTCCTTACACTGAGAGAATAGACTTTGAAATACTGCTGTTAGTTTATAAATCACTGAACGGTTTAGCGACACAATACATTAAAGATCTGCTGCTGTTGTATCAACCTTCCAGACCTCTCAGGTCTTCTGGTTCTGGTCTGCTCTGAAGAACCAGAACCAAACATGAAGAAGCAGCATTCAGCTTCTAAGCACCACAAATCTGGAACAAACGTCCAGAAAACTGCAAAACAGCTGAAACACTTTAAAATGTTTTTTGAAATGTCTTGTTGCTGAACAGTGCTATACAAATAAAATTTGATTTGATTTGATAATTTCCCAGATGACACTTCATGACAAACATTCTTGTTCTTGTTCGTCTTCTGCACACAGATTCTGCGTTCAGCTGCTCTTAATTTAATTCAGTTTTCGCTCCTTACAGACAAAGCAAATTAAACCATCAAAGAAGATGGAGCTGATTGAAGAAAAGAAATAGTCATTTCTTTATCCTTTCTCAAACTACAGTAGCTGCAACATGTTGCTTCACAGTTTGCTTCTTCGGATTTGCATTCCTCCAACTGATGAGATCTGCTGTGAAATCAAAATCAATATCATCTTTTAGTTTTCAAAATGTTTTATTGAAGGTGGAAGAAAATGTGTCGTATTCATGTGTGTGTATTGCCACGCATACTTGATTGAATCGGATCCAATTTATCTGGACTGCTGGTTAAAAACAGTCCACAATCTATCTTTTTACTGAGACTTTTCTAAGCACTTTGTAAGATATGTGACCTTTGAGAACCACTGCAGATCACCACAGATATTCATATTTCCACATTTTCACTCAGATTTCATAAGCAACTTGGTGTTATTAGGAGACATGACAGTTTATATATGAAATCAAACTGGGTTTAGAGGTTTAGCTGCAAATAGTACTGGTACCTGCTGCTCCCTGTGCTGCATTAGCCTCTATAAACAGCATGATGTTCTAGCTCTACTTTTGCACTTCTTTTTCCTTTAATTGGGTCGATAAAGGGGAAATAAGTCAGAACTTTTATCCTTGAGGTCGTTAGTGTCTATAAACCGAGTCCAGCTCCTGATGAAGGCTATTCTTTGCTCTCGACCAGCTAGGAGTTGGTGTTGGAATCGGTCCTGCCTTATGATGAACGAACTGAACAGAAAGACAAACAGCTAAGTCAGAACTGGTTCTTATCTGCACAAGATCCAAGATGCTTGGATGGAAGCATCCAAGCATAATCAGAAAAGGTTTAGTGGAAGAAAAAAAGAGGGAGTGTGTTAGAAAAATGTCCTCAGGTTAATGCTGCTTCCAGTTTGTTACCTGGATTTGATGTCAGATGTGAGGTAACGGCATTCTAGTTCTAGATGTTGAGATTTCAAAATGGCGGCGCCCATAAACATCGTTAGCAAAAGCTTTCTAAACATCATTTTAAACTTTACTTTCCAAAAGCAAACATCACTTTTAATTTGTTCAGTTTAGAGTTATAAAATTGTGAGTCATGTGAGTCTTGTAAAATAAACAGGATTCCACCACAGACTACTAGTCTGGATGAGAGGAGCGGCCATATTGAAACGTATGGCCGCTCCACTACTCCCAGTTAGAAAGTTCTAACTGGGAGTAGTGGAGATGCTCCAAGTTTCCCAATAGGAAATCCGTTTTATAAGTTAAAATGTCTTGTTCCACTGGCAGATTTCACTTTTAATTAGCACTTTTCATCAATATAAAGGAGTTACTGACTAAAGACAAGCTCATATTGCTCGCTGAAAAGCTTCTTACAAGTTATTTTTGTCTTATTTCAAGTGTAATAAGACATTTGAACTAAAAATTAGATAAATATACTTGGTTAGAGCTTGAATTTTTGCAGTGAAGTTGATGGCTGCTGTTAAAGCAAAAGGTCGATGTAAAAAAAAAGGAGACCAGACCAAGTGTTAGCATTCACCGTTCAGTACATGGACATGTGTTTCAGCAGGATGACATTTTTGTGCTGAAAATCTGATTTCTGTTAGTTTTATGCAATATTCAAATTTGGAGAGAATTCATCAAAATTAGGAGAAATATTTTAAATATAAGCTATACATTGAAGCAAGTTATTTAATTTTCCATTGATATCTTTTGTCGTTTTTTTTTTGTCCTGGTTTTGAATATCTGGAGTTTTCAGCTCGTTTCCAGGTGGAAGCCGGAGAGTGGAACAAATCTCCGTACAATTTAATCTCTCTCCCTCAGTGTTTCCTGCAAGAATCGGCTTATAGCTCACCTCCACGGCTCGCTGTACGAGTCAGATTTAGTTAAACAGAATCGCTGCTAATCATCGCCCCCAGCTCACATACTTTTGTTAATTTTGTGTAAGTAGAGCCGTGTGTGTTTAGATAAAGACTCACACGATGCAGTCTCCTGGGTTGACACTGAGCAAGTGTGTTTGAATATCATTAAAACCGCTGCTGTATCTTATCGGTGGGTGCATGCGTGGGTGTGTGTGTGTTAGCTCGCGCCTTGTGGAAATGTGCAGACAAAGGAGTTGGTGCAACGCCATTAGTCACAGGGCGAACAGTTCAGAGATAGCTGAGTCATTTGTGTTTGAGAGAGACACTTCAAAGATGGCAGGCTCGCTGGAGTCCCTGCTCGTTAACGTCTTCTCCTCCGAGGACGTCTTCCGCTGAAACTCGCTGATTGTTGAAGTGTGGGACACGTACAGACAACGGCAGAGTGTGTGGGTAAGTGCCTGTGTTAACAAATGAACCTCAAATTAAAAGGTATGTAAATTAGTCACAGCTAATGCACCAAAAGATGAGTAGTCACAATCAGATTAATACGAAATGAGGCGCTTCCCTGTTGCTAAAAACAAGTGACGGGGAGGCAAAAACAAGCAAATTTCAGGTGATTAAAAAGTAATTACTTAAACACATCGTGGGAATAAAGACGATGATTTCTGTCTCTCTCTGGGAAAATTTATACTTTAAGCAAACTTTTCAAATTAAATGCAAACTTTTGCTGATATTTATAGTTCAAGATTTACTCAGGAAAGACAAAAAAAAATGTTTGCTTTCCATCTGACGCACTGTTTAAAAATGAATGACTCATCAGGACAGAATAAAGAGCAGAAACAAAACTGGAGAAAATGACCTTTCAAATTCAAAAGTGCATCTAACAGCATTGACTGTTGAACACTGCCAGCAGTAAAAAGATGTGGATATCAAAACCGTCCGCCATGTTTTACACACAGATTCAGAAACAGCAAAGCAGTTAGCTTGTAGCAGTTAGCTTGTAGCAGCTAGCGGCTACAGCAACAGTTCCATGCAGTCAATGCAAACACGTATAATCTCATTAGAATCAAAGTTTTCTTTTAGACACAAACAATAAACCTGAATTGTTTTTATTTTTACTTTAAATTCCACCTGCAAATATTTGCCTGCTTTTTGGTAACCCAAATCAATCAGCAAAACTTTTAGCAGTTAAATAAATTCAAAGTTTCTAATGGCACTACATTTCTTCCATAGTTTCAGAAGCTTAATGTTAGCTAGCTTTATACATTTAAAACCCAGTTTTGATGTGTGCTGATAATCATAATCCTGACTGATTACTCAGCTGTGTTCAAGTTTCCACCATCAAACTCAGATGGTGGAAAACAGATTAGGATATTATGTATAATATAGTATATTATAATACTATAGTACTATATGTATAGTATAACATATTATATGTTAAATTAATTGTTCAAATAATTCATTAAAAGCCTAGAGTTAAGATAACATTCATGCTGATGAGTATAAGTGGATAATCATGTCCTGTCCAGGCTGTAGACTCCAAGGACAGTAAACGACAAACATTTGATCCTGTTACCAGCCAGAATGAGGAGTGGGAGGAATAAATGCCAAGGTCAGCAGGATGACAGGAGTTAGTTTCACAAAAGCAACAAAAACGCAGGGAAACGATTACCTGGAAGACTTGACCAGAAACTGGACAGACAAGCCTATAATGCAGCAATTTAGCAACAAATCAGAGTGAAATCAGACATGAAGCTGACAGGAGAGATTATTAAAATCCTTCAGTTTCTGCAGAGATGCAAAAGTGTTCAAACTGTTGGCAGCCTCAGAGCAGAAAAAAATAGTTGACCTTTAAAAAGAGCAGGTATCGTCTCTCAGCCGATATTTTATATTTTACATACAGCTCAGTGTGTGTGTGAGTGTGTAAGTGGGCAAACCAACAGATTTCTTCTTCTAAAACACTATTTTTCTTTCTGTAAATGTCAAGTTCCCTCAGATCTGTTGGATGGAGTTTGGAACAGCGTGACACATTTCTCTTCATTCACGTGTCGAGCTTCTGCGAGGCTGCCAAACGGGCTTCTGGCTGACGGCCTCTGACGTGCAGCACGAGGCTCTACCTGGCTGATTGCTGACGCGGAGGAAGGAGAACAGACGCGAGGATGAAAGGAAGGCAGAGAGAGAGCAGGGCTTTGTTTCCATCCTCAATCTTCTCTGAAGGACTCCGTCAGATGTAAGCAGAGCGTTTTGGGAGAATTTTGGTTTTGATTTTTTTTTTTATGTCAATACATGAGCACAGGTTTGTAAACATGCGTTTAGGTTGACGTTTCTCATGAAAGAGCAAAAGTGTTAAAGTTCAACAGCTGACAAGCATTTTCATTCAACTTTGGTTTTGTTCAGTTAGATTTGAGGGCTGCAACGATTCCTCCAATGACTCAAAAAATTATCTGCCTCAAAGCTTCGCTAAATTATGTTTTATTATTTAGCACACCGTGTTGCCCCGGGTGATTATTTATGTTGCGTAATGCTCTCACTTCCACCTCTGAGCTGTTGCTAAGTGCTAGCAGCATAACATCTTTACATCATTTTTAAATTTGTTACTCCAGCTTCCTCCCAAAACAAGACTTTTAAGTTATATATTTTTATTAACTCATGGTGGGAAAACTGCTGACTCAGCAGTTGTTCAGCAGATAATTACCAACTCCCTCCAGCAGGAGGTTAAACCACATAAAGTCACTGAAACTGAAGCTGGCTCTTCAATGTGCCATTTCAGTGGATATTAATTGAAAGCTTAGTGGAGGGAAAAAGTTTACCTTTACTTTAGACATTTAGATAGCTCTGTATTAAGTAACTTTTATTGGTCTTCTATGATATTTAAATTTGGGGTTTTCATTTGCAACATAAACAGAAAGAAATATTAAAACCATGTTTGATTTAAACTTTATGAACTAAATTATTGTTTTGATGATAGTTTATGAATAAAATGTACCTGTAGATTACATGTAAATAGTAGATATTCACTTAAAAATTGGTTGTCAAAGAATATTCTGCAGCAGATTTCTGCTTTTTCTACCCAAAGCCGTTCAGGATGAAATGATAACTTCATAAATATAAAATGCAAATGAAATAAATGACCAGAAGCATCCATGGATGTTTGATTCCCAACTCCAGTACCTTGGATCTGAAGGGCTCGGGGAATCCACCGTGCGGTATTCCGACGTGTCCCTGCAGGAACTCGACCACGGACTGGGGGAAGGACAGCTCATCCGCCCTCTCCTCCACCTCCGCCCTGGTCAGGTTGTTCTGCACCATGAACTGAGCCAGATCTCCAACGATCTTGGAGGACGGAGTCACCTGGAGAAAGAAATCAGCGTTGGTGTTAAACAGCCTGTTCTAGGTAAAAGACCTGACAGAACATGAAACAGAGACACATTCGATTATCTATGGGTGGATTCAAGCCAACAGGAGGCGCTGTTGTTTGTCTGTTTCCTGGTAAATAACATAAAATTAACATCCAGGGGAAGAACGACCTCTCAACTGATCGTTTAAACATTTCTAAGGGAACATTCATCTTTTTGCTGTCTTAATAATCTCACTGATATGAGAGCTTTATATCTCAGGAACCTCTCATTACTTGCTTTAGATTGTGGTGGTGGCAGCATTATGCTATGGGGATGCATTTCCTAAAAAAAAAAGATTGTTGTAGCTAAATGCACATACAGAAATTCTGGAACAAAGAGACTTACAGCAAAATGGCAACAGTTTAGATTAAAGCACTTTTATGTGTTAGAATGGTGTCCTATTCAAAGTCAGGATCTGGGGAATCTATGTTAAAACTTCAAAATTAATGTTCAGAGTTGTTCTCCACCTAATCTGACTGAACCTGAGCTACTTTGCAAAAAAAAAAGAAAGCCAAATGTCAACATCAGAGGCCAGTTTGAGACACTATTCAAAAGGTTTGCAGCTATAATCACAACTGAATACGATTATACTGAATGAAAAGGCATGCCACACCTTTCAGATTTAAATTAAATATCCTTTGGCTTATCACGTAAAATTAAAATCCATCAAAGTTTGTGACCAAAACTCAAACTCAAAGGGGAAAAATAATTTCTCAGGGTTTAAAAATAAACCAGAACATAAAGCAGCGGAAAACGAAAGATGAATTAAAATCACAAGCAATATTTTTTATGTTCCATAATTACGGCAACAATTCCTGCTGCACAATGTTGATTAGCTGACGCTTTGCTGGCAGAACGAGACACTGATGGGAATATCGACTGGAGAAATTGCTCTTCTGTTATAATGAAGTAAGAGGCAGATTCAAAGCTGCTCTAAACTCTTTCCTCTGGGGAATCAGAGCTTCAAAAAGGGCAAAAAGGGTCGACTTATCTATAACAACCAGGCTGCACCCTCCGCACTGTTCTCCAGTTTTTAGCCAAAACATCAACTTATCAGTGTAATAAGAAAGATTCGAAGAAAACCTTTTAAACTGAAAACTCTGTGCCATGCAGAAAACTAATAAAAAGTGCCTGAGCAGGTGTGGATTCAGAGAAATACTTCCTGAAGCCGACACCTGTTTCCTACGACATCTGCTGACAAGACGTCCTGAGTGAAACCTGAAGCGTTCTAACTCCTCAGGGATTTCCTCAATCTTCTGGGATTTAGGTGCTTGTTGAAGCATGATACAAATAAGAAATACTCCCTGATAAATGAGGAGAGTGTACTTCGCTGCTACAAAACCTACAGCTTAGTTTGACTGGCATTTGAAAAGATAATGATAGATTTCTCTCCCTTTTGTTTGCAGGAAGGCTTAAGTGATTTGAATGGGCTTTTAAAACCCCTAGAGAGGCCATTATGTTGGTGGAAATGCTGAGCAAAAGTTAATTTCAGAGTTGCTTTAAAATACAGCAGAACCATTTGTCTGCCTTTTTCCTTTCACTGCCATGTTGAAATTGGTTTTTCATGTTTAAAATAAATTTTACAAATTGTGAACAGCGTTTTTACAAGGTCGGTCAGATCTGAAGCCTCAGTGTGGATCAAAGCATTTTTAATCATCATTTCTCTGATTTTATGTCAGATTCGTCACTTTTTCCTCTTTAATATTCAAGCCTCTCTTGTTTCCTGTCTTCTTTTTCACAGCCCAAATATTTAATATTCCTGGATCCACAGTGACATCAAGACTGTTGATGAACCAGACACCACCGACTTTCTGGGAGCAATATCAGATATATTAACTCTGAACCTTCAAATATTTTCTTGAAAAAAGGTAAAAAATATCCAAACTTCCTCTAAAAATCCTTTGTAATTTGAGAGATAGCTGAAATAAATGTTCTTTATAAGCTTTTATTTTGTTCTACATTCTACAGTTTGTTTAAAAGAAAAAGCAGCAGAACTCAACTCCATCTGATCTCAATAACGTCGCACCCAGCAAAACCATCAATCCCAGTTATTTTAAGTACAATTATGAGCAGATAATGGCCTTCGAAGAAAAATGTTGGGGTCTGAGAAAGGAGGCAATTACATGTTTCTGATCCTATGCGGCCCAAACATGAGGGCTCGTGTACAAGAATTTCATTTGAAACCAGTTTTTCAGCTTCATGGTGGCTCTGGAGGAATCTAAGGGTGAATGATGTTTGCTGGGATGATATTATATAAATATAACCTACAGAAGGCTGTAGAAACCTCCTGTGTTTCACAGCTTTTCACTTCAATCAGAGTAATATTTGTTGAGACGCCACCTGCAGGTCCTGAGGCCCACCCTATAAAGCATCAGGTAATATAAAGTCAAATATCTGAAGCCCTTTTTGGACAATAATTGGAAAGAAAAAGGCTAAAAATGAACAAGATCTGAGCTCATTTTTAAATATTGTAATTGTTTTTGATGCAGTCACTTTAAATACTTCGTTACTGTTGCCTACAAAGGTCCTACAGGGGTGGATGTTGGTTATTAGTTATGGCTACAAACACTGTGATGCAATAATTAGATTATCTTGATGTATGTTTCTGTATCACCCTGACTGGTTTCTGTAGTGGACAGGATGATGACCACTGATCACAGGCGTTGAACTCATTTTCATTTTGGGCCGTATCAAAAATCTGAATGTTCTTAAAGGGCCAGCTGTGCCAGAATGTCTTGATAAACCCCATTAAACTGTTAACATATTAATAAGTAGTTGTTTGTTTCAGCATTCAATAAGTGTTTCTTAAAATTAAATAATATTGAACATTTCTTCACATCGTAAGGGGAGTAAGGCCGAGGCAGCCGTCACTTAAACCCAAAGCTTTTGACCAATTTTGAGAGAAATTTGCTGTAAAAATCTGAAAAATAAAAATTGGGGGATCTATTGATTTTGTGTGAAAAACTGGAGGGACTAATTGATGTAATTTGGAGACTAGAGGGCCCCACAGAAAGCTACGGCGGGCCAGATTTGGCCCCCGGGCCTTGAGTTTGACATGTGACTTAGAGGGACTCCGCATAACTCGATAAATTTAGCTGAATGATGAATTGTCCCCAAAGTTACTGTTATAAACAACAATATTGTTGCTTTGAGACACAATAATGCACGTTTGTTTTCTCAAAGTTAAATAAACTTAAATTCACTCACTGGTTGAGGAAGATATTTAAAATTTCCCAAATAAATCAAAAATGTATTTTGAAAACAAATTTTCGGGAAAAAAAATCTAATCCATTTTTTATGTATTTTATAATTTTATTAAATAAAATTGTTATTTTATTTTAAACAAAAATTGCATTTATTTGTTGTTAATAAAATAAAAAGAAACCCTACTGACAACCAAAACCATAAAAAACGGACTATGATTTCTCTCTAGACAAAATTTTTCTCTCCCAAAAATATTAATCATCATTTTAATACGTCATGTGATCAATTGATTATTGCAGCTAACTGATAAAACCTCTTGATAAGAACTTAGCTGTCCATTTAAAGCGTCCCAACTCTTCTGCGTCCGTCTATAACCCACATTTCTCAGTAAGTGGACATGCATGACTCCACATCTGCGAAATTACAAAGCTGTAGCTGCAGCAGGACAGGCAGACCGATTGCGTCTGTGTGTGGAAGAATGGCGGCGATATTGTGTGTGCTTGTATGCCTCTGCATTCTGTGTCGGTGTGCTTTGCTCACATTTGCTTTGAAATGCAACTCTATCCAAACCCGGGCTCCCCTAATGGGAAAAGGATTATATCACTCAGAACGGCGAGCGTGCATCTGCTGGTGTGTGAGGGTCGAGAGGCAAATAAAACACACAGACAATAATGCAAGCCAGCCAAGCCGGGAGTGGAGTGAAGGATGGTACCTGTCAGGAGGAGGAGGAAGGAGAGAGGAGTGATAATAAGAGGCTCAGAGGAGGAGAGCAGGAATGATAGAAAGATTAGAGATACATAAAGGAAGTCTAATCGAAATGAGAGAAGATGGGAGCAATTGATGAGGGAGGAGATAAAACTAAATGAAAGAGGAGAGAGATGGTGGGGATTTGCAGCAAGAGTGAGAAGGAGACATAAAGGGATGGACAGATTAAGAAAGAAAGCAGCAAAAAGACAGGAGCCGTCGACATCTACAGCCCCACAGGCAATACAAGACGTGCTCCACCTCCAAGTGTAACAGACTGCGTGTTCGAGAGAGTGCAGGTGAGTGAATACGTGCCTGTAATTGCAAAAGGAAAGTGGCAGAAACACTGAGGCGAACGAAAAAGACAGAGCAGCCGTACAAAAATATACACAAGTCACATCAAGCTCAGACGGCGACGGCTTCAGCAAAGCCGAGAGGAGGAAGGAAGGGTTGGTGAAAAAAGAAGTGCAGCAGAAGTTTGAGAAGAGAAAATAAACAGGGCCAAGGCTTTAGGAGAGCTGGAAAACCTCCAAATAGACAAGTCAATGCCAATTAATGGCACCCTTCCTCCTGTAATTCACTGAATGGTGCAGCATCATTAGCTCTGTCAGAAATTATATTGTTAAAACTGCACCGCTGGGTATCTGTGCAGGTGAGTTCAGCTTGATATTCCTGCTGTTCAGCGAATGCACCTTCAAGCAAAAACGATATCAAGCAGCAAAAGAGCAGAAAAAAGATCAGTTGTTACAATTATCCTCTGGCAAAGAGGCATTTATACTGCAGCCTCACTCTGGGCAGGTTGTTACAGATTCAGCTGGTTTGAAACAACAAACTGGATGAGTTCATCGCTTTTTAAACAATAACTACTAAAGATCACTACTAATCTGTAACAGGACGGATGGATGGATAAAACAATTTCAGGTTACTATCAGACAGTTGTTCTCTTTAATGAAACTATTTTTAGCAGCAGGTGATGTTTACCCTCAAACTGTTGTTCATTCTTTCCTAAAAATATGAAGTTATGGATGTTGTGACATCTTTGTGATTGGATATGAACAAAAATGCAGGAGTCACACAAGCTATAAATTTCATGTGTGTCCAGCTGAGTTGAATCGTTTATGTTCCAGTTCAACATAAATCCTTATGATTTAATTAGAACAGGAGTAAAAATACCTTCAGCCTCTACCAGCATTAAAGGGGCTTTGATCAGTTCAGTCACAGACGTTTTACATCGGACTGAATCCATCCAGTTAATGATGCAGCAGCCATGCAGTTTGCATGTTCAGTAGTTTGGGACCAATTAGCAACAACAGAGGCTTGATGCACAGTTTCTAAATGGGAGGGGAGAAGTTTGCACCAACTCTGAGGATGATGGTGTGGAGGCTGGAGGCATGAAACGCCGGGTTTATGCTCCTGAGGGCGTCCATTGATCTGAGAGCGATCAGTTCTGCACATTAAGTTGGACAATGGGTGACGTTTGTGTGTGTAACCATGAGATCAGGAGATATTCTGCTGTTTGTAGTGGAGAGCCTCCGGTGGTTCTATAAATCTGTCTTTTTTTAATTAAAATGATCATAACTGAGCCACATTGCCAATGATTTAAGCTTTTAGTTCAGCTAATGTCACTAAATCTGTCTTTATGGTTTGTCTGTTATACAAAAGATCCCAAAGAACAATTATTCACATTTTAAGAGTCAGAAAAATGTATTTTACTGATGCATTTATTACAGCGGCTCTGCAGTCTTTATCAAGACTGATAAGCAGTCTTGATAAGATTTTAATTGCATTACAAGAAAATACAACCAATTTATACAAAAATTGGTGAAAATCTACCTTAAATTTTAGTAGTAATGTTTTATGGTGGGAAGATGCTAAACATTTAATTTATGCCATCATCACCTCCACTAGTCATGTTGTCTTTTGACTTCAAAGTTACACGACAGCAGTTCTGTATTTTTGTCTGGAAACAAAACATTTAGATGAAGCCACTCAGTTTCCTTTCACATAAACATATAAAATCAAATCCAAGAGCCATTAAACGTGTATGCAAGTCATCTCATGTAGCAAACTGTACAGTTACAAAATTTGGGGACTTAACATCTTGAAAAAGACACACAAGTGTCAAAATCTTTTCAATGTCAAGACATAAACGATTTCTGCTAGCAATTCTGGGTCATTAGTGTGGAAAGCCAGTGATGATGAAGTAAAGGCCGTGATGATATCTCTCTTTAGATATACTGTATATATATATATATATATATATATATACTGTATATATGCCTTGACCTCCATTCATTGCTATAAAGGCACCAATTTTAGGAAACAAAAAATGCTCAAGTTGCATCAGGCCTGAATGGGTGTGGATGTTCTGCTGCTTCAAAAAAGATTTAAACCTAAAGAGTCTTTTTGAAACAAATTACTTTTATGCAAATACCTCAGTGATGATTAAAACCTCTCAAAAGGAGCTTCGTTTGCGTTTCATTGTTCTTCAAATGAAAAGTTGTGCAAATGAAGTTCTTTGGCGAGCACAATCCTTCAGCCGCAGCTGCAGACTTCAGACATAGCTTTGAGTTTGAGAGCTTTCTGCCTTAAAGGGTATGCAGGGGACGGTCTGCATACTGCCAGCACATTATGTGGTCTGTCCTCTTTACGTCTACATCTCGTAAGCACACTCCTTCACCGTTATAGACAAAATGACAGGGAGAGAGACACAGGCATTGTCAAGCTAACAGGGTGCAGCAGAGAGCAGCGCAGCACCCGTAGGCACACGGAGCCAACATTGGCTTGTGCAGTGAAGCCCACAGAGTCTTAATTGAATTGATAGAGAACATGGAGAGAGAGTGGGGAAGTTGGGGAGAGAATTGATGAGCAAAACAGAAATGGAAAGTAGAGAGGAAAACGGAGGCATGAATCTAAAAAACAGAGGAGACAAGGAGGTAGATAAATAGATATAGAGCTGACTGAGGAATAAACATTTGCAACAAAATGAGAGACCAGAGACCAGAAAGGTTTGATAAAGAGAGAAGAGGAAAACAATTAGAGTGTGAACACAATAAAAGAGGAATGAATCTATTATGAGGATGGTAAATAATGAGGGAAAACAAAGGGTTTAATGAAAGATAATGAGAAACAGAAAGGCAGGCAGGAGGTAAATTCTGGGTGCAAATCAAACTGTTGAATGGATAATAACGTTTCTCCACATGATAGCAATTAAAGTTTCCTTTAAGAGATCAAACTGTGGACTGGAGGTAGACATCATGAACCGGCCTGAAACGAGGCTCCAACTATAAATGAGAGGATGGATAAAAGTGCAATAACTGCAGTCCTGGCTGCACTGAGGCGTTGTTAGATTAAACGCAATTAATGACTGCTCACTAAACAAAAAGAATGAAAATTAGGTGTAAAAAATCTAATTTTCACTCAGTTTTAGCTCAGGCATAAAGCGACCTACAAGCATCGTGTTAGTGATGTGATGGTTAGCTCAGGGGAACGTGTTAATGAAGACAGAGCAGCTGATTTCTGACTGAGTTAGACGAGCAAAATGGTCGCTTTAAAAGACAGAAGTGAAGCAAATCCTTCTTTAATCCATTGTGGTCGCATCAGAGATAACACAGTCCATCAGAAAAGATTGCTGCTGGTTCATCTGTGTTGAAATTAGCCTCATAGCAACAACATTGGTGAGAAAACGTAGGGTGATTAGGAACTTCTTCTAAGTCCAAACTCCTTAATGGAGGAGCCTTGGTGTGAAGGAGGAGTGCTGGAAAGAGCAGGAGCTTTTTAAAGAGACAGAGGCCCAATTTCAAACCGTTAAATTGCAAAATCAAGTTTTGTTTAATGACACTTTAATGCAAAGTTGGCACTTTTACTGGACTTTTAATGCAACTTTTAGAGCAACTTTTCATTAAAAGTGTCATTATTTACCAAATGACACTTCATGATAACACTCAGACTTTCATACAGGCTCCTCCATGTTCATAACAGATGTCATGTTTATGACAGTGTCATGTCAGTCTTATGCACGCCCCATCAAATAAAATGTTACCGAATATCCTTATAATTCATATATTTTGGATCTAAAGCTATTACCCCCATCACAGAACCTGCAGTACTTCATCTTCTTATGTTTAATTTAAAAAATCCAACTCTGCTGCACTAATAGATACGTTTATTCAAATAAAATCCTCTTTCATCTGTTTTAGATCAAACTAGTGAGGAGTAAACTTGCACAACATTGTTATGCAAGTAGAGCAAGAGGTGTTGTTCATTAGACTCAGTAAATGTGACAGTTGCCGGAGGAAGAATATTAAACACACACCACAGTAATATTTGTCTATGCAGATGAAATTGTGTATTTTGCATTTATTGCTATAAACGCAAAGTCTGCTTGACTTACAGTTGTGGGAGGATTCAGACCTGTTTGCCTCACTGTGCCTTGCATTTAGGGTACAATCTGAAAATTGTAAACAGGATTTTTCTATTTTTGGATGAATAGTGCCAAGCTCTCCATCAAAGCTGCACGCCCAAACCAGGATCATTACATACGTGTTTGCAGTTTGGTTGCTGTTGCCTGGATTTTTGTGTTTCCGTCTCACCTTAATGAGGTCTCCGAGTAGTTTGTTTGCTTCAGCGTAAGCCTTCTTCACCTCCTTGAACTTATTTCCGAGCCCCATACTATGAGCCTGCAATGAAACAGACCACAGCAGGGATGAGCAGTACATACAAACCTTTTATTACCTTCCTTTCTAAAGGACGAAAGTCAAGTAATGTTTGCCCAGTCAGTAGCTTCAAATTGCTGATCTTCAGAAGCCTTAAAGATCAGCACACACACTATTGTTACATGTGATTTGCAACAGCGTATTTTTGCTTCCTGAGGCGGGTATGTTTTTGTTTATCTATTTATTTTGTTAAGTATACAGCTCTAGGAAATAACTTTAAATTATCTAACTGGGAATGTGGAATAACAGGGTAAAAACCAAAGTAATCTGCTGGAAATTATTTGGTCAATCTCTGTACGTTTAGTCAAAACAACCTGTTATGCAACAGAGATGGCTTCCCAGAATCTTAGAAATGTTTCCATGGTCCTGTGGCTGCATACATAAAGGATCGACTTTAGTATAGATGCCAATAACAGTCCTTGAAATAATTTGGACAGACAAGATAAGTTTATTAGGGACGCACTAGCCATGGGGCGTCAAACTCATTTTCATTTTGGACTGTTGCAAAAATCAGAATGTTCTTAAAGGGCCGGTTGTGCCAGAATCTATTGATCAAACCCATTAAATTGTTAAAATATCAATCAGTAGCTGTTTGTTTCAGCATTCTATAAGTGTTTATTAAAATTAAATAATATTGAACATCTTTTCTCTGCGATCAGTTCATCCAGGATTTCATGAATATTTGTGTGTTTTTGTTTTTTTGCAATCAAAATGATTGCCAAGATTTTTGTAGCCAATTTAGAAATATTTGTAAGGAATTTTTTTTACAATATTTGCTAAATGTGACTTTTTATTACTCGCCACATCGGTCACGGACGATGACTTGACATCAAGTCAAAAACTCAAGGTTTTTGACCAACTTTTGAGAAACATTTGCTGTAAAAATCAGAAAACAAATGAGTCAATCTATTAATTTTGTGTGAATTTTGCAAGTTTGTGAAAAACTGGAGGGGCTAATTAATGCAATTTGGAGTTTAGAGGGCCAGATAAAAAGCAACGGCGACCCAGATTTGGCCCCTGGGCCTCGAGTTTGACACGTGCGCTAGCTGATCATCGATCTTTAAAAACACTGACCTGCCAAATCACATTTTGGTTCATACAAACTTAATTAATTAATCTGCAAAAGTGCTAAAGATAACGACATAAGATCAGTTATTCTCCCAGAACTAAGGAAATTGGGAATAAATTATCAGCCAGTTGATTTATTGATGCATCTCTAAGTTTTAGCTACAATGATTTAAAAGAAAAAGATAATCCTTTCAGATTTTCCTCGGCTGTGCATCATATACACATTTCTCAAATCTGCCTCTGATTGGCTGATCGAGCCTCATGACGGCTCCTTCTCTGGAAGCTCTGACTCAGTCATTTAATTTCCCTTTGAGATCAATAAAGTATTTTCAATTCGAATTGAATATTAAAAGATGAAAACCTGACACACCAAGAAAAAACAGTCAATGTGAGACTTGATCATCTTGTAATTATTGACTGGAAGATGAGTTTATGTTTCATAATCTAAAGAACTTTGAACTGGATTGTTGCTGAAATGTGCAAGACATAAACTTGATTGACTGTCAAGATTTGGTTGGATTTTTTATATACTTTTTTGCATTGCACAGTTTTCTACTTTCCACAAATTTTGGGAAGAAATATCTTTAAAAAATCTTTAATTGTACTCAGAATCAATCAGTGACTAAAAAATAAATGGAATTTTTTTTTCTTGTTACTTGGTTCCAAATTCAATGTGAGGAAGAAAAAAACATCCAGCAAAATGAGTCAGAACAGAGATTCCTTTTCAAATAAAGAATCACAGAAAATCCAACTTCTCTCCAGCCGAGAGAGAAAACAGTTTCTAAAATTCATTGCATGTAAAACACAAAATGTCTATTCCCAAAAGCTTACAAAAGTACCAGCATTATGAAATGTGATGCTAAATTGAACTAATACTTGTAACTGAACCGTTCTCTGCAAAAAAAGAGGAATGACATAAAATTCGATTTGCTTTTATATTGAAAATAAAAATCAATCTGTGTCAAGTTGACGACATGAAAGGACACCAACCTGGAAGTGCAGGTTGGTGTACTGTCCTCCAGGTATCTCGTTCTCGTAGACGTCGGCGTTGCCCGACTTCATGGTGGCGGTGCAGTCGAAGGGAGCGTACAGGCCTCTGGTGACCTCCCAGTACTCGCTGTAGTCGAACACCTTCTCCAGAGCGATGCCTGCAACACGAGACGGCAAATCAATGATCACTGCAGAGAGACGCATAATTTGGAAATATTCGCAGAGAGTCTGCAAGATTGTGATGGAAGAGGCAGTTTGTGGTTGAGATCAAGCATAAATCGTAAAATCTTTTTGATGATCTGACACTAACAACTTTGTTTTGAAACCACAACTTTTTAAAAAATTTATCTGATAAATTACAGCGTAAACTAATTTACAATTTCTATTACAATGTCACATTTGCAGTGACAACCAATGTAACAGCTCATCATTTATCAGACTTTATGAAAATGTTTGCCATCTCGCAACACGTGCCAGCTGATAACATTAGCAATTAATTTGAATGCATGACACAATAAACAAGAAATTTCTCAGTATTTAAAGACAACTGAACATCTCAGCATGGGTCTAAATGTTGCTGGTTTCTGTGATAAAACATGGTTCAATAATCACCATGTTTCTCACAGACGATCTGATATATTCAACTTCCTAGTTCTTATTAGCACAAGCTAAAAAAGCTGTTCAGTATTCTTGTCTAGTCTCTAATATTTAGTGAACCGTCTGTTTCTCCTTTGTGCGACATCCTTCTGTCAGTTTACCTTTAATTGGAAAAAGGAGCCCTGGTGCTGAGGCACAAATGGCTCTACAGTTTGTATTTTTGCAAACAACGGTAGCAAAACAAAATAATAATAAAAAGCTGTTGTGACAGAGTGACGAGGTTGTAATTTAAAATTAGAAAAAGAAACACCAAAGTGTTTCTGTGCCTAAATTGTGATCTCGGTGAAGAAATAGAGCGAGTGCGATGTTAATGTGAAATTAATGTGCATGTAGCTCAAACTGCCTGCCAAGCTGGTGGGTAATTGGGTCCATTTCCTTCTCTGCTTGCAAACACATACAATTTTTGGAGGTTTCCTTAAAGCTTCCAGAGTGAAATTACAGCTTCATTTTTACACAGGAAAGAGGCATTAAGATCAGAGAGCAGCAATCTTGAATAAGAGAGAAAGCATTTTTATCAAGTGATCAGTAAAACAATGCAGGGGAGAGTGGGGTAAGACGAGCCAGTGGGTAAACTGACCCACTCTGCATCTAGGCAGCGGTGCACATTTGATGTCATGTTAAAATAAATATCCTCCATTTTGGAGTCCCTCTAATAGGGGGAAGCATATGATAATGTGCTAAAGGTGTTTTATATACAAAAACCCCCCCAATAAACTGTTTCTAGCTTGTCAAAGTAAAATAAAAATATGTATTTTAGCAATAAAGACTCATGTGAAAGCAAATTTATCCAGGTCTAAAAATGTCAAGGTCATTTTATCTGTGTAGCACATTTAAAAATAAAAGCAATCAACCAAAATGCTTCACAATGTACACCAGGAGTGTCAAACTCATTTTTGTTTTGGGCCAAATCCAGATCATTCATGCTCTTAAAGGGCCAGTAGAGCCAGAATGTATTGATAAAACCTGTTCACAAACAGTTAAAATATCAACTAATTCTTAAAATTAAATAATATTGACCATCTCTTCAGTCCTTCCAGGATTTTGTGATTCTTTTTGTGATTGTTTTGCAATATAAATCTATGTGTTATTTGGTAATTTTGGAACTAATTGGGAAATATTTGTGATATTTGGACGTATTTATGACGGTAAATGTGACTTTTTATTACTTCATGGACTATAATCTGACATCAATTAAGGCTGAAGCAGTTGTTCAATACAAGTAAGAAAGTTGGACAAGTTTTTAGAGAAATTAGTAGCGTGAATTTACACAATAATTCTCAAGAAACTGGAGGGACTGATTGATATAATTTGGCAGTAAACAGACAAAAACTGCATTTATTTGATTGATAACATAATATTTAAGCACACTTAATTTAGTCTAGAACTTAGTGGGCCACATAAAAAGCTACGGCGGGCCGGATTTGGGCCACGGGCCTCGAGTTTGACACATGATTTACACCAACCGTCATAGTATAAAACACAGAATAAAATAAGAAAATAAAACTCAAATGTACACCATATGTGATGATTCACCGGCATGTTAAACCACGTAAAAAAAATTAGCTAACGATTAACTCAAACTGCTAAGATAATTTACAGGCTGGAATATTTAATTAGAGTAATAATGAAAGAATATCTTCACAAAGGAATCACCAAGTGTCCAACAGGAGGAGGGTAATAGTGACTAGTTACACTTACATGAGTAACTTTTTGGAAAAAATTTCTGTAGGAGTAATTTCACTAAACCATACTTTTACATGAGCAATATTACTATGACTAAAATTGCTATGAGTACAATTTGTGGATCCTCTACCCAATAGTGGGTAAAAACAAAATGTTTTCACCAAAACATGGACCTGACACAAAACTACAATTTATATTGAAGTGAGACCTCTTGTTTATACACCAGCCTTGTTGTTCTATTGTTATTTTGTATCTGTTGAGGCTTTTGAGCCATTTTGAGATCAAAAGAATACAGTAAACACTATATATCGTCTTTACTTTAACATATATACACATTACTAACTAAGTATTAGTTTCACATATTTTAATTTTAAAAAATTAACTGGAGAGGTGTTTTTTCTGTCTGAATTTGTTATATTTTATGTATGTTTTTTTTCATTATAGTCAATAAAATATCAGAATTTGCACATAAAATTCTGTTTTTTCATTTGATGACAACATCCGTTACTCAGAACGTACTTAATACATTTCCTACTCAAGGCATTTCTTGAATAAGTACTTCAGGCGAGAAGAGAAATGTTTTTTTGAGAAATCTATCCACCTGTGTACAATATAGAACTATGATATCAAATATTGCAAATATAAACTGCGTGGTAAAAATAAGGTTAAAAAATAAGTCAGGAAAAACTCTTCAAGCTCAAACAAGCACAAAGAAAACTTGATAAATCATGTAGAAAACAAATACTTAGAAATAATTGTACATTGCATACACCACATTAGCTTCTATTAACTGACAATGAGTCTAAATTATGTCAGCAGTAAAAAGTTTAGAAAATTAAGCCCAGGAGAAATCTGACTAATGCTACAATGCTCAGGGACACGGAGATGAAGGTTTGATTTCTCCTCGTCTTTCAAAGCAAATGCTGTGAGAAAACAACTTAAAAAAAAATATAAAACAGATGCAGCGTCGCGCATCATTGTCAGATATCAATCACCAGCAGATTAAATAGAGCAAAGATAAATATTAGAAACAAAAGGACGACAGACACAAATCAAAACGAGGAGCTGAATGTTTGTGAGCGAGGATTTCAAACTGGCTCATGACCTGCATCCGTTTTCACTTTACCTCTTAACATATGTAACATTTATGCTTATTTTACAATACATTAGAATAAATTTACTGAAATGTGTTAACTTTTTAATGGTATTCTAATTTATGGAGATGCACCTGTGCTTTTTACCATCATTACATTACACATTTTAGTCTTTGTGTAAATGTTTTAATGCTCTTAAATAAGATGTTTACATGTGACATTTTTAAACCTCATTGTTAGGAGTGCTTTTTAAAAAATTCCAATTTGGTACGCATTTAAGTTTTAAAGTCACTGTTTGATAAGGTCATGTAATCTTATTTATTTAGCACATTTTCAGCAACAAGACATTTCAAAGGGCTTTACATGAATTACAGGAAATACAAACAAAACCAAAAAAAAAAAAAAACTGCAAAAGAAAAAGCAACAAAAGTACTTTACAATTACAACCTGGTAGGAGTTTCTCTAAGGAGTAAGAATAAATACTCCACAATTTACAAACTAATAGTTAAGTGGTAAGTTTTGTTATGCATTAATAATCAAATCAGATTTTAATATGTTCTAAAACTTTAAATAATATAAAACTTACAATCTATAAAGATGAAAAGATCACATTATTTCTTATAATTTAGCTAATCTGATTTTTGTAATCCTAACTGACCCAGAATTTTAGTTTAATTGATTTCATGTCAAAAAAGTCAGGATATATATCTGATTTCAGCTCTTTGTTGTTTACGGTATTTGCTTTGTCTTTGATTTCTTTTATTTTTTTTATTTTTTCATAAAATTTCTGTATAAAAATTGACTTGGCAGTACACCGAGTTCTGATTCTGATTTGTGTGCATTCAACTCCTCCACCTTGACCGACTGCAGCTCTGCGGCATCAATTAAAGCCATGCATGATGCATGAGGGGCGAATGCAGTCAAACACAAGGGCCACTTTAATATGCATCATCATTCAAACTGAACAATCTGTCACACTTAAATTGCACAGGTGTGTGCGCGCAGATTCCTGAGTACACACAATGACATTTTAAACAAATTTTTAAAAGATTCCAGGGCAAAAAAATAATATGAAAATGGAAGAAAATGAGCAGTGGGAGGGATTTGGTAGAAGAAGCTGCTAATGGCATTGTCACAAACTGGGAGAGGAAGGAAGAGGAGGATGTAGAGACAATGTGACAGAAGCAGGTATGAGAGCTGAGGGAGAGAGGGATGGAGACAGTGTACAGCGATGATTACAGGTTTGGAGCCAAGACAGGAGAAAAAGGGAGTGTGGGAGTAAAGGAAAGCAGTAAACAGGCAAAGGTCAGGAAGGTATGCAGGAATCCACGGGAGAGACGCGCTTGATTACAAAAGCGGTGAGGTAGGCAAGACGAGAATGAGGAGGGAACTGGCATTAAGTGAGCCAAAGATGAGAAGAGGAAAGCAGCAGAAAGTGACAAGAATAAAAGCATTAGGTAGTGAGGAGCGAGTCAGCCGGGGTCACGCAGAATGAACACATGTATGAATGCAGAGGCGAAGTCTCTCACCTGAATACCGGCCTCATCTTTTTGGTTTTTCTGGCCTCAATTTGATATTCAGCCATCAAACTGAACCGTGTCTCAGCAACATATCATGCTTCCTGCGTGGCCCCGGCTGATATCAGTTTGCTCCACAATCTGAGCGTGAACCTGCCACCGCCTGCTCTGAGCAAACATGTCGATGGCGAGCGAGAGCAGTGGCCGTGCAAAAAGGTTTTCCACTAAAAAGGCCAAGTCACAGTGAGAACGCAGCGTGTTTTAATGGCTCTGTTGCTGCACGGCTCACAACACTCACAACAACAAACGTTCCTGTTCGTGATGAATTTTGCTTTTTCTGTGAGCGATTGTTTGATTATCTGCAGAGAAAAATCAGACCAGCAACGAAGTCAATTTAGCTGCAAGGACACCTGCCGGGTCAGACTCCACCAATAGTTTATTGGTATATTATGTTTGACAAAAAGCACCACAGTTCCCCTGGGAATATTGACAGGACATCATGTTGTCTGTTTCGCTGTTCATCCACAGAAAAAAGGTTTGATAAAAGAAAAAAATGCCTCAAATGCAAGAAAAGTAACAGTTTTTGTTGGAAATCCTTTAGAGTAATGTTTTAACCTATATGGAGAAATGAGCAACAGTTCAAAACAAAACAAAACACAATTTGCTTCCAAACTTTCTTATATCTTACCAAGATAAGAAGAGCTAACTTATATCTTGATGATAACTTTAAATTAACTTTAATGCTCCTCCATGACGGCATCATGGAGGAGCATTGTCGTGATGATGTGCTAAAGGCCAAGTGTCAGAAAGAGCAGGAGCTTCTTAAAGACACAGAGACTCAATTTGAAGGCGTCAAATTGAGAAGTAAAATTTCTTGGTTGAACATTAAGTTATATTTTTACAACTGAAAGTAGCATAATTACTTGATTGTGCTATAAAATGGCACTATGTCTGAAAAATACATAATACTGGCCTTTTAAAGTTCACCTACCATCACCTAATAAAGTCCAGTACTCTCAGATTTTTCAGTAGAATGTAAAATTTAGCTATTCATAGACTTTTTCATTGAATACACCTAAAATATTCCAAAGAAATGCAAATGAAATACTTCGGTGCAATACTACTTTACACGCTATTGGATATTGGAAATCAGCCAATCCAGGAGGCCCATTTGTTTTCCTTGTCGCTGATTGGCTGTGCCACCAATATTGGATGAGACAGTGGAGGTTACCCTCCGTGGTAGCGCCAAGACGGTTTCCACTGCGTCTTAATGCCTATTAAGGTATATTTGGTGGTAATAACAAATTCGCCACCCTGGATATCAGCCAGTTGTTGTCTTTGTGAAACTCAGAGCATTCAGCCACAAGTTGGTGGAAACGTTGGTCAACTTCAGTGCACGTCATTTCCAGAGAATCCGTGGGCCATGGTCCTTCTCTGCAGCCTGGACGCTGTAGAGGACAGGTTTTCTACGGATAATCTAAAGTCCGCTAGCAGTGCAGCTCTGAGCTCTTCCAGTAAAATGCTAATCTCGTCTTTGGTTATTGGTGTCGCCTGTGCGGGAGCATCTAAGTCTTGTTCGGATTTACCTTTTGACTCTGACATTCTTCGGGTTGTGGGTGGTTAACAGAGGCAAAACATTTTTAAAACTGGGAGTTTTAGGATGTTTATAACTTAAGAGCTGGTTAGGACAGGCTTTCAAGGTAAAACTGTGCAGGAGCAACCCTAAAACACGGTTTTACCAGAAAATGGATAAGTCTACGGTAAGAAAATGTGCAAGTGTCAGAGTTCTACATCGTTTCTAAAAAGTCCCGCCTCAGACACTCCATCTGGCTCAAATGGGAATTCAATGATAACTGAACTGTCACTTTGTGTTTTAAATTGTATCTGAGTGCATCATTGTTGCATAAGCTTGGATAATTAACAGGAAAAGCATCTGATCTCAACAAACACCACAGAGACTCTTTTAATAAAAAGCATAAAATAAAACCCTTACTGGTTTAACTGTGCTAAGTGACTCCAGAAGAGGCTGAGTCAACCTATGATTAAGCAGCATAATTAAATGTTATCCTTATCAGAGCTTACAGAGGGACTTAAACTAAACCAAGTTGTTCATTAATGCATTATCTGCATTAACAAACATTCTGCTCTACCGCAGCAGCAGCAGCATGCTGGACCTTACAGGGCAGTGAAAACGTAAACAAAATTAGCTTCTCGAGGTTCTGAGGAATGGAAATGAAGGATCAGATCGACTTAGCAGAGCAGAGTCGCTTTTCCCAAAAGCATTTCTCCACATAACCATCTATTTTCACATCACTTCCCATTAATTTAAACTCGTTTCATGTTCCTTTAGTCTTTAAAACACATTTTCCTGCTGCCTGTTTTCATATCGCCGCCCCTCGCTGTGGGAGGTGGAGGTCGCCGAGAGCGGGGAGCTTTTTCACGGCCCATGAAAGGTATACACTTCAGAGTCACTGTGGCCAAAAATAAAAAACCCACAGGAGAAAGAGCACATAAATCTATCTCTAAATTTATCTTATGACCTCCTCAGAGGAGCTCAGAGATCTCTGATAAAATCTGGCGGAGCGATACCGGGAAGCAAATAAATAATAATCACAGTGAGGTTGCCGTGGAGACCCAAAAACCCCTGACCGACTCCAGAGAAAGCCACCCCATTGTCAGAGCAAAGAAGGCTGCCCATGGCAACAAGTCTTACTCTGATCAAAATATTTGTATCTAAAAACACAAAAAGGGACTTTTCGTAGAAAAAAACCAGTTTGTTTTATTCCACTTTCAACTAATTCATGAGTTAAAAACATTTTGCTTAGGGCTGCATGTCTTTATCGACAGCCGACTTCTTTCTCCTCTCATCATAACCGCATTCGTTCGTCATTACTCAGCAGAATATGCGGGTCTCCTTCGCTTCGGGGCCGTAATTACAAATGCGTCATTGATCTGCTGATTGATTTTTCTTCCCTCATGTTAAGTAGCAGACTTTCGCTCAGAAAGAATCAAATTATTTCTACGCAACACTGGTGATCTAACAAACTGTCTCATTAAAAACTATGCCCAGTAATAAGAGCATGGGGAGCAAATTTAAAGGTATTGTTTCATAACGGATTTTATCCTGTCAAATGTAATTAGAAGGATGAAGTGACGTGTCTTTATATTATAACTATTATCTACTAAACACACAGCACTTCATGTTGAAAACAGCACTTATCAAACCTCAGTAAAAATAGCTTTTTTGTTAAAGATTATTCAAAATAACTCATAGTGAGCACTGAGATTGCACACAAATATATTTTTAGATTTATAACATCGAATCACAAACATCTCTACTGTCTCTAATCAGAAGTGTATGTTTCACTGTGTGATGAATCCAAGTTATAAACTTTACTTTGTGACATTTGGCAATTATGAATCTGGGCAAACAAAGATCATATGTGGGGTTCCTCAAGGCTGTGTTCTCGGTTCACTTCTTATTCACCATAAATAACCTCTCTGGGTCGGGGAAGAAGTCTTTCCCCAACCGGAGGATTTTAAACATCTCAGAGTTTTGTTCATGAAAGACGGGAAAATGAAGCAGAAGATCGATACGCAGATTGGTGCTGCGTCTGGTGCTCGATTGTTGTAGTGAACAGATGTTTCCACATGAGAAATGTCCATTACAATTACTGAGTCAGAATTTTCTCCAATTTAACACAGAACTGACAGAAATCACAGTTTCTAACTCCAAAAATTCAAGATCAGAGGTCAGTGTGAAACTAGACTCAATGTGCATAAATCTCAGATTGTCAATTTCTGTCAATTTTATTATAAATCAGTAGCTCCTGCGTCCTTTCTCAGTAGGTAAGATTCTCACATCTTCATGATTCTTTATTAAAACCAAATCAGGCAGATGCAGTTCGTCCTTAGCCGGGATCTGGCCAATTTTATGTTTTCTTTTCTTTATATATCAATCAAATTAATCAAATGTTATTTACTGAGCACCTTTCAGCAACAAAGCATTTTAAAATGCTTTACATAATAAAAACACAAAAATACAAAGTCATGCAACAGAATCAACAGTCAAAACAATACATTTAATCAAGTGCCATCATTAAATTCTTCATTGATTATGTTTCAAAAGCAACTCTAAACAGCTGAGTTTTTAGTCTAGATTTAAAAGAACTCAGTGTTTCAGCAGTTTTGCAGTTTTCTGGAAGTTTGTTCCAGATTTGTGCTGCTTCTCCCTGTTTGGTTCTGGTTTTTGTTTTTCAGAGCAGACCAGAAGCAGAAGACCTGAGAGGTCTGGAAGGTTGATACAACAGCAGCAGATGTTTCATGTATTGTGGTGCGAAGCCGATCAGTGATTTATAAACTAACAGCAGTATTTTAAAGTCAATTCTCTGAGCTACAGGAAGCCAATGTAGGGACTTTAGAACTGGGGAGATGAGCTCTAACTTCCTGGCTTTAGTCAGAACGCCAGCAGCAGCTTTCTCACCAAAGGTTTAAATTTCTCAGCGTTTACTCACCGGTGTCGTATTTAGTCCCTTTGGTGCAGGCGACGATGGCCCCCATGCTCGGCTGAGACGTCATCCCAGCCATGGAGTCAACCTACAGGCCAAACAGTTCATATTGTCTTTTTAAAGAAGTTCATTAGACCACATTCATTTTTTGTTGCAATAATGAACTAGTCAATAAATTAACCTGCTCATAAGGGAGTATCTTCAGAATATATTATTTAGAGTGTGATTGTTGCGTAACTCCCAGCTTTCTAAAAAAGAAGAACCTAAAAATGGTATTTTAGGGTAAAGCTTTGTTGAGGTTTGTAATGTTGATGAGAGGAAACAGAAACTGAATGCGACCTAGAAGTTCAAACAGCAGGCCATTACTTAAATGCAGCTGCCCAGGCTGAACTTATTGAACAAAGTGAGGGAAATAATCTCGGCTGCAGCAGTTGTTTCGTCTCGCTTTGTGACATTTCACCAATGAAAACTGAACCAGCTAACAGAAAAAACAACCTATTCTTTACGTCTTAAAGCTAAAACATTCAGTCAGAACTAGCTGGTCAATACTCACCGCCACGTCGACTACATCAGCTCCTGCTTCTGCACAGGCCAACATGGCCGCCACCCCGGCTCCAGCTGTGTCGTGTGTGTGCACATGAATGGGAACATCTGGGAAGCGATCCCTCAAAGCGCCGATCAGAAGCTTGCTGGCCTCCGGCTTCAGCAGGCCGGCCATATCCTGCAGAGAGAAACAGGACGACATGTTGGCATCAATATGAAACAGTCGAGGTTATTATAGTTACGGCCTAAGATTCAAATCTCTGCCTGGAAATTTTTGCTCATTTCAGTTGTAGGAAGTTCTTTAAATGTCCCTGTGAGTAAATATGTTTGGCCATTTCTCTATTACCACTGGAGCTTTTGATATCTTGCAGCTATTTTGAAATTTACCGTCTATTAAAAGAGTTTCATCAGATTAAACTGAAGTAAAACGTGCTCCCTGCAATGGCGGGAGTGAAATTACCGTAATAACCAATGTTGGCTGGAAAGAGCAACGTCTCCCCTTTTATAAACCGCTGGAATTTTTCAGATAGCGAAAAGCATCGCAGAGTTATGACAACATTGGCTTGTAAAAATGTGTCGTCGGTGATACCGTTCGGCTGATAACAGTTAACTAAAACTAATAAGATAATGAACCCTTAAATTGAGAAAACATTTTCATTAAGTGAAATAAAAACCGGGAATTTATGAGGAAAAAACTACAAATAACTGGAACCATGTCATGTCTTTATAAAGCTAACTAAAATCTACTGAAGTTATAGATATAATATCTGTATATTTTGTGTTTATGAAACTATTGGCCTTTCGAACAGATGTGAAATTGATTTTATTTTTTCCCCCACACAAGCAGTTTACGTCAGCAGTCGGCAAATTACGTCACTCCATACTCTACGTCCGTAAAATGGCAACAGCGTCAATTGGTTGTTCAACAATAATTCAATACATTGTTGAAAATGGCAACTTTTATTGAGTATTCATTTTCCAATTGTTGTACACACAATTACAATACAATACTTGGACATTTTTTAATTCTGCACCTAAAAAACAAAGTATAAAAAATCTAAAACAGCTACTATAGCTAATAAAATAAAATTAAAACAAAATAATTTTAAAGTATTGGAAGTAGGGAAACGGTGTGTAATTTACCCTCTAAACCGGCTGCAGGGAGACTGTTTTAATGTAAAAGCTGGTGTGCATTAAGCCACACGTACATTGTTACTTTTCTATCAGGTTACCTGTAATACGAGTTATTTATCGTCGAATAATACATATAAAAAATGTACAGTGAAACAGAGCTGTGTTGCTTCCATTCAGAGGCGTGTCGTCCCTGTCATGGAGGAGATTAACCAGCTGCAGGGACGGAAGCAGACTCTGTCACGTCTCTAATTACAGAAGCAGCAGAGAAAGAGTGCAACTCCTCGGTCAGCCATTTTTCTTCGCCAGCGATTCACCCAGTTTCCAGGTCAATCAGCTGCTGTCCTTTCAGAGGTGCTACTCCCCACTTCTTTCATTTCTGCTCCCAGTTTTAAATCGGATCTTTAGCACAACATCCCGATTTACGTTTTTATAGCAGACTCACCTTTTTGTTTTCTAGACGAAACATGCTAGTGCATCCAATTGGATTGTTACATAACCTGCATTCACACAGCATGTCTTGGTCCTCAATTCCAACATTTCTGTTCATACTACTAATTAAATACGACTCAGAATCAGTAGTAGTACGATTGTGATGTCACAATCTAAATCCATACTTTACCAGTTGTTTTCTAGTTATTTAATGAACTGTAACATTTAACATCCTGCCCGAGGCGTTCAGAATCTGAGGTCTAGCACTTTGGCTTTCTGTAATTTTTGGCAAGAATCGCAAACTCCGACCTTCACTGACACAAATTCTTTCATAATTATTATTTTTAGCCATTTTTTATGTCCAGATTTAGCACATCTGGATTCTTCTGGTGCTGAATTATGATGCATGTTTCGGGTCAGTGCTGTAAAAATCAGACAAAGCAGATACATATCTGATTTAGCATCACACATCGAAGTGAAATGGTCGGAATTGGGCCGTTCAGACCCAAAATGGAAAAGTCATATATGAGTCGTTTGAAACCAAAGTTAAATGTCTTGTTTATGCATCCAGTAACTTCTAATTTCCAAAGTACAAAGTGATTAACTTTTCTTACCCTAGTTTGAAACATAATATGATGGTTCTATAGTATTTTTGTAAACTCATATAAATTGGTAGTATATACTAACTAATTTCAATACAGTTCTACAGCCAAGTTGCACCAAAAATAGATGTTTTTTCATTAGTTAGAGGTTTAATTTCTCAGATAATGACAATGTTACATAAGATAATAATACATAAGATAAATAAAAAGAGAGATGTGTTATGGTCTACCTAATCTTCTAGACTGCTGTTGTCAGTCAACAGGATAATGTGAAAGAATACCAGGTAATCGCTGTGCTCTTTTTCTTTATGGAAAGTATAGTGGAAGGAAAAAGTGTGGCAAAAATGGTGCACCAGTACAAGTGATGACTTTGAAAGGATTGATTATGAATGGTAGCTGAAGTCTGTGATTCGACAGCCACCAAACTGAAGTATCCAGGGGCAACGACTGTTACATTTCTTGGGTTAATCCACTTCTGAACCAGACAAAATGTCAGAACCATCTTGCTTCTGCTGAGGATAAAAAGGACTGAACTTGATTTGTGGTCAAAAGTCCTCTTTTCAAGTCACAATAGTCGACTATCTGGAAATTTTGGAGCTTTATAGAGATGCTGATTTCATTTTCCAGCAGGACATTGCGACTAAAGATACGAATATTACTGAAATTACTAAAATAAATTACACTTTGTGATCATACTGAAATCTATTGACTTGGACCTGACACATAAGGTCATTAAATAAATGTAAGGTAAGGTAATTTATTTATATAGCACATTTTCAGCAACAAGGCATTTCGAAGTGCTTTGCATGAATTAGAGGAAATACAAACAAAACAAAGACAGAAGAAAAACAAAGGAAACAATTATAACCTAATAGGAGTTTCTCTAAAGAATAAGTACTCCACAACATATAAATTAATAGGAGTTTCTCTAAAGAATAAGTACTCCACAACATATAAATTAATAGGAGTTTCTCTAAAGAATAAGTACTCCACAACATATAAATTAATAGGAGTTTCTCTAGATAAAGTACTAGGAATTAGGAAACTCCAAAAATTAGCAGAAGCAGCTTATTGTACTTTATTAACAAACCCAAACTGTCCAAGTTTCTGCAGGAGCAGCTTGTTTTGAACTGCTCCAATCTGAGGCAATTTTAACACAGCGCAACACACTTGTTAGGGAAAAGTCAAGACTGTCCTGTTTCTCATGAGTTTATAATAGCTTTGCTGTCACAAGGGAAATTAATTTCTGTCAACTTTAACATTACCGGTGCAGTGAGGCTGATATTTTCACCTGCTTGCGTTCCTCACGTTTTCACCGACAGCGTTTGTGACGCATGTGAAAACGGTGTGTGATGTATGAGGATGAACCTCGACTCGTCACAGAGAAGCTGTTCTAATGTTACCAATTAGTGACATTTTCCATATGTTTAACCTCCATTTATGAACTTAGAGCTACTAGTTAAACCAGCTTTTTCATGCATTTCCCACAGCTGCATGCCATGATTCCCACACTGCTGCGGCGTGGGAATTACTCATTTCTGCTTTAAAATAATCGCTCATGCTTGAGTAAGAAATTAATTATTTGTTGGAACTATTTGTTTATTATTTTCGATAACAGGCTCAAATATGAGAGCTTTTTCACCTGGAAAGAGCTGGGAAGCTTCAGGCATGTTAAGAAGTCAAACTTTAACAATTTATTACTGCAAAGTCTGAATTTTAACTCAATCACGACAATTTAAGATCGATGTTCTCTCAACAACCAAGTTTGGGAAAATCTCCAGCAGAATTAATGACTAAACTGTTTCCAGCTCCTTTAGCTTTCCAGATCATGACGCCTCCAACGCCGTGCTTCACAGCAGGCATGATATCCAAACACTCAGAACCAAACATGGAGAAGCAGAATTCAGTTTTTAATTCTCCTCTAATCTGGAACAAACTTCCAGAAAACTGCAAAACTGCTGGAACACTGAGTTCCTTTAAATCGTGACTAAAAACCAATCTGTTTGGAGTTGATTAATAAAAACTTATTTTAGTTTTTTTTCAACTTTTCATCGTTTTCTTCCATTTTGCCACTCCACACTCTTGCTCATTTTATGTTTTCATCATACAAAGCACCTTGAACTGCCTTGTTGCTAATATCCATCTTCATCTTTTATGCGAGCCAAACTTTACCAGTTGTTTTTTTAATTGTCAAGTCATGACCTTTAACCTCTAACATCCTGACCCAGGCCTGTAGAAACTCAGATGAAGCGCTTTGGTTGCTCTGACAATTCGGAGGCGTCCGCTAACTGGGAAACCTGCCAGCCATCTTAAACATTTCTCCCTTGAATAGCCTTTATTATTTTATAATAACGGGATCCAAAACGGTCGGAAATTTTCTCAGAACCCCCCATCCTAGACTGAAGCTCCTCCATCTTGGCATCGTGTTACTGCAGCGCAGTATTAGGGCCAGGCTAGCAGTTTTTTTTAATTAAAATAATGTTAGACTATTATGTGAATAAAATCATAATATAAGCCAAATAAAATTAAATTATGAGACATTTTTGTTTGAGCTGAATCTTTAAAGTGATGTTCAAAATAGCAGGCAGGAAAAAATTAGATTCACATAAGAAAATACAAAAATATATGAAAAAATGATTACAAGAACAAAAAGCTTAGTGTTAAGCTTAGACTTAATATAAGCAGCTGTGGAAGTCTATGTGGTTTGCATAACTGTTTCAAATTTCTGCAGCTGATAATATTGATTGACTGATTTTATTTTAATGGCACCGTGCATATTAATGAATGTACAATGTTGTCGTAAATATACCAGATTTAACTCATTTCCATCCATTGTTTTATAAAACCAAACAAGATATAAACATTCATACAATTTCTGACATAAAAATAAGAAATGCAATTAATATTTTGATACTCATTAAAATATTAACTCTTTCCTTGTTTGTAAAACCAATACCAATGCTTTAATGCTTTATTGTGTAGTTCTCATTAAATTACTATTTTACCCTCATATATTACTAATTTGTTCTTGTAACTAAAATAAATAAATAAATAAATGTAAAACAAAAAATCATAATCATGTTAATATTTTATGCCTGGATTTTTATCACTATTCTTGTAATTTAATTTTTTTAAAATGAATTCATAGTTTTGCGTAATAGTCCATTGGATGTTACACATCTGTATGTTTAAAGCAACAAACTGCTGAAAATCCTGCTTTTTTAGTTAGTCGTTCTTACCGATTATTAGTTAATAAAATATATTGAATTCGCAGCTATGTACTCTCCTAGATCCTAGTCAAAGTAACAAAGATATACTTTACTTTTCTCATGATAGCAACTTCCTCAACATATTTCTTTGCCTTTTTATGACAATCCCAATTAATATAACAGCAACTGCTTCTTTTTAGTAGTTCTGGTGCTTCTATTTAAAGAAAAACTTGTTTATTTATAAACTGAAGAAAGAAGCAAATTAATCACCAAGTGAGAATTCATTCCTGCTCTCAGCAGCCACTGAGGCCCTGTTTACACGACAGTTTCTGGCGAAAACAAAAAAGTTTGGTTGTGTTTGTAGTTTACATTTACATGAAGCCACCGAATGTTTTCTCTGACAACGGCACAGATTGAATCCAGAGTGCAATGGTTCTTAAACGTGCCGTTGTCCGTTGTCTTGTAAACAGAATAAATTGATCTTTTCTGTCAGGGAATCCCTAGCTCATGCATAATATGACGCAAAACATAGCTGCTTCCTACAAACCACAGAAGAAGAAGAAACTACCGACAATGCTGGTGTTACTACAATTCGTGTTTCCACATCAGATACGGTTCCCTCAGCGTCTTTTCACCGCTCCGCACCGCCCAGGTGGAAAAACACACGTGATCTTGTTCAGCGCTCATAACAAGCACTCGCTTGTTCAGCGCTCTTATCTAGAGAACTACGGAGACGTGAAAGTTCAAACAACGTGTTTCGGCGAAGTTATCCCACTTTTTTCCAACCGCACCCTAATCAGACGCACATAGTGCGAGTTTTTCCCCCAGTATCTAGGGAACGGTACCTGATGGGGAAACGCGAATCGACGTGCTTTCAAGTAGAACTTTAAAAAAATAAATAAATACCGCGCACTTAGCTTCAAAGAATCTAGCACCAACTAGTGGCTTGGCGAGGGCATTACACCTTTTCGATGTGTACGGTTACTGTGTAAACAAAGGTTGTAATTAGAATGTCTTCATGTAAATGTGTCAACAGAAATGGAACAAAAATTAAATTTTTGTTGTATCATTGTCATGTAAACAGGGCCTTAGTGTAAATCGAAACCAGATTTTTGTTGCTAGGAAAGCTTGGACTCCTCAGATGACGCGTCCTGCTACCTCATTCTTTATGTCTGCTTGTTTTTCTGTGGGCTGACTGACTCACTGGGAAGGTTCTGCTTCTGTGGACTGGGTTTATTTTAGAAAACCTTAGTGGGCTGTTAAACGGCTAGCAGAGCGACACCTGGACGCCGGCGTTCCGCCTTCATTTCCTCACCTTGATGGAGAGGATGTGAGTCCCGGCTTTGACCAGCTCGTCAGCCAGCTTCATGTAGTAGTCCAGGGAATATTTCTGCCTCATCGGGTCGGAGACGTCGCCCGTGTAGGAGATGGCGGCCTCCACCACGCCGCCGGCTGCCCCGGCTGCCTCCATACCCAGCAGCATGTTGGGCAGGTAGTTAAGAGAGTCGAAGACGCGGAAGATGTCCATGCCGTTCTCCTTGGCGACCTCGCAGAACCTGGAAGAGCAATGCATTCACACTAAACACGTGTCTAATGAGCTGTCGACATGCAAAACTGAACCCCTGATACTAATCCCTTCCCATATATTTGCTCATAAACACCGCCGCACCTGAGTAAATAAACTATTCTCACTATTTTCATGAGCGGAGAGCTTAACCAGCCTGCAGGAGCAGGCAATAACTGGAGACAAATGTACAGCGGAGTCATTATCCCAGCTGCTTCTGGTAAATCCCTCATTACTGCCTTTGCCCCAGTATCTTAATCAGGTTTTTCAAAACCGCGATGAGCGCCGACTGCAGACGTGTTACTCTGAATGCAATATTTACCCACACACTGGGAGCTTTTGTTTCGGCCAATAAACGGGAGTGTGGCCGCCTGTTTGTTTATTTGTGCCACGAGACGATTACCAGTCCAATATGTGTGCGAGTCCAGTGTTAACACAATGTGCTCTGTTGGGGGTTTATTTGGGAACAAATCGAAACCACTGCTCTGACTAACGCCTCATATTTAGGTCATTTAAAAAAGAAGAAGAAGAAGAAGGTTGAGCTTCACAGGGAATTGACCCTCCAGGCGGCTTGGAAACAACTTCCTGAATACAGTACAGGAAGTCACATTACAACCAAAAAACTCAAGGTATTTCATTTGGATTTTGTGCGATAATCCAAAATGGGTATTTGTGATGTTTTCTTTTTTTAAAGTATTTTTTAAAACTAACAATCTGAAAAGTTTAGCCTACATTTTTCTTTAACCCCCCGAGAAAAAGTCCAGAAAAGTCACTTAATTAGTAAACAGACTCCATCTGTTAATTAGGTTTAGAGTTATTTAAGCTCCAAACCTAAAAACATGGAGGTGCTTTGTGTTTTATTGTTCACATTCCTGCCAGTCCACAAACAAATCCAACGGATTAAAAACAGATACACGCTGTGTTATTCAATTATACTTAATCTGTCACATAAAATCCCAACGAAACACCTTGAAGTCAGAACAAAAGTGGCTTTAGCACTTCTGCTGCGCCTTAAATGCAGCAGTCCTGTGTGTAAAACACACTTTAAATTGAATCAAATAAAATCAGCCGTTGATTTGATTTAGCTAATGAAGATTGTGCGGGTTACTTGGTGGCGAGCCGTTTCGGGCGAGGCGGTGGCAGAGTGTAGCTGAGGATGGAGAGGGGAGTCAAGCGAACGGATCAAAGCCATTAATCACAATGATGTGCAAATTTTCAACAGCACTCCCCCTTTGGGACACGGAGCGAAGGGAGGGGGAGACAAAGAAAACGGGATGCGTAATGTGGCGAGATGAATGAAAGCTGCAAAAAAAAAAAAAACAACAGAGGAAGGCATCAGGGGAAATAAATAACGACTATAAGGTTAGCGGGACGGGAACGGCGGAAAATAAGGAGGCAGGAGGAGGTCTGTGTGATCCAGCAGGAAGGCTGGAGGAGGGGACAGCGGCATTACTCATAAAGTAGCCACTACTAATTTACATCAAGCCATGGGATTCACATGCTTGAAGATGGAGGTGTGTGAGTGAGGCAGCTTGTGAATCCACTTGGAAAAGAGGTGGAGGAGCGAGCGAGCGAGTGAGCGTGTCAGCCCGGGAGTATTTATGTCCTAAAATGCATCGCTGGCATGCAGCTGCATGAGTGATGTGCAAGTCAGTGAGCGTGGTAAGAGGAAACAGGAACACATCAAACAAACTGACCTGATTAAACACGTTGTAACCTATAGAGATATATTTAGAACAACAAAAGCTTTCATGTCAAATTTATAGTTAAAGATGCCGCCCTGAGAGAGACCAACAACTGTAAACTTCAAAAAGTCGAGCTCAAACCGAACGCCCACACGCAGAGGAGACGTTAGAGGCACTGCAGACAGCGAGGGAAATGGATCTTCTGTTATATTTGTCGATTCAGACTCATGAATAACTGTCAATGTCTCTTCAGTTTAAGAAGCAGGCAATAACTTCACTCATATGACCTTTATGGTAAGGACAAGACCTTCGATTCTTTATAGCATTTAATAAATAAGAAATCTCAGTTCAGCTCTACTAAAATGTGAAGGAATAATATTTGTTGAGGAGCTTTTGTAACTGTAAAAAGATAACTGCATGAGAAAAGCAAAAGAATAATGTATGTAGCTGCTTGTTACATAGAAAAAACCCAGCAGGAGGACATTTCAATACAATCAGACAATAATACAGAACTCAGCAGCTGGCTTTAAGAAACTCATATTCAAGTTGATGTTTTGTAAAAAATTCAATCATCGTTTCAGGCAAAAGAAATGCTGAAATAGGAAACTGATGGAGCTGCTCAGCTGTTTAATGCAGAGAGCTATATGCAGCAGACAAAACAGAAATAAAACTGTGTGCAAGCTGGTCTGGTCACAAGTTCACATACATTCATTATAGCTTGGCTTTGATTGATCTGAGCCAACAAAACTTTAAAGTTTGACTTGCACTAGATTTTCTCTAATCCACAAAAGTTATAACAGTTCAAATTTTCACAGGTACATCTAAAAACAAATTAAGATTGTAACAAAAAAAAAAGAACAAGAAAGTAAAACTCATATGTTTATATAGAGGGGGTTAAGAATATACCTCCGTGTAATTTTTATAAAAATGTTTGGCACTTTATTTGAAGTGTTCATAAGACTGACATGACATAAACATGACGTAACACCTGTCATGAAAATGAAAAAGTCTTTATGAATATTTACAATTGTTGTCATGAAGTGTTAATTGGTAAATAATGACATTTGAGAGACACTATGTCGTGACACCAAACTGTCACAACATAGTGACAGTTTCAACAAAAATTTAAAATATATTTTTTATAGATGTTACATACTGCAACTTTAAAGGGTTAAAGTAGCTTTTAAAAAATCAAAAATTTTTACTGGTCAATTAATATCAACATTAACTGGACAAGGCAAATGTAAACGTAATAAAATTTAGGTAACCAGCTTGCTGGGATGTAAGCGAGTGCAGGAGCGACTCACTTATAGACGGCGTTGTCGGGGTAGTTGGTGTAGCCCACAGCGTTGGCCCCCCTCAGCAGCATCTGGAACGGGACGTTTGGGATCAAAGCTCTCAGCTCCTGGAGCCTCTTCCACGGACATTCGGACAAAAATCGCATGGCCACGTCAAAGGTTGCTCCTGCACACACACACCCACACACGCGCAAGCAGAGAGGAAAACAGGGTTTAGGCTTTCATCTCCATCCTCATCTGTCATCCTGACTTTGATGTCGATTACACAATCAAAGAGAGATACTTCAAACTTATCTCAGGCGCCGCAAACAACACCCACATAGCAGAAATACACAACGATAATGGATGATTGTATAAAATATGATTATGGTTCTTTTCAAAGGAATTTTTAAAATCCAAGAAATGTTGCAGTGAATGAGACGAGGAGAGAAAAAAAACAAAAACCAAGCAATCTCTCATTTTCCTTTCTGTGGGAGCAGATAAGGAATTCCTATACCCGTTTATCATATCAGCCGGAAATATTGAAGCCTCCAGCGGTATTCTGCTGATCCAACACTGTCATCATTAAATTTCATTTTCTGGGCACTCATGCGTAAGAACAGAGAGAAAATACTGAGCACAACTGCTGCTCTTATGAGCACTGCAGAAATAAAGCCCCCTCATACAATTTACACCCCCTCCTAATTTAAATTTCAGCCTACGTCAGCGTCTCCAAAAGCCCTGGATTGGAGCGGAAATCACTGAGCAGTCTGGATGTTAGACATATTGGTATTACCGTTTCGCTGCACGCGAGATATCCCAACATGAGGCAAAGTGGGGAATTCATGCGAGGCGGCAGACTCTACCCTTATGATTTGATAAAGTGAATGAAGACTGACAGCCGGTCCCACAGGCAGGAAACACGAAGCACAGCCTGATTCCTTTTGGACAGGCAGGAAGCCGCCACTCCGCTGTGAACGTGGGCCACAATAAACCAGATGGAAACAAGTGCAATATGCCCATAACAGCTAAGGAAGCAGAGAGGCATTCAACAAGAAAAACAACCTATTTTGGGAGGCTTCGTATGCCAGATGAAGAGTTCCAGGAATAAAACAAGACAAGGGCTTGTAACTTCCATTATTAGGCAAAGACGAGGTACATTTTGTTGACACAAATACAAAACCTGAAAGCAATGTCATAATTTACAACGATATGTTCTATATCCCTCTTTATATCTGAAGAGGGTGTGAAGGCAAGGCGACGCAGTATGGAATCTGGATTGAGCAAATCTTATGCTACGTTCACACCAAACGCGTTTTGAGCCTTTGGTTTTCATTCAAAGTCTATGTGGAGTCGCGTCAAGGCGCGTTTCGCCCGTGTAGCGCTGCACGATTTGAAGCGTTCTGAGCTTTTGTCAAGCTCATTCGACATGTCCAACCCTTAAGTTGGAAAATCTGAACTTTTGCCGCTCAACAAGGAGAAGTCCAAAAGAGAAATCCTGCAAACGCTAAAATCTGATGCCACTCCATCTTTGTTTACATCTTTAGAGGTTTTCGTGTCGTTTCCTTCAGTGCTTCTTGTTGCAGTGCCACCACAGGTGAGGAGGGGAACAGGTTCCTCAATGTGTTTGGTTTGTTTGACACAGTGTGAAAGCGAACTGCACCTGCTGAAAATGTAAAAAATGTTTTAACTTTGGTCCCCAATTAAACCAAATCTTCTGGACTGTCAGATGGGAAAACACCCAGAGATTCAGAGAACTGGGAGTTGATACTTAGTACAAAAAGGAGTAATAATGCAGGTCAGAACAGGAGCATAAATGACTGTGTCAGAGAATATTTCTCCTGAATCCTGGTCATCTTGTATGTTATCACATTTGAGATCAAGACCGTTCTATCATTACCTATTTTTCTTTTGTGACCATTAATGATCAATGATCCATAAAATCAGCATATAGAATTTCTCTTCCTTTTATGTTGTTCTCTATTTCTCCACTCCTCACTTCAAATATGGCCAGGAATACGATTGTGGGCTACAGTTTTGAGCATACCCAACAAAAATGTGTAGAAATCTTTAAATATGTCTTTTAAAGTAAGCATAGTTTCTTACTAGTAAGAAAAATCAACTGCCAATATGTACGGTACATGCATTCCTGAGCTCTTAAACTTTCTTTAGCCAATTATGGAGAGCAAATAAAGGTTAAAAATGACTCATCCAAAAGTCTATCCACTGAGTTACATAAGAAACATCAAAGTATTTATCTCACTTTTTACTCAAATTGCAATTACACAAGCTAATAAATGTGATACTTTTACAGCTGGGTCAATTTCTATGTCATCTGAGATTTCCTTTTGTTGCTCTGGATTAATCGAGCCGCCTTTTCTCTTCAAACTCAAACTGTTTCTGTATGACAAAGCAAAAACTAAAACAATATGGTTTCCTTTACATTGTCTTAAAAACGTGTGCAGCTCAAACAGAAGGAGCTGCATTGTGTGACCCAGTTCATTTTAATGTATCTTCCACACAGCAGCGAGGAACGCTATATCGGGAAGGGACTTAATCCTCAAAGGGCTTTCACAGGCTTAATCTCTTCAATGATTCATTCTGCCTCTAAGCATCTGCAACATGTGAAGGCAATATTCCCTCTCTAAGACCACAAAAGTGTTAAAAACAAAACATCGTTGCATGGGGACACAGGGTTCAATATTCAAAAATTAATCGGTCCCTCGAGCGATCCATTCTGGACACCAGTGAGGCCAGTAGAGATCAGAGACGTTCAGTTTCTCTGATCACTCTCTGATTACTGGGCTGCGTTTAGGGAAATCGTATCACGACGGCTGCAGGATCCAGTCCTCCTGTGGCCGTTCACTGATTTACGAGGGTCTATTTAGAGGTTCTGCTACAAGCCGTCGCTGTGGGGCAACGCGTTCTGGAGATGAACCTTTCACTGCACTGTAGTCTAATTAGTGTTTAGCAAACTCAATGAGGTGGTAATGTTTCCTGACAACTGCTAAATATTAGATCTTAAGGTTTTAAAAGAGAGAATTCATTTTATCAGGTAAAACGAGGAAGAAACCAAACGCTTAGTTTGTTTTCTTGTTGCTGAACAGAAAATAACCTTCAAAAACAGATAAAAACAAGAAAGGAGGCTTTAAGCCAGCAGGCTGAGGACAGCAAGGCAGATCCTGGAGTCTTTACTTAAAAATTAACTTCCAATTTGAAGCAAAAAGTGTCCCATGAGAAATTAAAATGACTAAGTGCAAAGCTGGGATGAATCTCTTATGAGAACAGAACAAAATGATGATGAGAAATTACATTTTGGTCTTGTGCAAACTGAAAGAGACAGAAAACATGGCTTCTCCTAATGTGAAAATAGATGAAAACATAAATATCCGACTAAGAACTGTCTGTCACTTTTAATGACCTTGCAGGGTTTCAGATTTAGTCAAATCAAACTTATCCATGTAGAAATTATCCAGCAACAATCCAGCTGTTTGACTTTACATCCAAACATTCCAGTTCTACCAAATTGAGCAAAATTTTTTTTACTAAAGGTTGGACTTTTTATATTTAATCAGGAACTTAATTATTTTGAAGGTTGTGTTTTATTCCCACAGGTGATTGCATCGTTTTGGGAATACAGGATGACTGAATGGTGAAGCACTCGCCTTCGTTATCAGGTACATGTCTTTACCTGCATGTCAGCCAATCATTGGCAGCATTTTAAAGCCTTTAGCCAGTGAGTCGGGGTTAAGACGACCTGCTGAAATTCAATCGGAGCATCAAAGTGGGGATGAGAGTGGATTTTAGAGAGTTTGATCATTCAGAAACTGATGACCTACTGGGATCTGCAGGTTTACAGTGTGATAAAAATTCCTTGTTTATGTAAAAACTGTTTTGAGAGAATTAAAAGTAGCTCAATTACCTGCTTGATGCATCCAAAGTATGCAGAAATAACACATGAAGGCACAACTTGGGCTACGTTCACACAGCAGGTCAGTTGGGCTCAAATCCAACTTTTTTCTTTTACCATGTCTGATTTTTTCATGGCTGTCTGAACGGCCCAATTCCAATCTTTTCACTTCCCCCCCCAAAAAACTATTAGTGCCACTTCCATATAAGATACTAAATAGGATAAATATCCAATACTTTTCTGCAGTCTGAATGGTCATGTCATGTTTTATCTGACCTGAGAAATGCAACATAATTCTCCACCAGAAGCAATAAATCCAGACAAAACTAATGTGGACACTTTACGATTTTACCATATATGTCCAATATAAATGATTACATACAAATATAATACAGGGGACTTTCAGGTTGCTACAGGCTTGCCATGGTGTGACAATACAGTATAACATTACAATTCAAATCCTTCAGACTTATTCTTATTTTCTCAGACGTTTTTATTCCACTCTGCTTCAGCTTGAAAGCAGCCGAGTTCATCCCAGTAAAGGTTTCCAGTGGAAAACATTTTGAAAACTGGTTTTGACTCTATAATAGTCTCAGTTCATGAGGCACATTTTCAAACATGAGCCTGTTTTTTTAATGTTTGACAATGTGAACATAATTCAAGAAAATATTAACTCTGTGTTCAAGTAATTACATTTTTCTTTCAAATATTTTTTGAACAGGGAGTAAAGCCTGAAATTAATCGGTTTTTTGCACTTATTGAATTGTTAACTTTTGAATAATGTAGAGCTCCTTTTTAAACAGTAAGTTATCAGAGCATTTACATCTGTAAGAAAAATAAAGCAGGCATTTAAATTATATAAATAATAAAATTAGGTTTGAGAGATTGTTTGAAGATTTATAACTCCACTTTAAATGCTTTTAATGCACAAAATTAAACCAGGAAGAGAAACATTGCTTCTTTAAATACCTAAAATTATGAAACTAAAATAAAATGTTGCAGAAAGATTTAGCATGGATAGCTACTACTATCCATCTTACTTTTATAGTAAAAGTTATAGTAGCTTTTGACTCACATGCAGGAAGGGATCATTCCTCAAGAGACCTCGCCTCATTCCTCTTACATTTGTTGTAGCTCAGGAAAACAAATGAATCTGATGCACAAAAGCTCGTAACATCAGCCCTTTGCAGAACTGTCATGTTAGAGTTGTTTACCATCCTCTAACGCTCGTCTCATATCTGAATTCAGCGATGCTCTTCTGCCGTCATATAAGTGGATGTATATCCTGTTTTTCTGACTTCCTCGTGAAGACGAAAGCCCGTTTACACTTCAAGAGATTTCACTGACAAAAGATTTCAGACCCGACACCCAGCACAGTTCAGACACGAGTTCTGTCATAAAGAGGCCGACACAAAGTGAGGTGTATTTACCGTTCACTCGGATGCAGGAACTCGTTAGATTCATGTGCAGTGTGTGATCCCAGCCTTTACCGGTGCAGTTGCTCTCATTAACGCTGCGCAGTCTGCTAATTATTGGGTGGAATCCTCCAAGGCCTGGGCACAACGAGGTTGTGTTTCCATGGATTTTATTGGTGTTTTAGCACATCCCATTAATACTTGATCTGGTTAAAAAATAAAAAAAACTCGAGGCTGAAGGTTCGTGATACTGTTGGGCTGCTGCAGATGTGTGTAAGAAGGACCAGAAAACCAATGAAGAGCACCAGATCAGGGAGATGGTCCCAATTTTTACAAAAGGAAACTGTTTTACTATCAAAATTTCTCTACCGTTTGTGGGAAAGTTTACTTTGAGGGAAGTAGTTTGCAAACTTTTTATCATAAGCATGAACTCAGGAAAACATGTAGTTGTGTTAATATTGCTATTTTCTTGACTTTTTCTTTCCTTTCCATCAACATCTCAATTTTCTGGGAGCTTCAGCATCTTACCCATTAAAAATATACACCTCTTGTGGGCATCAAAGGCAGTTTGAGACCAATAAGCTGCCAAATACATCAGTGGCATGCAGAGTGTTGGTGCATGAAACTTGAAATATAACATTGCAGCCAATGGGAGCTCTAAAAGTAAAATACTTTTTTTTTTCCTTCACATTTTTATTTTTCAAGTCTCATCAAATTAGTTATCTGAAAAGAAATAGACTAAAACATTTGAAATGTTAGTTGGGCAGAAGCCTCATTGGGTCAGACTTACAAAATGAGTATTTTAAAAAACTTCCAGTCCTGTGCAACTGTGATATTGTACTTGCAGCTGCAATTCGATATATATTGCGTAGTTTTTGTGCCAAAGTTTCAAAGAACCACCAGAATGTTGGAAATGACAACACTTGGTTCAGTGACGTGCGATGAGGTTCATAGACTCATCATCATATTTACAAATATAGACCCCCCTGCATGTTATTGTTTACATAAGAAACTTTCGTGCATATGGACATCGCTGGAGGGCAAAAACTATTCTTCTATATGCCATCCATAGCCGCGCTGCCGCCGTAGAATAACTCCGTTAACTCAATCAAACTTGGATATGTAGATATAATTAATTTCGTGCTGTGCTCCACAGCAAAGGGGAAAACCATTAAAGTACAACTCAAAACCTCGTCTTTCTGGCTCTCTGTATCAGCGCAGCTACTGTATGGCTAGCTCGCTGTTTTTTTTTGTTGTTTTTTAAGGTTTTGTTGGCTCTAGTGGCCTTTATTTGAAAGTAGTTCAACAGGAAATGGCGGCAAATGTCACCAGGCCGGGAATTGAACCTGTGACCACCGCCACGAGGACTAAGGCCTCAATACGTGGGTCGTGCTTTGCCCCTACGCCACCACAGCACCCCACTGCTAGCTCGTTGTTACTGTCTCTTACTCTGCAGTTGTGGAGTCACAATGTCTGGGATCATGAGCGCCCCCTGCCATGACGCCAGAGAACTGCCTGCCTCACCTCCAGTCTGTTCTCTGCCTTTCTGATCGCTCCTCAGCACACGAAGCACGTTACACACACAGTTGGTGAAAAATAATAATCCCTACATTTTATACATACGCTAAATTAGGGAAAATCATGCAGTTCATACATTAAATGTTTTTTAGCCATTTTATTGGTGACGTACAGACAGGAGGAACAGGCTCCCATAGAGTGGCAGCCAGTGCAGCTAGCGAGAGGTTGATCAATCCAAGGGGAGGCTCTGCTGCCTCACCGGCTTCGCTTCCGAGCGTTTGAATAGGAAAATGCAAAAATTCTGACATTCTGAAGAAAAAATAATCTGAATTGGTTAAGCTAAATTAAACATAGGTACTTTATAGTACAAACCACAGGATGAAAATAGCAGTATAAATGATCTTATACGCTCTGCCTCACCTGCCTCACCTGGCCGCACGTCACTGAGTTGGTTGTGTTTTATCCCAAAAAATGTGGGATAAAAGCTAAAAAAAAGGCAGATCTTGAAGCGTGTTTGTTTTCAAGATCTGGTTCGATTGTGTTTAACATTAACTCTTAATTTAAGATTTGAGGTTTATAAATTCCGAAAATTGGTAGGCAGTTCCCAAAACCTTTAATTTCTGAGCAGAATGTGATAGCCACCGTTACTAAATGCAGTTCTGAGGGTTTGAATCTCACTAAAACTCTCACACAGAGCCGTGAATGTGATCTCTCTGTCAGAGCCGCTGCTTTTAGGTTTAGAAGTAAATGAGTTGCGGTGGCTCAGTTATCCAATCAGAACGCCTCCTGAAGGTTTCCATATTTATCTGGCATTTCACACAGGGAGAGAAGAAGATGGAGCAGAACCAGAACTGTCTTCTGGTCGGGGAGCAGCTTAGGATCCACTAGGACAGCCAAGCTCAAATACACACAAGCAAAAATTAAAGGCTTACTCAAATTTGATAGTTTCTTTCACTTCAGCTATGTTGGAATTGCACACAAAACCATCAGGCATGATTTTTATGTCTTTGTGAACAGCTACTCTGCTTCTCCAAGCTTCTGCTGTCCAGACAGCGCTGTCTACCATTGGATCAACCTTTACAGATATATGGAACTGGTCCCTGATGTTGAGTTTGGGGGCATTCATACCAACCCTGCTTGGACCTGCTTAGCAACAAACTCTGATGCAGACCAAAAAAAAAACAACCTAGGTCACGATTCTGTTAAAGTGAACTCTGGTGCTGTTTGAATGCATATTTGAATGCCAAATGGACTCCAAAAGCAGGAAGTGGACTATAGCACAGGGCATTCTGGGTAAATACAATTAAAACAAACATTTGAGTCAAGAACTAGCGGGGAAAATGGCTTGTAGTCTTTTACCACCAACAAAAGAGAAATCCTACAATCACTGAAATCTGACGCCATTCAATTTTTGTTTTTATTTGGTGAAGAAGGAAGTTGCACTCATGTCTTCTTCAGAGGATTTTGTGTCGTTTCCTTCAGTGGTACTTGATGCAGCGCCCCCACAGGCGAGGAGGGGAACAGGTTGCTCAGTGCGTTTGGTTTGTTTAACTCACTGCAGTGTGAATATGAACTGCACCAGATAAACATTTAACAAATGTTGCCATTTTGGTCCCCAATCAAACCAAATCTACCAGACTATGAGGTGTGGAAACAACCTTTTACACGTTATATGCCTTAAAATGATAAATTGACGTTATATGTCGCTGAGAAGACGATGTTCTGGGTTCCCTCTCCTCTAAGTGGTTCTACTGCTGCCGAATCTCTGATAAGCAGAAGACAATGAAGAGACTGCTTCAGGAGTAATTCACAACATTTTTAGTACGACGGGATAAAAAGAGCTTCACCACTCTAAGTGAAAGGTGTCAAGGCAATATCCATCTGTTATTGAAATTCAGTTTTTCTGCAGCAGTAAAAGCCTAAAGTGAGACCGGTGGAGAAAATTTTATCCAAATATAAAAAAATCGACAAGGTTTACTCATCTCTTGTTTGAATTGCAACGAAGGCTGAGATAAAAACATTGGTGGGGGGGAAACCTGCTAAATGTCTGTTATCAGTGAAGTAAACCCTCTGATTGGTCAGTGGGAGATTTAGTGCTGTTTTAAAAGTCTCAGCGATCGCTCCATCCTGCTGAGCTTAAAGCCAGAGACAAAGCATTACTGATCCGGGATCCTCCCAGTCAGGTTGCGTTACACCTTGATTCAAAATAATGGGAATCTACATCTTAATGTAAAGATGCAAGATGAGGAAGACTGTAAAAGGTATTCATCTGCCTTAGTCAAAGCAATTCTACCGTTCAGGACTGGTTTACAAAATGTAATGAGGTGCACATCAGTGAGGCTCTCCTGATATAAATTCAGCTATTTTCTACAAGGTAAAACACTGATGTTAATAGTCTCAGCACTCATTCAACCATTTGTGTTATTCTGACTGCTTTTCCATCCTTTTTGAGTGAATCTTATAAGAAAATTGATGAATTTAAGACAAATTTAACTCCAAAAATATGATTAACTATGTATTTAATATCCTAATTACTGTAGTAAGCTGCCTTCTGACATATTCAGGAATGTCAAACTCATTTTCATTTTGGGCCAAATAAAGGGCCAGTTGAGCCAGAATGTATTGATGAAACCTGTTCACAAACTGTTAATATATTAAACAATTCTTAAAGTTAAATAATATTGAACATCTTTTCAGACCCTCCAGGGGTTTTCAGTTATTTTGTGATTTTTTGTGGTTTGTGTTTGTGGTACTACTTTGGAAATATTTGCGCTTATTTATGTTGGTAAATGCGACTTGTTTTATTACTCCCTGTATAGATCATGGACTATAATTAAGACTAACGCAGGTGTTTAGTATAAGTAAGAAAGTTTTTGACAATTTTTGAGAAAAATCTGCAATAAACTCCCAACTGCGCACAAAAAGCAGTGTGTGGATTTTTTGTGAATTCCCACCATAATTCACAAGAAACTGGAGAGACTGATTTATATAATTTGTAAATGGTAAATGAATAAAAACTGCATTGATTTGACTAATAAAATAATATTTAAGCACACTTAGTGCTAGTCTAGAATATAGAGGGCCACATAAAAAGCTATGGCGGGCCAGATTTGGCCCACAGGCCTTGGGTTTGACACATGTGCTCTAAGAGGTGCTTTATGATCTGCTGCCAAAATAAAAATTTGATTTCAAGCATTTTAAGGTAATTTTTTTTCCAACATTGAGTCAAGTACTGAAATAAAAAGCCAAACCAACAAAGGTTGTTGCATAGCTCTGATTTCCATTAAAGCCTTAGAAACAATAAAAGAACAATTCCTCTGAGTTTTTTTTTAGTTTTTTTTTTTAATAATAACTGCAGATTAAATGTTTCAATCTGGAAACTTGTCCCAAGTGTTCGTGGGTTCAAACTGGAGAAAATGCCTGTTTTTCCAAACCTGCTCAAAGCGACCCAAATTCATGTTATAAAGAAAGGAGCTCAAACCTGATGCACACGTTTTCTTTCTGTCCAATTTCAGAGTAATTGCATCTTCTGCTCAGACATGATTGGATTGTTCATGCCTTGTGAAGTTTCATTGACAAGTGAATTTCTGCGATGACTAAAGGCAGGGGAAAGGTATAATCATTTTCTTTGTGGAAACTCACTGGAAAGACTTTTCTGTTTGTTGGGTTGAAAGAATAAAACTAAAGTAGGTTTTAAATGTCAAGATTTTCACAGTTTTGTGTAAAATAACTGAGCTGCACTTAAATTAATGAAGTCTGGAACAGATCCATTGTTTTCCTAATATTCTGAAATGTTTTTCTTACTTCCTCGCTTCAACTTTACTTCACTAGAAAAATAATCTGAACAGACTCAGTAGATTGCAGCTCAGATTAATCGACCAGAGGCCAAAACTGGAATTTTTTTTCTGATGAACCAAAAGGTGATCGCCATTTCACAAACTGAAAATCATATTTTTCTGATCATTAAGTGCATAAAAACCAACAACTTCAATGTTTTTGAGCTGTAAGAATTATAAACATGATGTAACCTGATGCAGTCTGAGGTTAGTAAAGCAATAAAACCTTCAGTTTAGATACTGACTCCAAACTATAACAAAAACAAAGAGCTGTAGTGGACGCCAACGTTCTTCTTCTGCACATGTAGGTCGTTTTGGGATGTAAACCACTCACACAGGACTAAGCATGGTAAATGCAATGAATATAATAATCATAATTAAATAAGAAACAGGTTAATTTAATCATATTTTAATAATAAACAATTGCGATCATTAGTTCTTTTATATATGAGCAACTCACGTTTAGGAATGTGATTTTGATGCAAAATAATTATTTTCTGTTGGATTTAAAGCTTCTTCTACCAAAGACACTGGAGTATATTGTTTCCTTTCATAAACATAAAAAGGAACAATATTTGTATTGCAAGTGGAGTGGTTCTAGCATCGTTTGGTAAAAAAGAGACAAACACTGAACCTCAGTATATTCATATTTTAGACCAATCACAGAACCTTCTTTAAAAACTGATTCCATCCAATTAAACGACTTTATGAGTAGAAATGGGATTTTGTAAGTTTTCCAGTCTGCCTTTAAACGTCGACATGGTGCTGAATCAGCAACGCTTGAAGGTTTTTAATGATGTTAGCGATTGATTCTGGATACTTTTAGGCCTAATGGCATCATTAGATACTGTTGACCAAGCCATTATTTTATCCCACTGGAGGACTAAAGGTGGAGCATTTGGCTGGTTTTGTTCAAACCTGCAGGACAGCAATTCCTCAGAAAACTTTGTTTTTTATTTTATTTTGTTCCATTACTTTATTTATGTAATGTTTTATCTGTTTAGCACTGTATACCACTCTGTTTAAATTGCTTTTTGAAAGGGAAGGATTATGTAAAATTGACTTTTTTTTAGCTTTTATATCATGTTATACTCTCCCTTCATCAAAACTTATTTTTTTCTTTGAGAATGCCTTTAATCTCCATGGCAACCAGTCAGTTTTTCAAAATGTCTGGGTGGACCAAGCTCCACTTTTGAAATGCAGCTCCATTTTCTAAGCTTCTGCCACACAGAAATTTAGTGACTCTCCCACTGCACTCCTTCAGACTAGCCAGCAGTAATTAGCAAACACCTGATTGAACTGTGCATCTGCTGAGCTCATTATGCGAGTAACGCAGGTAGAAACGATGTTAAATGTTAGTACAGGAGCGATGTTGTGATGACTTCCTGAAGGCAGAGTTTCAGAAAGCGCAGGAGTTTTTAAAGAGAAAAACTCCCAATTTTAAGAAGATAAATTACAAAGTCAAACTACTTCTAATTCATATTTCGTACATGCAGCATTTTTATAACAACTGAAGGTAACATAGTTACTTAATTGTGCTATAAAATGATTTTTGTGGCTGGAAAACACAAGATGTGTCTCAAAAACAAAAGGTATTTTGATCCTTACAGTTGCAATAACCTCATGTAACAAAAAGTTTTCACAAAGGAGTTTAAATGTGTTACAGCAGCAAGTTTGACGTCCATGTGTACATGAAGCAGAAGTGAGCTCACCTCCCCAGTTCTCCAGGCTGAACAGGTTGCTAAAGTTGTGGCTGACGAACGGGGAGATCTTCTTGAGGTCGTGAGTGCGAACCCTCGTCGCCAGAAGCGACTGGTGGGCGTCCCTGAATGTGGTGTCCATTAGCAGCAGACCCTGGTGAGCCCGCACCGCCTTGGCGAATCCCTCGGGGCCGTCGCGCAGCAGGACGTCGCGGAAACCCACAGGTGGGTCGCCTGAGAGGGAGACGGAACGAAACGAGGGAAGGATCGAGGTTAACGGAGTGAACAAAGCAGGAAACAGAAAGAACGATCTGTTTACAAACAGGCACTGATAAATAATCTATAATTTAACGTTCTAATAATACACCAAGTGAAATATCGAATAACCTACAGAAAGACTAGTGGGAGGTATCTTTATAAATCCTTACATATAAAAGCAGAATAAAACACTCAACAGATTTATCTGAACTGTCTGTGCATATTTAATGTTAAAGTGTTGAGCTGAGATAACAAGATAATTTTATCAAGATTAATGACGAAGTAATTGAGCATAATGATTATAAGTGTTTTACCCTAAAAATAAACTAACATTGTTACGTTTTTTTCTTCATATTTTAATCAACCATAAGCTTGAGGCATATGACTTACCAGATACACTCACCCACCAATTATAACTATGTTCAGATTGGTTTCAGTGACTCATGTGATGAAGTGGAGAACAGAAAGTAACCAAATGTGTTACTATATACGTTCCAGGTAAAAAGGAATTGGTTCCAGTATAAACACAGACTTCATGCATCTATAAATGGTCAATCTTCTACGGTGGGAAACCGGTTTTTACTCTTCGTGCAGAGAAGAGTTTTGTTGATGAAAATTTCAGCGCTTTCATCCAAAGCTGTTAGTTAGGCCACTTAACTCTGACCCATGAATCACTGCGGCATAAAAAGACTGAAAACAGTATTTAGCACCAAGGTTAATCCCAGTAGCTTTCAATCACGGTCTTCCGGATTTACTGTCATGCACGTTTTAAGTGTTTCCTTACTTAAATAAATGGGTGATTGTCACGTTATGTAGCATACTGAAGGATTATTGCATTAATTTGATTCAGGTGTGCTGGAGAAGGGAAATATCTAAAGTACTGCAGATCAGAAGTAGGAAGAGAGAAAACCTCTCCCATAAAGGTGTTAGCTGAAAATGTGGCATACAGTATATGGTCAACATGCTTCTCTCAGGTTCTGTATCAGGTGTTTAAATAATTTTTGTATGAATTTTAAGAATATGCAGAATATGGTTTGACTTCTCTTAGACTGAAAACCAGCTCTGAAAACCTTCGAGATCATACAGAGAGAGTGTCAACAAAAAGGAGTTAAGAGAACTGCCTAATTCATATTTAATAGCAAGAAAAGAACAAGTTAATAAATCAAAAACTGTGAGCCATATGCTAATTTTAGCATTATGTCAATGGCATTAACCAAATAAATTCATCCACAGAATGTTGTTTTTAATTATTAATTGAGATTAAAGAATCTGAAAGCAGTGTAATCTGGTTTGAGTCATTTAACTGTTTTAGATACAAACAAGAAACTAATAAAATGATGCTAATAGTTGTTAGCTGGTCACTAAGTAGCCTACAGACATATTACAATTCTGTTTGTTACTTTTTTTTTTTACCATTTATTTTTTAATGTACCAAATTCTTGTAAAAATCTATTTTTAAGTGTTGGGACGTTATTTGAAGCTTATTTAGCCATGCTAACTGCTAGTGAATAGCAGTTAGCATTTTGACCAGGTTTAGAGATTCACTAAGTATCAAATCTCTACACATTAGTGAAACTTAATTTATTTTTAACCTGTTAGATGCTTATTTATAAACCTAAGAATGTGAAGATATTTTGTGGGGTATGAGAGTGACACAGACCTAAAATTAGCAAAGTAGCACATTATGTTGTCTAAACTACATATCAGAGTTTATTTCTGTCTAGTGGTGTTCAAAACTTTTAGCCTTAAAATAATGTACAAAACCTTTGTTTTTAACTTTATATCAAGAAGGCTGCCCTTTAATTTGATTCTCTCTTTTCTACCATGTAATTAAATCCTAAACTGAAGCGTTACCTTCCTAGAATCTGAATTTAGCTTTTCTATGGTTGTGTACCATCATCAATCAATTACAGCAGTTAATGAGGTGATAGCTGCCTGTTTAGATGCCCTCCACCTGTCTGTCAGGGAAAACAAATTATCTTCACTGTAAATGAGCTTAGCATAGTATATTTATCCACATAAAACATGAGCTTCAGACATGAGCTCTGAAGCACACAGACATACAAACCCATTAAGATCTGTTAAACAAAGATGGTAGCAAACAATAAATGTTTCATAGCCAAGGCTCCGTTTGTCAATTTTGAGTATTTTTAGCTAAACTGCTTTTTGCTACCAGAGTGGTCTGTGACAGAGAGGCAGTGTCTTGGGACTACAGAGTTTACAGTGTCCTCTGAATGTGAAGGTTTCCTGGAAAACAGTCAACATTTCAGTGCTTTTGTCCTCTCATGGAGTCAAGAACAAAAGAAGCAAAAAAGATACAAGTCCCATGTGGATGCTGCTCTTTCCAACTGACCCACTTACATATAAACACACAGTCTAATTTACTCTGAAAACCTCACACTTCCTTCCTACCCGATGTCTCTGCATGTCATATTTTCTGCTCCGTCTTTTCAATGTCATTCCATCCCTCCGTCCTTGACATTCCTCACAGGGCTGGAGTCTCCGTCTCCACCCTGCAGATCTGTTAAGACGACCCGACAGACGGATGCAGAAGCCCACAGCAATTCCTTAGAAGAGTTTAAAAGAACAGCTCATCCTGCCATCTGCTGAACAAAGTAAATCCGCTTTCCTTTGTGATTTTCTTCATGTTAATTCAATACGGTTCATTAAAACACAGCCAAATTACAAAAAAAACATATCTTAAGGCAGTTTAGAAACTGGTCCAATTCACTTGCAGTTCTATGGACTCAAAATTTGGTCCAAAATCAATAGAAATCAAGCCAATTTATTCTTCACCATTAGATCCGTTGACGTAGAAAAGGCACAAGGGATAAGTGAACTACGCTGCTGCCAACTCTCTCACAAGATGAAGATTTTATTTCTTAAAATTTTTATTTTTGAAGAAAAAAATGAAAAACTAAGAACCCACTGCACTGAACCCCATCGAAAACCTCCTGGTTATTCCACCAAATGTTGATTTCTGAACTCTTCCTGCGTTAAAACATCAGAATTATTGTCTTTAATTTAATACGAGCTTGTTTTCTTCGCACTATTTGAGGTCTGGAAGCGTTGCATCTTTTTCATTATTTAGATCGTTTCTCATTTTCTGCAGTAGTTTAGTCAGTGGTTCATTGAATAAAAAAACAATGTTAATTTCACTCAAACATATAATTAGAGAAACTGATCATTTTGTTGTGGTCGCTTAACTTTTTACAGAGCTGTATCTATGTATATATTATAATTATGGACTATTTAGCGTTTACATTTTATTTATGGATTTAAATGTACCGACAAAAGCTATATAGAGGAAGACATTGTTCTGTAGTTACGTTTGAGTCATAATTTATTGCTGCCAACCAATTCATTTAGCTGCTGGTGTCTGTGCCAGGATCACATTTTATGCACAGTACAGCTGCAAGTCAATAAATTACAAGCGTTATATCCTCCCTTCCCATCTCCAGAGTCTCCCCTGAAACACTGGACTCGTGAATTTCAGACCAAATTACTAAATCAAAGCAATGGCCTCGACTTCATTTACTGCTGTTTATTTGGTAAATGAAATCAAATGGTGTTGAGACACAAACTGTTTTGAATGAACTCCGATATTACAGAACAATTAGAGTTAAACTTTTTTAAACTTTTAAAATTATGTAGCTTTAATGTTATTAAAGTTAAAGTTTAATCAGTAATACTTTTAGAACAAATTTATGTCCGATCATGATTTCTTGGTTAATGTTAAGTTGTCATAAAGACATTTTAAATAATGTCAACTTTGTATTAAAAGTGTCATGATTTACTGAATGACACTTTATGACAACAATCATAAATATTCATGAAGACTTACTCATGTTTATGACGGTGCCATGTTTATGATGGTGTCATGTTTATGACGGTGTCGTGCCATGTTTATGACATTGTCATGTTTATGAAGGTGCCATGTTTATGACGGTGTCATGTCATGTTTATGACGGTGCCATGTTTATGACGGTGTCGTGCCATGTTTATGACGGTGTCGTGCCATGTTTATGAAGGTGCCATGTTTATGACATTGTCATGTTTATGAAGGTGTCATGTTTATGACGGTGCCATGTTTATGACGTTGTCATGTTATGTTTATGACGGTGCCATGTTTATGACGGTGTAATGTCATGTTTATGACGGTGCCATGTTTATGACGGTGTCGTGCCATGTTTATGACGGTGCCATGTTTATGACGTTGTCATGTTTATGACGGGGCCATGTTTATGACGGTGTTATGTTTATGACGGTGTCATGCCATGTTTATGACGTTGTCATGTTTATGACGGTGCCATGTTTATGACGGTGTCATGTTTATGAAGGTGTCGTGCCATGTTTATGACGTTGTCATGTTTATGACGGTGTCATGTCATGTTTATGACGTTGTCATGTTTATGACGGTGTCATGTCATGTTTATGACGGTGTCGTGCCATGTTTATGACGTTGTCATGTTTATGACGGTGCCATGTTTATGACGTTGTCATGTTTATGACGGTGCCATGTTTATGACGTTGTCATGTTTATGACGGTGCCATGTTTATGACGGTGTCATGCCATGTTTATGACGTTGTCATGTTTATGACGTTGTCATGTTTATGGCGGTGTCATGTTTATGACGGTGTCATGTCATGTTTATGACGGTGCCATGTTTATGACGGTGTCATGTCATGTTTATGACGGTGCCATGTTTATGACGTTGTCATGTTTATGACGGTGTCATGTCATGTTTATGACGGTGTCATGTCATGTTTATGACGCTGTCATGCCATGTTTATGACGGAGTCATGTCTATGACGGAGTCATGTTTATGACGGTGTCATGTCATGTTTATGACGGTGCCATGTTTATGACGTTGTCATGTTTATGACGGTGCCATGTTTATGACGTTGTCATGTTTATGACGGTGCCATGCCATGTTTATGACTGTGTCATGTTTATGACGGTGTTATGTTTATGACGGTGTCATGCCATGTTTATGACGTTGTCATGTTTATGACGGTGCCATGTTTATGACGGTGTCATGTTTATGAAGGTGTCGTGCCATGTTTATGACGGTGTCGTGCCATGTTTATGACGGTGTCATGTTTATGACGTTGTCATGTTTATGACGGTGCCATGTTTATGACGTTGTCATGTTTATGACGGTGCCATGTTTATGACGTTGTCATGTTTATGACGGTGCCATGTTTATGACGTTGTCATGTTTATGACGTTGTCATGTTTATGACGGTGTCGTGCCATGTTTATGACGGTGTCATGTTTATGACGTTGTCATGTTTATGACGGTGCCATGTTTATGACGTTGTCATGTTTATGACGGTGCCATGTTTATGACGTTGTCATGTTTATGACGGTGCCATGTTTATGACGGTGTCATGCCATGTTTATGACGGTGTCATGTCATGTTTATGACGGTGCCATGTTTATGACGGTGCCATGTCATGTTTATGACGGTGCCATGTTTATGACGGTGCCATGTTTATGACGGTGTCATGTCATGTTTATGACGGTGCCATGCCATGTTTATGACTGTGTCATGTTTATGACGGTGTCATGCCATGTTTATGACGTTGTCATGTTTATGATGGTGCCATGTTTATGACGGCGTCATGTTTATGACGGTGTCATGCCATGTTTATGACGGTGCCATGTTTATGACGGTGCCATGTTTATGATGGAGTCATGTCTATGACGGTGTCATGTCATGTTTATGACGGTGCCATGTTTATGACGTTGTCATGTTTATGACGGTGCCATGTTTATGACGTTGTCATGTTTATGACGGTGCCATGTTTATGACGGTGTCATGTTTATGAAGGTGTCACGTTTATGACGGTGTCATGTCATGTTTATGACGTTGTCATGTTTATGACGTTGTCATGTTTATGACGGTGCCATGTTTATGACGGTGCAATGTTTATGACGGTGTCATGTTTATGACGTTGTCATGTAATGTTTATGACGGTGCCATGTTTATGACGGTGCCATGTTTATGACGGTGTCATGTTTATGACGGTGTCATGTCATGTTTATGACGTTGTCATGTTTATGACGGTGTCATGTCATGTTTATGACGGTGCCATGCCATGTTTATGACTGTGTCATGTTTATGACGGTGTCATGCCATGTTTATGACGTTGTCATGTTTATGATGGTGCCATGTTTATGACGGTGCCATGTTTATGACGGCGTCATGTTTATGACGGTGTCATGCCATGTTTATGACGGTGCCATGTTTATGACGGTGCCATGTTTATGACGGAGTCATGTCTATGATGGTGTCATGTCATGTTTATGACGGCGTCATGTTTATGACGGTGCCATGTTTATGACGGCGTCATGTCATGTTTATGACGGTGCCATGTCATGTTTATGACGGTGCCATGTCATGTTTATGACGGTGCCATGTTTATGACGGCGTCATGTCATGTTTATGACGGTGCCATGTCATGTTTATGAGGGTGCCAGGTCATGTTTATGACAGTGTCATGTTTATGACGGCGCCATGTTTATGACGGTGTCATGTCATGTTTATGACGGTGTCATGTCATGTTTTTGACAGTGTCATGTCATGTTTATGACGCTGTCATGCCATGTTTATGACGTTGTCATGTTTATGACGGTGCCATGTTTATGACGGTGTCATGCCATGTTTATGACGTTGTCATGTTTATGACGGCGTCATGTCATGTTTATGACAGTGCCATGTTTATGACGTTGTCATGTTTATGACGGTGTCATGTCATGTTTATGACGGTGTCATGCCATGTTTATGACGTTGTCATGTTTATGACGGTGCCATGTTTATGACGGTGTCATGTTTATGACGGTGCCATGTTTATGACGGTGTCATGTCATGTTTATGACGGTGTCATGTCATGTTTATGATGGTGTCATGTTTATGACGGTGCCATGTTTATGACGGTGCCATGTCATGTTTATGACGGTGTCATGTTTATGACGTTGTCATGTTTATGACGGTGCCATGTTTATGACTGTGTTATGTTTGTGACGTTGTCATGCCATGTTTATGACGTTGTCATGTTTATGACGGAGTCATGTTTATGACGGCGTCATGTTTATGACGGAACCATGTCATGTTTATGATGGCGTCATGTTTATGACGGTGCCATGTTTATGACGGCGTCATGTCATGTTTATGACGGTGCCATGTTTATTACGGTGTCATGTCATGTTTATGACGGTGTCATGTTTATGACGGTGCCATGTCATGTTTATGACTGTGTCATGTTTATGACGGTGTCATGTTTATGACGGTGCCATGTTTATGACGGAACCATGTCATGTTTATGACGGTGTAATGTCATGTTTATGACTGTGTCATGTTTATGACGGTGCCATGTTTATGACGGTGTCATGTTTATGACGGTGCCATGTCATGTTTATGAGGGTGCCATGTTTATGACGGTGCCATGTCATGTTTATGAGGGTGCCATGTCATGTTTATGACGGCGTCATGTTTATGACGGCGTCATGTTTATGACGGAACCATGTCATGTTTATGACGGTGTAATGTCATGTTTATGACGGTGTCATGTTTATGACGGTGCCATGTTTATGACGGTGTCATGTCATGTTTATGACGGTGTCATGTTTATGACGGTGTAATGTCATGTTTATGACTGTGTCATGTTTATGACGGTGCCATGTCATGTTTATGACGGTGTCATGTTTATGACGGTGCCATGTTTATGACGGTGTCGTGCCATGTTTATGACGGTGTCATGTTTATGACGGTGCCATGTTTATGACGGTGTCGTGCCATGTTTATGACGGTGTCGTGCCATGTTTATGAAGGTGCCATGTTTATGACATTGTCATGTTTATGAAGGTGCCATGTTTATGACGGTGTAATGTTTATGACGTTGTCATGTTTATGACGGTGCCATGTTTATGACGTTGTCATGTTATGTTTATGACGGTGCCATGTTTATGACGGTGTAATGTCATGTTTATGACGGTGCCATGTTTATGACGGTGTCGTGCCATGTTTATGACGGTGTCATGTCATGTTTATGACGGTGCCATGTTTATGACGTTGTCATGTTTATGACGGGGCCATGTTTATGACTGTGTCATGTTTATGACGGTGTCATGCCATGTTTATGACGTTGTCATGTTTATGACGGTGCCATGTTTATGACGGTGTCATGTTTATGAAGGTGTCGTGCCATGTTTATGACGTTGTCATGTTTATGACGGTGTCATGTCATGTTTATGACGGTGTCGTGCCATGTTTATGACGTTGTCATGTTTATGACGGTGCCATGTTTATGACGTTGTCATGTTTATGACGGTGCCATGTTTATGACGTTGTCATGTTTATGACGGTGCCATGTTTATGACGGTGTCATGCCATGTTTATGACGTTGTCATGTTTATGACGTTGTCATGTTTATGGCGGTGTCATGTCATGTTTATGACGGTGCCATGTTTATGACGGTGTCATGTCATGTTTATGACGGTGCCATGTTTATGACGTTGCCATGTTTATGACGGTGTCGTGCCATGTTTATGACGGTGTCATGTTTATGACGGTGCCATGTTTATGACGGTGTCGTGCCATGTTTATGACGTTGTCATGTTTATGACGGTGTCATGTTTATGACGGTGTCATGTCATGTTTATGACGGTGCCATGTTTATGACGGTGTCGTGCCATGTTTATGACGTTGTCATGTTTATGACGGTGTCATGTCATGTTTATGACGTTGTCATGTTTATGACGGTGTCATGTCATGTTTATGACGGCGCCATGTTCATGACGGTGTCATGTCATGTTTATGACGGCGTCATGTTTATGACGGCGTCATGCCATGTTTATGACGTTGTCATGTTTATGACGGTGCCATGTTTATGACGTTGTCATGTTTATGACGCTGTCATGCCATGTTTATGATGTTGTCATGTTTATGACGGTGCCATGTTTATGACGGTGTCATGTCATGTTTATGACGGTGTCATGTCATGTTTATGACGCTGTCATGCCATGTTTATGACGTTGTCATGTTTATGACGGTGCCATGTTTATGACGTTGTCATGTTTATGACGGCGTCATGTCATGTTTATGACAGTGCCATGTTTATGACGTTGTCATGTTTATGACGGAGTCATGTCTATGACGGTGTCATGTCATGTTTATGACGGTGTCATGCCATGTTTATGACGTTGTCATGTTTATGACGGTGCCATGTTTATGACGGTGTCATGTTTATGACGGTGCCATGTTTATGACGGTGTCATGTCATGTTTATGACGGTGTCATGTCATGTTTATGATGGTGTCATGTTTATGACAGTGCCATGTTTATGACGGTGCCATGTCATGTTTATGACGGTGTCATGTTTATGACGTTGTCATGTTTATGACGGTGCCATGTTTATGACTGTGTTATGTTTGTGACGTTGTCATGCCATGTTTATGACGTTGTCATGTTTATGACTGTGTCATGTTTATGACGGTGTCATGTTTATGACGGTGCCATGTTTATGACGGAACCATGTCATGTTTATGACAGTGTAATGTCATGTTTATGACTGTGTCATGTTTATGACGGTGCCATGTTTATGACGGTGTCATGTTTATGACGGTGCCATGTCATGTTTATGAGGGTGCCATGTTTATGACGGTGCCATGTCATGTTTATGAGGGTGCCATGTCATGTTTATGACGGCGTCATGTTTATGACGGCGTCATGTTTATGACGGAACCATGTCATGTTTATGACGGTGTAATGTCATGTTTATGACGGTGTCATGTTTATGACGGTGCCATGTTTATGACGGTGTCATGTCATGTTTATGACGGTGTCATGTTTATGACGGTGCCATGTCATGTTTATGACTGTGTCATGTTTATGACGGCGTCATGTTTATGACGGAACCATGTCATGTTTATGACGGTGTCATGTTTATGACGGTGCCATGTTTATGACGGTGTCGTGCCATGTTTATGACGTTGTCATGTTTATGACGGTGTCATGTTTATGACGTTGTCATGTTTATGACGGTGTCATGTCATGTTTATGACGGCGCCATGTTCATGACGGTGTCATGTCATGTTTATGACGGCGTCATGTTTATGACGGCGTCATGCCATGTTTATGACGTTGTCATGTTTATGACGGTGCCATGTTTATGACGTTGTCATGTTTATGACGCTGTCATGCCATGTTTATGATGTTGTCATGTTTATGACGGTGCCATGTTTATGACGGTGTCATGTCATGTTTATGACGCTGTCATGCCATGTTTATGACGTTGTCATGTTTATGACGGTGCCATGTTTATGACGTTGTCATGTTTATGACGGCGTCATGTCATGTTTATGACAGTGCCATGTTTATGACGTTGTCATGTTTATGACGGAGTCATGTCTATGACGGTGTCATGTCATGTTTATGACGGTGTCATGCCATGTTTATGACGTTGTCATGTTTATGACGGTGCCATGTTTATGACGGTGTCATGTTTATGACGGTGCCATGTTTATGACGGTGTCATGTCATGTTTATGACGGTGTCATGTCATGTTTATGATGGTGTCATGTTTATGACAGTGCCATGTTTATGACGGTGCCATGTCATGTTTATGACGGTGTCATGTTTATGACGTTGTCATGTTTATGACGGTGCCATGTTTATGACTGTGTTATGTTTGTGACGTTGTCATGCCATGTTTATGACGTTGTCATGTTTATGACTGTCATGTTTATGACGGTGTCATGTTTATGACGGTGCCATGTTTATGACGGAACCATGTCATGTTTATGACAGTGTAATGTCATGTTTATGACTGTGTCATGTTTATGACGGTGCCATGTTTATGACGGTGTCATGTTTATGACGGTGCCATGTCATGTTTATGAGGGTGCCATGTTTATGACGGTGCCATGTCATGTTTATGAGGGTGCCATGTCATGTTTATGACGGCGTCATGTTTATGACGGCGTCATGTTTATGACGGAACCATGTCATGTTTATGACGGTGTAATGTCATGTTTATGACGGTGTCATGTTTATGACGGTGCCATGTTTATGACGGTGTCATGTCATGTTTATGACGGTGTCATGTTTATGACGGTGCCATGTCATGTTTATGACTGTGTCATGTTTATGACGGCGTCATGTTTATGACGGAACCATGTCATGTTTATGACGGTGTCATGTTTATGACGGTGCCATGTTTATGACGGTGTCGTGCCATGTTTATGACGTTGTCATGTTTATGACGGTGTCATGTTTATGACGGTGTCATGTTTATGACGGTGTCATGTCATGTTTATGACGGTGCCATGTTTATGACGGTGTCGTGCCATGTTTATGACGTTGTCATGTTTATGACGGTGTCATGTCATGTTTATGACGTTGTCATGTTTATGACGGTGTCATGTCATGTTTATGACGGCGCCATGTTCATGACGGTGTCATGTCATGTTTATGACGGCGTCATGTTTATGACGGCGTCATGCCATGTTTATGACGTTGTCATGTTTATGACGGTGCCATGTTTATGACGTTGTCATGTTTATGACGCTGTCATGCCATGTTTATGATGTTGTCATGTTTATGACGGTGCCATGTTTATGACGGTGTCATGTCATGTTTATGACGCTGTCATGCCATGTTTATGACGTTGTCATGTTTATGACGGTGCCATGTTTATGACGTTGTCATGTTTATGACGGCGTCATGTCATGTTTATGACAGTGCCATGTTTATGACGTTGTCATGTTTATGACGGAGTCATGTCTATGACGGTGTCATGTCATGTTTATGACGGTGTCATGCCATGTTTATGACGTTGTCATGTTTATGACGGTGCCATGTTTATGACGGTGTCATGTTTATGACGGTGCCATGTTTATGACGGTGTCATGTCATGTTTATGACGGTGTCATGTCATGTTTATGATGGTGTCATGTTTATGACAGTGCCATGTTTATGACGGTGCCATGTCATGTTTATGACGGTGTCATGTTTATGACGTTGTCATGTTTATGACGGTGCCATGTTTATGACTGTGTTATGTTTGTGACGTTGTCATGCCATGTTTATGACGTTGTCATGTTTATGACTGTGTCATGTTTATGACGGTGTCATGTTTATGACGGTGCCATGTTTATGACGGAACCATGTCATGTTTATGACAGTGTAATGTCATGTTTATGACTGTGTCATGTTTATGACGGTGCCATGTTTATGACGGTGTCATGTTTATGACGGTGCCATGTCATGTTTATGAGGGTGCCATGTTTATGACGGTGCCATGTCATGTTTATGAGGGTGCCATGTCATGTTTATGACGGCGTCATGTTTATGACGGCGTCATGTTTATGACGGAACCATGTCATGTTTATGACGGTGTAATGTCATGTTTATGACGGTGTCATGTTTATGACGGTGCCATGTTTATGACGGTGTCATGTCATGTTTATGACGGTGTCATGTTTATGACGGTGCCATGTCATGTTTATGACTGTGTCATGTTTATGACGGCGTCATGTTTATGACGGAACCATGTCATGTTTATGACGGTGTCATGTTTATGACGGTGCCATGTTTATGACGGTGTCGTGCCATGTTTATGACGGTGTCATGTTTATGACGGTGCCATGTTTATGACGGTGTCGTGCCATGTTTATGACGGTGTCATGTTTATGACGGTGTCATGTTTATGACGGTGTCATGTCATGTTTATGACGGTGCCATGTTTATGACGGTGTCGTGCCATGTTTATGACGTTGTCATGTTTATGACGGTGTCATGTCATGTTTATGACGTTGTCATGTTTATGACGGTGTCATGTCATGTTTATGACGGCGCCATGTTTATGACGGTGTCATGTCATGTTTATGACGGCGTCATGTTTATGACGGCGTCATGCCATGTTTATGACGTTGTCATGTTTATGACGGTGCCATGTTTATGACGTTGTCATGTTTATGACGCTGTCATGCCATGTTTATGATGTTGTCATGTTTATGACGGTGCCATGTTTATGACGGTGTCATGTCATGTTTATGACGGTGTCATGTCAGTCTTATTCACAACCCGTGAAATAAAGTGTTACCGAGTTAGTTGATCAAATTTCACCTGGGAAGAAAAGTTAAAGTTTCTAAAAAAGTCAAATAAAAATTTATTTCTCACAAATTCCTCATTTTGAGTAAGAATGTAGTGAAATAGGAAGTAAAGAAGTTAATTTTAACAGAAAAATATCTATAGCAAAACTTCCAGAGCAGTTTGGGTTCACTTTAATGAAATGAAACAAAAATAATTTTTTTTCTATACTTAACTTTACTGTGATGAATAACTTTTTTATTATTATCATTTTTAAATAGATATAACAGTGTTTTTTGTTGTATTGTTGCCTTTGTACCCAGATTTAACCTTAAGAAATATTAATTTCTGACCTTTCTGTACATGGATGCATAAAGAAACAGTTATTCGATATTTTAGAATAGTGTTGAAAATTTAATTTATTTCAGTAACTATGCTCGATACAGAAAACATATGTATATTATTTACACATTGATGTTTTCAAGCCTTTATTTCCGTTATGATAATTTTCTGGTTACAACTAAATAACACTGTTTTTAAGATTAGAAAATTACAGTCCTATAAAAAATTTAAAAAAAACATTTAAATACAGAAATATTCACTTAATAATAAAAAGTACGTTTAACACTTCCTATAAAGTTATTTCCAAAATGTTCTTCTAATCTGACAAATTGAATATATGCAGTACAATTAGTCCGGAATTAAACAGTGCCTGCACAATTTATGGAAAAATTACAGTTTCACTGAATTTAAATAGACTGCAGATATAAGTGTTCATGTTATTAAATCCTAATTTAAAATGAAGAACAGAGCATGCATAAATGCCATTTTCCCTGCAACCTATTTTTGCTCAAGCAGCGGTGGGCTGCGTATGATGGAGTATTGTTGTTCATTGAAGCCCCTGAAGCCCAGCAGTGACTCTCTCACTAGGAAGGTGATAAGTCGGACCTTTTGTGTTTAGGCCTCAAGCAGAAAGTTTAAAGGCTTGCAAGATGGATCACATCTGTCACGACTGATTCCTGCAAATCTTAGAAGAACCGAGCTGCTTCAGAAGGTAATTCTCTCCATACCTCAGCTCAAAAACTGACAAATGTTTCAGAAAACTGGTTTTTAGTCATTATCCTTTCACCTTAATGTATTCCTTTAGATTTTATACATGTAGAAACACAAGTAACATTACAACTTTAAGATATGAGGGCACTAAATCTGGAGCACTGTGCTTTTTACATTTTTTTTAAAATTTCTAATTACTCGCAGTTTTGAGAGATATCCATAAAAAATAATTTAAAACCACATATTAATGTTAGGTCCATCTTCAGTCTTGAGGAGATTTTTCATTTTCAGCTGGTAATATAATCATAAATATGTTCATATTAGCCAGTATTGGTGTTGGTCAGTGAGAAATATTCAACATTCAAACAAATCAAAGCAATCAGGATTCATTCTTCAATTTTGTTCCCTCTGGGATTTTTTGCGAGCTACAGATTTTGATTCTGTGTTGTTTATGATTTTCAATTATTTTGGAAAGCCCATATTTCCTGAGTTTGATCCCAAACACCATCTAATTAGTGGATTAAAGAGAATTAAGTCAATGTTTTGCAGTGGCTATCATAAATATTTGACGCACATCATACAGATCAAGTCTATTAAATGCTGAAAAAAACTGTATTTTGCAAATACAAATAATGTTGGTTATCCTAACTGACCTAAAATAGGAAACGTTTAGTCTGAAATAATGTCAGCCAGAGGAAAAATGTCACATGTCATCTTATACACTTTATGGAAACATTAAGTTTGAACGGTAAGCAGCAGATAAAGGACTAAATATTTGGGATAGAAGAAATTTAAATTTACCTCCAGATACCAGGAGCTAAATGTGAATCATCATAGCGTTGCTCACCAAACATTCAGGTCAACACCGTAAAATTACACAGTCATTTTTCCCCACAGTAGCTACCAAGCAAAACAAATTTCCACCTGAAAAAATGTATGTTTCTCTGTTTTTATTGTAGGATGCAAGCATCACCATAAAGCTGCAGGAACACCAAAGAATAAATTTCATCATCTGGATACCAAAAGCATCTGTTGATGATTACAGCAGTAAATACAGATTTTTTTGTTTGTTTGTTTTAAAGCGATGTATTGCAAATAGATATAAGAAGTGAACCACATCCCATCCATTATGAGTGTTTCAGGGGGAAAAAACAGGATCCGTTCCCCGAGGAAATCTGGGATGGGAATCGCTGAACACTGACCGACCATTTCTAGTGAGCTTCCAACGCTCACATACAACGCAGAACAGCTAAAAGCTTCTGCAGAGAGAAACAGAAACTTCACTTGAAGTCCCGTGAGAAATCCTGGCATTTCCAGTTCATTACAGTTCAGCTTTAAAAACAAACAGCAGACATCGCCGACATGTCTGCATCTCAAACCTTAAGTCAGGATATGAATCCGTTTCTCCTTTAAGATGCAGTGGAAGTGGCCACAGTGCTAGAAATGGGAATTGATAAGATTTGATCAATTTCATCAAATGATTCAATTCCTTATCGATTGTCATATCGATTCTCATTGAATTAGGAGATGGACTCTGAGCTCTAATGGTGCGTTCACACCAAATGCAATGTATTTGGTGTGAACGTACCATGTCATGTCAAAAACACACATGTCAAAAACGCGTCTGAGGTTTCGCACCTAGTGTTTCACACGTCAGGTTTACATTCAAAATCTATGTGGAGGCTCGTCGAGGGCACGTCAAAACCGCTCCAGCCGTTGTTGTCTGTTGCCGGCCGTTTTGTCAGACGTGTTGGAAAGCTTGGCGCCTCAAACGCTCAAAACACTCCAAACGCTTCAAGTCGCGCCACGCTAGACAAACAAAATGCGCCTCTACATAGATTTTGAACGTAAACTACACGCGTGAAACGTGTTTAGTGTGAACGCAACATAAGCTCTCTCGAGTGTCAACGGTGTTGCTAAGCAACATATCAAGCACTTTACATTCATACAAATCATTTGCTTTTCTGTGCGGTCAACTGTTTAAGGATGTTGGCCGTATTTCTTCCTGCTATTGTTATAAAATTTCTGAACGTGTTACTGGACACACATTACTGGAACCGACAAGTGTTATTGTTAAGCAGGCAACTTAACAAGCCCAAAAAACTGAGCTACTAAGAACCAGTTCTCCACTCCCATCCCTACTTTGCTGTAGCTGGAGATCAAAAAATGTATGCAGCAAATATGCACATAGACTGGTTTTGTCTTTTACGTTGTACCCTCTCTCTGAAAACTACCACACTAAACAAGCCGACTAAAGAGTAAAAGGTTTGGTGAGCTCTGAAGTTGTCCTGCTGCTAATAGAAACAGGCGAACCCATCAAGAATACAAGTGTCCTTGGAGAAAACGTGCAGGTACAATGATTAATTCTCATTCATGTAATTTCTTCCTGTGTCACCTCTTGTGTCTGCATGACACTTTTGTCTCAGCACAATAAAGAAGAAAAGGGTTCATATGCTCTGGGACTGCAGTGCCTTCACATACAATGATCTCTATATCTGACAGCATCCCAGAAAACATCAGTAATGGAGTGAATTTATATGTTGCATTAAACAAAATACAACATATAGTGAAAAGAAACAAGTCCCACAAGGTCGCTGTGCATGACAACTGACCCACTTGCACACAAACATCTCGCCTCATTTCCATTGAAAGCCTCTCCAACTCTCACTCTCTCTGTTGCTCTGCGCACACTTCGCTTCTCGTGTCACTTCATTCCTCGCTCTTCCTGACGTTCCTCACCTGTCTGCTGCTCTCCACGCGCTGCAGCTCCACAACGCCCAGAGAAAATAAAACACGATCTCACACATTCTGGGGCATCTGGAGTGACAATAAGCCCTAATGGATGATGTCTCTTTGAATTTGAGTGCATTTTGGGTAATTAATGCTTTGCAAAAAGTCAGATGCATTGAAATAGTTTGTTAAAATAAGCTACACAGGGATGATGTATTACCAAATATATTAAATAACTCCCCTTCGCTGCTAGGGCGTGACCTGGGGAAAACCTTTTCCCGCAATGGGAGGTGTGGAAGAGAGGAAAAAAACAACTAAAGTGAGTATGAATCAGTAGCCTTAGATTTCAGAAAGCAAAGCCTGAAACCGACTCCTTTTTAAGATTTACCGACAATGTTTGGACTGAAGAAAATAAATAAAAAAAGCACAAAGCCAAAGCAAGTGTTTGAAGATAGCAAAAAAAAAAAAAAGGATCCAGAACTACAAAGGAGCAGATAACCACAAAAATAGGTTAATTCAATCTGCTTCAACACCATCGTCAGAATGGAAACAGTGCATTAAATTAGCAGGCGAGGAAAAAAGCGGTTCATTTTTATTAGTCAGTTTTTGCCAAAGTTGGCTTCGAGACCTTTGGTGATTAACCTGGAGATGTTCTCCATTAAATAAACCCCGACAATAATTCGAAGGAGATGTGCAGGAACAACATCCATAAACCTCAAGTCATCAAACTACAGAGGGAACGTTTCAGATCACAAATCCTACTTTGAATGAAATTAACTTTGAGTATTAAACAAGCTCTGTCAGAAAAAAGTAGAACTGAAGTCATCATTTCTAATCTTCTCAAAGGAATAAAGGTATTTCTTGTAATTTATCCGCTATCTCTTCTATTTTTAAGACATTATATTTTATTTCCAAACATTAATCCAAGTTGGCCGAAGGTAAAAGCGAATTTGCAGCTGCTTAGAGGCAGCCTGCTTGCTTAAGGCTTGAATTTAAACAGGGCAGGTTGCAGCGGTAGCACAAAAACTGAAGAAAACCTTCACAGTTTGAAAGTTATGCTGACAGAATCCCGGTTTAACATTTAATCCAAAGTGCAAAATGTTACAAGAGAAGAATCAAAGGAAGTAATGCATGTGACTGTCCAACAAAAACTGTTATATGTACAAATTAATTCATTAGCTGTAAAACAGAAGCTTTCAGGTTTTATTCTATGGCTTATCCTTCAGTCTAAGCAGGCGAAGTATCAATAAATCATTAACAATACATATCCCGATCAATATCAATAGATACATCTGATATAGAAAATTCACTGAACTCCAATCCAGAACAGCAAAGCATTCTGGGAGATGTAGGCAGAGGAAAAGCTTTAGCTGCTCAGCCTATCAGGGACAGCTTAGCACGTTTAGGGGAATCAACTGACTCACTCACTCTTTGGTTACCTAGCAACGATCTGAAGAGTAACTGGCGCAGCAGCAGTTTCACGTTTTGCCACAGTGGCTCATAACTGCTTAAAAATAAACAAGGTGGTGTGAATAAAACAGAAAACTACCACCTTGGTAGAATTTCTGATGTTTAAAACAAAAAAACTAAACAATAATTTTCAATAGAATGACATGAAATGCTTATATCATAAGTTTTTTAGCCATATCCTTTATTTTAAGGATCTACTTATGCTTTGTTTTGGCGAGTACCGTCATATGTTGTTGATATTTTGCCTGATATGTTTTTTTGTTATATTTACCATTTATGTTTTTATTGTCTAATTTAATTTTTAGGCCTTTTAAAGTGAAAACAGCAAACAAAGAACGAGCTGTGGTCAGACAAGACAATATGTGAAACATGGCGGTGGCAGCTTTATGCTGTGGGCGTTTTATCAGCAATGGCATGTAAGCTGGTCAGAGTGGATGGGAAGATGAAGGGAACTAAATACAGAACAACAATGGAGGAAAACTCTTGAGACAGAGGAATGGCTTACATCAATGTTTTTCAATGTGCTAGACTGGCCTAGTCAAAGTTCAGACCGAAAACCAATTGAAAATCTGTCGCAAAGCTTGAAAATTCATATTTGCTAAGATACTATACTGGCCAAGTTTGAGCTAGAAGAGATTTGCCTCGGGCGTGCCGTGGTGGCGTAGGGGTTAGCGCCACCCATGTTTGGAGGCCTTGAGTCCTCGATGCGGCCGTTGCGGGTTCGACTCCCGGACCCGACGATATTTGCCACATGTCTTCCCCCTTTCCTGTCAGCCTACTGTCATATAAGGGACACTAAAGACCCCCTGGAGGGGTAAAAAAAAAAAAAGAAGAGATTTGCCTCCAAACATCAAAGTAATTGCAGCGAAAGGCGGTTCTAAAAACTACAGACTCAGTTAGGCACTATTTTGTGTTCACATTTAAAAACAAATAAAACCCCAGAAAGTTATGGTTGTGATAAACTGTCGACAAAACATATGAAAACAATTTCACCGAACATCTCTTGGTGAATTGATCCATTCCAGCTCCACTGGACCATTTTTCATCCACAGATTAAACGCTGGCGTCTGATTCTCCCATCATAGTCCATTTCTCCTTCCATGTCCCTGTCCTTCCCTCCCTCCACGCCTCTCTAGACAGAGCGTGATAATACAGGCCTAATCCCTCTCTTCTCCCAATCCCTCCGTCAAATGAAAGAAGGGATATAAGCACATTACAAATCTCATTACCAGGCTTTAGGTATGCCTGTGAGCGCCGCCTGTGCTGCATACCGCCGCCTCATCAGCTGCTTACAGTAGGTGAGTGGGGGGTTTGTGCACAATGCTGACGAAGTAATGTTTGTTCATACTGTATCCATTACAGCTCGAGTGTCTTTAATTTGTTCCTATGTGTGTTTTGTGCAACATGTGAGACGGGCAATAAATGCTTTAAACACCAGGAATAATCTGCATATCCAATATGAGAGAAAAACACCCAGCGGAAACACAAACATCGGAAATGATCCCGTCTCGTCTTTCTGCGCTTCGTTCCACTGAGCATGTTTTTAGATGTCAGATACAATTAGTCAGGCTCGATTATGATGCATGTTATTCACATTATTTAGTTTTAAATTCATGATTACGGTGCGTGTCGATGCAGATATTGACCAAACGGGCAGATGTTTGAATTTATTTCAAACTGCAGGACAAAATAAAAGACCTAAAATCCAAACTATGATTCTGTTTATTTCACCAAATTTAAAGTGGACCCTTTGGTATTTACTTAAAAGCAATCTTTAGATAAAATCAAAATTACTAAATCTACTTCAGTTCAGGTGTTGCATCGGATCTTTACTGAATTTTTTCTTACCAACCTTTGCAGCAGGTATTTTTCTTTGTGTTACTATTTATCAGAGGTGGGGACTCGAGTCACATGACTTGGACTCGAGTCAGACTCGAGTCGTTAAAATCACGACTTGAGACTTGACTTGAAAAAATGCTGAAAGACTCGGACTTGACTTTGACTTTCATGCCATTGACTTGGGACTTGACTCGACTTGAAGCTGTTTACTTGAAAAGACTTGATATTTTTTACTCAAAGTCTTAAAATTTAAAACACATTATTTATAAAGTGGCGTCATTAATTAATTTCACTCACTCCGTATCAATATGCGCAGACCGTCACTATGGTTTTCCTCTCTCCTTATGTATGTATGTGTACGTAGCTGCAGCACAACCAATCAAATTAACAGGATTTGGACGTTTAAAAAAACGCGGCAAAGGTGCAGAGCTCAGGGAACGAAATACGAAATAACCGCTCGAATATGCTTCCGCGAGTAATTTCTTTTGGCTATGTAGGTTATGAACTTTCGACTAAAAAACGAACTGCAACTTGTAAAACATGCAAGAAGAGAATATCGGATGGAGATGCCACGATGTCCAACTTTGTCAGGCATTTGAAGCTTCACAGAGATCGGTAGGTGGCACTTTTCTTTTGCTGTAAGATAGTTGACTTTAGCTAACTTCGTGTTAGCATGTGTACTCCGGGTTAAATTGGTTCTGGGCAATGAACATGCACACTCTTCCTTCACTGTTTAATGTGGCCACCAGAGTTTTGGCAGTGCCTGCTTGCAGTGCTCCAGTGGAGCGTGTCTTCAGCTATGGTGGCATCATTTTACGTCCTCATCGTGCACAAATGACAGACAGACTTTTAGCCAGTTTGGTGTTTTGCAAATGCAATGCAGAATAGTTAACTGAAATACAGTATCCTCAATTGCAGATTTCTGTCAATTGTTCAGTTGATATATTTGTTTTGTTTCTTATGTCACTCAAAACATGGACACATAAAAATACATGTTCACTCAGTGACCAGGTCAGAGAAAAGAGGAAAAAACTGCTGTTATGGTTCTTTGTATTGTGCTGTGGAAATGTCAGCATTTTCGTCTTTTTTTTATTGAATATCAAGTTTAACAGAACTGCGCAATAAAGTGGTCCAATTTAAAAATGTTTTTTATACTTTGTGTTCAGCTACACATGTTCTATCATTTGAGATAAATACATATTTTAAAAAGAACGAATGGTCTATTATTTGAATTTTATGTATAATTGCAAATTATAAAAAATAAAATAAAATAAAAACGACTCGAAATGACTTGAAATTAAAGGTTCCTGACTTGAGACTTGACTCGACTTTTGCCTGTCTTTACTTGAGACTTGACTCGGACTTGAGGACAGAGACTTGAGACTTACTTGAGACTTGCAACACAGTGACTTGGTCACACCTCTGCTATTTATACAAAAGAACAAACTCTGTAAGACCTTGCACAAACATTGATTAAACCACTAAAAGAATAGTCAATTTCTCCACAATGAACGTTGCATAACTGTGGGATAAAAAAAGATTTCGTGGTTGGGAAAGAGAAAGAGGGAAGAAAACCCTCAGCGCTGCACTCCAGAGTTGTTAAGTAGCTCAACAAGCTCAAAGAGCGACGCAAGCTCGCCGTCTCTCCCCTCCAAGATGTCAGTTGTGCAGAGAAGGAAGGAAAGTGGAGAACTTCTGCCTTGGAGAACAAAGAGCTGTGATCACTGCTCAACGGAGCACTGAGGGCTAAAACCTTTCCCCTCCCAGAGAGCGAAGCCGGGTTGTTCAGGAAGGCCTCTCTGCCTGCAGCTATCGGACGGCTCGACAAACCCATTTGTCTTTTGGTGGGTGCTTTCCTCCAACGTAGATCTACAAGTCTTTACATTTTTAGCTCTGGCCTCTGGAGAATGAAATCCCCTCACTCTCTATTCCAGCATATCTTTCTTTTTTTTTTTCTTCCGCAGAGAAAATGTAAATAATTCAACAGGGATGATTTATTGTGAAGTGATTGTTTATGATTCAGTGACGCCGTCTTGCATTGCGGCACATTTTATAAATATATTTCATTATACATCGTCATTAGGGGAAATGTGACCGACGTACCCATGGTGACAGGTGGGACGACCGGGTCGGTGGAGGAGGGCTTCGCCTTTACTGGAATAGGTGTGGTCGGTCCATTAACCATCACATGACCTGGATACCAAAATAAGTGAAACATGTTAAGTGCACTCCAACACAAAGCACAAAAACAAACAAATAATGCAAAATGCACATTACTATTTCTCTTTGCATACGCCTCCTTTTGTAGGTTAGAAGTATTCAGCAAAAATATTGAATTCTTTTATGACCCAAGGCTTGCTGCAAGGCATTTTATTTATACCATTGATTTGTTTTTGTAAATCAGGTCTTACTTTTTGCTTAGAAAATATGAAAATCTCTCGTCTATGAGTTTGAAAAGAAATCATGCCTTTAGCTCTTGAAAGTTAATATATTTCACAACTCTGAAGTCACAAACGTAATCACGAACCGATGGCTTTGTTCCAGACGCACGTCGAGTTATTAACCTTCAATTTGTGCTTACAGAAACCTGCTTTCGCTCTGCAATTTGCCCGCTTGAACTACAAACACAGCAAACGCACAATCCTGGTCAGGAAAACTCTAATGTCCTTGTTTGATCATGAGGCAATTATCACACTGACCGAGGTAGTGCAGCAGCTTCTGCGCTCGGTTCTGAGTGGGCTTGAGGTTGAACAGTTCTGGATTCTCGTCAATGAACTGGGTGTCCACAGTGGAGTGCAGGAACTGGTTGTTGGACAGGACATTCTGGAGGAACGGGATGTTGGTCTGGAAAAACAAAAGGAGACATTAAGATGGTTTTTAACAGAGCTGGAACTGATCCGATTCCATTTCAGTTTCACTCTTGCAACAGATATCGGTGGAGGATTCACCCACCAAATAGTTTATGGTGTGAAAAATTGCTACATTACAAAACAATAATATTCTGCAGCAACAGGAAGGCTGAATAATAGAAGTTTTATTTTATTCTTTTGAACTTTCAACCATTACCTGAAAAGCATAAAGGATTTAGAAATATTGGAAGACTGACAGCAAAACTTACAATCTAGAAAACTTCTGTCAAAGAAAAGCTAATCTTGCAAACCACACAAATAAAAATAGTTTAAACCGAAACAAAAATCTCCCTTTAATATGTTTGTTTAGCTACTTGCAGACATAAGTGATTGGAAATTAACGCCAAACACAGTAGCCTGTTCTTTAGCTGCAACTGTGCTAATGATTTAAAAATATCACCCATTATAAAGAAAATTTACTATCTACTATATCTGTCTACATATATTAACTGCCTAAATAAAAATTCCCATAAACAGTTTAGAAAACGTTTCCATCCTCTTTTTGATTTAGTTTCTCTAAAATAAGTTTTTACTTCACTCATGTCTCTACCTAATGACCATTATAGTAGAAAAAGATTAAATCACATCTTTATTACTTTTGCTGCTGAACGTAGACTAAAAACAGGATGTACTAATATTCTACTTTATCTGCTGTTAAAATTAGCAGAGCTAGCACAATGTTAATTTAACTTGTTAAAAACCATTATATGCTAATTTAATTTATTTCATTCAAATATTATATGCCCACTTTATTAATTAATTTTCACAATTTGTCAAATTGAGACTTAATGTCTGAAAATATGTACAGACTGATACTGTTAGCAATGCTCACAGTGAAGAAAAATATTAAAACTTGGTAGTTTAGAAAACAATAATAATCTCAATTTTAATGCAAAAGTAAATTACTTTATTGATCTTTATCCCTCAGGTCGAACATCTAGAAAGTACAAGCAGCTGATACAGTTAGCAATGCTAACTTTGTTACTACACTGTTACAAACACAATCTAATGAGGTTTTAACATTTTCTGCATCATATAATTTGACTTAATTTCACCTACAAAACCACTGGTATGATGCTTTTACAAATATTTAATAATTCATGGCAGAAAGGTTATTAAATCATGCAACCAAGTAATTTTGTTGCTAAATAAATTCACTTCCAAGGTTGTTTATTGTACTAACGTTTAACACACAAGACGCAGGTTAATGTTTAAAACTAATATTAAAATATTTTAAGAAGGCAAATATTCACATCACAAAATTAACACCAGAACAGTACAAAAGCCAGTACCTGTGTGTTTTATTATTATTATTGGCTTCAACACCAGCAGCAAATAATGATTAAGTAAAAGCATCAGATCATGACCCAAAACATTGGCTCTGAATCTTTTCTATTAAAATCCGCTTACAGAGGGATATTTTAAACATTTCTTTCATCAAATCAAGCACAAAAACAGCTCACTGTGAATAAAACATCAGAGAGAAATTATGCTCCTGTTTTGCACTTTAGCCATATGAAAGGTTGCATTTATTAGACAAGAATGCTTCATTTGGAGTTCAAACAAAACATACTCCATCTGCACATTGGTAAACAAACCACAGCTTCACAAAACCTCATTTTAATCCTGACAACTACTGCAGACAAACACCAAACACACAGAACAGAGAACGTCAGCTGTTGAAATTAATTACATTTCATTTCTTGTTGGCTGCAGAATAATCACGGAACCGATTTAAATCTGAATTAACAAAAAGGGAGAATGAGTGAATGAGAGAAAAACAGAGGGCAGAGATAAGTAATTGTTTTCCTCATTACTTGATTTGTTGCTGTAAGGCTTTGTAATTATTGTGGTTAGGCTGCACTTAATTGCTGTTGGAGGTTGAAAGTTGAGGCTAAAGAGAGAAATGAGGGTGACTGAGAAAAAAGGAGAGAGAAAGAAAGAAAGAAGGGATTAACAAGAAGAAAAGCAGAAAGCTGAGTGAAAGGATTTGTAATTATTGGAGCTGCTTTAAATAATAAGTGTTTCACAAACCAAAGTAAAGAGGTAGCGCAAAATAAACCCCGACAGTTTGCTCATGACCTGACGTGACATTTGCAAAGAAGAGCTGTTTTCACACACACAGAGCTCAGCGATAACGACAGAGAGTCCCCGAGAACCCGCCTGGTGTCGGATCAAAAGCCGTTTCTAAGCTCATATACCTTCTGCCTGGACAGAACAACATCATTTCAAGGGCTTTAAGACACGTATGCACATGCAAACAATCACCGCAGGACGCCTGCGATTCAAAGGAAACAGTTGAGCCTTTGTTTCCTTCCAGTGACCTGAAATAACTCGGGGATCTGTCCGTATCCACGAGAAGTTTAGCGATAAACAAACCTCGCTGATCTCATTACAGGAGCAGCGCCATCAGAGAGGAGGGCCGGCTCGACAAATCGATGGGATTGTATGAATAAAACAAACATGCCAGTCACGGCAGCAGCTCCTAAACAAGATACAGAACTACAGACGGGATTTTATTTACAACATTACAGACGAAAACAGACAGAACCGTTTGCAGCCGCTCGCTTTAATGTTTAATTCAGCGTCTTTAATTAATGCCATTAATCCTAGCTGTGGCCTTTTGCATCCATGCATCACTGTCAATCAGATTTATTTATTCATTTTGGTTATTTTTAACCTAAGAAACCCCCAACAATTTTGATAAAAAAAAAAAAAAAAAGCATAAAACAAAACTAAAATTTCTACACACAGTTTAGACCAAAAAAGTGAAGGTAGCATCATAAGTTTATTATACTTTTTCTTTTTTATGCATCAACATCAAAACTGCTGAGTCTTTTCTGTATATTTTTAAAAACATATCTCTTAGGAAATCCAGCTGAGTCTGCAGACAAACTCGAAAAAGAGTCTTAAAGATCAACAGCTTTAAAAAGTGTGAATATTCTTCATTTTTATCTTGTTCCCGTAGTTGAAAGTCCGTTTGAAGAGAGACAAGTCTCTAGTTTTCTCTGACTACCCCTCCCCCACATGTTGCTGCACACTGCTATTTAGATGAGAAAAATGCTCCTATATTTTTCCATCACATGCAAAAAGAACGAACACACAACACCAAGCAGTCTTATACAGGAAGTACAGATATAAAATTAATTTTATGCTTTAACTGGGTATCTGGGAAACAACTAACTACAGGCTGACTAGCTGATCAGATAACTAAAATAATTAACTTCATCTTTAACTACTACTATATTTATCATGTTTGTTTTACATTTTATTCTGAATATCAAAATGAAAACAAACAAATGGCAAATCCACGATGACAACGCTTCACTTCCTCTCTGTCGCACAGCCAGTCATGTAAGATAAAGTATTTCTTAAATCTTGTGATTTATTTACTTTTTTTTTCTTCACAAAGTCAAAAGGTCAGATTTAGACTTGTATGCAGCAAACACACACACTTCATTCATAAGCTTCAGGTTCCACAGTTCATTTTAGCATCAAGATATTCTCGGAAAATGTTAACCGTTTCAACATTTTTTTGACCCCAAGAGAGAAAATGTACTATATGTCAGAAAAAATAAAAACTACCAATAATCAAAGCTCACCACTTTTATGACAGTCTAATTTTTTCATTGCTCTGTCTCAGCAGTGAAAGAGAGCAAGAGTAAGGAAAAAAAGTTTAACAACCCATTTTCTGCAGTTTAATGGGAGTTCACCAAACATGCACTCCAGCATCAACTAATGCTGATTCATCACTGAACCCCACAGACTGTAACTGCTTCCCTGTAGCACATTGAAAACTTGTTTTCTTTTATTTCTGAGTTAATGATGGGTCTAGTTAGGCTTTTCTGTAAGTAGATGCCACTTCCTGCAGTTCGGCCATGAACACTGAGCATTCTTCCTGCTCAATTTACTTCCATTTCTGTTCTTGTGCATTTCCTCTGCTGCTTTCAGTTTTCTGTCCTGACTCTCTGATGCCTTTCTTGGTCTACAGTGACGTTTTCCTACGACATCCTTCCTCTTTTGTTTGTACTTTCTCAGGATTTAAGACGCAGCTGACTAGAAATCAATATCTTTTGCTGTATTTCATGTCGATCCACATTGCTGAAGGAGTTTTAAGATCCTCTGCACTGTTTCAACCGATAGTTTTCTTGTTGGCGCCGTGTTTGCTGTCCGTCAGATGTGATCAATCTTTAAGGTAGTTTAACCTGCAGACTCATTTGCACAGAAAAACCTGTGCAGGTATTAAGATTATGGATCACAGCCTCTTAAAATGCTTAAAACTGCCTAGTTTAGTAGTTCAAACACCAACTACATTAATATGCATCCACACTACTGGAAAAGCCAACTTCAAAAGGCTTTCTTATCTCTGCTCTGTGTTTTACAGCCAATCAGTGGCGAGGAAAGTGAATGCTGCTCCTGGATTGGCTGCTTTGGAAAAGCCACCTGGCTATTTAGTTTCCCAACCTGCATTTTCTGTAGAATATTTTAGATATGCTCTACAAAAAAAAAAAAAATTCACCAATCTGGAATCAAATTCCACGAAACAACTTGCAAATATTAAGGAGTAAGAGTAAAAAATAAAGTTTAACAAAGTCAAATTACTGACTCAACAGCTTCAAAAGTAATAAATCCATATTTTCGTCCAGGTTTGTGCAGCGTAATGAGAATTGACTCACTGTTTTATGCTGAGCGTGTCTGTTTCAGAGCTTTGTTTTTTCAAATCTGCACACAGAAACAACGGCAGCCATTGTGTCACAGCTTTAATAATGCAACATGAAAGGGTGATAAAAAATGAGTATCTCAAATGTAAACATAATGCAGAACTAAGTACAACTGAGAATATCAAATATTTCAGCTGAAGTACAACAACTCTGACGCCACAAAACTGTTATGTTGACGAGTGCAGTATTAACTCATGCATTGAGCTTTTTATTATCACATTATATGCAACAGCAGCCAAAGGAGGATTTAGATCCCCAGCCTGTGTTTGTGGGTTTATTCTCTTGCCCTTAAAATATACTACCAGAAACCATAAAACTCCCAGACCTTTGTTAGAAAATTTCATAAACATGCTTTATTACTCTCTAGATAAAACTACAGGGAGGCGCTGCTTTTCCTGAGAGATAATCATGTTCCCAGCAAGGGAAGAGAGGTTTTTATTTTTTGGATATATAGGAAGAAACAACCAACGCTATTCACAGCGTCTTGCTACGAAGAGGCGCGTAGGAGAGAGAGAGACAGAAAAAAAAAGAAAAGGCAGTAGCTGAGGGATTCAGGCGGCTGTGCTGTTCTGCCAAGCCTGCAGCTACAAACCCTGGACCAAAACAAAGAGATCAGTGCAATAACAGCAGCAACACTTCAAAAACATGGCAGCTTTCTCTGGTATCTGCACAAACTCCCCTTTTCTACGCACACAATGCAGCAACTCGACATGCGGCTATACAAGAAAGCTGCTTTTACAGAAGGTATATTAATTTAAAATAAAACAAAAGAGTCGAGTCAAAGACAAGCCACTTCAGGGTCATGTGGTAATTAAAAAACAAGCTGATTTCAAGCTGACCTTTCACATACTTTGGTCTGCTCTAACTCTCCAACTTGAAAGAAGTGTGTTTATACAAGTCAAAGCATCTCTCATGTCTTTCCTCTAAAGTAAAAGATCAAAAATAAAGACTGTGAAAGGTAAGTTTTGTTGATTGATTGAAAGTGCAGCCAGCTCTAGCAGGAACATTTAATGTCTCTTCCAAGTTAAAACAATGTGGTAGAAAAAGAATTGGATTCCATTTTTCTCATTGGCTGTGTAATGAAACATGGCCAGACATCAAAAATCAGCATGTGCTTTGCAATCCGGCTACTGACATGTCTTTTTTTATTCCTCTGCAGAAGCCGATGGCTGCTGTAGCTCTGCGAGAGCTGACTCAGAGTCCAGGCCAAACAGACAACAGATTAGCTTGTGAGATTCTGGCTGTGATAAATATTTTTGTACATTGTAGTGCTCATTATTTCCATCCTTCGCATGAATTTCCTGAGGATTTCCGAACAGATGTTGGGCTGAAATTCCTTCGCTGGCTGAGCTGAGAGACGAGACAATTTGTTTGACGAGATCCGGACCGATTAGGCATTTTCGTCTTTCTGCAGAGGAACTGATGTGTCCTAAAACTTCGAAACCCTCTTTGTTTTCTCACTCACAAATTCTTGTTTGATTTGACTCAAAGATCTGGATAAGAGCCCTTTCTTTGAGACCAGTAAAACTTTGATGAAAACCTTTAAGCATAGTAGTAGTATTCTTAAAAATAAAAGAACTTCTCCCTCCTAATTATAGAAGTAGGCTGAACAATTAGATTGAGTAGCTTCGGATTACTTTTTATTATTTTCTTAATTTTAAATCATTGGGAAGTGTTCTTAATGGTAAATATAAAGCTCATTAATCTGCAACTCGTTTGACTGGTGATGAATCTTAGCTTTGATAAATATCTATAATCGCTTCTTTAAACCTTTCAGTCCTAAACGTCGCAGCGGCGATTCAGCCAAATTTGCAGTACCGTAATTTCGCCACACTTTGCGCTATCTGAAAAATTCCTACAGTTTCTGAAAGGGGAGACGTTGCACTTTCCACCCAATATCGTGTTATTACGGTAATTTGACTCCCGTCGTAGCAGGGAGGGAAATTAATCTGAGAGGCGGTCTCTTAATAGATGGTAAATTGAGAAAATTACTTGCTAAATGTTGAAAGTTCCAGTTGTTATTGATAAATGGGCAAATATATATTTACTCACAGGACATTTAAAGAACTGCGTACAATTAAAATAAGCAAAAATATCCAGGCGGAAATTTGAAACTGAGGGTTTATAAAGATGTTCCCTAGTGAGATCGTTCATCACATCACTGTCATAAACGTGACATAAACCTGTTATGAACATGAAGAGGCTCCATGAAAGTTTATAACTCCTGTCATGAAGTGTCATTCGGTAAATAATGACCCTAACCTTTAATACAAAGTTGCTTTAAAGGTCCATTAAAAGTGACAACTCTGCATTATTTGGTAAATAATGAGACTTTAATGCAAAGTTAGCACTTTTAATGGACTTTTAATGTAGTAAAATTGTCATTATTTACAGAATGAAACTTCATGACAAGAGTTAAAAATTCCTAAAGACTTCTTCACCTTCTTCAGGTGTTATGTTTATGACAGTGTCATGTCCGTCTCATTCACATCTCTTCAAGAAAGTGTAAACTCTGACTAATTCTGAGACTTTTTATGTGTATTGATATAATTTAAAGTAGCTGATTGCTGCAAAGTAATCAAATTTTCATCCATTTAGATGGGAAAAATGTTTAACTCTTCACATAATAATATGAATAAGCTTAGGTAGGCATGCCAAGTTATGCTACTTGTCTATATTCACTACACAACAGCAATAATGTTATTTTAGCAGCAGTAGCAATAGTTGTTGCTTTTCTGTTTGAATTAAAATGAATTACATCATGTTATGTACATCATATTTTATCTGAAGGCTATCAAACAATCTCCAGTTGACCCAAACCTACATAGTTACCTCTAGAAACCAGTTAGTTTGATAAAAAAGAAAGTAAAACAGAAGCAATATGCATCCAGTAGCATTTCTAAGCCTATTTCATTGTTTAAATTGTGTTTCATGACTATTATCTTTGGAAGCAGCGTTTGCCTCCTGAGTCATTTAACCCAGTGATGCTCTTCTACGAAATCAGTGACAAATAAAGCTTGTTTCTCCCTTAAGCTGGAAAGTAGCAGCAACTGGTAATAACTAGATAAAGTATTTCATTAGCATCCAAAGCGCTTTTAAGGAAAAATGGAAACAACTGGAAGTAGAGGAGAAAAAAAGGTAGCAGTCGTTTCTTTAGAGGCGGACCTCGGGGCATTTTGATTTTTCAGACTTTCCTGAATTTTCTTCTTTTATTTTGAGTCGTCTTCATTTATAATTTACATGTGTGAACAAATCTAATGAGCATAAAGGGAGAAGCAATCAAAAGGTATAAACAAAACAGGACAAGAAATGAGAATGAGATCATTCAAGTCGACGTTGAGGAGACAGAAACACTATTAAAACGTGACGGGTTTGTACTTTTCCCCGTTGCAGCAGATCAATGCGTTAATTAGCATGCTGCTCTGTCTGCCTGCAGCCGTCACGCACACTAACACATACACACACAGTCCCCCAACTTTCCCTCTCTGTTGTCCGTAATCATATGCAGCACACACACTTTGAACTCCCCCTTTCGGACCACTTAGTATCCCTTCCTATTTTCCCCATCAGTCGACGTGCCGCTCTCCGTTACGCCACACAAACACTCCAGGGGCCTCCTCTCATTCGGATGCCACTCTGCTAAAAGAGCTCTGCTAGCAGCATGCAAAACACGCACGCTTTCATGCTCGGGATGATTATGGCTTCCATTTCCAAATAATTTGTATAATATGAATACATGCACATTCACACGCTCTTATATTCACGCAGGAAAGACTTTTCTTTCTTGTCGCAAACTGAAAAACACGCCGCATGCAGATTTAACGCATGCACATCCTCTAGCTAAACAGTTTTACCCCAATTGGAATAATTTCAACTCAAACCCCAGATACTCCTGCCTCTCTGTGCTGGCAGCTCATTAAACTTATCTTCTCTAAACTCCCCCTCAAAAACGACGATCTGGTTGTGTTTGTTCTCGCATAGAAAAGGTGAGTTTTGCTCCCCGTCTGTTTTATTGAGACTCTGCTCACAGCTGTTTATCATTGTTGATGCAATCAGCTTGGGAGGTGATTACTAAAACACGGTCAGCCAAGAACAAATCTCTCCAAATGTTCATTCAACTGCAAACAGCTAAAAAAACTATAACTTTACATTATTTCGACTGGTCACTTACAGTAAAAATAAAAAGTATTACGTGATATTCTGAAGATCAAATTCTGCATCTTAATGCTTTTTGTATTTTTATTTAAAAGGTACAGTGCACATTATTCAAAATAAATGTATGATTTAGCCCTGGAGGCTAATTTCCATCTGCAGTCGCGGCAGGTAGGTTGATGGTTTAGAACAAGATTAAAACAGGATCTATTGAAGTTGCTATAAATCAGTCCTGTTGCCACGGTTACCTCCAAGTAAACCTGCTGAAATCATTTGTTTGCATTGAAGTGGTTTACAGGTGATAATGTTTCTGCTAGTACAATCGACATAATTAATCGAATCATGAAGAACTGTAAGGACACGAGTTCACCAAAAGGGTTTTCCACTATTAACTGGTTGGGTTTAGATTTATCGTGTAATTTTGACCCAGAGTTAAAATTTAGGTCACGTCAGTCTGCAGCCAAGTTGTTGTAGAGGTTAAATAGATATTATTAGGCCTTAATTAGTAAAATGGCAGCAAATTTACTTATTTCATAACTTCATAACCTTCTCTCCTCTGGTCTGTTTAACAGCTCAGACCTCCAGGACTGTCAGCAGCAGAAACAGCAACTTTATACCTGTTGGGGAAAATATGGACTATATTTGCTTTGCATTGTTCCCACATGATGGCAATGATATAGTAGGATCCAATTAGATTGTTGATGAATATGGGTTGTTGCCAAGTTGTTGTACAGAGTTTTAAGATCTTGTTCAATGTGCCCTTTTTTAACTTCGAGCCCCCGCCCCTCCAAAGGTCTCTGCACGGCCCTGAATTTGGAAATATTTCCGTTATTTGTGCTTATTTAAATGCGAGTTTTTATTACTCGCTGTATAGGTCATGGACTATAATCTGACATCAATTTAGGTTGAGGCAGCTGTTTAGTACAAGTAAAGTTTTTGACAATTTTTTGATAGAAAATCTGCAATAAACTCCCAATTACGTTAGCGCAAAAAAGTGCAGGTATTTGTTGATTTTTGGGTGAATTTCAACTATAATTCTCAAGGAACTGAAGGAACTGATTGATGTAATTTGGCAGTAAACAGATAAAAATGCATTGATTTGATTAATAACATTTTAGCACACTTAGTGTTAGTCTAGAATCTAGAGGGCCACATAAAAACCTGTGGTGGGCTGGATTTGGCCCACGGTCCTCCAGTTTGTGCTAGAGGGTGGATTCCCAAGAGTGATTCATTTTCAATAGACGCACCATTTGTAGAACGTCACAGCAGCGCCGACGAGTTTTAGCAGAAATAAAAGACAAAGGCAAACTGAGAAGAGTGTTCAACATACCATCCATGTCCCTCTGTGTCATTTTACTTTTTTAACTCTGGAAACCCCCCAGCTATGACGACCCCACTCACTGGGTCAACTGGAGCTACTCAACTGCAAGAGAAAACAACCCGAACTGTGTAGAAACGAGCCGAGTCAAGCAACACTGCTAGTGCTGGTGCAAAATTAGCCATTAGTGTGATGGTTTATGGTGTTGCTTCTTTTTGCTTGCAGTAGCACAAACATCTCCTGTTCCCACAGAAACCAGTAAACATGGAGGACAGACTGACAGGAAGTACCAGGATTAGACAGCAGAGAACTGAATGAAGCATCCCTCTGACTATTTTGGGCATCTGTCAAAAAGAACTGTCCAAAAATGAAAAGTTGAATGCTAGCATGAGTCTTGTGTCAGGCTGACAGCGAAGCATCTGGACACCCTTCAGGTATTCGGTTGTTTCTGATCCAAGGCTCGGTTTTGGCTAAAAACTCTGCAATACATTAGGGAAAGGGACAAAAGAGTAACTTTCCCCCAACGATCTGTTTTCCCAGCACGCCGGAGTCGAGTGTAACAAAGAAAAGGTCATAATCAAGTGGTTCAGGGTGAAGAAACTCCAGATTTTAACCCCATTAAAAACCCAGTATAAGTTCTGAAAAGCAAGAGAACAAATGGATAACCTCAATGGTTCCCAATATAGACCCTCAGCTCTTACTAAATGGTCAGTACTGAGCTACCACAGAAACAGAATTTCTTCTCAACTTTTCCTCATGGCTGCCGGATTTAAATCTTGATATTTAAATGCAGCATGTACATCTGATGGGGGAAAAAAATTTCACTTGTTTATATTTTCTGGTTTAGCCAACAATCTGTCAGCACAGGAATTGGATGTCATTTTCCAAACACCTGACAGCGGGGGAAAAAAGAGCATGATGATGGGGTGGCTACCCCAGACATCTCATTCATATACGATTAATATTTTACAGGTTCCGAAATGGCAAAATGTCAGCCTGAAGACAGAACGTATCTTGTTTACTCAATAAAAACAGCAGAACGGTAGTTTCACAGACTGGATTAAGTGTAGAGTGTAATTTACGCTTGGTGATTCCAAATCACATTCATTGTCAGAGTCCTGCCTTGCCTCAGTTTGCATTTGCTTCCAGAGAATCGATTTGAATACAAGTTGAAAATTTGTACCTCCGAGCCCCGCCCTCATCCTCTATTTTCAGCTCTTATTTACTGAGACAGAACCGGCAGAACACGAGCTTCAGCTCAGAGTTGAGACCCGGGTCACGCTTTATGCTGCAACCTGTCGATGTTCAACAAGAGAAAAAAAATTCTATAAAGTTCCCCAGAAACAAGTTTGAACAAGAATATCTGCTGTGCAGGGTCATCCAGCCCATCACATTCATGCTTTCAGCACTGGATCCTTCACAAATCACAGAAACTTTGAGAGATAGAGTCTTATTTCTAGACTCAATGTAGCTTCTATACTCCTTAAGGGATCTGCTCTGCCTCTTTTGGCTCTTTTACACATTTTTACTACTATTGTTGCTTCTTTCTCTCTGTCTTTCCATGGAAAGTGCACCTGGTGCTTTTGTGTTTTTTGTTCTACTGGAAGCAGCCATGAACAGGAGGAATTGCTGCAGTTACCTCATTGCTTATTCACTGTTTGCTTGTACAGAAAGTGTTTTATTAAGATGCTCCTTTTTTAGATAAAGTCATTAACTGGACTCTAAATGAAACTTTCTATATTTATTGTTCATTCTAAAGAAAGTACTCTTGGATTCAGTGATTCCAGTTATGGCCGTGTCTCTTTTCTGGACATTATTGGAGCTATTGCTGCCGTTAACAGCCTATCCCTTCATTTTCATCAGTAGAAAACGTTGCTGATCCAACGATTATGAGATTACTGCTGCCATTTTTCTTTCTATAGCAAGTACACCTAGCCCAGGAATTCAGTGTTTAGCTGATCTACTTTCAGGTCTAAGTAACTGAGGAAGATATTGACACTCTTACTTGTGCGCTGGTACTGTCCTCTACAGAAAGTACCCCTGGTCAAGTCATTACCTATTCAGCTTTGTTTTTCTTTCTTTAGAAAGTACTGCTTTACCTGTGCTGTCTTGAGCCATGTTTCTTTCCTGGATGAAGGCATCGACGTCAGTGTTGCTCATCTATTTTTTCCAGCAGAAGGTGCTCTTGGTGCGGCTCTACTTTTTACTCTGCATCACTTTCTGTGGTTTCAAGCGCCGGCCCGTTCGCCCAGACGGCTGTTCGTACTGAGACCGACTCTGGAGAAGGTTCTCTTCCTCACCTGGAGAATAACTTTTTGACATCTGAGTTCAACTAACCTGATTGCTATAATTTAGATTAAATTGACCTGCATGTAATTGGATCTGTAACCGACTACGTGGTTAGATTGGCCTAACATACAATTATTTTAATCACTAGCGAATTAGTTTGTCTTGTAAAGACATTTCACCATGGCCAAGACAAAAATAACCAGTGCTGCTCCTGATCCTTGGTTCTCTCTACTATAAGGCAGCTAAATATGTACAATTAAAAATAGACACAGGTCTGTTTATTACCTCAGTACGTAAAAAAAAATCAAAATAAACAAAATTTTGAACAGATGTAGCTAAGTTTGAGTAAAACATTTTTTATGCACACTTCTTAAACTCATAAATCCTAAAGTGCAAACCTTACATTTCTACCACAGTGCAGACAGTCGGCTAACAAACATCTAAAGTGATCTCAGTTAAATGTAAATATACTCCCTGAAATGCGATAATAAAAACATTCTGCTATTTCTGCACACCGCATCTGTTATTAAGAGTTGAATAGAGGATCTGTCAGGTCATTCTTCTTCTCTCTCGTCTCCTCCTCTGCGTACCCATCTCCATCAGTCATGCCTTAAACCTCCTGACCAGGACACGTAAACAAGAACGACCTGCAAACTGCCTGAGGAGTCGACACACAAACATAACTCAACTACAAATGCACACAGAGACAAGAAGCATCAGAATCAGCTTTTCTGGCCAAGACTGTGTGCAATCGATTACGGTTTCAAGCGCTCTCGCTGCACGGATTTTAAAGTATAAAGAATAAAAAGGAAGATTTCAAACATATGCAGCTATTTCTCTTAACGTGGCAAGTTTTGGTGTTGCAATAACGTTTTTTTTTTCCACAGACAAATAGTTGACAATTCTGGCAGTAAGGTGTTGATCAGAGAGACATTCTGGGGGGAGGAAACTGTCTGTGTCACCTGGCTTCTGCAGCACCACCAAAGTGAAGGTAAAAGTTTGTTTGTGTCCAGAATGTGTGAGGTCTGCAGAGATGTTAGCTGCCCTCTTCCTGACTTTAGACATTTATAAGTCCATGATGGAGGGATCGGCAGCCAAGATATTCTTCTTGGAAATACCTGTTCATTGCAGTCTGGACTTTTTCTGTTTCGTGGACCTGAACATTTATTTTTCTTTAAAGATGTTTTAGGCTGTATCTGTACAGTAAATGGACCAGAAATAGAAAGGACATTCAGACCAAGAATCAAACCCATTAAAGCCACATCAAGGACTTTAACCTCTGCACCAACTGAGGCGCCCAGCGTTCCAGATCTGAACAAATCTTACAAAAAATTCATCTAATTTCAAATAGAAAAATAACTCAATAGTGGGGGCAAAATATTTAGCAAACTAAAAAAAAATTCTTTGCTAAGGCAGAAGGCACCTCAGACTTTCTAAAAGCTTTGTTTAAAAAAAGAAGATGCAAAACCTTGAATGACACACGGAGAAAAAACAAAATATCAAACAGCAAGAAACAAAATGTTCCAACGCAACTGAAGTAGAAAATGTGTTCCTGTGAACTGATGTGTATCATGTTTCAGGGGAAAGACTTAAGAAACAAGCTCTCAACATTTCCACCCTGAAAGGCAGCAGGTGACCAGTCACAACAAAGGTGGAGTTATGGCAGGAAGCCGCAGGGCTCCACTCGTGGCTCATTTCCTGCCCGGCTGGTATTTGGTGCAACAAATGGGGCCTGCTGGAAGCAAGCGGCGTTTATGTCACGAGGGCAACAAACTTCAGAAGGAAAGCATATCTTTGTTTACACAAGTTGACACATGCAGAAGAATCAAGTGTTGGATTTTAACATGTGCCAGCAGAGTGAGAATAACTGGGTTGTGATGAGTTTTCCTGGCTTCAGCGTCAGTGAAGTAGATGTTGGGGAAATGTAATTCGACCCTAATTTAAGGCAAAGGTTAAGCTAAAGCTCCAACATGTGAGAAATAAAGAGGATATAGACAAAGATTTCCTCAGGGAAGTTCTCTGATTCAAGAACAATATGTGGTTTTTCTTTTGCTCTTTATCCTTGCTGAATCACAGGAGTTTGATTTTCCAGCTTGTGTACATTTTAAGGACTGGAAGAAGGACGGAGAAGGTTTTTTTGGAGGATTCTGTGGAAGTATGTAGTTCTTGGGACGCTATTAAAGGTTATTCTTCGGGTCTGCAACTTTACTAATCCAAAGAGCCATTTGTGCTTTCAGTCAAGATAAATAAAAGTTGTCTGGAGCTGCAAATGTTACATAATCTTTGGAAAATTAGATTTTTGACAAATACAGTAGAAAATTATGTTTGTTTTTTTTTAAATCCATCATTTAATTTTACTTTTAGGTTTTAAAATGAAGAAAAACTAAAGTTTTGCAAAACAAAGGATGGAATGTTGTTGGTGAAAAATGTAAAGCACAAAGTTTTGAACCTAACAAAACAGATTTAAACAAATTAGATGTTTTTGCATGATTCTGTTTTGAAAGGTAAATACAACAAATACATTAATTATTTGATGAAAAAGCCCAAAGAACGTGACAATGGCAAGTCTTGTTCATGGACCAGAACTTATTTCTTAAATATATCCAAATGTTTCTTCCTTTCCTTGTTTTGACACAAGCCAGTCAGCTCTGACTGTGACCTTTGCGCTACTGTTCTCATAAATGCATCTTTTCTTCTTCCTCAACATTTCTATTAAACGTCTGTCACACCTAAAGAGACATCTATTCCCATTTGCCTACGTCGCTCCAAGCTGCACTTAAAAACAGACAGAAAGGATAAATGAAAAGCAACAGAGGTCTGTATATTTAATTTTTCTGAGGAATATCACCCCCTCACAAGCGTGCAACATCTGCCCACGCTGGAAAGATAACAGCTTTGTGCATGGCCATTTCATGGTTGCTCCACAAATTAAATCTGGAAACAGTGTTTGACATTTGCCATGAGGCTTTTTTCCCTCCTCCCCATCTCGGCGCAATAAAAAAAAAAATCTGATCGCAGATCTTTCCGGTAATAACTCCTATCACACCTCCATGACAGAACAATTTTCAGCAGTGGGCAGAAAAATTTCCACCGTAAATAAGACAGTATGGTGACGGTGGGGAGGGAGAAAAACCTCTTTCCAGGCTGACATTTCATACGGCTTGTCTCTGAATTTATCTAAACTCCGTGTGCAGATAAACATTACGACTTACTGGTTTCTGAAATACATTTTTTAGTAATGCACAGGGATAGATAAGTGATTTTAAGCTAGAAAACATTCAGATAGTTTTCCACTCATCATCCCTGATAAAAACAGACAAACCCTTTCAACCATTTTTTCTCTCTGCTGCCTCGGTGTGAGCCGGAGCTGTCCAGGGTGCTGAAGCCGGCGCTGATCATGGTGCTTAACTTGCCAGACATTTCCGACTAAGAGGGAAGAAAAACCAAATCCTGCACTTTTATCTCCAGCCCTGTTTCTGGCACAGACGGGATTTACAGCAGGAGACCCGATTTATAAATCTTAATCCTGGGCAGATACATACATTTTAGAGTCAGTTCTTAGAAATTGGGAATGGATCTCAACCTGTAAATGTGAAGGTTAAAGAAAAGACACATTTACATTAGAATAGTGAGCTTTTTTTTGGCAATTTTTACCCAGTGAAGGATTTTATAAAGCATATTAAAAGGCGTGTAAAAACATTAAATGGAACAAAAGAAATTTACTGATAGACCGAGACGAGCTTCGCTAGAGTTATTATCTCTTGTGAGGTATTTTTACTCAAATAAAATAAAATGATATTTTGTAAGAATCTCAGAAAAAAATCCAAGATGGTGGCTGAGTAAAATAAGACATGTTTCTACTAAAAGGATTGTCTGAAACAGTAATCGGTGACCCACCAGATGACCCCAATGGACAGAAACTCATTCGAGTTCAGTGGTACTTCTGCTAAAAACTTGACTTGTCTGTGTGATTTTATCAAACTCCTCGTCCATGAAGTTTGTCGCTAGTAAAGCAAAAATGTTTTGCTTTTGTGTCCGTCTTCTCCAGATTGTTTATATTTTTTTTGCAAAACTCATCCTCGCTTCTAAAACCTTTCGATGGAACAAAGTCAACTAATTTGAGTTTCTATAATCACATTTGTACTTTTCAGGATTTTCTTATTTATCCATGTTTTTATATCCACCTGAATTAATATTCATTTGTATGTTTTATGGACACTGTAAAACATTTGAGACACTAAAACAAATTGCCTAAATTTCTAGATTTTTATGTCATAAATTCCTTACTTTTTCAGACTCTAAATAAGTCCACTCTTAAATAATTTTCCAAAGGATAGAAAGAAAAATTCACTCCAGCACATTTTTCAACGAAGATTACACTTAAAAAGGGAACCAACAAAAAAAACCCTGACCGACAGGTCGACACAAGGATGATGGACAAACTGAAGGAAGCAGCAATGGGTTAGACAGACAGACAGACAGATGGACAAAAATGGACAGCTGGAGGAAAAGACAGACGGAAGCAGGACGGACACACGAAGAGGTTGATTGACAAACATTCGTACGCGCAGATGGGTCAACAGGATGGACAGACAACATTTAGACAGCAGGATAAAAAGATAAAGCTGCGAAATGCCAACATTTTTTTATCCTTCGGAATAGAAATGTTTTGAGTAAAACATTGGATTCATATATTTTACAGATCATGTACCTACTTGGGATGCAAGCAGAATGTGAAATTCCTTAGAGGAAACTTAAAGTTGGAATATATTTTTCATGCCTTTCCAAAAACTTTGAGAATTTGTGTAAAGGAGTTTTAATTTCTCACCAGAGTTGGTGACAGAAAATCCACAAATTTAATAATTTTCTGTCATTTTGTGCCCTAACTACAATGGACTCCCTGTTTTTAACTACCTGTGAATACTTTATTCACCATCCGAAAAGCATATAACTGGTTAATAGCTTGCACTCTAACAATACCTTAATATATTTTGACCAGCAGAAAAGGGTTTTGGCACTATGACAGCAGCGAACATCTTCCTACCTCTTAAGTGTTTAGCCAATCAGTGACAAGGAAAATGGATGGGGCTCCTGGGTTGGACGCTTTAAAAACACAAGCCAATATTGTTTTAAGTAGTTTTTCCCTATTTATTATAATTTGGAGCTACATTTCACAGAAAACCCAGGAATATGTTCAATAATCCTGACATATCTGAAGCTGCACAGTCCATGGACAATACTTTAGAAACTGAAACATGTAAAAAAAATATTTAAATTTTAACCTGATTGCATTCTCAGAGACATTAGAGAGCCTGTTAATTTTAAGGATTAGGCCAACGGTACTTTAAATCTGAGACGAGGAGCTTTCGGCCAAAAAATCTACGAAAGAAAACATGAAAAAGGTGGTGAGACTTAGAGGTCTGACTTCAAACTGCTATTAGTTTAATTTGATCTAAACATGAAAAATGAATAATTTTTCCACCTGCTACTTAAGATTAAAGTCAGCAGATAAGCGTCAGGCGATGAGGTTCAGATCAAAGTCATTTCTGAAGGAGGTTCTGTTGGTCCTCTTCTACTCAGGCCAGCGATTCCTGTTGATCTGTTCAACATAATTTCCATGGCAGCGGCTGAAGTGAGGTTCAACATGTCTTTTAGCGAGAGAAATTTCTCGTTGTCCAGGGACAACAGAGGACAAAAAGCACATTTGCCAATGTTACAGAATCTGGCGCAGTTACAGAAATGTTTATTAATGTCCCTGTTAAATAAATCAAAACATTTAAAATTTCAAACATTTTCTCTTTCAACTTAATTAATTGATTATTAATGAAGGCAGACAAATGATTACAGCAAACCAGATTTGATTCAAGGGATCTTGAGTTTGAAACATTTCTTCTGCTATTGTCTTCTGTAGCCACCCCCACACCATGATGCTGCCTTCACCATGCTTTATCATGCGGATGAGACGTTTAGACCGTTGAGCAGAATTTCATGGCCGTTTTTCCTCCAACTCCAAATCGTACTTCTTAGATCTTTCTCAAAGGTTTTCACAAAAACATGCGGATCTCTGCAGCTCCTCCAGAGTTGCCATGGACATCCTGATCAGTTTAGGTGGAGGACGCCATCTTGATAGGATTGCATTTGTACAATAGAAGACGTGTGAAACATATAAAGCTTGAAATATTATTTCAGAAACTAGCTCTTCTTCACAGCTTTCTCCCTGATCATTATGATGCCGGTTGCTCGCTAACAAACCTCTGAGGTCTTCACAGAAAAGCTGAACGTTTACCACGATTACATTTCTTCACAACTCTGCAATACTTTGTGATGGTCTATCACACAAAACTCCAATAAAATGAGCCGCAGTTTGTGGTTGTAAGGTGAGGAAGCGTGAAAAGCCTCGATAGGTATTAACACATTGGAGAGGCTGGTTTGTATCCTGCTGCTCCATCACAGAAAGATTAAAAATCGACACCACATGTTATTACCTTACAGCTACTTTAGAAGACAGATAAAGCAGAAATAGATAAAATCCAATTTCCGTTCTAAGGTAAATTATGAGTCTTCACCACATTCAGGGTAAAACTGGTACAAAGTTCAATTCAGCATGTTTCCATTTACCATCACCATAATGGCCTAACTCTCAATATGGCTCTGTCAAAGTAATGCATCACGTCTAAAGGGCTCCCTGTGCTCTCCGTAGAGAGAGGGTGATTCATCCGCGTTTCTGTACCAATGAATATTGAGCAAAGAAATCCTATTTAAAAACCCAAATGGAAATGTTGACTCAACGAGCGCACCATATTTAATCCATCCTCCCCAAATATGGCTCAGGAAGACGGCTTTAAAGCTAAAACTGCCGACTTTCAGAGAAACTGGAGCCCAGGACACCCGATGACTAAGAGTCGCCTCCTCTGCACAGTGTGTACTATAACTGTCTGGGTTTTCTCACAGAACATCATGCATTATTTATGGGAATATGTTTATAGCGCTGTGATTGTATCCGACTTGCGAGTCGGTAATTAGTTTTACACATTTAGGTCTTTAATGATCTTTGATTTGGACTCCTGCATCTCCTCCCTGAACAGCGCCTGCAGCTCGTTGGGAGAGCTGGCAGCAGCTACTCCAGAAGTTAGCAGTTTTTCTGGAAGCCTCGTCAGCAAGTGGAGCAGAGGTGAACCGCGGCCATGCCAACTCAGACGCGCCAGTAAGCCGAGCCAAAGGGCCCACTCTGGCACTGACTAACCCACTCCTGCATGCAATCACTTAAACATGCAAGTTGGAACAGACATTTTTAGACTAATGTAAATAAAACTTGCTTATGGACACTGTAATCCAATCACAATTTGATTTTAATATCAATCTGTTAAAACTCAGAAGTATTCAGAGGCTAAAGATTCAGAGTGTTTCCAAATTTACAGGATTTATTTAGATGATTTTGTCTTAAGGCATTCTGAAGGATTTTCTGAGATTGAACTTTGGCTGCGTTTTCCGACATTTTTAGATGAAGGTTGTTCCAGTTGTCAGCTCTTTCCTAACAATTTGGCAGAGAACGGCAGACAACTATCCCATTTCCCAACAGCAGTGTTGTACAAAACAAGTGATGGAAACGAATCAAGAGATTTTACCTTTTTTGTTACATTTATGCACTAAGCATCAATCAGACATTAAAATAGTTTCTACTAAAACTTTCCTTCTGCTATTTTTATCATTTAAAACCAATTCCTGAGTAAGCGCAAGCTTTTCTGACTAATTGGACAATAGAGTAAAGCAGCACAGTCCCTATCCTATATATTGCTGCCTACTGCTGGTCAGCTGGACATCTTTGAGCAAAAACAGTGGTGAAAAGTAATTGTAATATTTTAGTATAAAGCTATACAACGGAGCCCTGATATTGTTATTAGGAGGTTAGTGACCACATCCAACCACAAATAGTTAAAATCTGGGCTCTAAAAACACATTTACATAGTTCAGCATCACTAAATATTCCTTAATACGCATTAATACACAGCGGAAACCATCTGAACACCACAGCTGAAGCTAACAATTAGTCTACCTGTAGCCAGTCTTTGGTATTTCACTTTCCCAGTTGCATTTACTTTTGAAAAATTCAAGATGTAATTTATACGTAAAAAAAAGAAAACAATAATTTAGAGTTGCATTCCTAAAAGAAACTCATTGAATGCTGAGATAGGAATAGTTGGGGGTCTGCTGTACTGTGAAAATCTCATACTTGGCCTACAAATGGATTTCCAACTGTTTCTGCACTCTGATTTAATAAAATCTTCGTCTTAAAGTGGAGGAGTTCAAGCATCTCGGGATCTTGTTCACGAATGGGGGAAGAAGGGAGCGGGAGATCGACAGGCGGATTGTTGCAGCGTCTGCCGTTAAGCGGGCGCTGTACCTGTCTGTCATGGTGAAGAGAGAGCTGAGTCAAAAAGTGAAGCTCTCGATTTACCGGTCGATCTACGTTCCCACCCTCATCTATGGTCATGAGCTTTGGGTCGTGACCGAAAGAACGAGATCGAGGATACAAGCGGCCGAAATGGGTTTTCTCCGTAGGGTGGCTGGGCTCTCCCTTAGAGATAGGGTGAGAAGCTAAGTCAACCGGGAGGGACTCAGAGTAGAGCTGCTGCTCCTTCACATCGAGAGGAGCCAGTTGAGGTGGCTCGGGCATCTGGTCAGGATGCCTCCTGGACGCCTCCCTGGTGAGGTGTTCCGGGCACGTCCCACCGGGAGGAGGCCCCGGGGAAGACCCAGGACACGCTGGAGGGACTATGTCTCTCGGCTGGCCTGGGAACGCCGTGGGATTCCCGCGGAGGAGCTGGAAGAAGTGGCCGGGGAGAGGGAAGCCTGGGCCTCCCTTCTGAAGCTGCTACCCCCGCGACCCGACCCCGGATAAGCGGAAGAAAATGGATGGATGGATGGATTCATCTTAAAATCCTGAACCTAGTTTTCAGTCCAATACAAGTCTAATCTGCAAAAAAAATTTCTTCACATAATAGTTTGGTAAACACCTGTTCTTGCACATTACAACACAAAACGAAAATGTTTCATTTCTGGCCTGAACAGAGAAAACCCGAACACATGCATCGTTTGCACCGTTTAGAATGAAAACATGGCATTTTTCACTTTACAGTCCCTTCATACTCTAGTGAAGCTCACTACAAACTGGACCAGTGACACTATTTTGACCCAGTGGTGTTACCATAGCACCTGTAACACACCTTGAGTTTTTAAATATCAAGTCAGCTGTGGAGCTAATGCTAATCTTCAGCACAGACGTTAGCATTAAGCTAGCAGCCTTGGGGCTAATTTCTTGTAGCGTTATATAAAAGATACTAGTTTTATTGTGAGGTTGTGAGAATCTACTGGAGTGTGTGGATGTTATTAAAAAAGAGGATCATTTAAATGCTAGCTTTGGACAAAACGTTTGGCTCCTTCTTCCTCTTTTAATTTTGCCCGGGACCGGCGAGTGACGTTCTCCGTGGGCGACGTGCAGCGACCGCGTGCTGCTAAAACGAAACAACAACAAAACGTGTTGACGTCACAGATCACGGAGTTTAATCTCATACAAAGCAACGCATGAATCAGTTAACAAAGCTGCAGAGATACAGAGATATACATTTTATACAGACAAGGGGAAACAGACAACACGAAACACAGAGACATACAAAGGCGCCCACGTGGAGAAAAAGATGGAAAAAAACTCAAAACCTCGGGTGCTGACCTGGAATTATAAACTAAAGAGGTGTTTCCCTATTTAATATATGCAAAGAAGGCGTTCTGTTGTTCGACCAATCAGAGACCTGTTTCGGCCCCCCAGAGAACCCCCCGGAAACTCCCCTCATCACAGCTCAGATGTCTGGTTTTTGTCTAGGCAAAAGGGGGGGGGACCACTTCGTCTTGGGCCGTGCCAGGTACGGGGAGAGGCGCCAAAGAGTCTCCTGCTCTATCGGAATGTAAATTTTATTGCTCTGTGTGTCAGTGGGGGAGGAAAAGGCCCTGCTTCCCCATGCTCAACAGAAAACTGTTCCAAACAAGAGCGTTGGCCATCCCTTTACACATGTCGCAAGACTAACTGTATTAAGCATTAAAATCAATCACTTTTTCTTAACAATGTGCATTCATACATGTTTAATGAGCAGAAAATTTGCCACATTAGCAGGAAAACTATATATTCCAGCACCTATTATAGAAACACTGTCCAAAAAAACAACATAGTTCTTCATTGATTTGTTATTTTCCAGTAATTAGGCGGGTGTAAATTAGTTGTTCTCTCTTAGGCACGCATCCCTGCTTTTCCACCACTGAACTAATGCCAAGAAAACAAGGCATATTTTGGGGAGAGCAAACTAAATCCAATTTGAAGCCTTTTTATTTTCCACCTCTCAAATCCGTATTTTGACATTTAACAGTTTTTTTCTAACAGCACATTAAATTTCTGTGCATGGACATTTGCGCTGCACCCCATAAGCAAAGCTAATAGCTCATTCGTGTTTATTTCTATTTCCATTTGTACATTTGGCCACATAATGCATTTAACAATCCACTTTTGGATAGATTCAGCTTGCATTTGCTGATTATGCACCAAATGGCAGGTCCCTGAAGTGAACTCAATTTGATGTCTGACTCTGTCGAGGTTTTAGACATAAAGCCATACCGACAAATGAGGCCATGGATGTTTTGTTCCTACTTCATTTGTTGCAGCTCATGACTGGTACAGCCAGCAGTAACTGGGAATTCATTTGGTGACACTATTACTAATGCAAGGGAAATGAATAAAAGCACAATGACATGAAAATGGTTCCAAGAGCAAAATTACAAGGCAGTGTTGTGTGGCTGTTGTGCACATATGTGGCTGTGTGAGTGTGTCCTCGTCTCTCATTATCCCTCTATTGAGACAAATAGCGGGGAGGAGGTCTACCCTTCGATTCAATCCTCCCCATCATTTACCCCTCGCAACACAGCCGGGCGAGTGTCTGACTGTGGGTGTGTGTCCCAGTAATCCAGTCTTGTGTGAGATGTACGTCTGAAAGTGGGGCGTTTCTGGTCCAATTCTCGTTTATGTGAAGCAAAAATGTGTTTTTTGAAATCACGTATAGTGTGGGTTATTATATGCTGCTGACAGTGTACGTTCTGCGATTTTTATTACTTTGTCTTGGGATTGCTATTTTCTATAGGTATTACATGTTTTAGTTCAATTCAAATATACGTTTTTGATCTTACATTAAAATGAAATACAACTCATTATTCAAGATTCCTTAGAGTTGGTGTAGATGGTAATGGCTGCGGACAGAAAGGATTTCCTGTAGCAGTCTGTCTTACAGCGGGACTGAAGGAGCCTCTGACTGAAGACATCCTCTCGTGAAGAAGATGCTCAGGTTTGTCTGTAATGTTTTTAATTTTGCAAAGAATGTTCTATAGAACAGAACCAGATTTCTTCATGGCCTTTTTAAGTAAACAGTTCACAACAGAACATTTGAAGCATCTCCCTGCAAACACTGGAGAGCTTTCTCTAGTAGCACAGTCTGCTTTGTCCGTTCTTGTCGACGCTTCACTGTTATGTCTCCAGCAGACTGTAGTACAGGGAAAACACCAAATTATTTATAGTATATATACCATTTATTTACACTCCTTCACCAGCTCCACTTCTTCTCAAGTGATGGAAACAGAGTCTGACTTACTCCTGTGTTTCTTGAACTCTACAATCATCTCCTTTCTTTTGTCTAAATTTAAGATAAGATGATTGTTCCCACACTATGTCGGGAGACAGTTTCCTTTTCTAAAGTTGACAAACATACACACACACACATATATATATAAAGCAGTATAGCAGTGGAAAGCTGCCAAAGTCCCGACTTGGCCATTAGTGGGCCACACAAAAGTTATCCAAGATGAAAGTAGTAATTGCATCGCCTGCAGCTCTAATATGAGTGTCACGTGATGAGGATTTATTTGTCAAGTGAGCTGGAAGTTGGGATAAATGTCAGACTAGACAAACCGGCACCCTACTGAGGAACCTTACGCTGAGTTTGCATGGGCAAAAAAACCTGCTACTGATAAAATCACTGATGCAACTGTCACCAAAGTAGTTGAAGGCCAGCTCAGCAGTAGTGAACTGAACTGTAAAGTCTTTTCCACACATCACTCTGACGCTACCTTCAAGTAATTTTCCTCTACAAAGTTGCTTCAAGAAAAGACTCCTCAAATGGTCGAAGAAGTGATATGTGTCATTCATTTGGCTCTGACACAAGGGAAAAAAAGAGCTGCTGCTGCACCTAAATGTCACTGATAAAAGCACAGCAGGTGTGTAAGGAGAAAGCTGTTACTGATTTAATCAGTACAAACATTTTGTACTGATAGAAGGTTAAGTAAAGAGTATAAACCATGGAAAAACGAAGCATTTTGAATCTTCATGCTTTTCCATAACACAGACAATCACCTTAATAGTCCACCTCCAAAACCTCAAGCTCCCAGTTATTTTAAGTATTTTGTTATGTTCCTGGAAGCAAAGGTTAATTTGGTTCATAATCCTCCACCAATTATAGCTTCATATACTATATGTTGAACATGTTGTATCAAAGTTGTGCCTCCAAAACATCAGATAAATGTTTTCTAAAATGTCTAGTCTCCTTTGAAAAACAGCAACTGTCAGATATTAATTATTTATGTTGGCACAGTCACGATTTGTAGCATTTCTGGCACTGAAAATGATATAAATATGCCCTTTAAATTTGTGTTTTTGCACACTGAAACCTACGATTACTCAGCCTGACATGTTTGTGGTCGCCATATTTAGCCAACATTTCTCAAACTTCTGACTCATACCAACAGAAATGTCCACACTTCATTTCGAAGAGGCTAACACCGGGTCGTTCAGTTTAGCAACGGGCATTTCATGGCATTTTTCAATCTCCACCAAAATGCAGAAAGCTTAAGGTATCATCTTTAAAATAACTAAATAAAAATAACCCAGATTCTTTATGCATAACTGCAGAAGCCATGTTTCAATAGATTTAGACACGGTTGGATCTGCCACCTTATTTTGAGATTAGGACCCTGTCGGGGTCACACCATCTGCTGCAGGACTCTTTGCTCTCGTTAAAGATTTGCAGAGCTCCATGTGTGCATGTTTCAGGCTTTCGCTGTACAAAGGAATAATTTTAGGACTGACTTAGCGCTTTAATGCTGCCGCATCCTGCATTAACTGTTCAAAAGGCTTTAAATCTTCATTTTAGAGAGAAAATATGGAAAATTTCAGCCACCTAAACAGAGAGACATCTTATTTTTCCCCTCACACGTGTTTGTGTAAACTTCTCAGTGCAAAACTTTATACTTTCAGTCAAAAACAGCCATGCATTGGAAAGGATATTTCCACAGCCAGACGTACATTTTAAGTCAAAGACCCATCAGTGGTAAATAACTTTCTGAAAGGGCTGAGAGGGGATGAGGGTGTTGGGGAAGTTTCTGCTGATCCAATTGGCTGCTTCATATTTTTCAGAGGATGTGAAAGAGACGACAGATTACAGTTTCTGATTGTGGTCAGGTCGAACTGTACAAGGTGGTGGAGCAGCGATGTTCTGAACCAATTTAAAAACCACTACAACTCTGCTTTAATGTTGTTTGTGCTAATCATCTTTGAATATAGGCATCGCAAAACACATTCATCACGGGTGAATGGGTTGAAATGTTGCGTCCGCAAACAAAAACACCAATTACTCTTGTTTTATAATGAAAAGTAAGCTCAAATAGTGGACTGTAGAGAAGCTTAAACTGGGAGAACAACAAAACATTAAATAAATTTGAATTTATTTAATGTTTCTTGTGCATTTCTTCAAAAACCGAGCTGCTTACAGTATGTAGATTATGCCTCCCAAGTCTAGAATGTGATTAAACGTGAAATCAGACCAAGGAGCCCATTATTCCCAGATTGTTTCAAAGAGGAGGGTCGTGCCTCCTTTAATGAATGTTTTAACTGATTTTATAAATGCAGTTTATTCAACATGAGTAGTTGGGTTTTAATGTTGTCTACAAACCAAAATACCATCTTTCCCTTGCCCTCAAATGAGGGACATTATGTGAAATTGACTTATGTTTTAATGTTTCTCCCTCTGCTGCTTTGATTCTTTCATGCAACTTCAAGGAGTCCTTTAAACTCTAGAGTCTGCCTAATTCAGATTTAGCCTAAAAACTACAACTCCTGAGGATCAGAAGTTTTTGTTTTTCACTTAAATAAGATTAGTGTGTCTTTAAAAATTAATAGACATCAAAATACATATTTTTATATTTCTTTGGAATAAAAAGACCCCACTGTTGTGCAGAGTTCTGAGATTAAATCAACTCTTCAGAAATTGTGACAGTTTTACCATTTATAAATTTTGGTGACGGATCAGTTCCAACTCATCCTTGAACGCCCTCAATAAGACTTACTGCTTCACATTTCTATTGAAAAAAATAATGCAACTATGATAACGTTGACTTTTCTAAAATAGACTCTCTTTTCATACAATCAAGCTTGTAAGAGCTGAAACTTTGGAAGAGACTTTTGCAAGTGATGCTTGTAAATGATTTGAGTTATGTTTGTTCTGCTCTTAAGTCATCAGTTCTCCTTTCTCTGAGGGAGTCGGCTGAAGATCAGCACCTCCTATTTACCCAAAGCTCCTCATTAAAGTTGCGGTTCAGAGCTGAGAAAGCGCCATGAAGGAGCCAATGAGTGTTAGAAGGAGAAGGAGCTTCTTAAAAACACAGAGGCCCAATTTCATGGCATCAAAATGTCATGTTTGATATGTACTGTATTTTCAAAACAACTGAAGGTAACTTGGTTACTTGATTGTGCTGGAAAATACAAAATACAAACTGCTGAAGAGTTTGAACTATTTCTACCCTGAAATGTCTGATTTGGCTCTGCAGTGAAATTTAGGGAAGATGGAAAAACTATGCCACCATGGTTTCTGGAAAACGGTTCCAACAGTTGAGGAAAACCTACAGTGCAGTAAAAACTGTTTACCACCCTGTGGTTTAAAAACTCCACTCTTGTTTCTGAGTAAATCCACGAAGTCCCAGCTTAGCAACATGACTTTCTTGGAGAGATCCACCGATGAGCAACATAAATACTTGTCACTGACATGTTCCTGGTTGATTGACACAACCAGAGAGCTCACCATTACATCAATTTAGGCATAAGTACATTGATCGGCTGTGTTCTGGGTCAGCAGGCCGACTCCCCAGCCGACGCTCACTTTGCAGGCTAATTTGGCCAGAATGAAGTCGAACAGGTCTGTCCTCCTCCTGATTAAGTGCGGCTTCACTTTAAAGATCCTGCCAGTCTCACTGCTCGGCTGTCACTGCTACAGAGAAAACACCCCCCACTCCTCCTGTGTGCTTTACTTTGACTGGATTTATCTGTGGGTCAGAAGCAGGACAGGAAGTCTCTGAACTTCTCCCTCAAGATTTCCAGTAAGAAAAAGTTTCAGCCGACCAACTGTGGGTCGCCCTGAATAAGCTCGCATCTTCATCAATCATCCATCAGGAGGGAGGTCACTTTTTTCCCTCCTTCTCCAAGGTCATCTACTGACAGCAACGCAACTAAAACTTTAACTGTGAATCAACAAAGGAAGAAAACAGAGCGCTGTAAACAACATGCGACTGGATGAAATTATCTATCAAACGTCTCCTTGGTTGACCTTGCTTTGAAGGAGAGTAAAAAAATACGTTGATTGAAGTGCAGAAAAAATAATGGCGGCAAAGATGGAGATGAAAATATCTGATCAGAGAAACCAGGAGTATAAACATCCATGTCAATGCTTTAGAACGTTACTGTAGAGCTAAATTCAAATTAAAAAGTGAAACATTACATGAAATGTTTACACAGCGACATATTTTAAGCCTTTCAGTTTATTTACATCTCTTGAAAAATCTTCAGAAACTTATGATGCAACATCAACCTCATAAAAATATATTTGTTTTTATTTATGTCAACCAATTAAATGCATTTCCAGCATCATGTGGCTGTGCTGAGGTGACCAGGAACCTCAGGTTGTTTTAATAATGGCCTTTAGCTCATCTGCATGGTTGGCTATCAAGTCTCAGGTCAGTTTATTAACCAATCAAGTCATTAGGTCTCTGGTACTTTTGGGCTTTTCAAAGTGTGTGGCATGACCCCCATGTGCAACTTGAGGGGAAAAAAACTGAAAAATGAACTGTGGACAACTTCAACAAACCTTTGCCAAAGACAAAATGTATTTTTTCTACCCAGCGCTACTTTGAGTAAGGTAATAAGAGTCTGGTCTGAGAAATATAAGAATAAAAGCACGAGGAAGTATGAGCATGATTATTTAACCCTCTGAAACAGGCCTAAGTTTCAAATCTCCTCTTGGATATTTTTGCTTATTTTAAGCAAAATAAGTCCTGTGAGTAAATATTTTTGCCCATTTCTCCATAGCAACTGGAGCTTTCAATATCTAGCAGGTATTTTCACAATTTACCGTCTATTAGAAGAGTGTTTCATCAGATTAAACCGAAGAAAAACATGTTCCCTGCAGCAGCGGGAGTTAAATTACCGTAATAACCCGATACTGGCTGGAAAGCCATTGGAATTTTTCAGATGGCGCAAAGTGTGGTGAAATTACGGTACTTGAAATTTGGCTTGTAAAACAGGTTCATCGCTGACACTTCTGGTCAAGAAGGGTTAAAGTTTGGATTCTCGTGGGATGGATCTGAAGATGCTCCACTACCAAACTGCTGTCTGCCAACAGGTGCTAGCTAACGACGCTATGCTACCATTTTAACTCTGACATCATATTGAGACCAAACATTCAAGGTGGATGATGAAGTCTCTGGAGTTTTTCCTTTTTTTTTTGACAGGAGGCTAAATGAGCTGCAATCACAGCAGAAAGCAGTTCACACTTTTAGCCAACTGAACATACAGCTCTGGGAAAAAAAATAAGAGACCGCTGTACTGAACCCCATTGAAAATCTCCTGGTTATTCCATCAAGAATTGATTTCTGAACTCTTCCTGAGTTAAAAAGGGTTGAAGTAACGTAATTTAACTGGAGTGAAAATACTAAATTCGTACTTGGAATTTTGGAAACATGTCAGTAGATCATAGAATAAAAGGACAATGTTCATTTTGCTCAAACATATACCTATAAAAAGTGAAATCGGAGAAACTGAGTGTTTTAAGTGGTCTCTTAATTTTTCCAGAGCTGTATGTGATGCTTTGTGTAGCTAAAGAAAATCAACCCCACAAGATCAGAAACAGAAAATAAACTTTACAGAAATATTAGCAATAATGTAGTCGTTTGTTTCAGATATCTCCTACACTTTAAAACCCCTGCTGTAAAATACTCTGGATCGCAAACATATTTTTATCCTACTCTTTCCTTCCACTAAACTTTCATCATTACATCCAAACAACTCGTTAAGTAAATGACCTCCTGTCACATATCCTCTTTGTGAAGGTTGTCGACGACTGGAAAAGAGTCAAGTCAGCAGTCTTCCACTATAGTGGTGAAGGTCAACAGAGGTAAACAGGGGGCGGTCATGAGAAAAAAGGAAACCTTAGTGAAAACGGAGCTGCATCCAGTGCAACCAAATCTCCACTAATGACGGTTTCCCCTCCCGTTAATTTCTCTCTGATGTTTCATCACCGCTCTGATGTCGTCAGCACACCAAACTCCACGTGTGAATGGTGGAAATGACTTAATTCCAACATCCGACAGCGCTGATGTTATAGGTTCTGCTTCAGTAATGTGACACGGCAACACACCAGCAACCAGAAACGCTTCCCATTAAATGGCCATTTCCAGCAGCTATCGACATGGCGGGGAAAATCAACCACCGTTTGAAGTGCTATCGCCTGCGCTTTTTCGCCCATCGCCTTCCTATCACTCCATCCTTTGCTTCACCAACCTTCCTCCTTTTTTTCCCCCCACTTATCTTCCTCATGGCCTGTAGGGATGCTTGGCCTCTCTTCTCTACCTTTGCCCTCACAAGTTGGCACTTATGCGTTCGCTTCCCTAATCGTCCTCTCGTCCACTCGCATCCTGGTCTGACCCAAGTTTGCTTAAGGCACTTTAGCTTCCTGTCGTCATACCAGCTGACTCTTTAATTCTTCTCATCTCTGCTCTCCATCAGCAGCAGAAGGAAGGCTGCCGCTTTGTAGTGCAACAACACCCTTTATAAGACGTAAAGAAAAATGTTTTATTTTTATCAGTGGTCGCATGCAACTTTTATGCAAAGGCAAGCTGCAATCATTTATGCATTGAATGATAAGGCCTTCAGCCCTGTGTGTGGTTTAAACATTTATATTGCTTCCTTCACACAGCAGCCTGCATGTTGGTGAAAGTTAAACTCTGCCATATCTGAACTTATCGCTTCAGGTCTTTTAATTATTTAAACAACTACTTGTTTCTCTTTCTGGAAGCAATTAAGGGTTAATTATGCATGCATTTCTCAACGGGACTGCCCAAAACTGCATCGTTATCCCTATTTGTATAATTAACTGCCTGAATTTACCCCCGGCTAAAGTCGAGATCAGAATACTTGGCACCTCTAAATTGAACGGACTGAATTTAGCTATAGAGAGATGTAAAAACATATGATTTTCTTTTATAATCAGGATATTTTAATGACAAGAGTAGGGAAGGAAGAATTAACAACCAAAAACACTGCCTGACCAAAAAACAAAAGGTCACACAATCTAATACTTTGTACATTTTTGTTCACAGTATCCATAGTGGCTTCTGATTTGTCACAAGATTTATTTCCATCTAGTCTTGCATAAATTTTTCACCAAAATCTTGAAGGGCTGGACAATATAGCTAAAAACATACAATAGAAGTGTTTCATATTACTCAATATTGATAATTATTGATTAGTTTTTTGTTTTAAATATCTCAAAATACAGCCAAACTGATAGCGTGACATTTTCTCTTTTATCCACACATTTCACTCCTCGCCATTTTTTCATTTTTAAGCAGCTATGAGGCAAAGTGGTGAAACCTTAAGCTGCTGCTGCGCCAGTTACTCAGCAGGTTGTTGCTAGGTAACCACAACTTACTAAACAGTCTGTTGCTAGGTAACCAAAGATTGACAGAATTAGTTGTTGCTACCAACCTGGCTTAGATGGCCAAGAGGTTGAGCAGTTAAAGCCTTACCTCTGCCTACATCCCCCAGAATGCTGTGCGGTTCTGGATCGGAACTCGGTGAAGTTACAGATATCTATTTATATTGATTACGCGTCTCTCACCACATTTACATTGTTGCTGATTTATTGTCTAGACCTAAGATCTTGTATTAATGACTGGAGAGACAGACGGTTGTGCAAAGACGTCTCCAACAAATCAAAAAACTTCCCAATGAGGTCTGAACTCTGGAGGTTGATCCATGTGTGAAAATAATGCCTAATGCTCTAATTAGGAATGCACAATATTATCGGCATGGTATCGTATCGGTCGATATTAGCTGTAAAATGTAATATCGGAGTTTGACCATTCTGTCAAAATAACTCACCGACATGAAAGGTGTTGTTTTTATTTGACAAACCAGTGACAATGATGCCTGCAGCACAGCACAATGTCGAATCTGCACTGTTTGAGTGTTGTCATTGTATTAGAGAGCAAGTATCGAGTAAATTTGACATTAAACATAATAGTTAAAAGTGTTGCATCATTTTCAGCCTCCTTTTTAGCTTTTTCTTTTGGTAGCAGGCTAAATTGACAAAGATAATGCAGTATTTTAATTCACAGTAGAGTAGGACAGTTTTAGTAAGTAGGTAAAGGAAAAAAAACCATCAGTATTGGTATCGGTCATCGGACAAATGGGTTTTAGTATATCGGCATATCAGATATCAACCAAAAATCCAATATCATGCATCCCTAGCTCTAGTGAACCAGTCTTTCACAATTTTAGCCCAATGAAGGTTGTGATGATCATCCTGGCGTAACCCCAAGTCATCAGGGAAGAAATAATCTATTGATTGAATAACCTGGTCATTTTAATGACCTCAAAGGTCAAAGTTCATAATGTTGCTGAACTTCGACCTGACAAACTGCAATAACCACATAACACTGCTCCCACATTAGACACTGGGTGCATCATCTGCCTCTCTTCTGCCCCTGATGCTCCCATCATCCTGGAAGAGAGTCAATCTGGACTCATCTGATCACATGACCTTTTTCCGTCACTCTGAAGTCCAGTCTTTATGCTCTCTTGTGAATTGTAGCCTTTTTCTCCAGTTAGCGTCAATGATTAGCGGTTTTCTTAAGGCTACCCAGCTGCTCAGTCTCACACACTGTGTGGTAATGCTCTAACTTTCACTGATGAGAATAGCCTTGAGTTCTACTGTTGTTTTTATTCAATTCGATATTACAGACTGTTTATTTGATCAGATTATGATAATTCAGGATTATTTTATGATAGCATTTCCTCCTCAAAGACAATGTTTTCCCAATTTCCTTCCAGTTTATAATCATTCGTTGGACAGTTCTCAACCCAGTTTTAGTCGATTGTGCCTCTCTTTAGATGTTTTCCCTTCTTAAACACACCAATATCGTTTCCACAAACGCAGGACGCATCTTTCCACATGGTTGCTTAATGAGAAGCTAATCGTTGCATTATCTTGACAGCTGGAAGACAGTAGTCAATGCAGTAATTATCCAATAGGAAGCTTGAACCTGTTTGCTCGGCTAAATTCAAAGGGCGACCTTTTTTTGGACCATATTATATTTTGTGGAATGACAGCAGAGGAACTTTCTGGAAGGTGTCAGGATCTCTCATGGGGAACGTTTTGCTGACTAGCAGGATGCTTGTTTCCTCTAGGACCAAAACTCATATGAGCAGAAGATAATGGATGTTATGGAACATTAAAAAATCTCATTAAAACTAATCACAATGGCTCTGAATCAAAAACAATAAAACACCTCAGTCCTGCAACGCACTGCTGCATTATTCATGTGTAAATAAAAAACAAGATCAATTCAGGACGCAGCAATCAGATAAAGCTGACAACATAAAAGTATTGATTGTGGGAAAATATGAAGAACAAAGATACTGTATATCACCTGTCAATAACAGAGGAGCAAAATAAGACAAATTCTCACAAACTTTCTAAGATATGTGTCTCAGGCTTTAGAGTGAAAATGTTCTGGGACAAAAGAGCCACTGAAGCTCAGGAAGTGAAGTAGATCTTCATCCTGCAGGGCCCCTGGTGGGGAAGTTATTTAATCTATCAAAAGGAACAAATTAAATCAGCAGATTACCATTTGAAATTTAAATGTGCTGCAAAGAGTTGAGAAAGCTTGGTTTGAAGCGAAGGTCTTGAATCTTTTCAGCAGGATTAGGACCCAAAGCTCAAAAGAATGATAAAAATTTACCAGATCAAAAGTGAAACAAAAACTTTCAGCGCCAAAGCAGCTATGCTCACTTCAATCCATTCAACTGAAAGTTCAAGGTTTCCAAAGAGTTTTCATATCAATATTTTATGCTTTTGAAAGTTTTACAAATTGTAGTCCATTAAAAAGCTTTTTTTGTGGATCAATGTGAATTCATACCAGACTTTTCTGCATTTACTAAACTTTAAAAGTTGTAAAAAGCTGGCAAGAGAGAACATGAGGTGCTCCACTTGGTAGTTTCTCTGCCAGCATAAAAAGGTTTGTTTGCAACATTTATAGGAAGTTAGTGGAGATCTCATGAGGTAAATAGTAAATTTATTCAATCAGGTTTTTTTCTGAACCAATACACATTCAAAGATCCTCAGTTCAACCAATATTAGCTTAGCTTTTAGCTATAGCTTTCCGCTATAAAGGAAAGGAGACCCATTTCGTCAGAGGAAATGGTTTTACTTCATTTCAGACATGTTTGAGTTGTTCCCATGATAACACTGAAACATTTGTTTATTTTTATTACTATGCGTTTCAAACACTCAAGTCTAGCATGAGTTCGAACAGTAAATACTTTTGCTCCAAAACTTCTTCAAGCACCAATGAGATTGGAAGCCAATCAAGTCAAATCCCTTTCAGGGGATTTTTGATTCTGCCCAGTCAATAGAATAATTAAGACGACAACTATCCTCAAATTCTCCAACTTAGGATGCAACCAGGTGATCCAACAGGACAACAAACAGAAACACTTCGTAGGTGGTTCTGGATAAGATAGGGTAGTATTAAGAGAGATGCTTCAAAGAACCGTCTGTACCAGGAACCCGACCGAATTAATGAACTCATGCTTCCATGAAATGAGACAAGAATGAGGATAGAAGCTTGTTGGCGACTGGATAAAGTCTGTTATTGACATGAAACTTGGTAAAGGACATGCAACTAAATATTAGTGGGGATGTATGAGCCACAATTATGACCACGACCGAATAAAAAAGAATCCACAATAAACCTTTCATACAGTAGATTCCTGGTATTCAAGGCAGTTAGAGATAAAAAAGCATGGGCTTCCTTTATCACCGCTCTTGGGGGTTCAGCCAATCAGCTCCAAAGAAAAGAAAAAGCACAACATGATTGGCTGCTTTGCAAATGTCAGCCAGTATCATGTCAAGCAGCATTGCACCTAGTGAATTCCTGAGCTGAATTTTCTTTCAAATACTTTAAATACGCTCTTTAGAAAAATCTCACAATAGGCAAATCTTCTGCAAATAATCAAGATTATTCAAATACATGAATCTGCAAACAGGAACAGGTCCACTGTATCCAATTCATGTTTTTCTTTTAAATCAGTGAAGTTTTTTATTTTCATACTGATTCATTTCAGCCGTTCATAATGTTCCGACCAAAACTGTAATTCTGCCTGTTGACACCTAAATCTTTAGATGTTTCATCTTTATATTTTTTTTTGTCTAAAACCATCAAAAGTTGTCATGTAAGATTTTTAAATGCACGCTGAAGCTCGTAATGAATGTAAATCCAACTCGTTTCTCCAGTAAAAAGTCGAAATTTTTCCTTCTTTGTGTTACTTTTACATTCCTGCAACGTTTCTGTGCCTCACATGACGTTGAGCTCAAATCTTACGTTAAAGGCAAAATGTTAATCTTATTTTCCGCTAACACTTCTTAATTTTGACTTTTATTAATCTAAAGCAACAAAATTATTGTAATTGTGGAATAAATTATCCCAGTAATGTAATTTGCTCCTCTGCTCCGCAGTCTGTTACTCCGAGCTTCAATTTCTCCTCCTCTGAGTCCAGTTCTTCCTCTCACCTAATCTCTCCTCTTCTTCATGATTCTCTCTCTTTTCTTACACCCTCCTCCCCACCCTTCGTCGCCTCGTCCCAGCGTCCCTCATGCTCCTCATCTTCATGCCTCCCTCTCTTGTGCATTCTTTCAGCTTGGTGCTGCGGAGACGGATCACAAATGCCTTTTCTTTGCTCTGACTTGGGAATAACGCTCTTCTTCGCCACATGAGGATGAAGTCAATCAACAATACGAAGGAAAAACCAAGAGGACAGGAAGACGGATGAAATTATAATGAGGAAGAGTAGGATGAAGTTTTGAAAAAAAACCTGGAGAGGGAGAGCGGAGGTTTGTGATTCGTCTGTGTCCCTGTTATTCTCTCTCTCCGTTCTTCGTCTCCTCCTTCATTCAGTACCTGTTCAGTAGGATTAACATGACTTAAAATTCAATCAGCCCACAGCCTGACGGAAGAGCGTCAGTGCAGGCAGACAGAGCGCTGCTGCAGCTGTCGAGACCGACTGAGGGGCGAGAGCAGCGAGGAGGAGGAGGAGGGGTGTTGGGATAGACAGAGAGAGATAGAGAGAGGGAAAAAACGAAGAAGAGGGGGGAGAGAGAAAGTGAGAGAGAGAGATGGGTGTTTTTCTGCGGAGCTGAGATAGAGCGAGAGGCGCGGAGACGGAGAGATGTGACTGCTCCAGGAGTCACGGAGGAATGATCCAGAAAACAAGGTTAGTAATTCCACCTTTTCATCACAGAAAGCCCGGGAGAGCATGTCAGACAGGGATGGAGGGACGATATTATCGCTTAAATAGCTAAATTGGAATTGCCAAAGAGGAAAGTAAGCAAGCGGGAAACAAATGCATCCCAGATTACTCAGTTTGGAGCAGAGAAACCGCACAGATGTAACGCACTTTGCATAGACGAGATCTTTTTATTTTTTTTTAACAGAGCTGGTTTTTGGAAATTGATTGACAGGCAAACAGCGAGGGTGGGAGGCTGTGGGGGACTTTTGAACTGTCTGACATTCATGGAGCTGATCAATAGCTCAGTTGTTTCATTAAGCTGTGTGGGTGTGTGTGTGTGTGTGTGCTGACAGGGAGAAAGAGGCAGCGTGTGTGCAAGAGTATCACTGCATGACTACTTACTGAATGTGGTGGCAGCGACTGTGGAGGTGTGTGAAAGTGTTGCACGACCACGCGTGTGCGTGCACGAATGCATTTGTGCAGCAATAAGCCAATGCAGCCCGCTGAGGAGCATTAAGAGGGTCTCGCAGCTATTGATTGTTTCTGACAGACAGGTGAAAGGGAGCGAGAGGAAGGAGAGGTGAGGAAGAGGAGGAGGTGTGACGGGGGTTAGGGAGGGTGAGGTTGAGTTGCATCCTTTGGGATGAGAGAGGGGAGATGGACAGGAGGGGGAAGTTGGGGTGAAAGATGTGACTGCACATCTTGTTTTCAGCATTTTCACACTGTCCACGCGTCTTTTGTTTCAGATTTCTAACGATACGTCCGTCTCGACAATCCCGCTTCCCTCAATTTCCACCCAAGGTCATGAGGAACGACTAAGTCAGAGTCGGGGAGTAAATGTGCATCGCACCGAGCGGGCAGGAAATCACAGCTGGAAGTGGAGGGGATGAAAGATAAAAGACAAAGAATGAACAGGAATGAAAACCAGGAGGGAAGAAGCAAAGTTGAGCACGGCCAGGAGGAAATCACATCAAGACGCCACAAATCGGATTTTTAGCAAAGTGGATTCTTGGATCTCTTCAAATTTTTGGAATACGGCGCCGGAATCAAGCAAGCAAATCAGGATTTTCCAGGTTTTTCTCAGTCTATAAAAACCTAAGCGGATATCGTGGGATTGGGATTTCTTCAACTCTCTGATTTCAAGAGGTTGACCTACATCAGCCTTTTCCCTTTTTGCTGTGCGGAGGAGTGAGTGGGACAGGTTTCACCAGTAAAAACACAACCCGCCCAGCCCTGGGCTGGCCTCGTATCAGCACAAACACCTGAGGCGAGATCTGTGCTCAACACTGACACACATCCTCATCCACACACACAAAACACACAGACCTAAACCTGGATAACATGTGGAGCTGATTTGGATTATAGAGGCGCACAGACGGAAAAGGTAACGTCAACGGAGCGTCACACACACACAACCTTGAAAAAAGATTCATGCTCTTTCAATTTTTTCACATTTTGTTTTGGATTTCATAAGATTGACCAACATGACATAGTAAATAATTGTGAAATGGAAGAAAAAAGTATAAATCAAATAATTCTGGCATGCACTTGTATCCAGCTCCATTTACTCTGACGCCCCTAAATAAAATCTAGTGGAAAACTTATCAGAAGTCTCCTTATTAAGAACTAGTCATATAACGTGTAATTTAATCTCAGTATGCAAACATCAGAGGGTTGTTAGAAAACATTTGTGAAGAAACAGCATCATGGAGACCAGTGACTCCCAAGGTGTGGGGTGCGCCCCCTGGTGAGGGCGCAGTGCCATTGCAGTAGGGGGGGAGGGGCACAGGAAACACTAGGGATGAAAAAAAACAGTTACACAAAAGTGTTTCACTGAAAAGAAGGCTTGTAGTTTGTTTTGTTGCAACCTGAAGTGTGAAATAAACTTCAGTGGAGTATAAAAACAAAATATGTGTATAGGTTTAAGTCTGGTTGAACGATGTGTGTGCCCAGTTGATTTTTTTTTCTTTTTTGGGGGGGATTTTATTGTAACCTATAAATCTTTATAGATTTATAGAAAATCTTTGGGAACCACTGATGTAGACCAAGGAACACATCAGACTGGACGTTGTAGGGACATTTAAAGCAGGTTTAGATTATAAAGTCCACTTCTCAATCAGAAAATGGAAACCGTATGGAGCATTCATACGGTTTTCATGCTGAAAACAAGATGTGAAGTCACATTCATGGCATGAGAAGTTAACTGTAGAGCATTGATTGGGGATGTGGCCAAGAGGCAGTGGAGGAGGTGTAGAGAGCCACAGCTCGGGTGGGAGAATCGGTTGACATGACTACTATAAGGCTAGACCAGGGGTGGGCAATCCTGGTCCTCGAGGGCCGGTGTCCTGCAACTCTTAGATGCCTCCCTGGTCCAACACACTTGAATCCAACAGCTGAATCACCTCCTAAGTGCAGTCAAGTTCTCCAGAGTCCTGCTAATGACCTCATTATTTGACTCAGGTGTGTTGAAGTAGAGATACATCTAAAAGTTGCGGGAGACCGGCTCTCGAGGTCTGGAGTTGCCCACCCCTGGGCTAGAATCTCACAGCTGGTGAACGTGACCCAAATACGGTTTTTTCACCTGGCTGAAAAGCTCAACGTAATATGTGATACTAAATCAGACAAGTGTACAATTGTTTTCAAGTGCCTGCAGTCAAGTTGCATTTAATCCACCTTGTGTTGTTGGCATGAGACATAAGTGTGCTCCAGGACAAGTAAGACGCTATAAATCTGGACATAAACAATGGTTGAAGCTTTCTTCTTTTTATTAGCTTCCTTTATCTTGTGACAATCCTGTCAGCTCCCATTGCTCAACAATCAACTTCTTCTGTTCAAGAGGGTCGCTTTGGGGTCGTAAACCGTTCACACAAGTCTGACTGAATTGATGGTATGATCAAAAAAATTTAAAAAAAGGAAATCAGAATTTAGCATCAAGACCTGCAGTGTGCATGTAGCCCAAATCTAGAAATGTGTACTTATGGGAAGGGGACCATTTTGGTCATCATGTAAAACACAATCATGTGTTTCACATGTCCCTGTGGTGAAACTTGGTAGTGGCAGAATCATGCTGTTTTGACTGCCAATAGAAAGCAACTCTAAACAGGCAGCCAGACAGCCTAGTCAAATCCAGACTTAAATCCAAGCAAGAATCTCAGACAACACTTGGAGATTGAGGTTCTCAGTTGCTTTTAGTCTAATCTGACTGAACTGAACAGTTTCAGTTCCCAGATGAGCGAAGCTGGTAATAACGCACCATAAAAACACACTCGGCTATAACTGCAGCCAAGGGAGGTCGTCACTATGCATCGCCGTCTTTCCCCTTCACATTTACGTACTGCTTTGTTTATAAATTCTTAATGAAACACATTCTAGTTGTTTTTTTTTAAGTTGAGGGTGTGTACACTTCTGCCAGGCCCTGCAGAAAGACTGAGCACATGTTGGTCCAGCAGATTAAAATCCATATCTGCATGGTTAGTCCTTGTGTGCTGAATCATTAAGTGCATGAATGTGGTGGGCACAGAGGCAAGGGAACCGCTCTGTCTCTCACACAAACACACTCAGGGACTGTGAATAATGAACAGATGTGCATTTGTAGCAGAAGCATAGGAGGCAAACTGAGTGCATGCAGACTGAAGGACGCAGTTTCAAATCTCACATATGGCACAGATGACTGTAAGCTTTCATCACTCCGCCGCGGTTCTGACACCCCTCTTTCTTACCCCACGCCATGCTAACACTCAACTGTGTGTCAGCCAGCTGTCCTGTATCGGATTACTCAATAGGCGCGTCTCAGCGTGGCTTTCATCACCTAGGCCTTCATGTAATCTCACCTGGCGCCTTGCATGTATGAAGGCAGCATGGAGGGATGCGGGGCAGAGGAGCGATTGTTGTGCTCTAACCTCCCTTCATTTCAGGCTCTTTACGTAAGCCGCGTCTGCTCACAAACACAGGCAGATTTGGCACACTGACACATGAGATCAGGCTGACTGGATCGGGAGGAGGATAAGCAAGCGATGAGAAAGAAACAGATAGGGATGAAGAGGGAGGGTTGACATGGGAGTGAGGGTTAAGATTGGGTTGATGAAAGGATGGCAGGGGAGGAGTGAGATTTAGTGAATGGAGCTTCGTCACGTGATAAGATGCAATTTAATGGAAGAAACAGAGGGAAAAGGAAAGATTAGGACAAGATACATTAAATAGTTTTTAATGCTAAAATAAAGCTTAAAGGGATAAAAGAAAGGACCGAATGAGATCTGTCCATCACACCATTGGATACATTTAGTTCTAGATGATCTCAAAGTCTGTTAAAAAGTAACGACAGTTACAGGTTATTAGGAACCAACAGGACGAGGCAGAGAAATCTGAGCTTTATCTGAGAAACTGTTTACTATAAATGGATGGATGGATGGATGGATGGATGGATGGATGGATGGATGGATGGATGGATGGATGGATGGATGGATGGATGGATGGATGGATGGATGGATGGACGGACAGACAGATGATGGATGGATGGATGGTAGGACAGCTTGATGGATGGATGGGCATTACAAAAATTAAAAGACAGATGAATACAGGATGAAGGGCAGCAGGATGGATGGAGTTCTCTTTCTCATTTTGTCCAGACCTGGTAAATACGCTCCATCGTTTTCCTCTTTCACCCCACTTAGAAACCCAGAACCATTCACTCCATCTTTGACTCTTGCTTCAAACCCGAGTCTCTGCAGAAGGACTAGCTGAATCTTTTGAAGTGTGACAAAAAGGCCCCTTTGATTTCCGTTTACCCAAATCATAATCTTAAAACTGCTCTGTGCTCCTGCGCTAATGAGTGCAGCGAGAAAAGAGAGCAGCAGAGAGACTCCTCTGGTTCAAACGGTGAAAGCTCCATAAAAGAACCATTCCCTCAATTATGCTGCAGATGCACCGGGTGGCCTGTTGTTACCAGGGGTGCCCACCTTTCATGGGCTACAGTTGGGGGAAAGCAGCAGATGGGGTGCACACTGTGCAAAGCAGGAGGCCTGCCAACATGAACAGACTGGAAAGTAAAAGAGGAGATGGGTGAAGAAGCAAAATGTATGGGGATAGACAGGATCTGCTGGAAAAAAGACTAAGAGACAAAGCCTGCAATTTCTTTTAGCCTGTAAAGTAAAACGTTTGGGTCCTTGCCATAGAAAATTGAGGCCAATATTCTGCAGATTCATAAACCCCTCTAGCTCAGAACGCTTCCCGCTCTCACGCACAATGCTTCACAGCACATTAGGAAGCCTAATTATTGTTAATTTATGACTAAAAAGCGAAAAAGAAAGGAGGGACAGTCTGATTAAGCGATCAAAAAAGTGTGGCTGAGCACGATGGCAGCGGACATTCGTGGATAATTACACAAAACCGACCATGGCAGACGGGTGATTAGATGTCGGGGATGATGGACGAGGGCTGTGAAGTGTCAGACACCTTCATGAGTTAAGCAGCTTTCAATCAAGGAGGGAAATGGAGGATATTTGAAGCAATGATATGGGGATGCCTAGCTGGAAGCAAATGGTGGGATGAGAAGCGGCTGGACTCTTGATGGCCACATTTAAAGACAACGAGAAGGGGAAACAAAGGGTGGGGAAGGGTCAAAACAGAAAGACAAGGCTAGAGATGACACCTTAGTGGAGGAATGACAAACGGAAATAAGGGAACAGAGGAAGTGTAGTGATAATACATCAGTGAGAGAAGACAGAGACATGGATCAATGTTAAATGATAAGTTAGACCTAAAAATCCAGCTGGAATGAGGAAAGGCATGGCAGAAAACAAAGGACAAGGCCAAAGTTTAAAGGAAGTGAAGAACTGAAAGGGAGCAACCAGGAAGCTCCGCTGTAAACGGCAGGAAGCAACTAGGATGTGTGTTAGCAGAAAGTAAGGGGAAAAAGGATGAAAGGATGAGTAATTAAACTGTTGACAGACTGTTTATGCACAGCGGGCGCTTGATGAGCAGAACAAACCGTAACTACGCAACCGCTGGAGACAGACGGCAGATTGGTTTTAGGGTGGAAGGAGACGTATGAGAGTGAAGAGAAATGGAGGGAGAGCCAAGTGTGAAAGAGAGAGCGAAGCAACGGGGTGTTAGAGGAAGGAAGAGTCGCACAAGAGGAGAGAACGGGTTGAAGGACAACAGGGGGTGGAAAAAGAAATCTGTGATATCTGAAGATTTCTGAAAAGTCCAGATTAGCATATCCTTCAAGAGAATACATCCTACATGGCTGACCAGAATGCAGGTCAGTTAAAACCTTAAAATAATTTGGATTCTGATTCACCTTCAAAGAAGAGAAAACTTGAGTGACTTAGAGACTTCATTCAGTCTTAACTTCTTCAAAATGAAAAATTTAGCTGAATGACTTCAAAAACTCAAGAGAGACTTGATTCTTTTGTTGACCTGTTCTCTGAAAACGTCTGAAATGACTAGGTCTTCTCCTGTAACGATTTAAAACTTAAATTTGATTTGCCCTCTGAAAGATCAAAAACTTGACTCTTCAAAGACTAGACCCTAACTCAGTCATTTAAGGTCTATAAAATGGACTTTATCTTACTTTTACATACTCATAACTTGGATTTTTCTTAATATTTAGACAAAAAATATTTACTTGACTCCCCAAGAGAAACTCCAGACACTTTGTAAAGACTTGAACTTGACTCAAACTCTTCTGTTAAAGCTAAAATCTTGACTTGGACTCCCCCTTTTGTGTCTAGCAACTTGACTCAGACTCACCCTCTGAATGTTGAGTCTGAGTCAAGTTTTTAAACTTTAGAAACTAGGAACTTGACTCCAACTTGATCTTTAAAAAATCTGAAGAAACATGAGCTCAATACTTGGATCAATGTCAACATTCAAAGACTCAAAACACATAGACTTCATAAAGATTTAAAACTTGATTCAGACTCACGTTTTAAAGACAAAGCATGACTCAGACTCGCCCTTTAACGACTTGTATATCGACTAAGACTCGCCTTTTAAAAACCTCAAGTGAGACTTGACAGACGTGACTTTTAAAGGCAAAACTTGACTCAGGCTCACATTAAACACCCAAGAGACATGACGAGATGTCCCAGATAATTGGCAGCACAAAAACTGATAGTTTCTACAGGACACCTAAACAAAGGAGGGGAGAGTTAATAGCCATGTGTAAGGAGACAAATTTAAAGTTATATGCATCTAAATTCTGCACCATACGTCTGGAAGCACATGTGTTCTCCTGCATTATCAACATCAACAGATGTGGGCTGAAGATGCTCGAGTGAATCACGGTGCTGAATGCAGCGTGGGTGACGACTGTCAGAGCAAACCAGCTTGTACTTCGTTTGCCACACTTACAGTCTGAGTCTCCGTGTTTTCTGCTTGTATCAGCAATGCTGAGCATTTGCATTTTGACGTGCAAAAGTCAACAAGCTCAAGGGAAACCAACAACACCGCAGGCTGGATGAACTGCCGCATTGTTTCGGCATTATTATTGTCACAAATCAAGGAGAGAGCAGCAAGAAAGCGTTCTGTGTCGAGTTGCAGTAAAAGTTGTGATTCATTACGGCGGAGGAAGGCCTCCGATCAAACGCGTGCAATGCTAACAAGCCTCAGCCGAGAAATCATTTAGCATGTTTTCGATACAGACGCCACAGGCATCCATTCCCCTCTAAGGATGTTTGTGTTATTCCCAGCTCTTATCTCTGATCTTCTGCATCTCTATACACCCCTTTGTTTCACAGGGAGATGAAAGCAAATGGATGTGAGCAATATAGGGGGAAAAAAAACAAGAAAAAAGAAGAAAAGCATTAATGAAAGGAGGTATACGTGCACAAGTGTTGTTTGCCCATCTGTAGCATCAATCAATACATCCATCACTACAATTCAAAGGCCTGGCTGGTATGTCATTGACCTACTGTGCTAGATGCAGGCTGGTGATTGGGTATTTGTTCTCATGCTCAGGACTTCCCCCTCAGAAAGCCAGGATCCCTGCTGAATCATCAACCTGCGCCTACATACACAAGTGTGGCTGTTGTCAAACGGCGTCCTATCGTGTAAGCCAATCGGGGTCCAGTATGATTGGCGCAGCAGGGTTTCTGAATAGGCGGAAAATGTTGCACAGAGGTGGCCAGTTAGAGTGTTGCCTCTCAACTCGTGTTTGTTGTTTTTGTCCTCGCCTTGGCCAATGCAAACATTCACAGGTGCACACGAGAAACACATCAACAATCACCCGCTGAAAATATGGCAAGGTGGCAGCAAAAGCTGTTAGAAAAGAGTGAGAAGTGACTAGATAGATTTCAGCGCTAAGATAAAGAAGAGAAAACTGAAAATGAAGGAAAAAAATTAGAAAAAAATTTAAGTACCAGATATTTTCCAATAACTTTTTCTGCTTTGCATCTCATCCACTAATGCAGACTGAAAACATTTTCCAAAGTTAAGCATCTTATTAATTTCCACTGGTTTTGCTGCATACCCATTGATGTTATCAGTACAGTTTTCTGCATTTAGCAACTTTCATTTTCCTCAAAATGCCACTAAAAGCTCCAGTCATGACAGATGTTAAAACAATCTGCAGATGTGTGGTGGGTTTTGCCAGGTCAATGTGAATATTATCACCATCTACTGGGATTAGAAAATGGGATTTATGCAGAATTACCATCTGAATAGATGAGTTTTCATCCCAATCAGAGGAAAAACATCAAACTAGTGTAGATGAAGCCTTCATGTTTATACTGCAGAGATACAACTAAGATCAAGAAGAAAGTCTGTCTATTTAAAGTTGGTCTATATTCAGGTTTTAATCCTTTTGAACTCTCAGGATCATCTTTGGTTATATCTGGTATATGGAAAGAGCAAACAACTTCAGAAAGACATTAGAAAAAAGACTGAAGGCTTGATTCATTGTTGTAATCATATCCAACAATGTGATCATTGTTGTAACACCATTTTATTTCCAGATATGGCGGCATGTAAAACAGAAAAATCCTCATTAAAATTAAATGGTCTTTAAGTCTGATGTATTTTCTTTATCTTGAGGAATTCTTTTGCAAACACATAAGAATCATCTTAGGACAAAATGTATTAAATACATTCTTTGTAGTTTTATACAGATAATATTCAATTACACTTTAATTGCAGCTTAAACAAAGTTGATCTTCAATGGAAAGAGGCACCAATATTCACAATGAAGCAAAAACAACAAGAAAAAAACTCCCAGATTTTTTGGGGGGAGATGCTGTGAACTTCTAGGGGTGCAGTGGTGCACAGATTTGAAAATATCCGATAATGCCCTGTCAGTTCGCTATGCACACGTACCAGACAAATACAGCCTTATTTCATACATGAACACAAATTAAATATTTATGTGAGGAACTAAGAGTGAAAAGCAACAATCTGTAGAGAACTTTAAAGAGGTACACCAAAACAAAACAGAAGATTCCTAGCCATCAACTAAACTCTTCCAGTTGAGAATATTCATGTTTCTCATGCAGCTACAGTTGAGGAAGTGGACCGAACCAGAACTTTATGTCAGCTTGCACATCTTTTAACAGCAAATAAAAACGTACCTAGATCGCTTGGCACTAAAGTCAAATTAGACAATGTCAAATTAATTTAGACGTCACAGGAGAATCACATGAAGTCCAAATCCAGCTGCCTGCAGCATTCAATCAGTCCAAAATGTGGCACGGCATAAAAGACGTGGCAACACAGCGATGCATTCATGTTCCTTCTGATCAGACAGGGCTTTATAGTGCATTCAGGTACATCTGGTACACTGGACCGTCTAATTATCAAAATAACTCTGAAGTGATTTAAACACTTATTATTTTTTGTAAAGGTTTGTGTGGCACTAGGGGCCTTTACTTTGAACATTTAAGGACAGGAAATGGACGAAAAATGTAAATATGAAGAAAATTTAATTTTAAAAGTTCAAATTAAATATCCAGCCAGTTAAATAGTGGCCCATTTGTTTCACTTGATTGGAAAAAACTAAAAATTGGATTTTCATGTATCCGATCAACTACACAACACAGTAAATCCACTGCTGCGGATATTAATATTGCACCACTACTGAATCAAATAATCATTTGTCTACAATTTCTTTGCTGTGCAATCTTTGAAATGCAGTAAAAATGCAGGTTTGAGCTGATTTGATTGGAGAAAAACATCCTCCTCTGATGGCTCGCGCGGCTGTTCAACCATCGTCCTAATTGTGGCATACAATGAGTGAGACTACTTGAAATCTGAAAAAGTGAACATTCATCTGTAATAAACTACATATTTCAAACTAATGTCTGACTCATGTTCACTCAAAGCCCTAGAAAATGCCACAAGTATGCAGATGGCAATTCTGAACAGCATTCAATCAACTTGTTCCATACAGTTTTAGCTGATAACGGTTTTATTCTGGGGAGTTAAAATCAATATATCTGGATCGCGGCTGCATCAGCTCAGATGTTGAAGTCTAAGGCAAAAATATATGTAAATGACAGCAATAATGGCAAAAATAGTTTAACAAAATAAGGCTTACACACATCAAAATGACAATCTCTGCAGACACAATATGCAAATTCAAAATTAATCCCCCCCTCCCTCTTTCCATTTCACAAAATACGGCATCTTCATTAAGAGATGAGCATGTGGCAATAACGAAGACTGTCAGCAATTAATTACAGCCTTTTATTGGCTCCCATCTTAAACCACTGTGCAATTTAATCAGATACAACTATGAGAATGCCATCTGGAGTGAGGAATAAACAAAGCCCAACATTGCTGAGACGCCTCTCAATTTGACAGCCATCAACCAATGAAAAATGACTCCACTACAAGGAGAAAAGGAGGAATCCAGGGTGTAGCAGTGTGGCTGGGCCATTTAACACTTTGGTCTGCCGTTTTCTCTCCTATATAGAGGGGAAAACTACGCCTACTGGTCAAACTTTATTCCATTATGTACTGTAGTATCACATTTATTGGTAATTTCTGTTCCAGATCAACACAAAGGATGATGCATGGTTTTATAATTTTGTATGAATGATTAGCTGTGTTTCCATTGCAGATGTGCACAAATCTTAAGTCGATTTGAAAAAAAACACAATTTTGCAATTGCGGTGTTTCCATTAAATAAGAATTGAATTGAATTGTGTGACTTCTGTGATGCGAAAAACGTGTTTCCATAGCAGTTTTGCTAAACACATCTATTTTGATATGGTCAAAAAGCCACCTCATCCTAGAGGAAGAAATGACCAAAATACAAGTTTTTTTTAAATTGCCATCTTTGCATTTAGCAAATTTATTTTTGTAATTTCGATTTCTATGGTTAATGAAGACGCAGCTGCTGTGGTGTGCATTTGACCTTGGAGAAAAACTTTTTGTGGACACATTTCTACCAGTTTCCCACATTTAGACAAATTTTTGCCAACTCTTCTTTGTAAAATATTTCAAGCTCAGTCAGATTGGATGGCTAGCTTCTACAACACTCCAAGTCTTGCCACTGATTCTCAATTGCATACTGACCTGGACTTTGACTGGACCAGTTTGTTTTAAACTACTGTAGCTCTGGCTGTATGTTTAGGGTCAACGTTCTGGTTTAGTTTAAACTAATAAGCCACCAACATGTCTCCTTTCAGGATTGTCCTGTATTTTATGTAAAGAAAAAAAAAATCCAATCAGTTTTTCGACGATTATGACACGCTCCCACTCGGTTTTCCCCTGTGTTACTAAAATAAGACAGTCACAGTCACCACAGCTGCCAATTCAATTTACCTCCCGGAAAATAGGATCCCCAAAGCTTTGCAGCTTGTGTTCGCTCTCTTCCAACGGGGGAAAATTACAGCGACTCATGAAGGGCGGGATATTCCCTGCCACCCTCATGGAGGTGTTAATAACGTTAATAACAGTGTTCAGGAACTGATTTACCTTAGACTGGGAAGAGGGGAACCGTGAAGACGATGCAAACTTTAAATACACTTTGCAACTTGATTGGGGGGAAGCGCCTGAAAAGCGGAGCCATTTGAGGGGTTTAAGCTGCTTATCAGCAGACTGATGAATGCCTGGAGCATTCAAACTAACAAATATGAAGCAACGAGGGAAATCCATCTGAGCTTTTATTATTTAGCTGGAGCTAATTGCTTTGTTGTAGCTGCTAAAGATACTAATTGCAGGAAAATTGGATCTTGATTTGCCTTTTGTTTACATTAACAAGACTTGCTGAATCGTTTGAGATGATGTGGAATCAAGAAAGGGCAAAGATGTGAGTTTTGACTTCAAGTACAAGTTTCTACACGGCGCATAGAGGGGGAAAAACAACATGCATGGTTGAGTGCTCAGAAATGTCTTCAGTATTTCCTCATGGTTCACAGATTCTCGGATAAATCGGAGCACAAGGGTCACGCTGCCTTCTGCTTTTCAGTCCAACGTTTCATACTGCTGTAAAAGAGCTGATGTACTCTCGCCCAAGAAAAAGAAACTTAAGGTAGAAACCAACTTTCATGACTTCACAGTTTGTAACACAGCATTCCAGGTTAATTAAAGACTGCCTTTCTTATCTAAGAAAACCTTAAGAAGGGAAGAAAACTTCAAAGCCTCCACCAGTATTAGGTTTTTACTCCAAACGCAGCATGAAGAGGAAACAAGCTCTTCTTTTAAGAGTTGCCAAGTTCAAAGATTTAAGTCAGAACTTCACTTTAGATAAAGCGCCAGAGACAGAAGTGCCCTAATATCCCACAAACCGACTGATGAAACGCTCTTGTCCTCTCATTTTATGCACATCAGTGGCAAGTAGTTTCATCCAGCTGAAGGAAAATCACCCAAAAACAAAGCTGTCATGGTTTTTAAATGGAGAGGGGAAAAATGAGCACCAGCTTCAGAAAATTAGGTCTTTCTGAGCCTTTTTAATGTTTGAAGTGAATCAGGGTTGGAAGAGGCGAGAAAAACAAAAACATTTTAATATTCTGACTCTGCCGTGCTCCAAAAATAGAGACAATTATCGAAATCTTCCAAGTAGGATGGGCTCCAACAGGATTTAGTGAGACAGATTCACACTTGCTCATCGTACACAAACAGAAACAAGCTGGTTGTTGTTGTTGCCTTTTTCTCCTCACATAAACGGCGCAGAAGGAATTAGCCGAGGATATCAGAATAAAACAGTTTTTGTGGACTCCAGCTGTGGTGATACAGCAGTTTTCACATTCTTAAGTCAATGTTTCTTTTGCCTCAATGACCAACTTTGTCCATTTTTGTGAAAGATGTCAAGGTACAGGCAAGTGAGACAAACAGGAAGGCAATTACATTTTCTGCAGCTGTCAAAAAAAAAAAAGCTACTCATGCTGCATCACTGTTTACGACTGCATCCAGTAATAACTTATGTTTCCTCCCCTCCTTGAGATACATTCCCCAGAAACCAAGCAGAATGAATTTTCAATGCAGAAATCTTATGTCATGGATTTGTTATGGTCTACATAATCAGGAGGAAGACGGACAGCGATGCGATAAAAAGGTCATTGCTACAGAAGCAGGCTGTTCACACAAACATATTCATCTGGAATGGACAACATACCTGCTTTAAATAGTCCTTCTTTAACTTGTCAATATTTATCCCATAAATAAAACTAGACTAAAAGGTTTATTTTCATCTTGTTGCAGTTTGTTTGTGTATCAGGAGGGAAACTGGTTGGTCATGTGCTATTAGTTTAGATATCTGAAGATCAGGAATGGATGGTAGTTTTTTTAGTGTTGAAAGGAAGTATAAAATATTGGACCAAATTTTCACATCTGTGCTTCCCTAATACTAATGGAAAATTAAGTTGAAGGAAAAAAGTGTCATAAAAGATAGGTCCAGTGTAAAGTTAATGCAGTCGGTGATGGTTTGGGGTGAAATGTCACTTCATGTTTCCCTCCGATGAAAAGCTGACCTGAATGCTGCTATCAAACCAACCTGTGCTTCCAGTACACCTCAGCAGAGCCATTGAAGCAAAAGGAGCCCCAACCATGTATTGAGTCCATATACTATGCAGGACATGGACACTGTTCAGCAGGTCAACATTTCAGGAATATAAAAAGTTTTAGTGGTCATATTTAATATCTTAATTTAGAAAGAAACTGATTTTTTTCAAACCTTCCTCTTCACATATACCTCTGGACAAACCACTTAAAATGATCAGATTCTTTGATTTTACTCTTTCTGGGTCTATGTTTGAGTAACATGAACATTATTTTATTCTATGAACTACTGACAACATGTCTCTGAAATTACAAGCAAAGATTTAGTACTTATTTGCAGAAAATGAGAAATGGTCAGAATAACAAAAAAGGATGCAGTTCTTTCAGACCTCAAATAAAGCAAAGAAAACGAGTGTATATCAATTTAGAAACAACAATACTAATGTTTTAACTCAGGAAGAGTTGAGAAATCAATATTTGGTGGAATAACCAGGAGGTTCTGTGCAGGGGGCTCTTCATTTTTTCCAGAGCTGTATATTAGAAATGGCCAAAATAACCAAATAGGTTGTGTTGTTTTCTGAATAAATATTCCCATCCCTCAGTATCAAAGGCATAGATCTGCTGTGAAAACGGTCAACAATCAGACAGAAAACCCAGAAAGATTTTCCTCAGAGATCTAAATCTCCCAAACAAACGATTGGCATGTTTCCAGGCTTTAGGTGAGGTAATACCAAGGCTACAAAGACCTTGAGAATAATTAGATGGATAAGTTGAACAGAGATCAGTCACCCAGGGGAGTGAGCATCAACTCCCGTCATCACTGACCTATTTTAAGTCAAGTGGAAACAAAACCAGATGCAGCCTTGCTTCTCCACTAGGAGTTTAGTTCAAAAGGCCAACAACTTGAAAGAGGACCTTATTTTTCTGCCTCCCCCTTATTTTCCTCCATCAGGATGGCAACACCTTACAAAATCATTTTTAACACAGCTCTTCCTTTCGCTAATCAAATCCACTCTTCCCTCTCACATCCCTCTCTTCCTGACAGTGACGGATGGCGGCCTTCACCAGTTTATCGCCTTTACATATTTCTCTGCCCATCCGCTTAACGACACACATTCATACCTGCTGACTCTTCATCCCTCACTCCTTCCCCATCTTCCTCAAACTCCTGCATTTCACTCTTCCTCTGCTCTTTACACTAATGGCTTTTTATTTTCCTCCATCTTATGCAATCCCCCACCATTTTCTTTGTGTGTCCCCCTACTCCTTCTCTCCATTTCACGCTGCTAAGCTCTCCTGCGTTCGCGCTACGCTTCTATATGAAATTTTTACCCCTTCCTCCTCCTGATACACTCCAGCTGACTAAAGAGGACAATACGGCTAAAGAGCAATAGTATCAAAAGGATGAGTGGGCTTACAGTACACACGACAGATGCAAGAAGAGACTGCGTGGGCGTTCTTTTGTTTCTTGCCTGCAGGGAAGTGTGTGTGTGTGTCTATGCATCGGCCTCCCTATAATTATGACTGTGTGGGAAGACTGTTTTGGTATGCTCCTGGTTGTTTCAGTATGCAAGTGCTCACCTTATATCCAGGCCCTGCAATATGAGCGAGAGTGAGTTTCTGGAAATCTTGGTGCAGCTGAAGCGCTGCCTCAATATTAGGCAGGCGGAGCTTTTTATTTCAGAATAAAACAATGTGACGCTGAAATCCCATCTCGGCTGAAACACAAAACGGTTTTGCTTCCAAGCAACCAGACGTTGTAACTTTCTAAAAGTAGTTGGATCAGTTCTTTGTGTATTCTGGAAGGTATTTCAAAGGTTTTTGTTGGACTTTGACTGTTTTTGCACATTTCCTTGGACAAATCTTTTGTTATCCATCAAAAGGACAAAACAATAGGTGTAAGGCACGATAAGCCAATCATGCAGCAGCAAGTTGGTGGGTGACTGAAGACATCTGGCTGAAGTTCACCTTTATCATCAAAACAAAAAACTGGAAATTAACTTTAAACATTGTGTTTGTGTACAACATGCTGGTCTGAGCGTTTCAGAAGCTGCTGATCTTCTTGGACTTCAAAAAATAGAAACTACCCTGTGAGCTGCAGCTTTGTAGACATCAGAAGAGAATAGGCAGACGACTAATTTGAGAGGATGAAAGCTAACGGTAGCTCAAATAACTACTTGTTCCATCAAGGTGTGAGGAATACAATCTGAAAACAATGAAATTTGAAGATGATGAGCCACAGCTAGACCAGACCATTTACCACTTTCCTCTGCTACAGACCGCTAACTGAGGCTGAAATTCACACAAATCACAGTGAAAATGTTGTAATATTCAGACGGCAGGGTCAGAGTTTGGAATAAACCGCATTAAAAGCATAGATCCACTGGGAAATGTTTCCTTTCATTGTGGTTGGTTTATGATGGTCATGCTCCCATATTCTGGTGTCTTCCTCGAGTAGGACTGTGCACCATGTCACAAACTCAAATCATCTCACAGTTCAGCAAATAAATGTGTTTTAAGAAAACTATTCAACTCAGAAAAAGAAGAAGTCTCCCTGACAGGCAAGGGCAAATCATTCCACAACTTCGGCGCGAGTATAGCCCAATCTCCAACTTTCTCTTTGGATTTACTTACATTAGGAATCTGCTGGTTGCAGATAAAGCTGCGGTCTACAAAGAGCACCCCTCCCTCCCTCAGCTCCTCCAGACTAGCGGCAGCAGCAATTAGCAAACAGCTGGTGGAACTGCGAGTCTGCTGAGCTCGTCTTACTAACTACTTCTCAGTCTGATGCTCCCAAGAATGGCTATAAACGGCATAAATCGAGTAGCATTGTTGTGATGACGTGCTGAAGGCAGAGTGTCAGGAAGAGCAGGAACTTCTTGAAGAGACAGAAGCCCATATCAGGTGCAAAATTGCAAAATTATGTGTATTTCTCTATTGGTCAACACTGACCTGCCTGTTATGTCTTATAGTTAAATTAAAAATATATATAATTTTGGTAGCCTTAATCTTGGGTGAATAGGATTAATTAAAACATTAATATCTTGAGATTAGGAACCTTTTATGATGATTAATTCAAATTCTAATGAAAATCTTTAAACATCCAGAGTCCAAACAAAAACTTTGATTCAGAAAGCAAAGAGAAAATGTTGATCGAGATTTCTTTAAAATGTTGCATGAAAATCTATAAACCTGAGGATGATTTCAGACTTCTGTGCAGTACTTTATGTAATTGAATTAACCAAAATGCAGTGAAAGATTAACTTATTCGGGATGTTTTGACGTCGGGGGTTTCTCTGGTTTTTTGCGGCGCAGCAACCCACAGCCCAATCAGATCTGTGGATTACTGTGCTCATGATAAGTGGGTTTTGAGAGCTAATACAAATCCCCTTGTTTACAAACACCACAACATTCACTAAGTCGATTTAAGTCGATTATGGGCTAATGGCATTTGCGGATGGGAGACTAACTGCACACACAAGCACACATGCAGTTTATTAACATCATTAATTGTGCTCAGCATATTTTGAGGGACTGACATTTATAATTTTCCACGGAGAATTAAAGGCCAACAAGGAAATTAAAGCTACATTAGGCCTTAAATGTGAAATCCAATGAAACTTTCAGGCAAATTAGAGCTTTTAAGTCATGCACGAAGCATCTCTTAATTGCTCCGGTTTGGAATGAGTGTGAAAGAATCCCTGAAAAACACTCAGTGGACATTTATCTTTCTGAACCTATTAGCTGCTACATATTTAGTTGGACTTGGCTGCACAATCAGAGGCCACACCTTCCAGGGGCTGAAATAAAGGTTTGGGTAACGTTAGGTGCAGCAGAGTTGTGCTCCAACTCTTGGGGGGTAGTGAGGAGTTTTTTTCTCTCCTCCAAACCCTTTCACAACACATATTTTTACATCATGCAGCCCTCTCTGCTCTCCATTCGTCCGTTTCTGGCTCTCTGGAGGCTCAAAGCCTCATGCGTGGTGGACTACCTAGAGATTTCTAAAAATAGAAGAGCAAAAAGGAAAAAAAACTGAGGTAGATACAGATATATTGCACAGCTTGAGGAGGTCAGGGCAACAGAAATTCCCCTTTTTACGGTTGTCTTTGTTCAATTTCTGCTCTCTAACTTCTGAAGTGCATCACAGTCTTCAATTAGCCGTTTCATTTTAATCTTTTCCTGTGAAAAAGAGTAAATCAAGTTTCTAGAGGGCTAATTTAGTGCCTACTACTTCATGAGAGCAAGACTGAGAATTTCTCTAACATCCATGTGTTTGAAGATCATTGCAAATTCCTCAAAACACACAGAGGAATTTTATTTTCTGAAGTAAAAGTAAAATGATGGATTCATTCAGGAAAAAAAAAATGTGTAGACAAGTAGCAGGTTGGTTAGTTGATCATTACAAATTAAAGCCAGATGATCTGGCAAAATTTCGCAGCTGTGCGCTCACAGAAACACGGATCCCTGCACCTTCATGCAGTACAGTGTGTAAGACGAGATTTTATTGATCTCAAGAGGGGAAATTCTTACTGTGCAGCAGAACAACGAACACAGCACAGAGGCAGCCAAAGATAAGGGAGAAAAGAAAAGATAAAATCGGAATTAAAAGTTTTATATAACAACCAAGAGCAGTACAGAGGATAGAAAACTGCCGGAAGGAAAAAGGATTTTCAGTGATGTTTCAGATGTGCTGGAAAACTGAAACGGATAACCCCAGATTTGCAGAAGTGTTCAGACCGTGATAAGTTGGAGTCAGTTTATATGAAATCTGATAGCAGGTTTCAAAAATGATGAATGTAGAGAACTACAAGTCTTTGAAAAGTTGCTATAAAATTAAATTATCATGCATGTATAATAGGTTTGGGTGAAATTTGAGAGTTCTTTGGCAACTGTTTAAACTGATTAAACTTGAATTAAATTTGCTATTGCATTTAAATTTAACAGAACAAACGTTTGCATTTTGCAAAATTGCAACAACATGCTACAGCGTAGTTCACCGTAATTGTATGTGACAAACCAACACAAAGTAGTGAACAGAAAAGGATTCACGGTTCAAGAATCACGTATTTCCACAGCAGAATGCTGCCAAATCAAGTGTTACCATGGTTAGGGTGTATTAAGGGTGCAGAGCGCATAGCGTTTTGCATGTTGCTCATGAATTACACTTCTCATACGTTTGTTGAGCCTCCTACATTGCTTAAAATACCGCAAACTGTAAGCTAAAATGATTTTATTGCCAAACAGAAGCTAAATTAAGAACTTAGATGTAATCTCAGTATTTAATATGAAAGATATCAAGCATCACATTGGAAAAACGTCTCTGCTACCAAAGCGGACTGAGTTATGCGTATTAAGCCTATTTTTTGTTATGTGTAGAATATGCATCAACCAGCATTAGTGGCGTAAACACCTAATGTAGCTACATTAGAGCTAAAAGCATTAATTTTGTGACTGTGGTTGAACTTATGGCTTTCATCTTCACACTCCTTCATAAAAAGCAGGAATGCAGTTCGATAGTTGTCCTGTCAAGTGTTTCTACCTGAGCTGTGGATTTGTGCAGCTCCTCCAGATATCGTCATAGCTTCTCTGATTAATGTTCTAATTGCTTCCCCAATCGGTTTGGAGCTGTGCCATTCTCCTTACATGTTTAGATGATATATTGAATGTCAGGGAAATTATTTTAACTTCCCCACCACTTCATCCCTGATTTATCTGCTGTGTTCCTTAATGATGCTGTTTGTTCCCTAACAAACCTCTGAGGCCTCACAGAAAAGCTGGATTTATACTGAGGTTCAATTTCACACAGGAGGAATCTATTTACTAATTAAGTCTTCTGAAGGCAAATAGTTGCATTAGATCAGGGATGTCACACTCCAGTCTCCGGGGAGCCGGTGTCCTGCAACTCTTAGATGCATCCCTGGTCCAACACACCGAGTCAAATAGTTAAATGACCTCCGTGTTATGAGTATAGACCATAGAGTCCTGCTAATGACCTGATTATTTGATTCAGGTGTGTTGAAGGAAACATTTGCAGGACACTGACCCTTGAGAAACAAATAAGGATAATCTTAATTCAGACAAACCTTGACCCTCCAATCAGATAGTTTATACAACAGAAAAGATCAATTGCGACAACAGTTATGAAGAAAATATGAGATAAAGCGGAGTGAGAACAAAGCGAGGTGAGAATGAAAGGGAAAGAAAGATCACATGAAATGAATTGGACAGGTTGTGATCCATCTCTTAGGGTCACATCGATCAGCGAGTGAAGGGATCCCTTACATCCAACTTTGTGTGCACGCCCATCAGAAAGCTTCAACGCTGCACTCACGGGCTGCAAATGAGATCTGAGAGCAATATACGAAGGAGGGAGAGAGATGCAGAGGTGCAAAATGAAACAAAAAAAAAGTCTGCAGGAGTGGGGAAGGGGTAAGGGAGAAAAATGACTGTACAGGATAATCAAGTGATGAGGCAGATGGGGAGAGGAAGTAGATAAATGAAAGGGAAAGTGAGAAAGGATCGCAGGCAGGGCGCAGAAGGGAATACAACAAGAACCTGATGTGGTGCAAGAAGTCGTGCGAGCGCACATCGACTAAAAGTAGGTGCAAGAGGCGGCAAGGAGATGTGGAGGTCAGCAGCCGAGTCAGCAAGCGACACAGAGACAAGACAAAAAGACGAGGGGTGGAGGAGGAGGAGGAGGTGGGAAAAGATGGTGAGGAAGAGCTGTGACTGATAACATTGTCGTATTCAGGTTGCCTCAAGGGCAGACACGAGTGAGGAAAAGAAAAAAGGGGTGAGACAAAGAAATGAAAAAGTGGAAATTTACAGAGGAGCCAGGGGCGGAAACGGTTCTAAGATGGAAGGTGAGTAAGGATGAAGAGACAGGTGAAAGCAACTGCAGGTAGATGGAGGGAAGGGAAGGAAACGATCCATGGCTGCACACTAATGGAGTCGGAGAGGTATGGAGGTTAAAACCATGCGCGGGCATGCCCGGGGCAGATGGATGAGGGCTTTCACAAGGAGGCAGAAATTAGAGACAGTATGGATAAATGTACAGCAGGAAGGTTTCTATACGAGTGATAGGAAAGTGGAGACACAACTTGACCCCACAGTAATGAAAAAACTCCTGATGGAGCTTTTCAGGGACGACTATCAACCTGACTTGATCTCATTTGTCCACGTTACACATTTTGGAGTATGTCTCCACCGGTTTTGCACATCTAAAGACAAAGCTTTACCCATTTTTCTTTGCAATTTTACTCAGTCTTACCCAGACGAGATGGAGAGTGAAGCGTAATTTGAAGTTTTGATTTGCTTTTCGGCTGGTTTTATGTTCCTTTACCAGCTTGAAGATGACAACCTGCATCAACCTAGCTTTTTTTGTGATCTTTTTTTTTTCCACAAGTGCTTCATATTTAGCTTCATCCATTTTTCCATGAACTCTGATCAGTTTCCCCAGTCCCACATAAAGAAAAGCATCCCCACAGCATGATGTTGCTACCACCAAGCATTGCCAAGTTTACATTAAGTTTACTTAGTGTTTTGGAATCAATTTTTAAACTTAAACTTTCGTCCACGATAATGGTGTCCCCTTCATTGCCGGTGGCTAACTTTAGGTAAGACTGGATCTCTGCTTCTACAGAGTTTCTATTGGCCTCCTGTACACTTCTCTGATTTTTACTACATTTCCCTGAACTCTCAACTAAGGGAACGGCCTCATGACGCTTTTTGGTCACTTTGACCATTAAACAGTCCCTCCATGATTTTGCAAATACTTGTATGCTTTTTTTTGCAATCAAAATGCCTGATTTTGTGATGCTATTTTAAAAAAAATGAAAGGAATTCCTCATTGAATCTTTTAAAATCTATATGTTTTATATAAAAAGGTGAGAAAAGAGGAACAAGCAGAAAATCTGACACAAACATTATTATTCTCTAAAGAAGTAGAATATATCTATTTTTGTTACTTGTAATATCACAGACTGCAGGTGGGTGTTAGTCTCTCAAACCCAATGGTTTTGACATTTTTTAAAGAAAATCTTCAACAAATTCACAATGATGCAATACTGCAAAAACAATTGATTTTGTGTAGATTTCTGGAATTGCAAAAAACTCAAGGTACTGAACAGTGTTTTCTAACAAACTTCTGAGGCTTTCACACACATGCTGTGTTTAATCTGTGAATTAATTACAGTCATATGGACTCTTCTCCAATCAAAATAATTTCAAAATAGTCATTTCTTAGAGGTATCAGATTAAAGCGGCCCAAATATGTACATATTCCATGCTTCTCACGTTTTTACTTCTTAAAAAATTTTGAAATCTAATTTATTGCCACAATTATAATTTTTTTGTGTTGGTCTTTCACATAAAATTTCAATAAAAACAATTCAAGTTTGCTTAATGTGACAAAATAAGAAATTTAAAAAAAAATACCTACACATATAAATAACACATTTCTGTTTAATCCAGCATCGGCTGCCCACAGGACCAGCTATCACTGCAGGCATTCATAACTTTGTCCCACGCACACATCCCCACCGTCTCCTGCTGCAGGAGTTTCCTTCCCCTCCTTAAAGACTAATGTCACCAAGCATAAGGAAATGACTGTTGCCCTAAAAACCTTACACACTTCCTGGTATTCTGCACAGTTTCCAAGAATACAAGAGACACTAAATCTTTTAGAGCCAACTAGTGAACAGCAAAAAGAGCCACGCGTTGTCACACACTTGAGTCAGTGAACCATTCATGTTCTGCTCAGCGGATATAAACAGAGCTATTTAATGACTACAATCAAGCTAGAATCCATTTTTTATTCCTCAGTAACTAATGTCCCAGTGGTTAGAAGTTCTGCTGAAATGTTCTGTTTCAAAGGGAAACGCATCCCATTAGCAGGACTATTCATGATCGCTCAAATTAATGGAAGCTATTCCCATCACTACACTGCAGCAATGCTTGCTTTTATTCGTTCACTCTGCTTTAAGTGAGAACATTTAAGAGTGTGAGATAAAATTTATAATCGTTTCCGGCAGAGAGCGTCTTATCACTTTCTTCCTCTTATCTCATTATAAGACGAGTCCAAAAATGGGACGGTTTTATACAGAGCTCACATTTGGAGAACAGAACGAAGCATGGGAAGCATCTGGAGTGGGTGGAGACTTTCACAGCAGCACCGCCTTGGTATCAAAGATGGATTGTAAACCCGCATAGCTTCACATGGGTAGAGCAAAGCTTTAGAAACTATTAAGTAGCAATTTGCGTCAGCCTGTAACAGTCAGGATGATGCATGGCTCAGCCTGGTCGTTACTCAAAGTCTCAAAGCTTGCATGTATTATACTGTACATCAATATGTAATCACCAAGGTCTACGTTGCGTGCAGCACCACCCTAGAGACACGCCGTCCTTCTCCAGAGGAACCTCTTTGTCTTTCCGACTCGAAAATGTCATCCCCACTTTCACCAGAAGTGAGACTGTTACTGTCAACCACTGTCAAACTCTCTGTATCTAGGTTACAGTTGCTATAACAACTGTTGTGCATGCCAATGAGTTTCAGTGAGTCATTCTTGTACCTTATCAAAGCCACAAAACGTGTGTTTACAGGCAGATTTTCGGCACGTCTCAGATGTACAACAGGGTTCTTTGTGTTGGTTTCACAGCGTCGCCCCTTACAGAGACCTACAGTGTGACCTGATTCAGCTCTCAGGCCCAGAGAAAGTGGCTTTTCCAATCCCTTCTTGAAAATTTCTGAGCTGAATGACCATTTTTCAGCCTTCTGGGGGCTTACATTCAGCCACAAAGGCTGTGTTCACTCACTCACTCACTCACTCTCAGGAGATCTACAAAACAGGTGTTTTTGTATTTTGAACAGTACTGAAGTGCTTCATAATCATGTGTCAAGTATCCTCAGTTTTGTGTCTAAATTAACACCAGCAGGATACACAGCAAAACATGCCTAAATTGGATGAGATAGACAGCATAATTTTGTTATTTTTGGCTAACAACAATTTAATTACCATATCTCATCTTCAAAACATTCTTGTGGGAGCAAATCTGCATTCAACCAATAAACATTTCCACTGAAGAGGATAAATTTACATGCATGGACTACTACATCAATGCAATAACACCAACTTCAGTCATTATAATACAATCAGATTTTTTGTAGTATAGGGTAGTTTTTAGATGTAGCATGTCACAATAAATAATTCATAGAGAAATCATTCTAAATTCTGCTTACAGATATCTTCAACATGTTTATTATTGTGACTAAACATTGATTTGAACCTTTTTAGCCAATATAAATAAGTCATTTCAGGTCTTCAGATAAACTGGCAGCTAAACTGTGTAGATGTTTAAGAAATTCCACTTCAGCAATATTTTAGTGAAAGCCATTTTCAGCTGTTTTAAAGTAATGATGTAGACTCAAAGATGAAAGACTGATTTTCTAAATTTACATTTGAAAAAACAAGCATGCCTCCTGATTTTGGCATCTAATCTATGAAAGTAAGAATTTATGAACAGCAGCATTTTCTGTGGTGGTCTTCATGTTGACACACTAATATTAGCAAAAGTATGCACATTTGAGGTGTTTTCTTGCTATATGTTTGACATTAGCATGCTAAAACCTGGCTTTAGTGTGATACAGTCGGCTCAGGCAGTAGAGGTATGTAACAGGGTTTTATTTTAATAATATTATAGATGTGAAATTTGTCAAAATTTATTTATTCTTTGAATTTATTTTGTTAGTCAACAAGGTGTTTCTCCAGACTTTTGTTGGGTGTATTAAGTTTTGCTACGCTGCTCCTGGCAGTTGGTGGTTACCATAGTAACCGGTAACTGACAGCTCCTCCCCCTTTTTCTGTTACCGTAGGTAACTGTGGGGCAGAAGCTTCTGGACTAAAGTTAACCACCACCACTTTGTTTTCCTCTTTTGTGAGAATAAATAAAATGAACCTGAGTGTGTCTGTCATGAAGTCAACCTACTGGATCTGAGACGAACATAGACGGGCTACATATATAGTTTTACCGTAGCAATTTAAAACACTGCTTAGCGGACTACATAGCGACTGGTATGTAATGTGAACATGAAGTTTGAAAATGACGCATGCCTTCAAGTATACAATTTACAGCAATCATTGTAGTACCATTTGAAAATATGGGATATTTCTGCTACTGTGTGAAGAACTAAGTGGATACAACTTCAGAGTGGAAATATGCAAAACAAGTCTTCTTTCCAGTCCTGCTGAGTCAGAGTAAGTGGAAGAGAACAATCCAGACAAAGAGACACTCTATAATCAATATAAATCTTGTTGAATGTATGAAATGTGTGGGAAAATATGTCAACAAGACTGTACGTCTTTCTTTAATATCTTGTGAAACAAAATCATTTATGCTTATATGTGCATTTTAAAAGGACAAACAATAAGAAAAAAAGCACAGAACAAATGCTAATATTTTATGTCATAAAACCACATTTAAGAGTTATAGAAAAAAGATCAATATGGTTCTAAAATGTATGTCTCTTTTTTCTGCTCTTCTGTTTCTGCAGGTCTGTGGAAAGGCAGGCGATCTACCATGCTTGTCCCCCCACCCCTCCATCCCTGCAGACAATTGCACCTGCCCCGTACACAACTCCACCCAAAACAAAAAGCAGAGGGATCAACACTTCCCTCTCTATTCCCTTCATCCATCCTCTCCCTCTCATTTCTCCCCCCTCTATTCATCTCATCACTGTCCTCCTCATCCCACCTCCTCCACTGTGCCTGCCCCAGGACTTCTACCAAACGAACCCTTCCAGAATCCGTCACTTTCCCGGTGTTTCACTGGCTGACGCTGGTCACATGCTGCCTGCTGCCCTCTCTGGTTGGAGCAGGGGAGACGTGGGGCGTCGTTTCGGCCTGCCCGTTCCACTGTGTGTGTCGAAACTTATCGGAATCGCTCAGCACGCTCTGCGCCGATAAAGGCCTGCTCTTCGTACCGCCGCATGTCGACCGGCGAACGGTGGAGCTGCGACTCGCAGACAACTTTATAACAGAGGTGGGCGGGAGTGACTTTGTCAACATGACCGGACTGGTTGATCTGACACTGTCGAGGAACACAATCCACCTGATTCGACCTATGGCCTTTGCTGACCTGGAAAGTCTGCGGTCTTTGCACCTGGATGGTAAGCCATGATCATTTTTCCAAGTTCTCCAGTATAGAATATTAATTTAGTACCTTTTTACAGGAAAACTATTCTGGCATTGTGTTATTTAGGTAACCGCTTGACAACGATTGGACCTAAAGACCTTGCAGGTTTGACTAACCTGCAACACCTGATTGTCAACAACAACCAGCTGGTGAAAGTCTCCGTCGAGGCTTTTGATGACTTCCTACTAACTCTAGAGGACCTCGACATGTCCTACAATAATCTTCGGAGGTAAGATTTTTGTGTTTTTTTTATCAATCAAAATACATTCTCTAACATCAGACTTGTCAATAGTTGTCTCTTCCTAGAAATACTCATGCTACATCTGATAACACCATCTAAACTAAGATAGATTTCACCTTCCACATACAAGAACTTCTTTCCTTAGACTTACTCTCTTAAAAAGACCTTGATCTCGTCTAACTTCTTATGCCTTAGTCTCTAAAATATAATTTTTAACTTAGAGTGTCATGCACAAAACAAATTCAGTGTTTGTCGATATGTGGCAAAGTTCACTTCATGAATTATCCTGTTCCAAGCTTTTGAAATAACCCATAAAGTACAACTTTAAATAAGATTTATGTGTTAAACTCTGCTTAATGAATAGATTGATTAGACATTTGAAAACTTTAAAGAAATGTCAGCTTCAACCATGAAATGGTTTTATCTACAAAGACTGACATCTTTACCAAAATCTCATATTTGTTTAAGTCATGTCTTCTGATTCATTCCCTTAATGCTCCACTTCCTGGGGTTCTGAGATAGAAACACAAATACAACCAAAACCAGGAAATAATTTTACTGGACCAGTTTATTGCACAGCCAGACCAAATATTCAGTATTGAGTCGCCATAAAGGTTTTCCATTGATTCAGATAGTTTATGACAGAACAGACTGAAGTGCTGGTAAAGCAGAAAAGCCAAACATTTCTCCTACTAAGACTATTTACGGATGTAATGGAACCGCTGGAGCTAAAACAAGTGGTTAAAAGAAAGTAAATGGCTCCATCTGACCCATACTGGGCACTTTTTTCCTACACCAAGGTTCGCCGAAAGAATGAAGGTGGTTCCCAAACCTCGTCATGTTCCCACCTCTCATCAATGTGTGGTATCAAAACTCTAGGGAACAAAACTCCTTTTATAAACTCCCGAGAAACCAATAAACCACAAATAAAAGTTAGTACTCAACTTTCTCAACCTTTTGAATCTTCAGTTTACTTAGTTTTGGTGGTTTCAAGGTAGAATCAGCTTAGGCCCATTTTATCTGAGTTTCTTTTTTTCCTTCTATGTCAGAAGTAAATAAGCATGTTTGTCATTGATGGTAAATAAATCTTTGATTAATTTACTTGCTTCTCTACATGTGGAATGTAATTCCCTCAAAGGTAAAGAAAATTCAAGCTTTAGCTGATAAATCTTATTAATGCACATTAGTTTGATGTAATATAGTCTGTCAATGTTACACAATCGACAGAACTAACAGCAGAGCCCACAATGTCTTTTCTCCTCAACTGGGCCTCAATATGGATCCAAAACAACAATAAAAAAGGGTTCAAAACTCCAGAATCCAAAGGCACAATAGCAACAGCCAGTAACATCTGAGTCAGTGAAGACCATTATGAAAGCAAAGTTAAAACTGCTGAGGCCAGAAGATGACTGAAAGCTCAGAAAACTAAATCAATTTTGATGAGGTTATAATTTTCTTTCACTTCGATTCAGTTATGGCTCCAATGAAGGCATTGTGAAGCTCACTCCTCTGAATGACTATACATTACTATGGATATTGTATACGGTTCATACTTGAGTGCACAATGTAATACTTTGCTAAGGTCATTATAGAACAATGGATGATTTTTACAGCTTTGCTATTCTTCAGGGCTAAATAGTTTGGCTGAATAATCACAGTCCTCTCCTCTGTCCAAAGCAGCACACAATGCAGATCATTTTAGCAGCAGTCGTCTGTCGGTCGTCATTAAAATGTTTCAATTGTCTCTCCAAGATGAGCACTACAGCCTTTCTAAGGCCTCTACCAAACCTTGAAAGTGCAGAGTTGCAGTTTTGAACAGAAAAGCAGCTGCTGCTCGAATCACTTGGTGGCTATTAAGGAGTCTATTCTGAGCGTTGAAGAATCCGTGTCACATTCTCCCACAATGGGTAAAAAATACTCTGGAAACGGGTTATGTCACGCAAGAAACTCTTCAGATCTGACTTATCAAGGTCGAAGTTTCACCCTGTGACCCTATTACTTGCCAACTTGATTTTCATGTTCTTGATGCATTCACTTTCAAATGAACAGGCCTTTAAAGAAAAAAAGTCCATTAACAATTTACAGCTTGGGTTTATATGATGGTAATTTGCAATGATATTAGTTTGCTATGTGATGGAAATAACTGCAAAATATTGATGAAAACCAACTCATCTGTACTGCGTTTCTCCACTACCACAAAATGAACTACGAGCATCAATTCAGTGATCTTATTGTTAGCTCAGAGGGAAGTGTTAATGAGGAGAGAGCAGCTGATATCACTCTGTCATTCTGATTGAATTAGAAGAGCAGAATGGTGACTGTGAAAGGAAGCAGTGGAAGAAAACATGTTTGCATTTGCATTAAAACTGCTTCACTGGGAGTAGCACTGCTGCTAATAATATAAGGACTTATTAAATACTCCAGAACGCAAAAGAGAAAGGTACAGTTGGTTTAAAGAAAGAAAGGTAGCAGCTTTTAGATGCTAGCTAGGTGTCAAAAAAGAAGCCAAATCTGTTCCAAAAATCATCAAGTGAATGGACTACAGAGGATTGAAGCAAGGTTATTTTTTCTTTTAATGCCCCTCCAATTTGTTTGGGACATCTGGAAAGGGATTTTCTCAGAGGAGAGAAAGCGAACGCCGCCATTAGTTGTTTGTAGTGGTGACAGTGAAGCATCTAGAGACGTTGCCATGAAAAGAAAAAACTGGGATCAAAACATTTCTCTAGAGAAACTGGATTCATTCCCTTCATACTCAAGATATTAAACCCAGAGATAATTTGCAGCTCTGATATCCAAGGTGAACTGCCAAAGTCTTAAAAAAAAAAGATTGGTAAAATTTACTCTTTGAATAAACTTTATGTACACTCACTGGGCAGTTCATCAAGCATACATTTGTAGGACTGGGTTTGACAATCCAAACAAAGTATTTAAACCTAATACATTGTTAAAATATTTCTCAGTAATTTTAGTCCATTTTGACAAGATGACAATTGGCATCTCTCTTAAGCAGCATCTTTCATAAAGTATATGATACCAGTTATGTGTTTTATTTTGGCAGAAAAGCTTTGCAGTCTCAAAGGTTGTACTGACAAACGTATAATCGGCTGAATTCAGCAACATCAAAAGGTTTTGGGAGAAAAATACCAGAGTACAACATCCTGCTAATGAATTTCTGAACTCGAAGCTAAAAGCAAAATGCAGACTTTTCTCCGAGCTGCCTTTGCCTCTCGTATGTGAACAAAGTGGAAACATTCACAGCTGCAGAACGATGGTGATAATGTGCTGAAGACACTGAGTCAGTGAAAACACCACTGCCTTTGGTCTTTACCAAAATCAGTCCTGTTCATTATCCTTTAACTTTACCATTCTTTGTCATCAAATGATGGACAGCTGGAATAGGCCTAGCTGAACAAAAATTTTTACAGAAAAAATCTGAAAAAGGAACAAAATGTGACACCAACAGGCCACGAACAGCTACCTCCATGTTTTACTGTCTGATTTCTCAGTTGTTAGTCATTCGTTGAAAACATTGAACAGTACTTCTCTGAACCACAGCTGATTTAATCACAATCCTTTAAAAAATTACCATCTTACATTGTGTTAATCCACCCACAAGGGAGAGGAAGCCATCAAGGAGACCAGTCCTGCTTTTAGTTTCAGATAATTTTTCATTTTTTCCCTCTCAGATGAGCATCCATCACGGCAAAGTTTACTTTTTGAAGAGGCCTCTCTGGAATCCCTCTAAAAATCATCTTATTCCTACAGGGTGCCATGGGAGTCTATTCAAAACATGGCCAGTCTCCACACTCTGAACCTGGACCATAACCTAATAGACCACATAGCAGAAGGAGTCTTTGGAGAGCTTTATAAGCTGGCGCGGCTGGATATGACCTCCAACCGGCTCAGAACTCTGCCACCTGATCCGCTCTTTGCAAGGTACATCTTAAGATTTCTATTTTCAATTCTGTAAGGAAAAGGCTTCTGGGGTAAAATACTACTGAGCTACTAATGTGCTTTTTTAAATGTGTTTGCTATGGTGCATCCTATATTGACTTGCAAAGCAAAAACCAGATGAGTTTTAATATTTTATCTTAAAATAAACCATACCATGCCTGGCTGCTTTAAAAGTTTAGCTTGTACATTAGCCAACATAGTTTCTATCACTTTGGTCTTGGTCTAACTGAGCTGCATGTGCTTTTAAAAAAACATTTGAGAATATAGTCACTGAAAGCAACATCTCATTTGCTGTTGAAGGTTTAATCTATATGGGTGCTGCCTAATGCACCCATTTATTGCTTTAATCTAATAAGTTATAATTGATATGGCACTTTTAATGAGTGCATAATTTAAAAAATAAGGAATAAGGTAAATATGGAATTTGATGTAATTTTTTCATTTGCCTCTTTGGAAACCGTAAGAAAGCAACTTTAGAAATTTTCTCAATACCTATCTAACATCCAAATCACCTGGGGACCAGAATATAGTAAGTTAAATAAGAAATACAAACTAATTTCACACATTTTACTTTCCACCAGATCACAGACGGGAGCAATTAGTCCAACTCCCTACAATGCTGTCATAAGCCTGAATTTTGGAGGGAACCCACTCCACTGTAACTGTGAGCTGCTGTGGCTGAGAAGGCTAATCAGAGGGGACGACATGGAGACATGCGCCACTCCTACACACCTGGCTGGAAGGTAGGAGTTAAACACGCCGATGGATCAGTCATGCTGGTTCTAGAACAAAAAACATTTCTGAATTGGCCTGGGTTGGGTTTTCTGTAACCTGAATGGTATTTACATGGTAGTTTCCAAGAACTTTCATAGACTTTTTATGACTAACGGAATCAGATAGTACTTCCCCTGAACTTACCAGCTACTTTTCGAGAACTTTCTCAGGATCTTAGAAGGAATTTTCCAAAAACTCTCTCTAGAACTTAGGTATTTTTAAGGACTCTCAGGAACTTACCAGGTACTTTCCTAAGACTTTCTCTAGAACTCAGCAGGTACTTTCCTAAGACTTTCTCTAGAACTCAGCAGGTACTTTCCTAAGACTTTCTCTAGAACTCAGCAGGTACTTTCCTAAGACTTTCTCTAGAACTCAGCAGGTACTTTCCTAAGACTTTCTCTGGAACTTACCAGGTACTTCAATAAGATTTTCTCGAGAACTTACCAGGTACTTTCCTAAGACTTTCTCTGGAAGTTAACAGGTATATTCTTAGAACTTTCAAGAAACTGAAACTTTTTTTGGGACCTACCCTGCATATTCCTAGGACATTTTCATGAACTTACTTTCCTATGAGTTTCTCATGAATTTATGAGGGGTTTCCTAGTCCTTTCTCTGATCTTATCAGGTATATTTCCAAGGACTTTCTCTGAACATAAAAGATTATTTCAGCAAATTAACTGCTAAGGTCTAGAAAAGTATCTGCTTTGACTGGAAATGTAACCTCCATGTTCCAGGTAGATACAGGGTGTGTTGTAGACTGTAACCTAAAAGTCCGCCATCACCTTTTAGAAAACATAAAAACATTGCAGTTAAAATCAGACGGTGAGAGCAGAGAAAATGAACATCTGTTACAGTCATCTGTTCTTAATTAGCGTTTGCTCAGTGTAGCATTACGTGTTCATACAGCTGGATATTCTTTAACCATCAATATATTAACAACTTTAAAGAATATTCCATTCTCTTTCTTCTGTTGGTCTTCTAGATATTTCTGGTCGATCCCCGAGGAGGAGTTTACGTGCGAACCACCTCTCATCACCCGTCACACCCACAAGCTGTGGGTGCTGGAGGGACAGCGTGCCACTTTAAAATGCCGTGCCATCGGAGACCCTGAGCCAATAGTCCACTGGGTTTCTCCAGACGATCGCATTGTTGCCAACTCTTCCCGGACCAGCTCCTTCAGCAACGGGACTCTGGATATCTTGGTGACGGTCGCCCGGGATGATGGAGCATACACATGTATTGCGATAAATGCAGCAGGTGAAGCTACCGCTACGGTGGATTTGAAAATAATTCCCCTGCCTCACCGAGGCGGGGTCAGTGGAAACACTGGGGTTAACGCCGTTAACGGAAAAAACAACAGGAGTACGACCAATGGGATTTTACGGACAGATCCGGGTTCGTCGGATATCAGCACGGGGAAAAACGGAGGGATTAACAACGGCGTGGGACGCGGAGCAGAGTCCGACGGTGGGAGTTTAGGAGAGGGAGAGGCCAACGAAGGAGAGAGCGGAAAATCCTCTGAGGGAGAGAGGGTTGATGGAGGAAGCATGGAGGATGACGAGGGGGGCGAGGAGGAGGGCAGGATGGTTGGAGTACAGGGAGTGACCTCCACCTCGGCTCAGGTGCGATGGGATTTGGGACGTTTCTCTGAAGCGTACGTTGTGTGGATGTATCAGATACAGTATAACTGCACTGCAGACGAGACCCTCATCTACAGGTAAGTCAGTCTTTATATTCAACAGCAATCAGAGCCTTTCTTCTGGTTTCAGTTTTGATATTTTATGTTCAAGTCAACTCTTGTCAGGCTATCCATAAAAAACATGAACCCTGTTTACCTTCAAAGATCCTTAAATATTTATCCCTTACATTGAAACTGTTCATTTTCTGCACTGACAAGCAGATAGCTCAAGGGACGGATGAATGTGAGCTCAAATGAGGAAACGGAGGCGCAAAGGTGGTAAATAATTTATGCCCATCACTGTGTGACACCAAAACCCTACAGGTGAATAGTTACAGGACATAAATGAGCAAAGAAAGGGATTTACAAGGGGATGAATAATTTAGGAAGGGTGTTTTAAGGTAGGAGAGCACGCAATGGAGTGTGCTCTGCAACATGAAAGCCTCCAGATGCAACCACAGTCCAGAAGTTTTAATATCCACAAATGTCCTATTTAGTCTCATAATTTTGTTGGATTCTTATTTGATAGACCAATATAATATAATATATTTTGAAGTGGAAAGAGGAGGAAAGATGGTTTTAGTTTTGTCAGATGAATTTTAAACAATAAAAAAACGAAAGAATCTATGGCAAGACTTGAAAATTAATGCTCACTTTATCCAATCTAGCTGAGCTTTGACTAAAGGGATACAATTTCAGTAACTTGATGAAGTAAAGATGAACCACAATTGCAATGAAAGGTGGTTCTATAATGTGCTGAAAGTCTGAATAAAAATGTGTGCAACACTAATTTCCTTTTCAGTTTGTCACATGAAATCCCAACAAATAACATTAAATTGTGACAAAATGTTAAAAGTTTCAGAATCGAAATGCGTTGAAAATTAACTGAATGCCAGCCTACCATTTTTTAAATTAAAAAATTTAATATATTTAGTTTAAAAATTGCAAACCTTACAAACCAAAATCTAGCACTAAACAAAAAGACAGAACCTAGATCTGACTCAGGAGGGTGAAGGAAACAAGCACCTAAATTTATAGAGTGGCTTCTAGCTATTTGGTGTACTTACATGTTCAATACCACTTCCAAGTTCATGAATTATGTCCGTGCTCCGAGTTTACTGCCTCTGAATTTACAAGCAGAGCCTGATGAAACTTTAAACTGATGGAACCGTTGTTAGTGGGAAACAGCAGCTGAAGCAGCGAGGAGGGGCGAGACCAACAGTATTCATTTTCTGGATTTCAACTGGCACCATTAGAGGCATTCACTGTTGCTCCCCTTAGGTGTTATAAAGAAGGCATTAAGCAGCAAGCAGTGTTGAGAAGGGGTATGAGGTGGTAACTGCATGACTGGAGGGGGGCAGAGAACACAAGGAATTGATTGGGAATATAAAAATAAATGGAAGAGCAATAATTAGAGTCAGAAGGGACAGTCAGGTGAATATGAGGTAAAAATGAAGGCTGTGAGATCTCAGGGGGAGGAGAAGAGACTGAGGGAGTGAGGCAAGATAGATGACAGGCTATGCTCAAATCACCTTAGGAGAGGAGAGTCTGAGATAAGGAAGGGATGGGTGACAGAAGACAAACTGACAGGGACTGAGGGGAAAAAGAGAGGAGGTGGGCCCAAAACGCTCCTTCAGGACAAACCAAGAAAATGAAGATAGAAAAAGGGAGATTTAAATGCAACCTCCTAAAATAGACTCAGAAAAAGAAAAGGTGTGAACAGATGACAAAAAACCCCAAGGTGAAGAAGTAGGATTTAAACTGGAAATAAAAGATGCCAGAAGATATGAAGCATCTTTAAAGAGGAAAAAAAAAAAGAAATGAAAATGTTGAGTTGTATAACAGGATAAAAGCAGATAAGTAATGGAGCAATAAAAGCATGTCCACTGGGGAGAGAATGGAGGTGAACATGTCCACATGAAATGTCACATTAAAACAAACCAATGATAAATATGAGCCTTCCGGTGACATGTAAAGCAACTCCAGGTAGAATAAATTGAATAAAGGCTTCAATTCCCTTGCCAAATACTGTAACCATTCCCCTAAATTTAAAGGAAGCTTACCTTTTAAAGGTTTGACTTTTTTTAAAAACTACAAGTCTATTATCTTCAAAAATACAATTTTAAAGGATAAAAATGGAAAAACAATCAATATGCAGCTCTAGAAATCCTAAATAATGAAGGTGTGGTTTGTGCAAAAATGCCTCAGACAAACTGAACTAAACGAAAAACAAAGTACAAAGAAATTGTAAAATTTTGGGATTGTATTTATGGAGACAAAATAAAAATGATCAGGCCATCTCCAGGTTCTAAAATCATTTAAAATTTAACTTGCTGGGGTGAAAAAACAGACTCCTCCATATCATTTATTAAACAGCAATCACATTTAGGAGGAGGAATAGCAGCCTGTGTGGTAGCCTGAAAAATACAGGTGTGTGCTAACAACGCCAAGGTGGAGGAAGGTCAACCGTCACCTCCGAAAAGCAATTTTTGCTGCTTAATAAATCAGTGAAGGGTTATAAGTCCATTTTGAAACCATTCAAAGTCCATTGTTTTACAGTGAGAAAGATTATTAACAAGTTGAGCACATTTATGACAGCTTCCAGTCTCCCTGAAGCAATTTTCTTAGTTTGTATGGCTCAGAGGAGTAACAAAACACCCCAAGAGCTCCATCTCAGACTCTGCAGGCTTCAGTTTCTCTTTTAGATGTTAAAGTTTTTGACAGAGCAATTAGCGAAACACTCAACAAGTACAGCTTGTTACAGATGACAGGAGAAAGCCTCGTCTCTTGAAAAAGAAAATGGCACCAGGATTTAGTTTTGAGATGTTGCTTCTAACTGAACCGCAGCACTTATGAAACATAGTGATCTGGACAGACCAAATCACTGATGTTTGGACATATTTGCACAATCCATGTTTTTCAGAAAATCTCACAGCACACTGGCACAAAAACGTTATTCTACCTGGTCAAGCATGGTGGTGGAGGAGTGATTACATGGGTTTGTTTAGCATCTATAGAGAGCCACAGTTTATTGCTGCTACATGCGGTTCCACAAGCTTTGGGATAAATTGGTGGAGACGCCACACACAGCGTCTTCATCAATTCTTTTGTAAACTTGTTTGATTTAAAAAATTACACAACCTGGTAAAGACCAGAATGGTCATTATTTTCTGAAAAGTAAAAGCCCAGCATAAACACAAAAGGTCTGTATCAGTTTTATCATGACTGTAGTTAATCAGGATATTTGGAAATCCTCAAATTTAACGACTCTTTACAAGCACCCAGTAGGTCATTAGCAACCTGCTTAGGTTACATCAAAGCAATGCAAAGTAAAGGTCAACATACGGAAATAATGAGCAAACATTTTACTAAATTGCAAACAAAGGCTATAAAATTGATTGTGAAACATGACCTTGAAAAATGCTCAGGAATTCTGATAATTAGCAAACAACCTGAAAAACGTTTCATTAAAGTCTCATGCCTGCAATTTGCTTCCTCGGTTCTCTCACAAGCTTTTAACTGTCAGGTTTGGCAAAAAGCTAAAAATCCACAAAAGATGTGTGTTGAGCAGGTATTTGTTGAATCGCATCTCCCCAGGCTGAGTTTACCTCTTAAAGACAAAGATGTGTCAAGTAAAGACTTTAAAGGAGCCAGCTTTGGGCTTTATGTGAAGTGATGCCTCAAACATACAGTCTGAAAAAAGATTTAACAAAGATGGCCAGGAAGGGATAAACATGGTGAGCCAAGACAATTCAAACAGAGCAGATATTTAAGTTTAGTAAAGGGGGCATCTGAGATTTAACTAGAAAAAAAGCTCTAACGCAGCACAAACCAGAGAGTTTTCAAAGTAACAGGATAAAGGCTATGTTTTCTCTGGAAAATTGCAAGTGCTATAGTATATGATGATACATTTATCTTGTCTTAGAGCCCACCAAACAACTGCTCTTGTTACAGAGAAAGGGATGGATGAGTGTTGCAAAGAGGCTTTGTTTCCATTTTCACTGTCTTCCCTTCTGCTTTGTCAGAAGCAGTTTGAAAGACATCATGCGTGATGTCACGTCGTAGCACGCAGATTAACACTGAGGTTCAAGTTTTACCACAGCACAGGCTACCTCAGAGTTTCTATCCGCTTTGCTTTTCTAAGTGGTGTGCACAACGATTACTTTAGGGTGAGTGCATTGCAAGCTAAAGGTCTTACGATCTAAAAGACCACTGAATGTGCTAGCGATATCATTGGCATGCTAATAGCTACTGACATTATGTAGCTTAATAGTAGCAGAGCTAACATTAGGATACTAATGTAGGAATTGGTGTTACAATTAGCAATGTGCTGGCAAGACTATGCTAGCATTAGCATAAGACTGATATCTATACTTATATTTAAAACTGTATAAGTATAAGTCTATAAAAATCTGGTGATAAAGAAATTAAAAGCTTAAGTCAGTGGATGTGTGTCGTGGAAAAAATTAGGTTTTGTCATTTGCATAGACATGTTTTTTAATATAATTTTTGTAAAAAATTATTTAATTACCGTATTTTTCGGACTATAAGCCGCTACTTTTTTCCCCACGCTTTGAACCATGCGGCTTATAGCCCGGTGCGGCTTTTCTGTGGATTTTTCTTCAACCACAAGGGGGCTCTTTAGCAGGAAGTGAATCACTGGAAGTCAAAATTGGAAATCAAAGAAGAAATTGCTAATTTTCATTTAGAACAAGCACATGGTAGCAGCAGGCACGACGGAGAAATGTTTTCAAACTCTTACCCCCTCATCATGGAAACAACACGAAGAAGTTCACATGATGCAGTTTTTAAATTGAAGACTATCGATCTGGCAGCACAGATCGATAGCTGCTGCATGTAAGCTCGACGTGAACGAATTCATGGTTCGGCATTGGAGACGCAGGGTTGCGTCCTTAAAGCAGATGTATTTTTGTGGAAAACCGAGAGCAATGGAGATAGCAGCGGCTTACATATGTACGTTTTCAGTTTAAAAAAAAACAACTTTGTGGGTGCGGCTTATAGTGAGGTGCGCTCTATAGTCTGGAAATTATGGTACAATTAAAGTTTTGAGCTCCATTTTTACCAGCTGGTGTTCAGGACTAACGGTTGCTAGGCAACAGAACATACACCCAGGTAAAGAATAACTCTGAAGGCTAGCTCATCCAGTTTCATTGTCGCTTACTTCCGGTCTTAGGCTGGGTTCTTTAGTCGACGAAGAACCCAACCTACGTTGACCAGATTGGTTGGATCCTTCAAAAGATCCAGACCTTGAATTTAAACATATTCCATTTGTTATAAACAATGTGCTGGTGCAGTTGTGGCGCCTGTTGTAGAGAATGTGATGCATAGAGACCTCAGTCCCCGACAAGTTTGAGTCCTGGACCGTTGACCTTCGCTGCATGAGTGCTAATGTTTGTATAAGGGTGCTAGCATTACCAATAGCGTGCTCCATCAGCTCAAGAAGTCATCTGGTCTGTTTTCGGTTCTTATAAACATCATAACAAATTTACTGTGCACTTAAAAGAGCAATAGAAAAACTGCTAGCTTGCTGTACAGAGCACTATATGGTGAACGACTGGATGAAAACAGCTGACATTAATTCTGCACACTCAACGTTACAGCTACTAAAACAAAAACCAGCTTTTTAATGGGAGGATATATGCTCAACTGTCTTAAAATGATGTTTTTTTTGGTTTCTGCTTTGCACTAAGGCATAAAACAAGAGGTGAAGTTTTAAATCGGAACAAGAAGGAAGACATGCATGGCGTTAGGCAAGCATCCAAAAACACCCAGCTTCAAGTACAAAATATATTACCCCTCTTAAAGTTTTACAACATTATGTTACAGGACCATTTTACAGGAAACAGATTAAACGGTAGCTGCCACCAACAAGATAGACAGAAAACGTGACAGACTGGAAGTTTGTATTAATACACAAACTTCAAAGATGAATAAAAAATACAGTTCAAACTGGGGATTAGACAAAGGGATCGACAAAGCAGAAGAAAATAGGAAAATCAGTCTGAACAGATAAAGAGGAAATCAAAGTAGGGACCATTAAAATGAAGCCAAGCCCACTACAATGCCGAAGGGGATTTACAGTATAGATTTATCTCCCGTCATCGATGTGTAAGAGCCAACTGCAGTATTACACAACAGCTGGTAAATCAGAAAAAACAGAAGCCTATGAAAGGAAGACTGGCTTATGAATTGAAATGGAAAGAATAGGACTGAAAGCTTTCTGAAACAGGTTTATAGAGATATTGCTGTGTTGTTTCTGCTTTAGAATGTGGCAAAAGAAACTCAACCCATCTGAATTGAGCAAAGGATGCCCAAGGCACTCAGAGAAAGTGGAGAAAACACAAGGTTTCATAACGGAAAGCAAGGAACAAAAGCAAGTGGCAAGATAGTTTGAGCAAAACGAGAACACTAAGCGTCACGCAGACTGCAGAGCGAAGCAGAGCACGCAGTGAGTGGCGGATTTAATCACTTTTAAAGGTCAGCCTCTTTCTACACGACTCCAGCCTTCATTTTAGCCTGGATTGTGTAATTCTGATGGCATCTGTGACAGACACCTGCTGGACGCCGTTCACCCCGTCACCCCACCACCCTCAATGATGACACCTGAGCTTTCCCTCCTGGAGCTCTGCCACAATGTTATAGCACCACACCTTGGTGGTCCTTGGTCAGCAAAAGAACAGATGGCAATCCCCTGGTTAAATGTAAATCTGTTTAAATGTCCCTCAGTGAGTCTAGACAGATGATTAAAATAGTGGACGGGGGCAAAGCTAGATGGTTTTGAAGGCTTCATATCTGTGGGATATGTATTCCCAGTTACATGGTGCATGAGAACCAGGCGGGTAAAAAGCAAAATGTGCCCAAATTGGAGGGGATCCATTTGAAAAACGCTTCATCTGTCATCTCATTAAAGTCCTTGAGATTTTATAAATGCTTCAGCAGGTGATTAATGTCATTTATTGTAATCTATGTCTACTAAATAGCTAACAAGGCATAGAACAAAGGTTTAACCCTTCAAGACCAAACTTGTCGGCCAAATTTGCAGTATTGTAATTCTACCACACTTTATGCTAACAGTTTCTGAAAGAGGAGACGTTGCGCTTTCCAGCCAATATCAGGTTGTTACGGTAATTTCACTCCCACCATAATCACAGGCAGTGATTATAATAGGCGGTAAATTGCGAAAATAACTTGCTAGATATTGAAAGTTCCAGTTTTTACGGATAAATGGGTAAATATATTTACTCACAGAACATTTAAAGAACTGCGTACAGTTAAGATAAGCAAAAATATCCAGGTGGAGATTTGAAACTTAGGACTCAAAGGTTTAACTTTTAGATCAGGACAATAGCAATGAAGAGCTACGTAGAGTTCACCCAAAACAGGCATATTCCTCCACTTTAAGATTCATAGCAATATTGTGCTGCAAAGCCATATCCTAGGAAACACATTAAAGTTTACCTTATGTGCCACCGACTTCAACCCCTTTGTGTATAATATCCCATATAAAGATGCACTCTGTTGCTTTCTATTGTACTCATGTTTTTTAAGTATGGATATTCTCCTCCAAGCACCAAATGGGAAATAAGATCTGTATCAATTTATATGTACAATCCACTAATAAGAGCAGTTCAAAGCTGGAAAGTCAAATTTTGACTTGGCTTTAATACCCACTTCCATCCAACCAGGAAAGTAAGGGCTTTGACTGTTCTCACAGTTCCTCCCAGGTCTCAACAGGGATCAACCTTCCTGTGGAGAACTCAAAAGTCCTGAGTTCGGGACACAATTTAACGGGAACGATCAGAGCGCTGACGAGAAAGGGGTAGTTGGAGGAGGAATCATGCAGAGTTTATGAAATAATGAGCACATTGGTTCAGACTTGAAATAAAGAGGGACGAACAATTAAAAAGAGCAGGTAGCAAGTTTGACATGCACAGAAAAAGAGCATGCTGAGAGCTAGACGGTGGAGAACAGGGCTAATGAGTCACAGGAGGGGAGGGCATTGAAGGAAATGGAACCTGAAAATTACATGAAATGCAATGCACTCATTTTCTGCTGCTAATTATACAACAGCGAACTAATATTTGGCACTCAGAGTAATGCGTGAGGTTATTAATGTACTAAAAATGCACATATTTGCAAAGCATCTTGGCATGTACAAGTTTCCCCTCATTGCTGAAGCCTTCTGTTTCTTCTCCTGTGACATACAAGACCCTTTAGCGTCCAATGCAATACTACTGGGGATTCGGATACGAGCTTCCCTATTTAGCTGGGCATGAGCCTGGAAGCAAGAACAAGAAGTTATGCAGGAAACACGATAAGTGCATCTGCCGAGGCAAGGATTGACGGAGATGTGTCGGAGAGATAAAACGGTGGGGGAAGAGCAGAGGCATGCAGAGCCAATGATGCAAAAGGGAAAGGAAGACAACCAGAAAAACAACTGATGGAAATGAGTGCAGAGAAGGGGGTCCAAACTGTGGTTAGACGGATCCTATAGGTAGATGTAATTAAGTGTTAAATTATTTTATGAATAAATGTGTCGACTCAAATCAAAAGCTTAAGATGACAGGGGAATGGAGACAGCCAGTTCTCATCTACATGTCAGGTTGCATTAAAATGTAAAATCAGAAAGGAGAAGAGGGATGGTTTAATTTTAAAGAAACATTAAAGATCAGGAATAATAAGGCTCAGAAAAAGATGAGAATCAAGAAATAAATCAGGCCTTGAGCGGTGACACAAAAATTAATCAGGATTAGTGATTAGCCGGTTTGAGATGCTCATAGTAAGAATAAAATGATTTTTTTTTAGCTATATTTGCACAAAAGTCTAAGAAAAAAGTAGAATGACACCAATCAGGCATACCATTATGACAGAAAGTGAATAACACTGATTATCGCCTCAGTGTGGGACCTGATAGTGGGTGGCAAAAAATGGGCAAGCATAAGGATTTGAGTGAGTTTAATGAAGACCAAATTTCATCTGCTGCTACTCTAGTCCAAAGCATTTCCAAAACTGCAGATGTGTGGAGTTTTCCTGGTCAGTATCTGTCAGAAAGAGTCCAAAGTGAGAAAAAGTGGTAGACTGGTAATAGGCGGTTGAGGTTCATTGAAGCACAATGGAAAGGAAGGCTAGCAATGTGCGGTCCAATCAAACAGAAGTTAAGAAAAGCATCAGAATGCCAAATGTGTTTGTACCTCTCTGCATTTTGGTTCATCAAAATAGCTGAACATCATTCAGGCTGTTGATGCCAACAATGGCTAACAGAACTGGGACTCACCAGTGTAAGTAGATTACCTGAGCAACAAGCTAATCAGGCAGAGTGTGTGAAGATTTGACCAATGTTCTGCAGGAAAACTTTGGCTGTTGCGACACATAGGCATTATTGGGAAAAATGCTTATGAAAAACAACCTGTGTTGTCTTTCAGGTGGACAATGTGCAAAAGATGTTCAGGAATAGTTCGAGGTGTACAGCCATCCTCTAAAGTCCTCAAATGTGGACATATAAAGTCCAAATCATGGAGGCTAGGTTCCATGTTAACTCACCCCTTTCACAACACATTACCAAAATGTTAAACCATTTTGTACCCATGTATTTAAGTTGTACCATGGTGTTTTTGGAAGCAAGTATTTTCATGATTTGTTGAGATAAATGGTCGTCTAGTTTGATTCAACTGTATATTATCAAAACTCCACTTTTGTTGCATTTGTTTTGGAGATAATTGGACCTGTTGACTCATGAAAACATGACACCTACTCAAACCAAAAAACCAACAAGCTACAAGATAGATACTTATTGGATTCACTAGACCACATTTTCTTGCAGCAGATTGACTAAAGTCATTTTAAAACACAGGTATCAAACTCCAGTTCTGGAACGCCACTGCCCTGCAACTTTTAGATGTGTCTCTGCTGCACCACACCTGAATAGAATAATCATTAGCAAGGCTCTGGAGAACTGATCTACACAAGAAGGAGGTAATTAAGCCATTTCATTCCAGCATTTTGTACCTGTGGCACATCTAAAAACTGCAGGACAGCGGCCCTCGAGGACTGGAGTTTGACACCCCTGTTTTAAATGTTTGGTTTTCAAAGCAGATTCCAAATGTACCTCAGGTAGGTACAGACTCCTGTGGCACTGTCTCAAACCTGAATACTTTGGGGGCTAAGCAGGCAGCACTTAAGATATGAAAGATTTAAATGATCTGCTGCTATTCATGTTGGTGCTGTTAGGGAGCACAGCAAAACTTTAGGGGTTGAATCTGTTTTAGCAATAAACATGCCTAATCTGTGTATAACTGGAATAACCAATTAATTGAATTCACGTGTTGTATAAGAGGGAGAAGTGAAGAAGCCTTCAGTTGACCAGCTTACTGACAGTGCAGAGCAACAAGTAGAGGAGGGGCAGTGCCGTGTTATTCTGATTTATACAGCACTTTCTCTAGCATCTCCTTAAAAAATAGACTTTAAACCAAAGGAACTTTTCACAATATCGATCTTTCCCAAGAGCAGAAAACAGCCAGAGTGTACTTTGGATCAGAAAAAACCGAATAGACAGGGGAGAACTAAAAGACCTCCCAAAATGAGGTATAAAAGACTGACATTTGGACAGATGAAGAAAAACAGAAGATCTCTGCAGGCTAAATCAAGGAAGACAGCCAATGAAACATTTAGCAGTTCAACAAATCAAGACCCCAAAACGAGAGGAAAGGGTAAACGGACAAAGGAAGTGACATGAGGAAAAGGAAACAGGAGCAGTATAGATGTCAGCCAGACGAGGAGATAATTGCTTTGTTGTTCCTCCTAGACTTGCTCTCTCTCCCCTCTGCTCTGTGGCCCGGTCCTGTCAGGTGTCAGACCACCAGACTCGGCTCCGATAGTGAGGAGAATACCGGAGGAGGAGAAAGACGAGCCAAAACATTCCCCCTTCATTTCCTTGGCTTTAACTCTCTTCCTCTCCTGGATTCAGATGATAACTCACCATCTTCAACAACAAAACAGACTTTCTTCCATCGTGCATGCTTTTTTTGTTGGCTTTAACCAAACAGCAATTTGAAACACAGCATCAGCCCTGCACTCTGTGTAGGTTAAGAGAACAATAAAATCTGCCACAAACATTTAAATAAATTGCTTAATCTGATTTCCGACAAAAGGCGACATTATCATGAAGAGCTCTCAGTATTTAGTTGAGTATCATTTCCTTTAGTCCAGGGTGTGTATGCACAAAACATGGCTGCACGAAAACAACTTGGCTCATCAAAGATGCATGACTTTCATGTATATTTCAATGAAAATCCCTACATTTATCATTGCCAGTATACAGGTTAAAAAAACATTAGCGGAGGGGAGTTTCACAACCTCATAAAAGAGAAAGACGATGTGAAATATGTGGTGACGATGGAGGGAGGATGCAAAGCAAACAGAAGATGAGGCGATAAGATAAAGCGAAGGATGAGAAAGGACTGGGGACACTTAGAGGAAATGATATAGAAGAGCAGAGGGAAGACAAACAGCGCCAGAGTGACCTTGGAGGCTGAATCACGCACCGTGGCTGCTGCTCAGGCTAATAGAGATATAGCACAGTGACTAAAATGAAGAGAAGCTTGGAGGTCAGGAAGAGACCAGTGAGAATTGCCAGAGCATTTAGAACAAGCAGAAATTGAGTCTTTCAATAGAGACACAGAGAAGAAAGAGAGAGAGAGTGGGGAACAAGATTTCAAGGGTATGTAGCCTGAGATGCTTTATATCGTTGGGTTAGAAAAGGATTTTTAAAAATCAGATGAATAAAAGATAAATAAGGGTGAAAATGTTAGGAATTACAATCCACTCTTAATTTTTTGGTAACCTGGTTACTGCTGTTTTTGTTGCAGTTGTTTGAAACTTTAATTATTGCTTTGACTGAATTTTGGGGCAAACTTGGGAAATTCAGGTAGGAGGCATCAATCCACAGCAAGGTTTTAAAACATTGCAGTTTGCCAAACAAATATTTAAAGCGGTGCCGTTCCTATGGCTTAAAACTCTTTTCAATGAGAGCCTGAGAAACCAGACTTTTCTTAGGGTGAATTCACACCAGCCCTGTTTTCAGTCCACTTTAATCAAACTCTAGTCCATCTGTCCAGAAAGTGCGGTTCGCTTGGGGAGATGTCAATGCGTAATCGAACTCAGATGCGGACGAAATAAGTAAACTCTGGTTCACCTAAAACCCTAAGGTTCAGTTCGGTTGAAGTGAACTTGGTGTGGTTAGAAATATATGTAAATGTCAAGCAGACGATAGTGTAGGGCATTCTGGGTAAATACAAATCTATTGATAGCAGGAGAAATAGCTTGTGGTAAAAAGGAAATCCTGCAGCTACTAAAAACTGACGCCAGTCCATTTTTGTTTATATTTTGTGAAGAAAAACGTTGCGCTCAGTGTCTCCTTTATTGGTTTCTGTGTCGTTACACTTAGTGGTTCTGGGTGCAGCCAATTTTTCCATGATCGACAAGTAAAATCAGAGATGCACCAATCCAAATTTTGTGGTTGTTGTCCAATCACTGGTTTTGGTAAATCTTTCATTTATATTTTATCCATTTTCTAGAACCATAGGAATGGATAATTTTTGTTTTACTCAAGCATTCCTGTTATGTGCTGAAAATTACATGCTCTCGCAGTCTGGAAAACCTGCAGACAGGTCTTGCTATGGAAATCAGATAGGGACAAATGCTTCAATGCTTCTGGAATAACTTAAGTTTTGGTGAATATGACTCCACTATCTCTACCAAGGAAGCTGTAGCAGTATTTTTTCTCCTTAAGGTCGATGTTTGTTATTGTCTGTGGAAAGATGATTGGAATCAGTCAAAACCCAAACTGGCAGCTTGGGCCTCAAAGAAAACCATAAATCTATATTGGCCAGTAAAGCCTCGATTGGTGCAACTTTACTCTAAAAGCTTTGCCCTTTCAGTCCATCACACCTGTCAGTGATGAAATAAGGGAGGGTCAAGTATCATGGATCAGTTACACTCACATAAAGGTTCTGGATGAACGGACACCACTGATGTTTTAGAATAAACAGAGGCCGCACCACTCTCACTTCTGACTCTTCATGCTGGAAAACCGATTGAGCACCCGGTCTCTCCACCACTGGGCTTTACAGTGGAAACTCAATCCTGTAGACCGACTGATTGCCCTAAAGTCTCTCAGTTTGAGTTTTCCCAACCATGACACATTAGACGGTACCTCCATGACTTGACAAGTTCTAAAAGCATAACTGAGTCTGTGCTCTATTTTCCCTGCTAATATTAGTTACTCGTCTGATGTTTTGGGCTTCCCAGTATAATTGGTGTCCGTTGTTCCATAGAGCTGCCAGACGATTTGAAGAACAAAAGGTCTTTGTGTAGAGGCAGAGTTGAGGGAACTTATTAATCTAAGAAAATTGAACAAGAGCCACTTTTACCAGTGCTGTTTTGACAAACCAGCTGCTGCATTTCGTCATTTAAAACACGCACATCTTTTCAAAGGCATCGTCTTGTCTTCATGTTTAGTTTTAAATGTCTGCTTTGATCCGGGAAGCTGATTTTCAGGTCAGTGTTTCCTCTTTGAAAGAAAAACGCGTCTCATCTTCTGAGGATTTCTTATGAGAGTTTGGTGTTTAGAGACTGGAGGTAGATATGCTTTCAGGAACATTAATACACTGCGAAACCAAATAATGAGCTTTACCCAGGGCTTCTCCAACAAAGACGTGGTTGAGTAAATTTGTGACTCTACAAAGAGGGAATCTATGGCAACATAAGAAATTTTGGTTTCTTTGAATTTGTTTTCAGAAAATATAACCCATTTTTTATAGCATGATTGAAAACTTTTACTATAAATATACAACAGTTAATTCATGCTTTAAATATTGAAACAAAGAAAAATCAGAGGCCTGGCGGGCATCCTGCAGCCTTCAGATGAGTCTCTTGATTTCTCACAGACAAATAGCTGAGAGGTTAGCAGGAGTTCAGGAGTTTGCAAAACCTGACAACATTCAGGTAATTCAGTAAATTGTTTTCAGGTGTGTTGGTTCAGAGACATTTAAATGTTTAACCCTTCCAGACCAAAGTTATCGGCCAAATTTGCAATACCGTAATTTCGCCACACGTTGTGTTATCTGAAAAATTCCAACAGTTTCTGAAAGGGGAGACGTTGCGCTTTGTAGCCAATATCGGGTTATTACGGTAATTTCACCCCCACTGTAGGAGGGAGTGAAATTAATCTGAGGGGTACTCTTTCAAGAGATGGTAAATTACGAAAAGAACTGTGCATTTAATGGCTAGATATTGAAAGTTCCAGTTGTTTGGATAAATGGGCAAATATATTTACTCAAGACATTTAAAGGACTTTGTACAATTAAAATAAGCAAAAATATCTGGATGGAGATTTGAAACTTAGATCATAAACGGTTAAAAGACACTGAAGAAGTGGAGTTTGATATCAAGGCTTTTGGACAATGGTGTCTGATTGAAGTCTGAAAATACAAATATTCTCTTTAATTTTATTTTCTCAGACTGATCTAGAACTATAAATCCAGACTGATTAGAAACCCTGCCCGTCATGCTGACCATTGAACTCTTAAAATAACATTGTAGTTGTAGTTTAATCTTTTATCAGTGTCATCTGTTTTTAGGTAGAGGCCATTTCGGACTTCCTGGAAAAAAAATTTAACATGCGGTCTACCTGTGTGATAGTTTCTACCCTTTGTACCAGCTAAAAACATTTTCAGGTTTGAAGCCGTAGGAAAGATCGATATTCGTTCCAGAGCCTAAAATCCATGCATCTGCCCTGCAGCGTGCCTGAAAGTAGGCGCCTCTGATTTCCCAGCTACACTGCATTATTAAACATCAAATCCCATCATCCCATCAAGACCAACATAAATATGTATGAGAAGCGTCAATCAGGCCGGTTTCATTTGTAAAACTTGATTACATGAAGGTAATTACACCCAATTTAAAAGCGAAGGAAATCTGCTGCTGTCCTGTCTTTATTTTGAATGCATTTTAAATAGAGTTAGGATGGGGGTATTAAAGGAGAAGCTCCCTGAGCGTCTGAGTCATCCAAAATGGCATTTACGGGATGTAACTCCAAGTCTGAGGAGAGACTTAATGGCTAGAAGCACATTATACAAAATAAGCTCTTTGATGTGGCAGGAGAAAGCCGAGAAAAATAGAGACAAAAGCAGAGGAGGAGGAAAAAAACACTTTTCCCACACAAGAGGGTTAAAGCTGCAGAGGACAAACTCAAACCAGCAACAACACACTTGAGGTGGGCTTCAGTCTCCCACACATACTCATCAAAAAAACACATGCTTATTCTGCTCTTCTAAATACAAACAATAGACCAATTCCCATCCTGAAGCAAGCTAAATACAAATTATGCAAAGTGAGGGCCTTCTGTTCTTCAACCATTCAGTTCACCTTTCTTCCACTCGTTAGCTCCAGCACTTAAAACGAGGACGGGGTCAAACTCTTCTCTCTCTATAAACCCTCCACACTCGAACTCATGCAGACAAAATCTGCATCAATCACAGAGGAAGCTCTGTTTCTGGACATAACATTAACAGCACCGTGTGGACATTTGACTTACAGTCTTGCTTACCAATAATCTATCCTGCTATACATGTCACAGACCTAAGACTGTACAATTGGAGCCCCATGTTTTTCATTTAACCATTTTTGAGGGATTCAAATATATTTGGGTTTCTGTTTGATCACCTGAGGATATTCTACTTGATTTTACAATCCTTTCTCTAAACATCACCCCACTGCTCAGCTGTCTCTTTACGGAGGAGTATTGTTACATTGTTTAAGTGTAGAGCTAAAAGCAATTTAGCTAACCTCTCTCTAAAATACAAATCTTTCACTTAATCTTTTGTCTTATCTTAATTTCATTTTAATTTTTTTATTACATTGAAATTTAAATCAGTTTAATATATCTTTTCAATTTTTCTTCTGCATTCGTCAATTTCTTTCAATACACTTTTTTAAATCTAGAATTACATGCACTTTATGCATCTTGTCTTATAATTCTCATCTTGTCCATTATTTCCTAATTTAATATCTGTTTAAACTTAAATTACTTCAATATTAGTTGTATTTTCATATTTAATCCTTCTCATACTTCTCTCCTTAAATTGTTTAAATTCCTTTTTACTGGTTTATTTTTTTAGTTCTATTTTTTATTATCAGTTGTAATATTTTCTTCATTTTTTTGTTGTATTTACTTTTAGTTGCAGTACTTAATATTTTCTTAATATTTTTGTTGTGATCATTTTTTTTAGTTCTATTATTTCTTTATTAGCTGTACTATTTCTTGTTTTAGTCATACTGTAATATTTTAATCATATTTCTTATATTACTCTATTTTAGTTTTGTTATGAAACATTTTTCAGCTGTGTTAATTATTTTATCTAATTAAAAACAGTATGGGGATCATTATGTGTGTCTCGTGAAAAAAATAGGTATTTCAAAAATATATTTTGTAGTTTAATATGCATCAATACTTTCTAGCTCCTGAAAATCAGATAAAAAAAACAAAAATCTACTTGGACATTATGGCTCAAACACATAATATCGACTTCACACAGAGATTTTAATATGATTGCCAACACCTATAGGCATCAACTACTCTCCAAATGAGCAGGTTTTTTCCTTTATATCCCCTTGTGCATTCGCCAAGAAAAGCCTCATTTTCTGTTCCATTGCTAATAACAGAACCAATCTTTTGCTCTTTTTACACCGCCTTTTACTTTGTTGCTCTAATATTCAACCTCATTACGTTTTTCACAGTAAGCTGAATATTTAGGTCCCAATACGAGCGACTGAATATATTTTACATCTCAGTATGTCTGAAGTAACAAAGCTTTTCTTTCTGAAATCTCTCCACAGGATCCTCCCATCAACCAGCGACCGCTTCCTGCTGAAGAACCTGGTTTCTGGGGTGGACTACAACCTGTGTGTGCTGGCCATTTTTGACGACACAATCACTTCACTGGCTGCAACAAAAGTACTGGGGTGCACCTCCTTCTCCACCAAGGATGTTTACCCGGCGTGCCGCTCGCTCCAAGCCCACTTCTTGGGTGGGACGCTCACCATACTGGTGGGCGGCGTCGTCGTGGTCACCCTACTCGTGTTTACCGTGGCGCTCATGGTCCGCCATCGGGTTTGCAACCACGGCGACCACATGTTCTGTCAAAACGGCAACACGGAGGCTGGAGGTGGGGCCTGCTGCCAGGGTGGAGTGGGCGGATGTGGGGACAAAGGGGGAAACGGGGGCGGGTGTTATCAGTCCAACGGCTCTGGAGACGTGATGATGGTGGTCCTTCCCAACGGCCTGCCCTCTAAGAGAGGAGGGGAGGCGGCGAAAGACAAGGACAAGGAGAAAGACGGAGCCGATTCCGCTTCCCCTCTGCCTCCCAAACTGCCCCCGAAGCCCCGGCCAAAGCCGAGAGTCAACCTGGAGCAGTTCCTGTCAGCGGGAGGGGTGGTTTCCACGACGACAGGGGCGGGGAGCGAGATGGCCTTGGTGGTGAGGCAGAGGAAGGCACTGCTGCACAACCTAGAAAGTGAAAGAACTCCCCTCTACTACTCCCCCTCTCCTTCATCCACACTGCCCCGGCAGTCTCGTTCCAGGGACCGCCCAAATCCGCGCCTGGAGCGAGAACTGACAAACCGAGCCAGCTTCTCTCTGGCTGCCCCCCTGAGAGACTCGGAGCTGCTGGACTGGAGAATCACACCCAGAGGCAGGGACAAATGGAACTCCTCGCAGGCTTATCAGAGCCCCGTCTCCCCTCTGAGCCCCGCCGGTGGGACAGTTGGCAAGCGGCGACACTCGCTCGACATGGGCTCCTCTGTTGCCTTAGCAACCGATGCGGCCGCAACTGTTGCCAGGCGCTACGGCGCCGTGAGCTGTGCCAAGCGTCTGAGCGTGATCTGGACCAGACGGAGCCAGTCCCTGCACGGGATGCTGGTGCAGTGCGCGTCGACGACGAGCGCCGCCTCGTCGATGACCAGCGACGAGGGCGAGAGCGTCGGGGGACTCGGAGGTCCCGATTTCAAACATGGATACATCCACGCCTATAACACCACCAACTCAAACTCAAACACTGGGACGAGCGGTGGGAAAGCAAAAGAGAGGAGTAAGGAGAAGGAGAAAGGTGGTGAAGATCTGGAAGAAAGCGTGGTGTAGTCTGGAAAAGGCAGAGCAGGAAAAAGTTAAAGGCTTAAGGCAGGACGGTGATTCAGGAAGGTGATTAGAGGTGAAATTAGAGGAGCGGAAAATTAGAGAGGTGGGATCAGAATGAAGGAGAGGAGTCAGACTGAGTCACAGCCAATTTATTGCCCAGCAAGAAGTCCAGGAAATTACATAGAAGATGGGAAGGAAAAATTTTAATTAAATACTTTGGGTAAGATGAAAAGAGTAATAATCAAAAATCTAGACAAAGAGAGGGGCAAACAATATAAGAAGTATGCGGCCGCAAAGAAATCTAATCATGAATCATAAAAAAAGCATCAGAATGAAGGTTATGTGGCAGAGTCAGGGTGAGCGAAGCTTACGGCAACAAAGCTGCGGTTCTCCAGAGTCCACCCACCCACCAACTCAACAAGCACCATCAAGTGGATTTAAACTGCCTCAAAAACAATACCGCTGCTTCTGGAGGCTGCTGCATTATTTTGGCTCTCACTTCCAACACAGACCACCTTTCTGAGACGCTTTCCCAAAATAAAAATAAAACAAAATAACTAAAAGAAGCACTGACTGTGAAAGAAGTGTCCGGGTGAGGATTATTAGGCCGTGTGCGCCTCTGGATTATGGGAGTATAAATACAGAGCCTGGTGCAATGGACATGATCAATCGATACGGGGGTGGAAAAGAGAGGCAGTGGGACCACAGATGCTAAAAGAAAAGTATTGGGATCACAAGTCAATATGGATTACAAAATGGAGGAGACGCGGGCCTGATGGAACATGTGAGTGTCCATTTCTGAAAGAAGATCATGCTGCATGTTGGATAATGGAAAGAAAGGAATCATGGTAATGGGTGCATAAGTGTTGGTGGAACAGACTGGATGTGTATTTGCAGACAGGGTCAATCCAGTAACACACCATCAGTTTATAAAAAACAGGAAAAAAAAGAAGAACAACACGTTTAGTGCTTTCTGGGCATGCTGGAGAAAGCAGGAATTTGCACAATTATGATAAGAGGTGTCCTATCCAAACTGAAGTGCAACGTTTAAAGTTCAAATGGATACTTTCGGCACCGTAGCATTGTCAGAGAGCACAAACTGGTGGAAAAAAATCTAATTTTCAAACTCATTTTGTGTGACTTTTAGACTTATTTGTGTCACAAGGGTTCAAAGTTTAAAACCAAACTGCTGAATGTTGAAAAGGAGCCAGAAAAATAATTACAGAATCACTAACATTCACAGAAAGACTCACTTGAGACTCTTAAATGCTTTCAAAATAAAATAAAAAATAAAAAATAAAAATCAAGAGAAAACATGAAAGTACAAAATATATATATATGGCATATATATATAAAAATGTTACTTGTTGCACCGTGTGTTTCTGTTTTTCTGAGGAATGATGTTAGGAGCAGAATTTGAAGTGTGTGATTTATTTTTGTTCCTTTTAACATCAATAATTCATGATTAGAACAAAAAACGTTAATACTTGACGAATAGTAAAGCTCAAGAGGAAAATAAATAAGCACAGAACAAAAACTGGAAAACGCGTACATCCCAGTACACGGCCTCAAACTGATGCCTATAAAAACAGAGCCAGTTAGATTTATAATGTTGACTTTTACTCAACAATGGGTTTTTTTTTTCTGTTTTATTATTTCATTTTTGCCAAAGTCAATATTGTTCTCTGGACTTGATATAAATAAAAATTACATGTATGGAAAAGATGTGAGTAAATTTGTACTTTCTACACAGAATGTGCTTTTTAAAAATCAAATGTATCATTGTGTAATAATATCCTGTAGTGTCACAGAAAGACGATATTAAGCTCTCATGTTAGGTTATACAACTTGAGTGGCTTCAGTGCTGAAGCATTGGAAGGTGCTTGAAACTGTTCCCACATCATTACATCTGTACATAAGGCCAACATTTGATCCATTCTTTCTTAAATTACAGAGATCGAATTGTAGTCTTTATATTATCATTAGTAAGTTAGAAACGCTATTTTTAAAAGCTGTTTCAAAGCAACAATGTTTATGAACAAAGCAAATAGTACTTACAGTATGTACACCATACAAACTGGATTAATTTATACCATCTAGTGACACTAAAAAAAAGTTTATGAACAGAAAAAACAAAACAGCATTTACAAATTCAGCTGTAAAATTACATCTAGAACAATATTATAGCTATAAGTTTACAAATCTAGAACAAACTTACAAAGTACCATCTGCTTAACAATCCTGAACAAGAATCAAACATGGAGAACCAACATTTTGCTTTATATTGTACAAATCTGGAAGTCAACCCGGAAAAACTGGAACAGACATTTGGTTGTGATTCCAAATGCAACTAAGGAAATGGTTGTGATACTATGCAACAACGCCTTTCCTCCATCACTGGCTGTGATTCAGGGCCGATCCACTTCTATACATATCTTATGGGTGGACAACAGACATTTAAGGCTGATGACGACCATGTTACGGCTGCAGGTGGCCACTGCAAAGAAGATATTTATGGAAGGGGATTTGTTTACATTTATGAGAAGCAAACACCGAATGTGACGGCTTCTCCTCCTCTCCAAAGCAGCCACGCTGGTTTTCGAGGGTAGACTAAACAACTAAAAGATCTTGCTGCAAACCAGATAAGAACCTATTTTGAGGCTGGAGGAATTATTGTGAAGGAGACAGAAAATGTGTCTTCTTACCAAAAACAACAAAAAAGAAAATATATGGGAACCATATTTGGTAATATTTTTTGGTTTGTGTTTTATACTTTCCTTGGGTTATTATTTACTTTGGTGGTATTTTAAAAAAAAAATTCTATATTCTTTCTGTGGACTTTATTATTTGTTGGGACCCTCAAGCCAAGCATTGACAGCATAGCTTTAAATTTAATTACAACTGGTAAACGTATTTACCAGTTTAAAATAAAGTTTTAAACTAACAAAATCTGTAATTTTATTAGTTAATAATTATTATAATAGTTATAATAATGAACATAGTATATTAATCAATATGTACTTACAGAATATATAATTACTATAATTAGTAATATAATAGTTTTTAATAATAAGCTATATATAATTACATAATAATTAAACAGGGTTCCTGCCATGCTTTACTAACTGTTGCTCAGAGCTTTTCACTGGTGGAGCAAATTTATTCCTAAAAGATAAGTTTATAGTTTATGCATTTAAAGCTGGAGAGCAGACCAATCACACAGCTGGCGCCCCAGAGCGTTTCAGCCCGTGCTGCTGCTGAATGAGCTATGAAACTTACCTCAGCGCGGATCGCGCGCTCCTCCTTTCACTCAAACTGGACACAGGCTGACCTCTCTGGACATTTACATCAACACCCTGTAAATGGGGATACTTCTTTGGAGAAGCCTACGCTACATCAAGGTAAGAGTTTTAAACAAATCGCGTTAGCTCTGGTTGCGCAGCTCTATGCGAACTCGTAGTCATCACACTGGGTTTATATTGGGGTTTTTTGTTTTTTGTATTTTTGTTTTTTGTATTTTTGTGGTAACACTCCAGTTACACAAAGCACCAAATCATATCAAATGCTTTGTCCACGTAGCCAGAGTTAATGAGTGCAGCTGCGTGGAGATCTGAAAAACTCGTCCCATAAACTTGAGCAACAGTTTCTATGAATATTGTTCTTTCAACTTCTACAAAGTAAACTTGCCTTAAAATTGTACATTTAAATATGAATCAATTTAAAGTCTTTTATTTTATCTATTCTGAAACCATTAAATTAAATTCAGCAGCATTGATACTCTCAAACAAATGTTACATTTGAGAAGTTCTAACCTTCTGTGTTCTTTGTTAAAATATTAGCAATTAAATTGACTTAAATTGAATTAAACAAATAATTGATATTCATTTTAATTGCATTTTTTAAATTGTTGTAGTTGTGGGCTTTTTCCTGTCTACTTAACATCTTTTAATACAAAAACACAGTGGACCGCCGGATGACTGCCTCGGCGCCCCGATAAGCAGGTTTTCTGGGGGAAACCCTTGACAATATCATTATAATGATAATTATCGTCATATTAATAAATATAATTATTAATATTCATATTTTAATTATTTGTATTAATAATAGAAGTAGTAACATTATGTAGCTAGAAAATTTAAATGGGGGTTTTCCAAAGTGTGCCCGTTGTCTCGAACCTGGGATCCTGATGCTAAATATTAGCATCAATGTTGAGCTTAGCTAAAATGTAGCCTGTGGAGAATCACAAGCATGTTGACTAGTATGGACTTGCTCTATTCGGTTTGTTAAAACTAGTGTATAAGCAGTGCACTGCTTATGTTTGTGCTAATGTTAATTCTTATGTATTATGGGCCATCCTTTGATTTCAATAACCTGAAAGAAAAATATAACTAACATGCTTATTTTAGGGAAAAGGATAATATTAGCGTAACGCCTGAGAGAAATAATGAGGCTTTTATTTAGAAATTTTCAGTAAGTTTCATTTTAAAAGGTCTCACTAATCCCATGTTGGGTTAAACCAGTATATAAAGCCCAAAACAGCAATTACCTGATGTGAAAAATGTGAAGGGCTTTTATTTTGTTGGGCATGTGTTGCTCTTATTTCAACAGTCCGATATGGTTGTCAGTTTAGGGGCGTCAAGTTTCATGAGTCACATGGAACTTACTTCCTTTGCTCGTCTGCCATCTTGTCTGTAGTAACTGTTCCGCCATGTCTGTAGTTCTAACCTTCAGCTCCTTCGTGCTCTGTTGCTATGGTAACTAATCCTCTCTGCCAACTGCCACGTGTGAATGAGACACACAGGAGGAAACAGAATTCTGTTTCGAGTCTAACCGACACAAAACAGTGTTGGTTAGAATTTGTTTTGATTTTGGCCCGGGTTTTTTTGTTGTTTTTGTTGCTAATTACATTGCCATGGTTACTCGAAATGCCAAGAGAAGCAACAGTCCGCATGCCGAGATTGAGCCACGCGTTTTGATATATACATTGTGGGCAGGCACGCAGCAGTACAAGCATTGCACTGTTCTCCTATACATTGCTATGGCAGGCCCCAATAATGCTCAATATCAGCTGTACTGAAACATAAGCAGTAAAGGCTAACAGGACAGCCGGCTGTGATTCTGGTGCTTAGTTATTTCAAAGCACATCTGCTGGTTTCAGAATGCGACATGATTTGTTAGGAGATCCTTTCACTGTTACCTGCAGCTGAATTTAACGCTGATCTAGTGAGAAAGCAAGACATGAGCTCGGAGCAACCTGCAACTGAGCGACGCTAATTTAACTTCAAAACATGTAATTTAGCACGACAACACCAGCAATTAGGAGAAAACAAAATAATTATCCGCCTAATCTATCTAGATGTGAGTTTTTGGAGGAGTAATGCTGCATCTTAGCAGGTTTGGAAAGCTCCAGAGATTTTCCAGAACCACAACTGAAATATTATCCAACCTCACTTAGTTCACGTGGGACGGTGCAGGAATATTTCTACCACAGGCTGCATTGGACACTCCTGCAGCGATGAGAAATTAATCTGCTTCGTGTCAAACTCCAGCCTATGACTATTATGGCATTTTATGCCACAAAGCCTTTTGATAAAGCGCCAAAGTATTTCTTGTTTACTGAAGGCATTGCTGCTAAAAAGCAATCTATTTGCAGTTGAACTCAAATACTTATTCAAGGATAGAGTTAACCGCGAAACCTTTAAGCTGTTTATGTGGGAGCATAAAGTAAAAAAAAATGCTGACAGTCACAAAATGCAAAATAGCAAACAATAAAAAACATATGTACAATGTACTGATGTTAAAGCTGGCCTCCGATTAATAGATTACCATTTAAAATTTAAAATCTAAAACACTAATACTGGTTAAACCTGAACTGAATTATTTCGCAGACTCCTTGAAATAATGTATTAGGGTTGTGAGCATAACGCTCAAACTCCAGGACATGATATTGGGTTAACAGATCAATATTTTATTAAAGCGTTGGGAAAAATGAAGAGTTAGAGCTGCAGGATTTTTTAACACATAATGGCAACATTACTGATAAATATCACCAATCATTTTCCTTGATGCTGATTGGCTTAACACTCCAGAGTGGAAAGAAGGAAGATGTAGATGTTATTTCCTGTAGTAGAGCTAAGATGTGTGTTAATACATATTAAAGGATCTTTGGTGTCTGAACTGCTAAACCAAGTAGCTCTAGGCGTTTTTGGACAGGAGCGTTTACTCATGTGTTTGGAGATTTTAACTAATCTCATAACGCTTTGTTCTCGTCAACCTAACATCATATCAAATGTTAAACTACAGCAGCACTCCAGCCCTCAAGATGCAAACACAACACAGTTGTACTCAATCAGAATTTCCTGCTCCTCTTTTCCCGTTGTGTTAAATATGTCAGAGTTAGCAGTAAGATTTCTCACCAGCTCTGATCTCTAAATCCAATATGGCGGCATCACAGATAAACTTTCCCACCTATCCATCATTGGTACTTGTACTGCTGATGTTGGCTAGACTTGACAATGAACAAATTCAAGTAGTTTTCCATTTTGTGAAGATCTATTGTTTGAGGTGAATGGGACATAAAGAGTGACGGTGGGAACACAAGAGATTGACGCATTTCAAGACAGAACAAAAAAAAGAGGAACTGAAGCGTCGTCCTTGTGTTTAGCTTTACTAACAGTGGCTGTACACTGTGCACCATTTTGGTCACACAAGCACTCTGATGATCAAACTGACCACCAAGGACTCAGATGTGTGTTTGAGAAGTGGAGGATAATGTGTGAAATATTTCCAATTACCCTTGAGCTTTAGAGCCGTGGCACCACCCGAGTGGTAGACAGCTTTCTAAATGTGAGACCATCAGCAGTGACAGGGGAAATAAAGGAGAAAGGAGGAGCAGTCTACAGTGAGTGTGTGCGTGCATACGAGTGTGTGTCCTGACATCAGGTTAGAGGGCAATTTGATTTCAAACTCATAAGTGGCCCTATTAAAAGCAAGTCTGAGTGTGCATTGCAGCCACCTTTGAGAGGGAGCTTGTGTGCTCTTGTCTGTATCTGTGCCCTTCTGTGTGTGACCGGCAGGAACAACACAGAGCTCAGCTCCTTCCCGTCCCTCCAGGCCAAACCCTGGCCTAATTTCTGTAATTAAAAAAACTGCTGAGTAACGTGCAAGCGCTCAACAGCTCTGACCATGTGTGTGTAATTGCACTGTGTGTGCATGTTTCCGTCTGCGTGCATCTCTGGAGGCTGAGCCCGCCTGCAGCCAAACTCTCAGACAAGCAGTTATGATCAAGGTATGATGCATTTCCCCACAGTGTGCAGAGCAACTGCTGAATCGAGACATTGATTGTGTAGGGGTGGCTTTAACTCAGGATGCAGGTTGCTTAGTCTTTTATAAAGGAGAAAGAGGTCGTCGCTTCAGTTCACAGATTAAATGTTGATGTACAAGTGTTCAAGATGTCAAATCCCTCTACCGCTACGCAGGGATTTTTCTGCAATTTTTATAGGATAATGAATATTTCAGCACAAAACATTCATCTACAATGTCCTTAAATCACAAGACAACAACCAAAGTATTTCTGTGAAGGGAATCTCTGGTAACCGGGACGTTTTGGAGTGATTTCATAAACAGATTTAAATTCCCAAAGTAGACTTTGAACTCTTGTTGAGGAATACAGGTCCAGCAGAGACGTTGTTCCTCTAAACTGTTCAGTTTGAGATGTTCTAGACAAAATATGGGTGAACCATTTGTACTTAAGTATTAAACTCCATGTTCTGTTGGTATCGTCTCCATCATTGGACATTGAGCCACAGCAATTCACCATTACATTACAGGCCTGGAAAAAGTGAAGAGCCCACTGCACTGAACCCCATTGAAAACCTCCCGGTTATTCCACCAAATATTGATTCCTGAGTTAAAACATTAGTATTGCTGTTTCTAAATGAATATGAACTTGTTTTCTTTGCATTATTTAAGGTCTGAAAGCTCTGCATGTTTTTAGTTATTTTAATTTTCTAATTTTTTGCAAATAAATACAACATTTTAATTTGGGATTTCTGAGACATGCCATTAGTTCATTGAATAAAAGAACAATGTTTATTTTACTCAAACATAAACCTATAAAAAAAATCAGAGAAACTGATCTTTTTACAGTCTTACTATGTTCCAGAGCTGAATATCTTTTATACAATGACAGAGGACTCCATGAAACTCAAGTAGAACCAAACTGGGTTCTGCATCAATTAGAGTGAAATTCACTCTACATATTGTAATAAAAGTACATTCAGTCTGGCTGCTGATCCTCCTTGGTAGCAGTGGCTGATGGATGTGGTCAGTTAGCAGGTCCAGGTAGCTCAGAATATAATCCATCCATTCCAGTGTGTCCTGGTTCTCTTCATGAACTGGTTTCTTGTTTATTTGCTTTTCTTTTGTTACCCAATTATCAGAAAGTTTGGGGTTCACCTCAAATGTCTCAGGAGGTTTTCTGCAACTGAGCAGAGCAGAAGTAATCTCCACTCCCTGAATAGTTAATAAATGTTGCAACTTTTGTTCCCAATCAAACCAAATCAAACCACTTATTTAACTTTTTTCACTCTTAAATTATATGTAAGGAGTAAGGCTGTGTGTAGTTTTTCAAACTCCTACTTAATTTTCACATCCGCTTTGTGGTTTCTGCTGTTTTTGTACATGTTAAGCCAGAGAAGCAAGTACATTTTTACAATTATTTAATTATAGAAAACTGTACTTTCTTTTCAACCATGTCTGCATGCTTTTCTTAATACAAATATGAAACAAATTTACCCAAGAAAACATCAGCCGTTCATCAAGATCTGAACAAAACAGTTTGTCAGAACTAGAACCTAGACATTAATCAGCATGTTATGAGTTTCTTTTTATTCTCTTCACAATTATAGTTAACAAGGCTGCAGAAAAATAAGTCCTGAAATGATAAATACAGACTGTCAGCAGAGGGAGGTTGATGGTCATTAACATTACCTTACATTCAGGTCTGCGGAGGCTATGAAAGGATGTTAATGCACTAATTCAGAGTATTCACAACCTATTACCTGTATGTATCAGAACTGTGGAATAAAAGGCACAAAAGAAGTTGTTTTTAATGTAATTATAAATGATATGCTGTGGGTATTGCCTAATAACTGTTGGTGAACTTCTGACAAAGAGGACTGGAAGTTTAGAGGACAGAAGCAAAAAAAAAAAAGAAACATGTTTCCTAATAAGAACTAATAAAAAGTGAACTTGTGCTGAATTTTGATAAATATCAGGAGCATGGACTTAAAACAGCCCGACACGCTCGGCTGCTGGGAGTTTCATTACAGCAAAGCAGCGTGGGTAATTTGACTATGACATGCACCTTTAAAGGAACCAGTGAGCTGCAATGAAAGAGACAGACGGCGGGCGAGACGACGAGGAAAAACAAAACGGGGGTGGAGGAAATCTGTGTCCAAACTATAAAGGTGTTGGAATGATATAAGACTGAGCTTCCTGCAAGGCGTTACCTTCATGCATCGCTTGTTTGCTCTCCCTCGCTCCTTTCCTGCGCGCACTAATTTAGCTTTCTAATTTTCTCTGCTTCACCTTCAACAACTTCTGAGTCAGTCTTTTGTTCGCTGAATTTGTTCCTCATCTTGGCTACTTTCTGACCTCTGTGCTCTCTTGCTCTGCTTTGGATCTTTTGTTTCGCTGCTTCTTTTTAGACATTCAATTTTGCTCTCCGGACCGAAAAAAATAATAATTCTTCAAACCTCTGTCATCCAGTCTGAGTGTTCAAATTTTAATAATCTCTTAGTGTCAAGCCTACAAACTGCAAGAACCGTCTCAGTGCTGCACGGCTGCCTCAAAAACTTTCACATCCACTCATTCCTTATACATTATATCACGCTACAATATACCAGTGAAGTTCATATTCAATTTATTACAGTCAATTCTCCCCATTTTAATCCTGATTTATTGAAATTTTCTTTTTATTTCCACACCAAAAGACACTGCATTTGAAGTACAGCTGTTTAAATCTCCACCACTGGCTATAAAACCCCTTTAATAGGCAAAGAGCCTTGAAACCTGCAGAAAAACTAACATTTGGCCAACATGGATAGATGATAAGGAGCATTTTAAATACAAAACCCCACTGGCAGCAGAATCATACAGGAATAATTTTCTTCTGCAATGGCAGGGTAGTTGGTCAGAGTTGAAAGGAAGATTTATAGTCAAATAGAGAGTAAAATTTGAAGCAACAAAATTGATACTGTGATTGATATAGAGTCAAAGTTACAATGATTTAGATGGAAACCAAATTTATTTATTTGTTACAATGGCTCAAAGTCAAAACTAAAATCCAGTTGGGGATCTGCAGCAATACTTGAAAATAAGCTTCACAATTTATACGTCAAAATAACAAGCAAGGTTTCTTCCAGTTCCTGTCTTTTCACAGTCTCTGGTCAATGGAAGTAAAAGCATTGTAGAGTTTAGTGATGCACTAATCAATCGGCCAATTATTGAAATCTACCAATTTTCCATCGGTTGGCAAGTCAAATTTTGGAAAATGGAACAAAAAAAACTCAAACATGCACCTTTTCTTTGCTACACTGTTAGCGGTTTATCGGTGCTGGGCACATTCCCACTAATCTGCTAATGTGCTAATAGTGAAGCTAATTTTTCGTTTAGCGCTTGAGTCAATTTTGAAAACGTTCAGCACAATTAGCTATGTTATTTTTTCCCCATCATGTTGCACCATTTTAAATGATTATTAACTTTTTACTAGTTTTTAGATGTACTCTTTAAAAAGCCTATTGACAAGTGCTGCCAAATAGCTTTTGCTGTAAGCACTTTGATGCAAACATGAACTGCTGTTCTGTCCAGTTTGTCTATGTCAACGTCCCTATCAACATAGACAAATCCCTATCAAACTTAAATTAAATTAAATTCAAGTGCACTTATTTATATGGCTGTTTTATTCAGTACCCAGAATGCATTGCTGTAGAACTACAGTCTGTATTTCTACACAGGAGAGGTTAAAATTGATTAATATCCTGCGTGCTTTCTGGCTGAAACCCTGCTGTGGTCAATTAGACACAAATTAGCAACAAAGTTATAAATACTCATTAAGTATAAAACTAAAACGACAAATCTGACCCCACTGAGGGAAACATGATATACGTATTGTGTCATTGAAACATGGTTGCTATCAACATGGCTGAAGTTAGCGCTTTAGCATTAGCCTAACTGCTATTTACAGTTAGTGCTTCAGGGTTAGCTCAACTTGAACTTTTTAGATAGCGCTACAGTTTGCAAAAATCTGAAAAAACTGAGGCCGTATGATTTTATTCATAACTGAGTAATAACCAATTCCTTTAATATCTGTTGGATTCAATTCTACCATCTTCATCAGGAACCTTGTAGCTTTTATCGATGATTTTTGGCAATGTATTTAAATAAAACAAAAAACCTGGATGAGTAAAATAAGGTGCATTTGAAGGATTAACCGTAGGGCCTCCACAAACTGACAGGGCATCTGATTGTTCAGGAGAATTAAATGAATTATTTGAGCTCTAAACAACAAAGCTGACACTTGAAGTTGAAGACACTTGAGAGCTCGTGAGCAGGTCACTATTTGAGCTTAAATCCTATATTCCCTCCTCCATGGACCAAACAAAGCAGAGAAAAACGTGGGTCTGTCTGCAGTGCATCAACTCAGACATTTCCTCTCCATGACTACAAGGCAAAACACAATCAGGATTCATCGCACTTTTCCTCTCAATGCACAAACACTGAATCAGTACATTATCCTGCACTGTTTGGATGAGTCTGGCTACAATGGAGCCACCTCAGACAGTTTGCTGCAAAATTTATTGTCTTTTTAGAGCCCATAAGCACCTTCTTCTCCAGAAAGCACCTTTTAGTGCTTTTAGTGAAAAATGTAGCAGCTTCAGGCTTACTGTCCCTACAGTAGGGACGGTAGAGGAAGAGCTTGTGCTGATGCTTTACCTTTACTATTCAGGCACACTCTAAACACCTGTGTGAATAGTGTAAGCTGGGAACAAGAAGTTGTTCTAACCATATGCAATAATGTGAAGTTAAATGTAAAAACTGTATCTGAAAGATAAACTAGATTAACTACTTTAGAAATGTGTTAAGATCTGTTGATCTTCCATCCTGCATCTGTAAAATCTTTTGCTTGTGTTGTTCAACCTTCCTAATCTGATTACCAGAAGTACACAGTGTAATGATATGCACAAACATTACACACAGTGGCTGTTTTCTAAAACAAACTACAAGGTGAAGGACCAAACCTGAGCAAATACGAATCAGATCCGGACCGAAGTCGCCTCAGAACTTTTAAGTCTCATTCATTAAACACTGATACATGCTGAGTGAATCCTTCATTAATGTCGACGCTCAAACTAACACTGATCCCATTAAAGTCTGCATTAATTGACTGTGACACGATGAAACAAGCTGAAAGCCAAACACTCAAATCGTTATGGCGTTGCTACAGTGAATGCATTAGGAAGTCTTTCTGCCGACACCTGCCTACATCTGCATTCATTTGGAGTTTGAGAAACTCAAGATTGACACGACGGTCTTTCCCAGCGCAATTTCAGTCTGATCAGACGACTAACAGCGAAGAATGTGCTCATATTAAACATGTGCACAAACTGTAAATAAAAAGTATAAAATCCATAAAATGTTAAAGTTTAAATTCCCAAGAATATTTATTACAAATATTTTGGAATATATCCAGGAAGTTCAGGAACATTTCTTTTTTATAAATCCACTAAAAGCCACAGAAAATGGTCAGAATCTCCAAGAAATAATTCTCAGAATTAAAGTCTTCAGTCTTCTTTTAAAAAGTCAAAACAATAACATTAAAGTTGGAAATTTCTTGTTCAGTTTATCTAGTGCTAATTCACAAAAAATGTAATCGCATTCTAATTGATCCTAGTTAGTTAATTATTCAAATTAATTTAAGAAGTTTTCATTGCCTAGTCGCTCCCTGGACTAGATTACTGACTGATGTATTGATGCACTGGGGAAAAAAAAATCTAAATTCTGACTGTAAAGTTTTTAAAATCTTTTTCTTAGTCAGCTTCCTGAGAAAATACTCAAAATTCTTAGATTAAAGTCAGAGTTCTGGGATTAAAGTGTCCCTAATCTTGTTCCGTACCAAACAGCAACTTTTTTCACTAAGACATAATAAAACAAAGTTGTCCACTAGCTTGCTGTTTCACATCTACATGTCTGTATGGAGCCAATACAAAAACTATAAAATTTACTTTCACTTTAACATGAACTTTTTCCAAACTGAAAGATAAAACCTGTGGATTAGATTGAGTCTCATCATGCAGCCCGGACAGGAGCCTACTTCCAGCTGCAGCAGAAATGAGCGAATCAAGTCACATCATTATGAATTCAGTCACTTATGACCCTGACAGAGGTCATCACAGAACCTTTTATTTAATCAAGTCACAATTTGGCCAACTGACATATAAAAAGAAAAAAAAATAGATTGGAGTTTCGTCAAAGAGGAAACTGAGGTTTAAAATTGAGCCTAATTCTAAACACAGTCCAACAAGTTGAAATTTAAATGAAAATGTCTCACTAATTGTCCTTCCAACAAGTAAAACAAGAAAATACATGAAGCATAATAGCTTTTGTGGGATTTTGGCAACAATAAAATACGGTTTGTACAGTAAACAACAGTAGTTAAACAAGGAAAGGCTACGTAATGACTCAAAACTTCAAAAACTCAACAAATTGACTTGATACACCCAGTAAAAGTTAATTTTCTTGGACATTCACTGCTAGAAAGAAACCGTATGTTTCTACTGTAGATAATCCACCAGGTATAGATTTTAAGAATATTTAGTATATTTTATTATTACATCTGAGTGATTTTTGTGATGCAAATAAGGAGATCATGATGATGTCAAATTACTTTTGAGTTATTAGTTAAAGGTTTTGCATTAAAGCTGCAGCTCAGAACCGTGTTATTCGCTCACTAAGTGACCAGGTTTTCTTTTCTGTAAAATAATTAACTTTGATGGTGGACAGAAACAGTAAGAGAAATCTCATCTCCAGCTCTGTTTGCATCCTTGGACACACAGTTGACACAAGAAACCGAAGTGACAATGTGTGGTCACAATGCAGGGAGCTATATTTGGTAAAAACAGTACATCAGCACAAACACCTCACACTGGCTGCCAAGAACGGAGGGAGAGGTCAGGTGATGAGGGCTTTTTCTGCAGCAGCAGCAACAGCATGTGGCCCAAATAAATTCACTGTGGACCCGCCGGTATAATGAAGTTTCTCCGGTCGAACTAGATCAAAATGTCCAGAATCTGGCAGCAAGAACAGCAGAAACAATAAAGAGAACGATGTGGCAATGCCGCTACCAAACAGAGTACCGGCAACTTTACCTTGAAACGCATTAAACCAGGCGCCTGCTACTCCAGTCCTGCAGTTTTTATTTACATTCCTCCTCCAGAGGTGACTAAATATCAAATTTTGTGGTGCAAAGATTGCCAAGTCGCAAAAAAAAAAAAATACCCCTGTATATATGTTTAATAAAATGCTAATAATTTAAGCATGCAACATTTTTACAAAACAAATAAAGTAGCCATTTTTGTGTGAAATCATTTTAAATCCAAAACATAAAAAGGGTTTAGTTGGTGTACCTTATTAAAACAAAAGCACATTTTCTCAAATACATTTTTTGTGGGCTCAGAATAAAAACACCTCAGCAACAAGAACACGATTTGAAAGAAAAATTGTTAGTTTTCCATTTTAGGAAGACTTTAAGTTCCCCTTAAACTGCATTTGTAGTATAAATTTGTGGTCCAATTAGGCCCCCAGTGCTTCATTAAGCTCTGCAGCGGCTTTATAATCAGACATTGGATTCAGGTGTGTTGAACTAGAGGAACTTCGAAAACATGTACGCCCAAGTCCAGACATCCAGAACTGCTCGTTACCAGACCTCCGCAGGGCTGAATGTCTGCTGGTGAAGAGATTCAACTATTTTATTCAGGCGTGTTGGAGCAGGGAAGCATGTCTCCAGTCCTGGAGAGCAGGATGGTTGCTCTCCAGGACTGGAAATGGGCGACCCTGCTCTAAAACATGCAGCTCCCTGGCCTGCATGTCAAAATCATATCACAAATATGGAAAATATTAAAGTTTGCCTCCAAGACAACAAATTGGCACAATTTTAATGTTAGTTACAGCCAAGAAAATGCAAAAATAAGATTTTAAATGGATGCCAATGAACCCAGGAGTGATAAATCTGTGTGTGACCCAGTTAGAAATAATTTCTAAAAGAAAGGAAGTACTGCTAACCAACTTTTTAACTTCTAGTTTTAAATTAAATTAACTAAGCGTTCTACGTCCCAGAGCCTTTCAACTCTAAAGCTCCAGCTTTATTTATTTCTCAGTAATAAACACTGCAGTTTGTCAATGCAGTTTTAATTTGTGTTCTGCTTTCAAGGCTGCAGCGCTGGAACGTGTTCACATCTGAGGAAGGGAAATGTTCAAGAGGGAAATGTTTTGTTTTTATGCCAGGTTTCTTAACTAATAACTAGGGAAACATGAGGCAGAGTTTAACTTTCAGTTAATTTCCAACGTGAAGCAGGAAGAAGATCAGAAAATTTGACCTGGCTCTTGTTTTTACGATTCTCCTTGTTTAGTCCAGTTTTAGCTGTTTGCATTCCCTTCCTTATAGTTTTCACTTTTGCATATTTCCTCATATTTAAGCAGGAAACCAGTGTCACTTAAAGTTTGCATCTCTGCTTCCTAAAATCGTCTCTCCTGAGGACCTTTGCTCCTTTCCCTTCACTGCTGCGTTTGTTCCCTGCATTGCGATGCGTCTCGCTCTAATTCCGACACCTCTCTTCCTTTTTGTCCCAAATGTGATTTTATTGAATTTTTTTGCCACACCACAGGACGGCCGCCGCCATCATTAGCTCCCTCCACATCCTACACTGTGTCCATCTCACCTTCACTTTTCCTTCACAACCCAGAATGAATCTAGAGATTTCCTGCCCTCTTTTCATCATTTTCAACTCCTCAGTGTTTTTGTCCTCCATGTGGCAAAGCTACCACCCACTCCTCCCACTCATCATCCCCCAAAGGCTCCCGTTAAGACTCATGATCAGACGGAGCCAGCCAAATCTTGTAGCTCTTCTCATCTCGAGATGATCCGGGGTTTCTTTTCTGAGACACCAACAGTAGGAAATCTGTGCGTGTCTCTCAGAGGCAGCGACAGATTGAGAGGGAAGCGATACAACTTTTTCTTTTTTTGTTCTTTGAGAGGAAAAATAAAAGGCACCAGTGGAAGCAAAATACTGAGCAGCAAAGGTAAAACAGAAAAGAACAGAGTATAAAATCCCTCTGATCACATTAGAGGAATGAATGTCAATATTTTTAAAAAGGCTGAATTATTAACTTTCCAGTTCTTTAAAAACTAATATTCTCATGTTAAAATCACAAATCTGATGCATAAGACATCTGCAAACAGCAATAGACGATAAAATTAACTAGAGGTTAATCTTTGCTTCACTAAAATGATTTGGTGAGTCTCTGGAAAATATTATATTGTACAAATTGTGCAACAGGTAGTTAGCCTATCGGTAAAGCTAAAAGGCCATTTCAATGCTGAACATGTTGCAGCAGCATCCACATTTTTAAAGATTTTTTTTTTTTAAATGAAGAATTTGTTGAGCTTATTTCTGTTTACGCAAAAAAAACTTTTGAGTTTCTAGGGCAGTGTTCACACATCCAGCAAATGTGTGACCAAAAGGGACCAAAATCTGATTTCCCCCCCCCCATATATATTCGCCCATATCCAGCTTTTTCATAGCAGTCTGAACAGCCTTACTAAAATCTTTTAACTCCCCCAAAAACCCAAATTGAGTCACTTTCACTTCTGAAAGTGAAAGTGATTGAAACAGTCAATGTGGCATGACCGTTTCAAGTCTGAACGGTCATGCCACATTTTAGACACACACAGCAAATCCTGATGTAAACAATGGCTGAAATTTATGGTTATTAAAACTTTCCAGTTTGTGTTGCCACACAGGTGGAAAGATGTGAAGCATATCAATACACTAAGGTGCTGTAGATATAAAAAATATATAATTAGGCCATTTACTGTCTAAACTCTGCAAACCAATGACAAAGAAGCGATTTACAGAATGAAAATGGCTGGAGGTCCAGCGGTTTTATAGCCACCGGGAATCATAACTGAGCCATAATTGAGGCTAACAGCTTCGAAAGGATCCTTTGGCTGTGCAGCAGACAACGTTAAACCAGGAAGCAATTTAGCCCTGTTCCTTATCTACCCATGCCTGCAAGAGAAAAACTGCAGGATATCATTACTTTAAAATATTCTATGGTTAACAGCCGGTGGATTTAATCAGACCTCGACGCGTTGACTGTTGAAACTCAGGTTAAAGCTGGAAGCAAATGGAAGAACAGCAGCAGCAGCTAGGGAGACACCGAGGGGATGTGTTTGTTTTCCGTTTATAGAGTGAAGTGCTGCGTTTATGACCCATACAGGTGCAGCTTTATTACTCAGAATATGATGGATGACAGAGGAAGCAGGTGGACAGCCTTCATAGGTTCAGATAAATTCTGCTGCATTATTCTTTTGCTTTAGGAAAAACAGGTTTAAGTGCAGTAAAAGCCAAAATACGCAGTTATTTTACTTGCAGTCAAAGATTTTATTGCCTCCTGAACAACAGGCTGTCATGTCTCCAGATGTGGGCTGTATTTACAGCATATCTAGGCTGCTTTTTGTCACTTGTTGCATTTTAATTTTCAGCTTAGCTTTTGGCTGTTGACGAGCTGTCAAACATCAGGAACAAATGAAGGGAAGCTTTTGCAACGTCTCGCTGTTCATCAACGCCAAAACGAACGATAGAGCAGCAAATATCTCACCGCAATGAAAACGCAGGACTGACCTACATGCAGAGACAAAGCAGGAAATGTTTTTCTTTGATCGGGTAAACTGGTTCAGTTTCTCTTTGAGACACAGAGGGAAGACGTAGTGACTGAAACGCGTAAAAAAAAACACGTGTAGCAACACAAAACCTATAAAAATTACATGAACAGAGAAGTTAAACACCTGAAGAGGATGAAAATGTTTCATGCCGTTTCTCCTTACCAGAAAAGCTGCAATTTTTAACTGAAAAAGATTTCAGTTAAAGCTGTACATAAAAAACAGTTATTTGTCATTTTAGCATCCAAACTCCAGTGTGTTGTTTGTTTTTAGGGAGAAGATGACGCAGGCCTGCAGCTACTGTTTGTGAATGATTACTCAGCCCAAGTCAGAGGGCAGAAAAATAATCTAATGCCTGTGAAGTCAAATCAGAAAAAGAGAGAAAAAGAAAATAAAGTCAAAATAAGGAGAAAAAGGACAAGAAATCAAGAAAAGACATGCTCTGGCTGTAAATAACAGACACTCAGAGTAAACATGGTGGAACAGTGACTGTGTTCTACACGGACAACGACGAAAGAATCGGACAAGGTAACAAAGACGACGGGAGTTTGGTGTCACTTTAGAGCAGAGATCCGCTCTGGAGGTGGACCAGCGCGGAGACGGATACGTCTAGAAACAATCAGAGAGGCAGAGACTGAATTATTATGAGATCGGACTGCTAATCTGCTTACAGCCTGGATTAGCTGTAGCCTAGCCACCGGCTAACGAGCCGGTGGTAACATCTGTAAACACAGATGTTGTGTTTACGGCGACATCTGAACTTAAACATGATAAATTGTCGTTGTGAAGTCCGCCGTGTCAATTGGTGATTTTGATTGTTGTATTGTGTTTCTATCAGTTAAACTACATTAAACATTAAATAATTTAAACTAGGTAATAAAATAACTTGAATATTAATTTAAATGTTGCACTATAAAGAACTTAAATTAGTTATTTTGTTTATTTAACTTTAATCGCTTTGTGGTTGATTCACAGTGGCTTGCTTATTATTTACGCAGTTTGCTCAGTATTTTCTATGCAATTTGAGTGAAGTTAATTTATGTAAATTAAAATAATACAGATTAGTCATATTTATTTCATCTTTTGGGGTTGTTTAAAGGTTTTTACCTGCTTCTGGAAATGTCCTCACAGACACTAATAAATAAATTTAGGGTAAATGAAGAAAACTGCTTGGTGTTTTGAGTGAAATCCAGTTGATAAAAATCTAGATGTAAACATCCATTTCCAAGTGGGGAAGCTGCACAAACTAAAGGAGGAATCGACAAAGCCTGTCATGAATCAAGAAATGTTTCAACAAGTTTGGGAACAAAGGGAGGTAAGAAAACTGGCTGTGAAATAAAAGATCTGGGTTTGAGTCTGATGAAACAGTAACAGCTCATACAGCTAAATGAAAGGCGCCATCTTAATATTTCCCTCAGCAGACTTCATGTTACAAGTTTAAATTTGTTTTTATGTAAAGCTTTCCAAAAGACTTACCGTTTCTGAATTGTAAAGATAAATTATAATACAAAAAAAGCATTCTTACAAGATACACCCTTTGCATGTCACGTTCTGCCAGTAGCACTGTAATTAATAGTACAATGCTCAATCTGCAGTGAACTGCAGGTTATTTAACACCTGAGGGATGTTTCAACAAGTTCCACACAATCTGCGCCTCAAAAACGCTGCAAACACCATTTTACTCCCACGAAGCCGTTGACCCCGTCCCTTCTGTGCACTTTGAGTTCGCTTTCAATATCAACTCTTACAAAACATAATGGATCCTTCAAACCACACAGAGAAGCTGCATACATGTGAAAACAAAGATTTAATCTCAGCAGCCACGCCAAACTTCATCACCCACACAAATACGGCAACCAAGCAACAAATTAAGTTGGAGATTATAGCACTAAAACCAAACACAAATTCAAAAAACAGAAAACAAAAACAGCAAAGATAGACTAGTGAAGGGCAGGATAATAAAAATAGGGCATGAAAAGAACAGAACAGCAGGGAAACAGTTTAATTACAGTTATTACTTTTTTAAAGATCAGACTGCAGAAGTTAAAGTGCTGCACGGCATCAGTTTGATCATTTAATTAAAAAATGCTCTTCATGTAAATCATCGAGTAAAATGACAGCAACTATGATGAACTTTAGCAACCTATGGATCATCCAGGCGTCAGCATTTAGGTAAAAATAAAATCTCTGATGTTTTCTATTATTTCTGTTCTCACTTTCTTTTCTAAAGAAGTTACAGAAGTTGCAGCATCTCTGAACTCACAACACATTGAACCTTGAGGCGGCTGGGCTACAGCAGCAGAAGACCACACCGGGTTTCGCTCCTGTCAGCTAAAAGCAGGAAACTGAGGCTATAATTATTACAGGCTCACCAGAATTGGACAATAAGAGATCGGAAAGACGTTGCCTGGTCTGATGAGTCGATTTCTGCTGCGACGTCCGGTTGGTCGAGTCAGAATTTGGCGTCAACAACATGAAAGCTTGGATCCATCCTGCCTTGTATCAACGATTCTGGCTGGTGATGGTGATGCAATGGTGTATTTTCCTGGCACACTTTGGGTCCATTAGTACCAACTGATCATTGTGACAACGCCACAGCCTACCTGAACATTATTGCTGACCATGTTCATCCCTTTATGACCACGGTGTACCCATCTTCTGACGGCCATGTCATAAATACTTTTTCCTGGCAGCTTTTGTAACTGTGTAATGCATTGGAAAAACTAGACATTATTATGCTTGTTGTGACAAAATATTTGAGAAAAATCTTCCATAAATGACTTTCTTTGCTCAGTATCTCTCAAATGGCCTCCGCAGTCACCAGATCTCAGTCCAATAGAAAACCTTTGGGATGTGGTGGACCGGGAGATTCACATCACGGATGTTCAGCCGACAAATCTGCTGCGACTGCGTGATGCTATCATGTTAATATGGACCAGACTCTCTGAGGAATGTTTCCAGTACCTCGTTGAATCTCTGCCACAAAGGATTAAGGCACATGGGAATCCAACCCGGTACTGGCAAGGTGTACCTAATAAAGTGGCCGGTGAGTGTAAAGTATTAACATATGGGCAACTTAAATGGTTGAAAAACGACAAAAATTTCTGATGTTTGTTCTGAGCCCCGAGTTGGGAACAGGCGCTTTATTCCCGTTTTAATTGTCAATTAATGAAAACAGACAGCGGCTGATCGGAGCACCTGGCTGAGGGCGAGCCATAATTAAACTCATTAGAATTAGAAAGGAGACTTTTGTTCTCCATCAGCCATTAAAGCAGCCAAAACACAAGGCGCTACGCCAAAGTAGTTTGTCTCTTTGCTTCATCCCTCCGCCTCCTGCAGCACTTTCAATCCTTCACCAACTTTATTAATAGAACAATCACTTCTAGACCTTGGCCTTGCGCTCACTGCAACTACTTCAATTTTCTTATTCGTTGCATTTTCTCATTTTCTCCTGATTACTGACAAAACCTGTATGTGCAAGTCGTTTATGCCACCAACTTGTTTTCCAGAACAAAACAACAGCTTCCTAACTTTTTGGACAGCGTCACGGCTCCTCCGACTGTTGGCGTTTTACGTTTCCCCGGGCAATCTGAATACTCTGCTTCAGCAGATTGTGTTTTCCGAGCGCTCTGGTTTCTCTCCAGGAGCAAGATGGTGAGCTTCTCACAGTTTCTATTAGTTCATCTGGGTGGAAATGAATGGAGTGATTTGATGAAATATTAAACAGCACATGTCAAACCCAATCAACAGATTACTTTTATTCCCCCCTCAGAAGCAAAGAAATCTTTAATCATACATGCAGGGACAGTTGGTTTCTTCAGATGTGTATTCTAATTAGATAAGAGGGGTGTTTGTTTCTGAAATTGTGTTACAGATGAAGCACGTGGAAAGAGGGGATTCATAAAAATCCAGTGAGGTTTCTTTGATCACAAAGAGGTAAAAACGTGTTTTATTTCAGATTGACACCACATACAGACTCCTGGATCTGAAAAGAACTGCAGTAGATTAAGACAAATTTATAAAAAATTATTGAGCTGCTGCAAGTTTTTTTAAGCCGCTTTCTAAACCAGGATAATCATTCCCCCCCCCCCAAAAAAGGTAGTAGGTTTCTGCACCTCCACCATCAGTTTCAGTCTTACTACAAAGGAGGAAATTCTATCTGTATTTTTAACACCAAAGTTCATTGCTTTTTAGCCAGCCAGGTCAAAAGGAGGAACTAATATTAATGTATTAATGTCTCCAAATGCGTCTCATTCAAATTAATATTTATTCAGGGAATAATTCCCATCATTTTTGTAGGTTAATGGTCTTTATGAGCCTTAAATGGGATTTAGAAACCATATTTATGAATGAATGAACACAAAGATGTTTTGTGCTTTGTTTTTTTTGTTTTGTTTTTTTTCAAAATAAAATATTTTACACTTGAACATATTATACCTTTTGACGTAGTTGTAGAGAAATACAGTCCTTTCTAAGTTATAATGGAGGAAAAAAGGCCAAAATTATTTTAAAATGAAGATGTACAAATGGAATTTGATCAGAAGACAACTAGTGACTGATCTTCTGGTAAATTAATGAACCATTTAAATTTTCTCAGATTTTGTAAAAACAAATTCTACTAAACCTCGTAAAGGCGTTGAGGATATTTTGGTTGTATTTTACTCCAGATAAAATTTAGTCGTTTTCTCTTGTAAAAGTAAACCGTTTGCACTGCAGATTCCCAATTAAAACCTGCAAACTTCCACTAAGAGTGAAGCGGTTTGTATCATCTAACCTCAGCTGCAGACCCACACAAAACTCTCCAGTGTCTAAATGTTGGAATTATACTTTATATACTCTTTTAAAGTTCATGACTCCTAAACTTCTCTGGCACGATTCTTTAATTTTTTTAGTCAGTTCCACACTTTAAGGTTATCTTAGTAAAATAACAACAAAAAAACGCTTATTTTAGGGCTACAAATGCTCTGGACTGTAATTCTCTCCTACCTTGTTCTCTCCCTCCATATCGATCTACTACAAACAGACTTGGAGATGAAATGTCAGTCTGAAGTAGTTTGTCCAAGACGGTTGTAAACATGTCCCGACTGCCAGCCTCTGGCTCTAAAGGACCTCAACAAGGTCTTTTGTGAATGTGTCAAGTGGAGAGCTGTTAAAGACAAAGCTGTTTAAAAACCTACAGGAGTGCAGCACGCTGTCCTTCCACCTGGTCTTACCAACCTTTTCTCCAAGCTCAAAGCAAAATTACAAGCCAGATCGTCTAATATGTTTTGTAATGTTACGATACTCTCAGGAGAACAGAGATTTGTAATTTTCTCTTTGACTGAGAGGCTTGAACAGTAATTTACCCAAAATTCAGACTTATGCTAAAACTGATGAGGCTATTAATACTCATCAGCAAACTAATAGAAACTAAAAACATTTAAGAAGTAAAACAAATAACCCTACAAAACCTTTAACAATATGTAAACAAATAAAAAAAACTATTACAATTTTTTAAAAAGAGATCCTAACGCACTGGAACCCCAGTATTCAAACTGGATAGGAACCACTAAACAGCTGAATTATGCAAATACTTGAGATCCTCTCTAAAATGAAAAAAAAGACCAATAACTATTTATTTTAACATTTCAAACACCTATGTTCAATAGCCAGTTGTACTGGTGACATTTACTTCACTGTTTGGGAAAAAGTTACTTATGAGAGTAGTTTTACTCGGCTGTACTTTTTCTGTTACTTGAGTAATATTATTGCTACTCTTCTTAGATTTCTGCTACGTCTGAGCTAATGCTTATGCTAAACTGTGCCGGACTGGTGAGGCCCTAAAAATGGTAAACCTGACATTTTTTGCCACATTTGCTGCAGTTTTCTTTCTAAATCACTGCTGAGAAATAAATACAGCTCCACACCAGAAGAAGAAAATCCCTAAATGAGTTCACCCACAAATGTAGCTTCTATCTTTTGCATGAACAAATTATGTTTTACATATTTAAAAACTGATGCAGCTTTGATGGTCTAACCACAACGGTTGCACCAATGCACCGATGATGGGAAAAGACATCTTAACACGGTAATTATGCATGTGGATTAATGAGACTGAGCCATTTAAAATGGCTTATGAAAGACAAGTGGGATTTTGAACTGAAGAAGCTTGGTCAGACAAGGTGCAGCTCAAATTTACCCATAGAAAAAATTATTCAGAGCCAAAAAAAAAATACCCAGATGTTTCTAAAAGCAAGTAAACATCTGTTATTGTTAATCAAAACATCCTCTGACATCACACTTAGCACTCAAGGAGCAACTAACATTACCGATAAGGTGCTCTGTTTTAATGAGAAAAGGAACATCTGATTATTTAAATTTCCCTGCGAGGTTTTCTGCAAGATGCATAATGCATGCATTTGTTGGGTAAATTAAATTCCAAGCCACATATTAGTGGCTTAGTGAACGCTGCAAGCAATATGAATTATATGAATTGTTTGGAAACATTTTATCCAAACTGTAAGCAGGGCCCAGATAGCCAGATAGTTAAAGAGATATACAAATGTTTACCCTTCATTATTCCACAATAATTGGATTTTTTTTTTTTTAAAGATTGAAAAGCAGACCAGGGTTTTAACTAAAAAGGGCAAAAAATACATTTAACTTGTCAACATATGAAGAAAAACCCAAATTAAAATCGAATGTTGTGAGAATCAATAAGAGATCATCTGCAGTAGATCATTTCCCATTTTTAGAGAGTGAGGTTTTACACATGTTGGATATTATCACTGGGTATTCCTGCACTGCTCTTTATTGTGTGTACTTGTTTAACCTGGGGTGAAAACTGGACATTATTTCACTTCCAGGCGTCAAACATTAATCAGTGAGCGTTCAACAGACGATCACAGCCTTAAAACTTCCCAGGACCGTGTGTTAGAGTTATCGATTATTACAACAGTCACAATAATTAACCGGTGTGCAGTCACACTTTTAATTAAAAACTCTCACTTTATGCACAACTTCCTCTTCTGTGAGAAAACATCCCTCATCTGTATGCACATCAGTGGGCCTGTGTAATCACGACTATGCATTAGAGCTTTGACTAGACCACAAGCGTTCATACCGGCTGAGAGAGCGCGGCCATAATAACTAATGCACCATTAAAACCCGTTCTTCTCTTTGTGTCTGTTACTTTAGAGTAATTCAAGTTCCCTACTCCTGTGAGAGCACTGGAGGTATACGTCATCAATATTTCATTAATCTGGATGAATTAAAATTAATCCCGTTTTACTCATTGCTTAGGGATTTTTATTTATAGAAGAAATAATTCTGTAAATGTAAGCTTTTAATCACTCTGAAATGGAAACACACATGCTTCTGAACCAATGATTAAATAAGTAAATCTAGGCAAATGAATGTAGCTCAACGATCTGCAAACGATGTAGCGCCGGTGTACGGAGAAGTTTTGTCTTTTCGCTCATCGTAGGACTGTTTTATTGAGCCACACTGATTATTCGTGGCTCTGAGTTTTGCTTTGAGGTACAAATCTGGAAACTCGCCAGTTTTTCCAGATTGAGATGAGAGTGATGGTTCTGGCTGCGACTTGCAATATATCAAACTGTTTTTTAGATCAGAATTCAAAAGCCTTCAAGAAATAGAAGTCCAGCTATCTTTGATTTAAGCACTTTTCGCATTCATCTAATTTCTTATAAGGTTTTTATTATTAATTCATAAAGCAATTCAGCAAAAGCTTGAAGGTTTTTGTATAAGTGCAAATTTGTTGCCTTTTTGTTCATTGTTGGTCCTGTTATATAACAACTAAGTCAGACCTTCATCCATCCATTAATTTTATTTTCTTTACAGCAAACAAGGAAGATCCTGCCGCTTCGTTTTTCTTCCGGTGTGTAAATGTACCTTTACGCAATAGGTGAAGCTAAAATAGAACCCAAAAAAACCCTAAGCAACATGTTTGATAGTCGACATCCAGCTGTTCTCTGGGTGGAATTGCATTTGACATTTTCACTGTTTATCACCTTCTCTGCGGTCCGTGTCCATGCACCTGCATGTCTATCATCATATCTGTATTTGCACATGCTGTGAACCTTTTGTCTGAGGGTGCACAGAATGGGCGAAGTGTGTGTGAAGAAGTAAAATGTCATGCAGAGCTACAAAGAACAGGAGGAAGGAGGTGATGGACGGGAAAGAGACGGGACGACATGAGGCAGGAGGGCAGAGATGGACGGAGAGATGAGCAGGGGGGAAGTTACCAAAAGGGCGAGCAAGATGAAATGATGACACCTGAGGACAGGTTTTCACATTTCATACAGGACTTCAGTGATTATACTGCAGAAACATCAGCAAATCAAGATTGAGCTTTGTGTAATTACAGGCTGAAATAATTTATATTTCCAGAACTTTGTGAGTAAAAATGTTTTTTATAGTCTGCCTGGTGATTGAGCTTCAGCTACCTAACACATTTACATAAGCAGGTATTTTAAAAACAATAATTTAAAATGTCTTTCTAAACAAAATAATTTATTTTACCTAACAACACTTTTTATTATAGTCACTGCATTTAACATCTTTTTAAAAATCACCATGATAAAGCGCTCAATAAAAAGCTTAACATGGGATTTAACCAAAAATTAGCTAAAAAAAAACAACTAATTAAAGTGTTTTTCAGATTAGCTCCCGATAGTGAAATGCAACCTGACAGTTTAAAATTATGTCAAAGTTTATTACAAACATCATTAGTTACTAATGAGGAAGATATCAGACGCTTTTCTGGGACTTTTTTCAGAAACAGGAAAAGATTACAGATTATTCAGGCGTTTTTCTTTCTACTTTGTTTGGTGAAAATGATGCAATGATGGGATTTTTTTGTTTAACTACATGTGAGGCAGTGGATGAATGCTGCAGATATTTGTGTTTTATTTTGTTTTAGAGCACATGCGTCAAACTGAAAGTGCATGTGCTCCTTTTTTTGTGGCCCTTTTGACTCCAAATTAGTTCGATTTTTACAGTAAATTTTTCTCAAAATTCGCCAAAAACACTGGGTTTAAGTGACTTGATATCAAGTTATAGTCCGTGATCGATGCAACGATTGATAAAGTCATGTTTAACATCATACATTAGTGCAAATATAAACACTACTTACAAATATTTCTAAATTAGCATCACAAAATCAAATTTTGATCGCCAAAAACAAAATAAAACACGAAAACAACCACAAAATCCTGTATGGACTGACCAGCATGAAAAGATGCTCAATATTATGTAATTTTAATAAAAGCTTATTGAATACCGAAACAACTATTTGACATTTTAACAGTTTAATGGTTTTATCAATAGATTCTGGCACAAGCAGCCCTTTAAGAACATTCAGGTTTTTGATTTGGCCCAAAATAAAAATGAGTTTCACACTCCTGGTTTAGAGGAATGGAGATAAAAGTCTCACCAATATATTAAAACTTAGTTGCAGATAAAATGGCATGTATGAGTCTTGGTTCAGTACAGGCTTTGGTTTTTAGGTTCAGGATCAAAATAAGGGAAAAACGAGACTAGAAACCAAGCAGATAATCCACTAAATATTCCATGACAAGGTTAGTCTTCTGGTATTTCATGCCCTTCTGGCCATGTGTCACTAAAATATCATGGTTTCAAACAAACCTCGACATTTTGGTGTGAAAATTGTACAAAATGTAATAAAAACAAATCTGTCAATCAATTAATTTAGCTTTCATGCAAAAAAAGAAAATCCTGAACATTTGCACCACTTGCTCTGCTTGCTTTTAAACTGAAACTTTTTCAAAATGCACATTAAAGGAAAAGTTTCTTCAAGCTTTTCTCTGAAACTATGACCAGCCATTCTCACATTGCTTTGGTGCGGAGTGCTTTCTATAGCATCCATCAACTACTTCATTAAAAAAAGGCAATAAAATCAGGTCCTTATTCTCCTTTGGGTGAGAGTGGTGATTGTTGGACACTTATGCATTTGACTGAATTCACCATTCTGTGATGTCTGTGCCATGAAGATCTGTGAGCAATCTCAAGCTTTAATATTGAAATTGATATGTTTTTGCAGCTTCTACTCACTTTCCATTCACGGTTTTATGCTATACCTCCATTTCATTTTTATTAGTTTCTGTGTGACTATTGTAACCATAACATTAACCATCTATAAGACTCTTAATTTGCTTTCCTAAAGATGATTTACGACTTGAAACGGCTGCATTAATTCTATAATCCAAGCTCCGAGGACATGTTAATTTATATTCCAATTAAGCCCAAACATAAATCTCAAACAGTTCAGTGCAAATAAATCAGCTGCACACTTCCTTAATGAATCCCAGCTTACCTCGCTTTGTCAGGTTTTGTTTGTATAAAAGTGGGAAAAACATGTAAATGGCAAAACTGTAAACTTATGATGTGTACATCTTTAGGAAAAGCAGTAAAACAAAATAAACATCATGACTTGCTCTGCGTGGGCATTGAGGCATCATTGCAGTAGAAAATGTCTATAAATTGTTGGAGAATCATTTTCTTTAAATATTCAACAAAGCATGTTTTACTTAATTACTTTAAAATGTTTTTATATTTAAGAAAATGCTGAGTTAAATTTAATAAAGTTCAGAAATGGGTTAATGAGCTCACACTTTAGACCATTGTTCAAAAAAGAAATCTATGTACTTATAAGAAAAACAGACGCTTGTGTTTTTTTTATATAAGCTGCATAAGTTCACTCTTTGATGCTAATTCATAGGAGCTAATTCTACCACTTTCAGAAACTTTGGAAACCTTCAACACACTTAATTTTCCCAGATAAATCCTGAAGTGCTAATTTACTTGGTTGTAAACTTTCAGTTGAATGAAGTTCGACCTCTGAGTTGAAATTTTGGTTATTGGCTTAATTATTCAAGTAGCTGATATTTATGTTCATGCTCTTGTTTTGAAGTGGGTGAAGACTGTTCATGCAGTCCTCTCGTTACATTCTCCACCTGTAAAGCGGTGCGGCAAATGACATTTACCCAAAATGCATTGCTGTAGGGCAGGGGTGTCCAAAGTCGGTCCTCGAGGGCCGGCATCCTGCAAGTTTTAGTTCTCTCCCTGGCGGTACCAACAACCTTTTCAGCATGTCAATGTTGTTCTTAGGCCTTCTAACGAGCCATCATTGAATCCAGGTGCGTTAAACCAGGGAGAAAACTAAAACATGCAGGATGCCGGCCCTCAAGGACCGACTTTGGGCACCCCTGCTGTAGGGTTAGCACAACTCACTTTTTAGCTAGTGATGCTCACCACTGCTAACTACCGTAGCATCCAGGTTTTCTTTTAATATCTGGAGATGCACAGATCAGAATTTTGTCTTTCTAGTTTAATTTTAGCCGTTTTCAATTGATCTCTGAACTCTTTTGAAAGAAGATATAACAGCATTCATAACAGCTTTGTTCTTTGTTTTTGGAATTGGTCAAAAAAGTCTAGTAGCAGGTTGAGAAAGAGGACCCCAATAATTGTATTTATTTTAATCAAATGCAAGAAAACAGTTAGCCAATGACAGCTTATCCATGCTAATTAGCTGATTAGCAATTAGCATGGGCAGCATTACTATAATTGTGGTCTGTTTATTCCTGATAAAGATTTCCAAACAGTTAACATTTTAAATGATGTACGTTTCCGGTTAAAGGTCGTATTCCGTTTAGCCTTCCTGTTATCACCTGTAAGTGTTGCTCTTTCAATTAGCCTGAATCAATCGGATGTATAACCATAAAGTTTCTTGCACCTTTCTGGGTCTTTATTTATATACTCGGCAGTACTGAACATCTAACTTTGTGTCTTCCTCCCTCAGTGATGATGAGTGTTGCCATTAGCGACACCTGGTAACGTTTACGGCGCCTTTGAGAAAAACTTTAGGTCTCTGATTGACTCAACAATCAAGGTTGATCAAGATCAACATTGGCAGCCATAAATTAGCCCTTAGATTGTAGTTCTGCATTAAATCAACACATTCATAAAGGACCACAATCCAACATTTAAAGGACAGACGGGAAATCAATTTAATCTCTTCATCATTAAGAGGAATGAGAGGTTTAGATGCACCTTGACCAGGCAGTGCTTTTCTCGCTCTGGTGTTAGACGACGCTCCGTGTCTCGAGGGGATAGGGTTGTCTTTTCTTCATTTCACACCTATAAACAACCACTTACATGGTATTTAATTTCATGAATAATTTACTAATCTTCTTCCCTCCAACCCCTGTGTGTTTGCAAGTAAAACAGGAACGAGATGAGAAAAAGAAGCTGCTTTCATAACAGCTTCATTAGTTTGTTTTCTCCACTTTAATTTCCAGGATTTATCTTTTCTTTAGCTTTGCTGTACATTTAGAGAAACTCATGCGGCAACTCTACAACTTATATTCAGTCCTGTTTGCCTGAAACACAAAAATCAGCACTTGAATTTGTTTTAGTATTGAGCAAATGTAACATTTTAACACACCAAGCAAAGGTCGGAGGTGAAAACGAGGTAAAAGCCTGAGTGGAAATATGAAACCTGATTTTCCAGAGATCTTTCTTCTGTCACGTTTACAAAAATTTGGGTAACTTTCAGAACTTTTCCTTTAAATCCACAACATAAGAGCAGCATATTTATTTAATAAAAAGATAAAAGTACCAACATTGGACTCAAAGGACTGACTCCCGCCCACCTGAATACTCACACCGACTGGTCAGCTAGCACTCAAGGCAATGTTTCCACAAGATGTTCTGAGAGCTACCAGATCAGTGTCAATCTTTTAGAAACTCTTGAATATCCAGCTGTTAGCTTTAATAATAACCCCATTTATACTCTCATTTGTAGCTCACTTTGGATAAAAGTGCTCCCTAAATGTGTAAATAGAGATATTTTAAAAGATTTAGGCGAAGAAGCGGCTCAACTTGAGGAAGTTACGGCTGAGTAGAAAATTAAGTGTGGGAGGCATCATGAATGAAATGTAAAGAGATGCTTGAATAAGGTGTAGGCGGTATAGACAGAGACAAAAGGTAAATAGAGTGAACATTTACAAAGGAAGTGTCAACATTTGCCATGAGCGATCTTCTGTGGCGTGTTGCCTTGAACGAGTTGACGGAGCCGACTCCCCGTAAATGACGAGAATGTTTGCCTTGAACGACTCACAGATCAGCTGACAGGTTTTGTGTCTTACAGCAGAAAGAGCTTAAAAAGCAGAAATGAAATTTGGAAATGGTTTAAAAGTACAGTTCTCTAGAACTCAATAAAAAAGCCTTCAGGTTCAGGACAACGTCTTAATTTCCACAGAGGCAACAGGAACAGAAAACGTAGATAAAAGCACAAACTGAGCTGCTGGCGTACCACCAGGATAAAATGAAACGTCGCTGACGCTCCTACCTTGACCCCTCGCACTCTGAACTCGGCCAGAGCTCGGCTCATCTTGGAGGCGGCCGTGTTCAGGTCCTTCCCGCTGGCGATCACTTTCACCAGCAGCGAGTCGTAGTGAGGCGAGATGATGGCGCCCTGGAAGGCCGACGCGCTGTCCAGACGGATCCCCATGCCTTCGCCGCTCCTGAATACCTGCAAGAGGTCAGTTAGAAATGTTAGACACTTAAATACAATATATGCAAACATTACTGACAACTTGATTCTGATATGAGATGGGCCCATTTTTTCCTCAGTGTGATTAAGTAAACCTAATTCGAAGCAGGAACATAAAAATAGTGTTTTCTGCACATTTATCACAATTTTTTGTGATAATAGGTATAAGTTTGAGTAAAATGAACTGCTGACAACATCTTAATTATCTCATTATTTACCGAAGGACACTTCATGACAGTCGTAAATGTTGATGGACACGCCGCGTTTATGACGGCGTCACGTCAGTCTTCAAAAGAAGTCTTACCGATTTTTGATTCTTAAAATGTCTTTCCGGTTCCAATGTCAAATGTTCATTAGAATTTGAAGTTTATTGATCTTTGAAAATGTTTCATCGGATTGCTATTCCACTGCCGTCATATTAGTTGAAAATGGTCTCAAAACAATATTGTCGTTTATCGCAATAACTTGTGGGACAATTTATCATCCAATAAAAATGTGTTACTGTGACAGGCCTGCAAAATATAAAAATGATCTCACTCATTTTGGATTCCTTTGTCATTGTATTTCATTGTATTCAAGGCCTTTCTCAGGAATAGCAACAAATGCTTGCTGCAGCTTCTCAACTGCCTCTGCTGGTCTGTCGGTTCGTCACTACTTGTGAATTATTATTGAGGTGAATGCAAGAAATCAATCTGTGGGCCAAACATGGTCGCTGGTGCACACTTTGGAAGAACAAGACAAGAGTTTTCAAGAAAGTTGACATGGCCTGGATATTGTATTGGCTGCTGCAGCTGTGTCATGTGACCAGCTTGTGTCTGAACAGGTGAAGCCTGATGTAACAGAGCGATGATGATGATGATTCGTCTGATAATTCTTGAGCTTTAGAAACTGTTGCTATTTGTTCAGTTATTTCATGATTAATTCATATTGGAAATGTATTCTTAACCCTTATAGACCGAACATTTTAACGACACTCATGACTCTCTGCGCTATCTGAAAATTTCAAACAGTTTCTGAAAGGGGAGATTATTGCGCTTTCCAGCCAATCTCGGGTTATTAAGGTAATTTCACTCCCGCCGTAGCAGGAAGCATATTTTTCTTTGGTTTAATCTGATGAAACTCTCTTTTAAAAGATGGTAAATTGCAAAAATAACTGCTAGATATTGAAATTTCCAGTTGAGCCTTTCCAGAAATGGGCAAAAGTATTTACTCAAGACATTTAAAGAACTTTGTACAATTAAAATAAGCAAAGGCGGAGATCTGAAACTTTGTCTTTAAGGGGTTAAAAACATAAAATATTACAGTTTCACTGTACATTTTGAGAATCTGCGCATAACCTCTGCATAATAGGCCATGAAGTGTTTGTCACAACGCTGTTCAGATACTATTATTAGCTTCTTAAGATGACTTTAATGTTTGCACTGCAGGAATGCAAACATCACATCTGTTCTAATCAAACTCGCTTTAGAAGACAATGGCTGCCAGAAATATGAGCAAAAGGCAGAAAACCTGCAGGAGACGAGCGAGGAGCAGGAAGAAAGTAGCTGCGTCACAAACACTTGGCAGGAGAGCAGAAACGAAGGGGGGAAATGAATGTCCAATACTTCAACATATGGAGGCCCTGGAGGGCTGCGAGCGAAAGATGAGTAGAAATTGTAATTATAACAATGTTGTGCCGCACTGATGATATGCTGGAAATATCTTCACACAATGTGAGCTGCAGAGAATTATGATGAGAAACGTTTGTCATGAGCTTCATTTTTTCTTCCAAATTTGCGAGCAAAGATTCAAAATTAACTGACAAGTTAAATGCGAACATAAATGTTGCTTTCTCCTGTCATTTTTATGTTGTGGAGTTGTTTTAGCTCTTAGGATGGGCCCCCAGTATTCACAAGATACCTGCAATCTGCAAATACTTGAGATCTTCTATTATAACTGATCATTTTAATAGTTCAAATACCAAATATACTTTAATATGTATGAATACATACAGTGGAAACCATCTTAGCAGCAGAAGCTAGCATCCGCTATCCTTCGTATCTCCGGTGTTTCAAGGATGATGAATGGTGCCGCTTCTGGATTGGCTGCTTTGTATGGCAGCTGAGAGAGTTAAGTATTTATATTTAAGAAAAAAAAAATCATGAATAGGCAAATTTTCCTTGAATATTTTGAAGTCATAATTCACAAAAACAAATCCATGGATACAGAATCGAGAGGGGACAAACAGATAACCTAACTAAATACTAAAAAACAAGAGATTATAACTCATTTCAGGTCGAGGGAGATTTTCATTCACCACTTTATATTAACGTGGAAAGGGTGGAAAATGTTCAAACTCCAACAAGAATCATAGCATCTAACGTAAAAAAAAATCACCAAATGTCTGCCCAACATCTAAACCAGTGGCTTCTGGAAAATGCTACAGCACCATAAAAACGCGCTAAAACATTCATGACCAATTTTTTTTTCCCCAAAGCTGAACTTTGGACCAACAAGGAAGAAACGCTCACACCTCCAAATTGTACATATAGGCCCCATCTCTCTATGGAGAGCGTACTCAGTCGAAGTGCACATAAAGTTTCAAATGTGCAGCTCACAAACGTGTAAAAATTGGACAATTGGGGGAATAAGTGTTACATCATCGACTTGAGCCACTGATTCATAACTAACTATAACTAACATAACTAGATAAGATAAGATAAGATTTATTTGTCATTGTCATCAACAGATTACAACGAGATTGAGATTTGCTCGACTCGAGTTAAGATGCAGGTTATGTGTATATACATAATATACAAAGATAAAGAAATAAATAGTACAAAATGAGAAATAAATAGACATCAGAAGATGGTTGCAGCGCCTGGAGGTGTCGCAACAGAATTGACATTTTTAACAAAGTGGTGTCAAGAGCAGAAGTTCTTATGCCTTTGAATTTAGTGCCATGATTGCCATCGGGTAAAAACTGTTTTTTAGGCGATTTGTCCTGGTTTTTATTGCTCTGTATCTCTTGCCTGATGGCAGCAGCTGGAAGAGACCATGGCCAGGGTGTGAAGAGTCATTTAAAATGTCCAAAACTTTCTTGTGGAGCCTGGAAGTGTAAATCTGTTCCATAGTGGGGAGGGGGCAGCCTATGGTTCTCTCTGCTGCCCTAACAACCCTCTGGAGCGCCTTCTTGTCCGCGGAAGTGCTACTGCCGTACCAGACACACAGACTGTACGTGAGCACATTCTCTATGGAGCAGTGATAGAAGGATGCTTCTGACAATACAGTGCTTATTGTCATAAGCAATAACTATTTTATGCCTTTTCAGAACAATGTTAAATGTCCAGTTTAAGTATTTTTGCCTTATAAAGACATTGAAGGAGATATTTGTCTGTTCAAATGAGTTTGGTTCTGACTTGACGGAACATAATTCGATAGGATTCACCATCATGGAGAGTGAAATTATTTCAATATTTTACATTTTAAAACTGATTTTCTCACAACAGACCGCTTGCTCTGTGAACATAGGCATATTTCTGCCTTTTAATTCAAAATATACTTAATGCAGTCAGGGTTAGGGTAAAGACTCTGGAGAACTGGGACACACTACGCACCGGAACCTGAGCGGGACGCGCATTTATAGGACATGGTGGAAGTGTGAGTATTCAGGATACCAAGAGTCTTTAGGCTGCAACTAAAATGAAAAATGTTTTCGTTGCCTTGTGAAAGAGAAGCGATGGAAATGGGTTCTAAATAACAAATCCACTTTCATTTTATTCTACTGCTTTGTGAAAACAGAGAAATTAGTGTCTGGGTTTCCAAATGCAACACAACAGACTGATAGCTTTTTAATTTTCCTCCCGAAACAATAAGATTGTCTGCACACAGCTTTTACAGGAGGCATAAAGAAACTGTTTTCACCAGCAGGTGAAATAAAGCTGATAAAAAAAGTTGAAAAAAACTCAGTCAAGATTTACTTGACTAAAGAGTCTGAATAAAAATCCTTCCTGGACTGGCAATATTTTCCCAGCGGTCTTTCACCATCAGTATCCAACTCTCTGCATCCTTTGCTTTCACACTTGTCTTTACTTTCCACTGCTTACTTTTCCTCTCTCCTCATTAGGTGTCCTCTCTGCGTTAGCGGGCTATAAAGCAAACTGCCCTCTGCCCAAGCCCTTTAGCACTGCAGGCTAAACAGAAACACCCGACCAGAGCAGCAGTTAGCGCTGACTGCAGAGCCACAGAGACAGAGTGGCCGACTGCTGCTTCTCCCCAGGGGAAATGGAGGACAGCATTAAACTTTGCTTACAGAGAAACTGATGCAGCTCTTTGGTTCAGTCACTGTTTAACCTTCAAAGACGTTGGCTGGCTGAACAGTGGGGTTGATGCTCAAAGAGGGTTTTAACACTTTTATACTGAGCTTCAAGAAATAACCAAAAGTGGGACTTATGCACACCTCATGTTTAAGATGTAAAGGAATCAGTCAGCTGCTTAAGTGGGGCTCTTTAAAGCCGTTATGAGGTAAATCCACTGCTGCAGAACTGCATCAGCAGCTTCACTTTGATGGAACAAATGAGCTTTGATTTCTAAATGAAAAGCCAAATCACTTTCCCACTAAGGAGCAGCAGTCCAGTTTTTCTTTTTAGACCAGAACCTGAGTTTGAGCCGCTGTTTATGAGAGCTGCAGTGCAGATCCTGGATAAGAGAGAGTACACTGAATTTCTCCAAAACTCAATAAAAAAAAAGTTTAACAAAGAGTTTTGCATATCAAGGCTTCAGTTGACCCCTTTTTCTTATGCTTTTTTTTTTACCACACTTTTTTTCTTCCACTAAACTTTTCAGAAATATGGTTGGATACAGAACAGCTTCTTATGAAGCTTACCCTCCTCATGGAGGGAGTCAATGGCTGTTTAATGGTCTCCTTCACTATTGTGTAGCCTAAAACATATCCATTATTTTTGAAGACTCATTTTTTATAAGGATGTATTTATAATTTTTTTTCTTTGGGATCAATAAAGTACTTTTGAATTTGAATGTCTTCTTTAATATGTTTTTTGTTTCAGTTTTAATCCATAATACTAAAAATGAACGGAAATAAACACTTAATATATAACTGTGAGTAATAACTCTTTACAACTTTTACTTTTTTTTTAAAAATTAAATTTTTTGATAATATTTCTCTTTATTTTCATGGATTTCAACAACTATCACCCTGAAAGATCAAATATTAAACACTAAACGTAACTTCATCTACATGCATATGCAAACTAATAAAACCCATAAAACCCAAGATCTTAGAAAAAAAATCAAAATGAACAAAAATAAAAACTAAATATTTTGTTGTTTGTAATAAGTCTGAACAAGTTTTACTTTTTGAATCATTTTACTGAAATAATTACATTTTTTGCTGAAATTACACTTTATTTTAGTTGACCTTCAACAAATCCCATCCTGAAAGACATAATATTAAAACAAACTAATTTACAATAACTCCATCTACATGAGTATGCAAACTAATAAAATCCATAAAAAAACAAGTCTTTTGTAAATTTTAAATCCAAGATTATCAAAATAAACAAAAATAAACACTAAATATTCTATTCTGTGTAATAAAACTATCCAACTTTTACTTTTTGAATAATTTTATTGAAATAATTTAATCTGTTTATGTTATTTCTCTTTATTTTAATGGATTTTCAACAAATCCCATGCTGAAAGATCTAATATTAAACACAAAAAGTAACTAATTTACAATAACAACATCTACATGAGTATGTAAACTAATAAAACCCATAAAACCCAAGCTTTTTGCACAAATAAAATCATGTATTTTTATAGTGAAAATGGCTGGATCCACCAAAATGAGGGCCAACATTGTGAAAACGGCGCTGCGTGTTCATGTCAGGAGGCTAATGAAATGTGCAGCAAGACAGATGTTTGGCTGTTGCACTTGGCTGAACAAACATATAAATGGGATATGAAGTTAGACAAGAATTCACAACAGTAACACAGTGGATACTCGGTTATTAGAACCACACAGATGGGATTTGTTTTACAGAAAATAATCACTAGAATAAGGAGAAAGTACAACCTGGCAGATAATTGAAGGATTTTATTAATTTTCTCTAAATTAAATGTTTGAACTCATTAAAAATAACCTTGTAGCATTTCTATAATGCTAATAAGGAATCTGGGAGAGTTATTGTGCGAGTCTAATATAATACACTCACTGGCCTCTTTATTAGGTACACCTTGCTAGTACCAGGTTCTTTTGCCTTCAGAACTGCCTTAATCCTTCATGGCAGAGATTCAAGAAGGTACTGGGAACATTCCTCAGACAGTCTGGTCCAAACTGACATGATAGCATCACGCAGTCGCTGCAGATTAGCAGGATAAACATACATGATGCGAAACCCCCGTTCCACCACAACCCAAAGGCTTTCTATTGGATTGAGAGCTGGTGACTGTGGAGGCCATTTGAGTTCAGTGAACTCATTGTTCAAGAAACCAGTGTGAGATGATTGGCGCTTCATGACGTGGCGCGTTATCCTGCTGGAAGTAGCCGTCAGAAGATGGGTAGACTGTGGTCATAAAGGGATGAACATGGTCAGCAATAATAATCAGTTAGACTGTGGCATTGATGCTCAGTTGGTACTAATGGACCCAAAGTATGCCAGGAAAATATCCCCACACCGTTGCATCACCACCACCAGCCTGAACCGTTGATACAAGGCAGGATGGATCCAAGCTTTCAGGTTGTTCATGCCAAATTCTGACCCGACCATCCGAAAGTCGCAGCAGAAATCGACTCATAAGACCAGGCAGCGTTTTTCCAATCTTCTATTGTCAAATTTTTGTGAGACTGTAATAATTATAGCCTCAGTTTCCTGCTTTTAGCTGACAGGAGTGAAACCCGGTGTGGTCTTCTGCTGCTGTAGCCCAGCCGCCTCAAGGTTCGACATGTTGTGAGTTCAGAGATGCTCTTCTGCATTTCTCAGTTGTAACGAGTGTTTATTTGAGTTACTGTTGCCATTCTATCAGCTCAAACCAGTCTGCCCATTCTCCTCTGACCTCTGACATTCCCGCCAACAGAACCAACGGTGACTGGATATTTTCTCTTTTTCGGACCAACAACCATGCCATGTTCAGAGTCACTTAAATCACCTTTCTTCCTTGTTCTGATGCTCGGTTTGAACTGCAGCAGATCATCTTGGTCATGTCTACATGCCTAAATGCATCAAGCTGCTGCTATGCGATTGGCTGATTCAACTGTTGCATTATGGAGCAATTGGGCTGGTGTACCTAATAAAGTGGCCGATGAGTGTATATGAATAGTGGGGTTTAGCTGTGGGGCACACAAACACGAAAATGGTGCCAGAGTGAAGCCACAATACTTTAATCTCATTTTCCCAAGACTGGCTGAGAGGCAGCGCTGCTACAGATCTGCCAGCCAGAAATATGAGTTACTGTACCGACCCAACTGAAGGGGAAGTCAAGTACCGTGTTAATAATTCAAGTCTAGGTGATGGCTTCTTTCAGCCCAGGGCACTGTCAAACAGGAAAAATCACACCTTCCTGCTCCTTCACTCCCACCATGTCATTGTTTCTGTCTTACCTCTTTCTTCATCGTCTCCAGGGAGTCAGAGGCACAAATAATTTAAGTAGTTTGGTGGTTTGACACACATACTGATGCAACTCTACGCAGTCAGGCACTCGGAGTCACTGGAGCCCGGATCTTTGTCCCGCTCTGTTTTGACGGGAGCTTTTAATCTGTAGATACCCACAAACAAAACTTTGCAGCTTCATATTAAATCCGTCTGATAATCTTTAAACACTCTGTCAGTTTATCCACCTGTAAACTTTCACTCTGTTACCTATTCTTCAACATTAACAGCACATTTTTCTACATTTCCTTCCAGTTTCCTGTCAGAAAGCAGCAGTCTACAAGCCCTCCATCCGTTTCCTGAATGCTTCCAATAAATCACTAAAACTCCTCAGTCCCTCTGCAGTGCAGGTCAACATTTCTCTGACTTTGAATGAGAAAAATGTTGCTCCATCATGGGGTTCATTACAAATCACTCACTGCTACTGCAGTCTTTAAAAAAAAAAACACCAAATGTAGCAGCTCTGGGTTCAGGGTGGATTACAGCGAACCGGGTCAGAGTAGTTACTGTCAGCGGATAAATGGGAAAAACTCTGAGCAAAATGGTAAAAATAAATGGATGGAAGGTGGAGGGGGGCCATTTCTGTTAATACGCTGACGTATGATCAGAAGTAGTCATAAAAACTATCAACACTCTAGTTTCTATGATCCGAAAATTATTCTCATTAGATATTAGATTCATAGCTAGAGCCAAAAGTTGAACTGGGTCAAAATGATACATTTGATGTTCGGTTAGCATCGGACTTCTCTGATGCGTTTTAATAAACCTTCAATACAACAGAGAAAGCAAGAATACACAATTTAACCCTTTCATGCGTAGTAGTCACTACAGTTTCATGTTATAAATGCACACAGACCACTGAAGTGGACACAAACGCATCATAAAATACACTATCAACTACTGGCCATCAGCTGCAAATGCAAGAAATTATTTTTGTTAAATCCAATATGGCCGACAGACCAAAAAGCATGCCAACCGACCCGACCTGGTCCCTCCTTCTACTGTAGACGACTCAACTCTGAAAGTATTTTAAACTGGTAGCAAACGACAAAAAGACTCACAATGTTTTAGTGAACTGCAGCAAATATGGCAGATTTCTTTCCTATGTCGGGTTTACTTAGTTATTTAGTCATGTTTGGTTTGGATGTTTAAGATTGAGTTAACTAATTACTTTAAGTTAACAATAGAAGAAAAGTCTTATGGTAATCTGTAATACTAGCAATACTCATTTATTATGTCTAAACAGAAAATAAAAGGTGCAGCTGTGATCTCCACAGTTTTTTATCAATTAAGTCCATCTTTGGTTTCAATGTAGTAGACTTTCACATATTTTTAGTTGAAACTTAACGTTATTTTACAGAAAAGCTGCCCTTTCACAAATTTTTCACACATCTAAAATATTCTTAAGAAAATTCAGCTTGGGAAACTGAAATACCTTCATCAGTCAAACCTTTGGGAGAGCAATACTAGGACAAACTGGCTGCCATCTTAAATGTATAAATACTTCTCACTGAAATCTCACTGCAGCATCACAGTCATTATAATTGTTCTGAAATAGAGTTAAAATTCTTTCCAGACAGACAGGCAGCAACATTTCCAAAGGCAATGGTGTCTTTTCTTCTTGGCATCGTTTTAAGATTTATATCCTCCAGAGAAAAACAGCTAAAACTCCTGCTTTAATAGAGACAGTAAGACGATTTATTAACTCAACCCGCCAGATCAGCCGCAATTTACTCTAAATTCCTCTGGAAGCAGCAAGCGTGAACTTGCATATTTCATTTTCAGTGTTTTTACATGCTGCTTCACCATTTTAGTTTTGTTTTTTAAACTTGCATTTTTAATCTTGTACTTGAAGATAGATGTAAATAATTTTAGAGTTCAGTAAAAACCAAATTACATTCACCAAAACTGTGCTGCATTCATGTGCTGCAATTCTGCCTTGGGCATTAAAGCAAATACAACTTATTAAGCAAAATTAAGTTCACTTGTGCTATTTTGAGTCATTTGAACTGGAGAAGTTTTATATTTTTAGGTAAATCACCTTCTGAACCATTTGTCTCCCAAACTTTCCAATCCTTTTACCAAACTGCGTCTCCTGCTGCTACCAAGCTTCACCTTGTCCTTTGTCAGATTCGCTGCTAATATAGCAACACAAGGCACATGTCTGAAGTGAATGTATAGAGCAAAAGGCTTCAAGACGAAAACACATTTTGAGCAAGCTGTGCATCGGCATAAGAAGAAAAAAAAAGCAGACAAAAACTGACGGCAGTATCTGAGCTCCAACTGATATTGTACCAATTAGAGGAGGAGAGGAGCAGAAGGAGCAGCAGAGCTACAGAAAGTTAAAGAGTAATAAGGAGGAAGAGACAGAATGACAGAGAGGCAGGGAGATGGGAATATAAGTGCAAGTTTAATGGGTAAAATCTACCTGTGAGGATGAATCAAAGCTCAGAAAGCAGTTGAAGGTTTGGAGAAGTGTTAGTGAGAAGAGACAAAAAGAGATAAAAATGTTTTCTTATAATTGTTTTGAGCTTTCAAACACGTAGGATTCATTATCTATAGGTGTTTTTTTTTTATATACAAAAGCCAAGGTTAAAAGGTTTCTGACATTAGAAATGCATAAAACAAGTTTGAGCTGCAGAGCTATTTGTGCCTTCAAACTGATATTTCAGGGGCACTTTAGACAGAAGCAGCAAAGGAAGTCATTACTGGAAGATATTTCTCAAATATTTTGTCACAACCACCATTATAATGTTCAAATGCATTACACGCTGACAGAAGCTGCTGTTGTCTTTAACAAGCACAGGAACAGTAATACAGTAATACAGCCAGGAAGAAGTATTTACAGCCCCGTAGTTCCCCTGTAAATGTAACTCCCAGTTGCCACCAAGTGTTTGGTAGTCGGTGTTTTACATCGCAGTGGAGGCGGTTAGTTTTAGTAGCTTTTATTCAACCACACAGGAAAACATTCACAGAGATGCAACAGCGTCTGAGTCAGATTTACCCCTTTGGATGATTCTCCTAATGTAAAAGAAAAGCCTGCTTGAGCATTAGCTACCAGAATCAAACTTATTCCTTCAAGCTTTTCTGGTAGAAAGCTGAATTCATGGCTCCATGACAGATCATCCTGGGCCTGGAGCAGCACAGCAGCTACTGACCATCACCCAATAGGTTGGTCTTGTTAACCATTAAGATGTTTTTTGGTAAATGTGAGATGGGGCTGAAGCCTAAAACCTGACTTCATCTAAAGCCTGCAGTGCTTTAGATGTTCTGGGTTCTGCTTTTACCTACTGGAGTTAACAGGCAGGGAGCTAAAGCTGTGATTTGAGAGTCAACGTTTAGTTTCTGAGCTGCTCTGAACTTTGGTACAAGCCCTGATTACACAGATGAACATTAATTTTCATAAAGTTTTATGGAGAAATGTGCGTCCACATGACAGCGCTGTAGTATGTATGCCGGGCCAATGGGCGGCGCTGTAACACTGCCAAAGAACAATGCAAAAAAATGTTAGTGAGGCTCATGCAGGTTACAGAGTGAGATGGAGTCAACGTGTTATTTCAAAAAAAGACGCAGGTCACACCTACACACAGAAACGAAAACCATCATTTTAAAATGTACCCACCCTCCAAATGATGGTTTCTGGTGTCTAAAAACACCGGATCCGTGTGGAAGAACAGCCTAAACGACTAAAAACCTTTACAGATACACCTGATGTAGCCTCTGTGTGGATGGAGGTATTTTACAAACTTCTAAAACTTGGATCATGAAAAGGTCCTGAAAAATCAACAGCTTCATCCAGTCAATCTGTCGCTGCCATTTTTGCTGTTAATTTTGGTGTTTTTTGTGCAGCTTCCAGTACTGGCTGCGTGACGGTAATCGATTTTCAGACATTTCATATAGATTCTGAATCACAGTAAATGAGAATTGTGTTTATTATATGAATCTATTTTTTGGCGACTCTTAGATTCAAAAATGAATCTTTGACACTCGTGACAGTTTTATTTGAATATTTCAGATATGCTCTACAAAACAATCTATAGTCAGTAAAAAAAATTAAAATACAGACATTAACTAAACAAATCCTTTGAAAACCAGTGCATTAACCTGAATATACATGTAAGAAAAAAACCTTGACACCTGCCTTTAGCAGAGGGACACGTTGACATAAAACAAAAGTAATGCAGCGTGGAGCTCTGTCAGTTTTCTGTGAGTGAATGTAATTAGTTTTACACCACAAATAGAGGGCAGCCTGTGTGAAAGGAGCTTATTTATCCCAGAGTCTGCAGAGAATTCAAACAGTAGAGGTCATCTTTGCAGCCGAGGGCAGGTTTATACGCTCTGGACATTAATTTACTCATAACATTTGTTGGGCTCTTTCTGTCAATCAGAAGATGCGAGACAGCGTTCCATAAACTACAACATGAAGAATAAAATGTTTATACAGTCATTGCTGTGTGGTTTTCGCACCAATGAATGTTATTAATGCATCGTCTTCAAGAATCATTCACTTTACTCCTAAAACTGATGTGAAACACACTTGGACTTTCTGACTTAAGAGATGATGAGTTTTTTTTTTTGTTTGTTTTTTTCTTTATAGTAACCTAGTTCCACTTGTCCCCCACATGTTCCTGCACATCACTGGTCAGCTGGCTGAAAGTAAGTAAAATGCTATGTTTTCAGATGCATTAAACAATGAAAAAGTTGCTTTTAACAGAAGAATGCTATATTTCATAATTAAATGTTGCAAAAAAACTCAAACTGTGTGGATTTCCACAGTAAATTGTCAAGGTAAGTTTAAAACGTTTTGAGCACCACACTTTGGAGATAAAAATGTACTATTGTATGACATTTATGTCTGTTAATGTCTTGTAAAAGCGTTCTATATAAGAGGAATGAACTAAGTTATAAGAAAATTTTATGTTTTGAAGATTCTCTAACACACCGTGTACTCATTAATATTCTGAGAACAAAAAAAATCCTCAATTTCAGAAACATTTAAAATGTAAGACCACTTTTATGTCAATCAATAACGTATTAGGAATAATAAATATTCATCACACTGAACAAATCAGGTTGTGTTGAGATAAATTACCATTCTGTTCAAATTAAATACTTAAGCATAACAAAATTACTCGACTTTCAGTAAGGATATTTTTCTTTAATATTCAAACTGCGCAATTTGAATTTTAAGACATTTCAAGGACTTTGCACAAAAGTCAAGCCCTTCCCAAACCTTGAAAAACACCTTAAATTTCAGTATTTTCAATGACTTAATGCAGAACAAAACAAATATAGGTCTGCGAAAGTTTAGTGTTTCATTTAAAAAAAAAAAAAAAAAGGGTTGAGTCCAACATTTTCAACACGGCTCAAGTTTTGCTTTTCTTCTGTTTGAGGTTTTAACTTGTTTTGTGTGCCGCCGGCTTCTCCTTCAGTTTTGTCGTTTTGTATTTATTAGTAAAGCAGCGTTGATCCTATCCTGGTCTGCAGAGGTTTATCTGGACCACTGTGGTTTTACACAGACGACCTGCTGAAACTTAATGGTTAAGAATCGAGGCTGTAAATGTCACTGATGACCGCGCTCACACCTGCTATTACAACGCATCTCATGAGCTTAATTTAGAGCTTCCCCACTTGCGATCGAAGTATCCTGGGAGGAAGGAGTGGAGAATAGTTAGTGACCTTTCCAGATGGACTCTATTGCCTGTGGCTGTATGAGACATACACTCAAAGCTCGCCTGCAATCCGCATCACAACCAACCCACCTATATCAAGTCCCCACATTTCCCTCCAAATTCTAGTTCTTTTATAGTCTACAGTTTCTTTTTATCCCAGTGTGAGTCTCCTGCCTCCCACTATGTCCTCCCCAAAGGCATCCCTGGCTTATTTTTGCTTCTTAAATCATTCAAACCCTAAATGTTTCTCGCCCTATCTTTCTTTTGTATTCCTCCTCTCAGCACTCCAGAACAACAGCTGTGCAATTCCACTGCGAGGCACCAAATACATCTGCAGGTGCATGCCCTTCAAGCAACATCAGCGCCGACACCGTCCTACTCAGGCTCTCCGCAGCTCCTTGTTGCCTTTCATCTAAAGAGGCGACTACATTAGCCTCTCAATCCTTCCAGAGCGTGATGATCGAAACGAGCAGCAGAGGATCTCTTCTGCTTCTCAACTTTCCCACACTTCCAACGCTTGTTGACTTTTCTTCAATTATTTCCCATTTTTGCCCCGCCTTTGCTCCTCCTCGAAGCTCGCTACCCGGTTTTTCCACATCTCCTCGTTCATTTTTTCCTCTCTGCCATCGCTCACCAAGCTCTTCACACCTGTCACTGCCTCATTTTTCCAATATCACAGTTCACCTTTTAACCTTCATTTTTATTCCCCTGAATTCATCTCTTTCAAAAAATCTACTTCCAGTGCGATATCTACATATCTTCCACCCATCTGCTATAAGCGTTAAACAAACAGAACAACATCACACACACAAACTGGGAAATACTGGTGCGCAGACACCTGCTGGCCACCCACACAATGCTGCAGTCAGCCTCATATCTAATGTAGTATTAAACATTAGTACAACCATTAGAGTCTGTGGCAACCAGATGTCTGTGACAGCAGAACAAGCTGTTTGGGGCTTTGGAGATAGGAGGAAGTGACAAACAAGCAAATAATCTGATGTACAAGCTGTTGGGAGCTGGATGGACGTCCAGCTCTGCCGGACAGAGGTCCATTTAAGAAGAGAGACGGACGCTAACGAGATGTCGCATGTTTTCGCTCACTGGGCAGCGACATATTAAGATGTTTGAATCAAAGGAATCCAAACTTTAGGTTCTTATTTTGTCTTGTACTAAGCAAAAACCTCAGTGTACAGTTTTGCTGATTCACCTGTGAAACGTGACTCCAAATTATTCGCAAAAAATTCACCCATTTGAGGAATTTTTTAAAGTATTTGAACAAATTGGGAAGCTGAAATACCTAAATAAAATGCTAAAACAGCAAATCCAGGAGCAGCATTTATTTACTTTAGAGCAAATTGGCTGCAAGAAAAACAATGAATGTTATTTTCTGCTGTAGCTACGATAATTTTTACAGTGCATTAATGCAAATTAAGACATATTTTGTGTGTAAACTATTAAAATAGGGAGTTGTAAGTGTTTTTAAAAGGTGGGGTTGTCAATTGTTCACAATAAATGAAAGAATCCACAGTATAATGTCAGCATCACCACAGTTCACAGTGTGGATGCTGGGTGCAGGTTGATTTAAAAAATAAAAAGCAATTTTGCAAAGGTTGGGGTAAAATTTCTCTTTTTATCTAAGATGCTTGATAGCAGATGTTGCCAGTTGATTTTGTTTCTTCGTAAAAAAAAAAACAAAAGCTTTTGGGGTTTTTTCACACGTTATCTTTGCTGGACAGTAAAGCTTAATCTGAAACAAAATATCTAGGAGTTAAAATGAAACAGTCCAACAAGACAGTTGCTTTCTTTTTACACATTTTTCACAACAAAAATAAGCACAACCGAAACATCAAGCTCTTACATATCTAAAAACAGAAGTATTAAACCAAAACTACGGAGCCCAATAGAGGACATGGGGAAAGATGTTCTTTTAAGTTCTCTCGCTATAATGTACTGATTAGTTCATGCGGCATAATTGAATACTGAAAGTCTTTCTTATGGTGGCCACCGTACTTTCTGCTATAATACAAGGTTTTAATAAGATTTTCCCATGTATGTTAATATCTCGTCAAACATGAGCTTTCCATCTCTTTCCGTCTCTTCTAAGATAAGCAAAGTTTCTGTAAGATGGAAATAAATAAATATATCCAAACTATTTTAACTACTTTGGAGTTATTTTCACAAGGTAATAAAGTTATCTGACCGTTTGGATTTTGTGTTTGTAGTCTGATTGGTTAAAGAGATGTTTTCATGTGCAATTTCATCTCTACACAAACATACAAATATGCAGTTAATAAATCAATTTTCAATACGTTTTCTGCACCAAAGAGTTAAGAATATATACACACATTTTCACTGAGGCTCTTTAAATGTGTCTATATTTGAAATTGATACTTGACTGTACACAAAATGTACTTTTTCTCATTTATTGTGAGGTAATGCAAAAGAAAAATGTTTCCTCATAGGGGTCTCCGTACCCTTCAACCTCACCACCTTCCCTTTCCAATTGATTTACATCTTAAGTTGAAAATTCACTGCATCACTTTAGTTTCAATTCATTTTTCTGTAAAATAATCATCAATGGCTATTGCCCATCAACAGACACTTCCATCATATATCTTAAGTCAGTCCTTTTATAAAATGTTGCCCTCCATCTTTGTGGTAAACATCCAGCAGTCCATCCATTTTACATCCTGGACCTTCTTGCTGCAGCTGCATTGTATGGAGCGCCATTTCAATTAAATAGGGGAATAAATAAATAAATTAGTAATTGGCATCTTTATTCCCATTTATATTTATTCATTTATTTATTTCCCTATTTATTTAATTTAGGCTGAAATGGCTCTCCATAGCAGCGTTGTCAACTGCGCCGCTGTGCAGGTGGTGTAAACATGTCAACATTTTCTGCCACAACAATGAAATATTTCCAATCTAAACTGGATTCATCTTCCTAACCGACACCAGCAGTGCACCGTTACTCTTAATCTAGAAGCTAATCTCAAATTAGGACCATAAAACAAATTGTTGAAGATATTGATTAAATCTGACTGGAGAGAGCTGAGGTTAAGACATGTTTGAGATAAAATCAGAGCAAATACTTTCTATGTTTTAAAGAAGTTGAATTGCATTTAAAAACCTTTTTTTTGCACATCAGACCTTCGTCCGCAGCAGAAGCCTGACTCAGCCCTGTGGCTCATCTAAACTCCTCTTTCTGCTTCTGCATCACCCAAAAGTTCAAACTATCGTTCATCTTTGATCACCAATTGGCTCTCCACCTCCTCCAAAGTGACGATGCTAAACACCTTCCTGAGCGCTTCCGTTCGATCCGCCACCCACGCTCCGATCTGACGAGCGATTCCTGTGAAGCAGCTCGGGTTTAAAGGTCACGTCTCCATCACTACATACCTCACTGAACTGCATACTTAAAACTGTGGTTTTAGTCATTAATTCAGCTGAACAAGTAGAACTCAAATTCATTACACAGTAAAATGGCAATTATTTCCATTAGTTTTGACGATAAAGCCTTGTAGTTAATTAAAATGAAATCAATTAAGTCAAAACTGTTGAAACATTTAAAAATCTAACATTATTTTATATACATTTAATACTTTTTCCTCAACTATATGTAATTCACTCCTATTTAAAACTGAATTAATAAAGTTAATACATTTAATTTTTTCTATATACAGTCAAGGTAAAAAGAAAATCACTATTTTAAACTTTAGAGTTTGAATTTTTCTTAACATTTCTGGAGATTTTGGTTTGTAGTTTTTGCAAAAACCTGATGTAATCAAATTAATGTTTTCTAAATTTGATTTTTTTTTTACTTTAGAAGCAGGTAAAGACTAATGACTTTTTTTGGTTATACTTTCTTTTCACCACATCTAACAACAAAGTTGAAGAGTTTCTGCGTAATCCCATTTTCAGAATTATGCAACATGTTAGTGAACATTAAGTTTTGGAAATGCCTGAATGTTATTATCCCTCGTTAAATCTGCTGCTTCAAGTGATTCTGATTAAAATCCAAAATACAGCAACAGCTGTAGATGCGAGCGGATTGTCCGTCTCTCTGATTTGTAATCAAGAACACTAATCAATCTCCTGCTTTACTTTTACAATCACGCCGCGGCCGTAGGGATGTCCAACAGGAAGCGCGACTCAAACTTTGTACCAGAAGTTGGATGGGGAAAAAAACATGAGCCTGTTTGTGCATTTTATTTGTCATTAGATGTAGAAAACGCAGCTCACTTCTCCCTCATGCAATCAGAACAAGCAGCCGTAGCATCGAGGACACGAGTCTCATCCATCCTGAATCGATGCGAATGTTCTGCATGTAAACATTTCAATCAATATGATGTAATTTCGCTGAAGCTTAGACTCCGGTCTTCATCCTGTTGTCTGTTCATCCCTCAGATTTCAACTCAGCTGAATAAATAACACCAACATCCAGTCTTTAAATAGATAGACCTGACACTTTTGGAGTCATCTGGAAATGACTTCCTCGTTTTATTCACCTCGAAACGAGTGCGATGAATTACAGCGGATGAAAACTGACGAACTGGCACCGCTGACACGACGACGAGAGATTTGACTGTAAATGTTTCCTCTCCATTTTGACGTCAGAAAGGGCGACTGGCAACAAAAAACAAGACCTCTCTTTTGATTTTATTGATTAGTTTTGATTAGTTTCTGGTGATAAACTGTTCTCCATTCTTTTAGTGGCTTGTCACAAACCGGACGGTAAAACGTTGAATTACCTTCTCTACATCACAGTCAAAGTTAAACGTTTTAATTAAAATAAATAAATAAACAAACATTCGTATAGGGCTAGGGTTCAGAATTTTTGATGATTTTATTTTTAATAAAATAAAATTTTGTAATTATTTTTTAATAAAATGTTTTATGTAGTTCATGCTACCAATTAAATGCTTTCGCAGTCAGGTTTCTGTCTTAAAGGTTTACGACCAAAGTGACTCAAGTATCTGGAAGAAGAACATGTCAATCAGTAATGCACTGATAATAATCAATTATTACTAAAGTAATAATGGGATTTTACAGTTGTTGAGCAATTAGAGTCAAAAGTATTGACAGTAGATCATTACAGGATGAACAACTGCATGCTATTAACCTCATATATACTCATGAAAACTTTATGAAACTCAGGAAAAAAGGGTTTTATTTTTGGGTAATCCCATGATGGCTTTCTTTTGCCATTCTTCTAAGAAGGTCAGATTTCTGGAGACATGAGCTGCGGATGTCTGCATCTCCTCCAGAGTGAGCCTTGTCTGATAAAGCATTGAACAGATCTCTGTGAAATGCTCCAAGCTTGGGATGTTTTAAACTTTAAATCTGGTTTAAACCTCTAAATAACCTCTCGGTGTTTGTTCACCAATGCTCTCCAACAAACCTCTGATGCCTTCACAGATTTCTCCGACATGAAGCTGCATAAAGGGGATTTCTGTGTACTTAGACAAATTCTGCAACAGATTTTATTTCGGAGTATCAAACTTAAACAAGTTTGCTTATGGAGAAATGGTTATATTTTCAGCTCTACGGTAACGACAAAGAAAACAGGAAGTGAACAAGCAATATAAGAAACACCCAGAAGTGTATGTTTGTGCATATTATATCTGAAGGATTTATGCATTTGCAAAAAAGTAGCAGCATTGTTTATTCCCACTAAAAAAAAAACACACACAACATATTTCCCAGCCTTTTGTCATATTCCTATCTTTTTCTGTCTAGGGAACTTTCCTTCCACACAATGTACCAAACATAGCATCAGACTCTTCCTATGTAGGTCAATACTCTCCACTCTCTCCTGCATCTCTAAGCCATTCAAAGACACAACGTTTAGCTTAACTTCATCTCTGCCTGCTACTCCTCTCCTCTATTTTCAAGCAATTCCTGTTCGTTTTGAAATAATACATACTCTATGTATATTTTGCAGAGAGAAAAGCAATCAGCTGAAGATATATACTTCATAGGCTCCCATTGTTTCGTCTTTCATTTGAATGTCATTCATTTCTCATTATATGAAACCCCGACCGACACGGCAACATGAACCTATTCTGACACAATTAGGAGGTTTCAGCTCTCAGAGCGGCGGAGCCACTAAAACACAAAGCTAATTTTCAACATGTTACATCTATTTAATGTCGTCTAATAAATGTTTCAGCTGGTAAATAAATACAGAAAACCCCACAATGGCTGGCTGATATAATTCAATAATCTGGCAGCTGCAGGTGAGAAATCAACGTCTTTGACTTACAAATGCACCAATCACATCCCTAAAACATTTACAGGATCTTTTTGAGTTTTTAACCTTAACGTTGGTGCTAAAGATTACCATTAGATAGGAATACAATAAGGGAATAAAATTCAAAAGGATCAGTAAAAAGGTTTCTGCAGATTTCAAGGAGTTGTAATCAAGAACAGTCGCTATAGTCTGTAATTTAAAGACAGGTATAGTTGTATTTTTCTCAAATATAAATAAAGAAATGCATCCCCAGAAGACAGGCTTTTTATGTGCTGTAAATATGCCTGACTCTTGGCAGGACCTCAATACCCTTTTTGCCAAACTGTATGAAAAACAGCAATTTTCTCCTGCACGGTTTATTCCTTAGCTTTTATTTTGTAAAGGATGAAAGTATAAAAATGTGGCAGCCTCGCAGAAAAAAGCCCACATCCAAAATAAGGCTATATTTGTTGTTTTTACTATCCAGATCTTTCATCCCTCACCTTTTTCTCCTGCTCTTGTGCGCCACCCACCACATGCAGAGTTCAAGTGTTTCATTGTCAAGCCAAGCCAAACTGGCAAAGACATGAAGGTCTCAAAGGCATTAAAAATACATGACAGACAGAAAAACAGAGCCGAACCGAGGGAGAAGAAAGGAGAAGGTGTAAGGGGAGTCGGCTCAGCGAGAGGACGCCCGGCACAAACAGCGGAGGAGTTCAAACAGAAACAGAGATTTTAAAACAAGTAGGTAGGAAAGGTCATATTAAAATAGGTTCTGATTATTAAAATAGGACAACATGAAGTAAACAGGCCAAAGCAGGTGAAACTTTAAACAAATTTATCCAATTTAGAGGGGAGGAAAAGCTGAGATGTCTGGACACTTTCCAACCCGTTGATTAAATCAGTTCCCAGGAGGAAGCGGCGCTGCAAAATGGAGCAAAGTTCAAGTAGGCAACCCTTCAAATTACGCTTCATTGAAGAGTTATCTGGGGCTGCATGCTTTTTTAAAAACAAATTCTTTAGTTTCATCTGAAAAAAATCCACATTTAAAAGCAAACTGCACATTATGTTGAGCCAAGTGAGGAGTGTGGGTGTGAGGCGTGCAGGTGGGTGGCTGGTGACAGATGATGGGAATAAACTTATGTTCAGCCTACACATGGTGAGAACAAAGCAAGAAACGCAACTTTCTACAACTAAAAAGAGCTTCCAATTTCTAGAAGCTTCAATTTTTTCAGTTTGCGTTTCATTCAGTGAACAAAAGTTTTGACATCCTAATTCAGTAATTGGTTGGATTTGTAGGAGCACAAAGTGCATCCGCAGGATAAAAAGATTTGTAGCGTTACTCAGGATGACATGTTGTGCTCTTAATTTAAACTCTGCAAACTGTTTTAATTATACAGTCTTTGAAAAAACATAAAATCTGCTAATTTGAAAGCAATTTGCCTTACAGAGAGTTCATTAACACTGACAAATTAAAAAGCAGAACTGCTTCCTGTTTATAGCCAAGGTGTGGTTCACACCGTCAGCAGCCGGAGTTTGCAGGTTTTTCGCCAAGTGAGTGACACTGTTATAATTCACACTCTGATAGTGTCATGACATGCAAGACATGCAGGTGGTGTTTGGTGGACTGTTTGGGAAGGAAATAAGTGAGCGAGAAGTAAAAAAAACTGACACTCAATTGTCGACCACAGTGAGCCACAAAAAAAATACAAAATAAAAACATCTTGCTTTTGTCAGCAAAGATTTTACTGGACGAGCAAAGGTCAGTTTAATAAATGTGTTTTGTTTATAGCGCAAGAGAGACTTTATTGGGTTGTGTGATTTGCTCTGCACTCAGATATTCTCCCAGATGAGCCTTTAGCTTTAACTAAACTGATTAGCATTTCAAAAGCTTACATAATACCTGACCTATGACCCCAAACTCCAGAGGAGTTGAAAAGGGGCTTCATGGATGAAGGAAGAAGTTCAAATCGTCTCCTCCATCAAACAGATCTCATCTCTGACTCCAACATCTCTCTCTCCCTGACTTCAGACAGAAGTCAGGGAGAGAGAGATGTAGCAAGAGAAAAGAAGAGAAGCAGCAAAAGCAAATGAGACGGATTAGCAGCGTTTAACAATTGATTGTGTCACACAAGACACAATGTGGAAATAGTCTCTGCTATCTGGATACTGAACCCTTAGCATGCCGTGATGATCATAAGAGCAACAGTCTTCTGTCAGAAGCCTCTTCTGATTGGTTGTAACACTGACTGCTACAGGAGATCCTTCCTGCCTATAATCCGACAACATTTAATTTCCCCTTGGGATGAATCTCTTTGAGTTAGAAACACTGTAACATTTCATCCTGGTGATCTACGGTACCAGTGAAGAGTCAAATTTAGGATAAGAAATGTCAAATTAATCTGCTTTGCATTATTTTGTAGCACCTATTAAATATAAAAAAAATAATTGGTTGTGATTGCTTTGTAATTTATTTCTAATCAATTTTAATTAATATATTTGTACCAATCTTCTCCCAGGAGCTTCCTTTAGCATGTTTGCCAATGTCGTAGAGCGTTTGTGTTTTTTCTCACCTGGCTGCAAATAAAATGTTCCTACAGGGATCGTAATGAAGTGATACTGATGCTGTATAATTTGCCACCAGATGGTTAATAAGCACCACCCGACGTTCAGAATGACAGTGGCGAATGCTGCTAATTTTATTAATGCTCCATTTTCACATTGATATAAAATATTTTGTTTGGGTTTGAGGACGAGGCCGTGCCTCAAGTGGATGAATTTAAGGATCATGGAGTCATTTTTAAACAACTATTACATATTTCTATGTCCGTATTACTCTAAAAGTTGCAAACATTTGTAGAAACATTTTTAAATGGTTTTTATGCTGTTTTTTTTTTTTTTTTTTGCTTTTATCCCCGTCACTGTGTGTATAAATGTGCAGCTGTGTATTATTTAGATTGTCATCTCTGACTTTGAATAAAACATCTATAAATCCGTGTAAATCTGAACAGCTTCACACCTTCCACAGCTCAGCTGATATATTCCTCTGCATTCTGCTCATATCCGCAGGCTCTGCTTTATCCCCTAATCCTCTCTCACAGCTCTATCACCACGTCTCTTTTCTCACAGCGATCATGAAGTCTGTTTGCCTTTTGCCTCCATCTCACATCCGACTTGCCCTTTTCTAAATGTTCACACAAAGAGAAGCCATTTTCAGCTTGAACTCTGCCTCACAGCTCTTAACTCACATTATACTTATTGTAAATATTTCTTTTAAATGTTATTTTTTAGACACACTTGTGAACCTTCCAGTGAAAAGCAGCAACTAATTTCAGTCATGATCAAGCAGCTGGTGAAGCACTGTGTGTGTTTCAGCACTGCGTTTTATACGCACGAAAAGTTTCCACGACAAATAACTGGAATCCGCCAAATATGATCATATCTGGAGGAAAGAAATGTTTTTATTGACATGAAGCTGCAAAGTAAACAGTGTTTCAACTCTATGAACTCATAGACACATAAAGACAAATACAAAGACGGTCTTCTTTGACCTGAAGAACATTTCCAGGATTTAAGAACTAAAGTCTCAGCAAGATCTAGAGAAACTCATCTATGCGTTTATCTTTAGTCGCACTGATTACTGCAACAGCGTTCTACTGCTGTAATCAACAGAAACCCAGTTCTAAAGTCCTTACACTTAGTTCCTGTAGCTCAGAGAATAGACTTTGAAATACGGTTAGTTTATAGATCCCTTTAGTACGACTATACATTAAAGATCTGCTGTTTCTGTATCAACAGCTGAAACTGATTGATATATTTGTGTTTATTTTTAACGATGGTGTTTGTATGATTATGTTTTTTGCTTGTTTCATAATTGGTTACTGTGTTTTAATCATGAAAAGCACTTTGAACTGCCTTGTTGCTGAAATGTGCTACACCAATAAACTTCACCGAATGTTTCAATTACAACCAAAAGTCTCCCATTAAAAGCTTTTTCTTCCACAATCTCATCCATATTTTCATGACTTTTCTCACAATGCTTGCTTCCATCTTTGCTAAATTCTTAACCAGAAATCAAAACAAGAGGAGTCACCGGTAGCTGAACATCCTTCCAGATCCATTTGTAAACAAATGTTCACGGTTTTCCACTCCAAAATGAATTTTCAGAGTGTAATTTTGCTCATGACCCTCTCCTCATCTCCTTGTCACTCTCACACAGATGCGGCGTCTCAACGGAGCTGTGAATTAATGAGCTACATTTTTATCTGTGAAACTAATGAATTAGGCTGTGATGGATAATAGGAAACTGGATATGGGTAATGTGATGCATAAGTGTGTGTTTGTGAACGTTCAGACCTTGATGAAGGTGTGTTTCAGATTGCGCAGATGTCTATTATCCAACAAGGACAAAGAAGCTTTGATCAGCTCAGAAAGCCTTCATCTTCTACGGTGCGACTCATTTCTCAGATCCAAACTAGCAAGTGAAACCGTGCACATCTGGAGCACATTTAGCCCGATTCATCTCTCATGCGTTTTGATTTTCCTCTTCAGTTCTGCTCCAAGCAAAACAATGGATCTACTAAAAGTTGTAGGAGTGAGAAGCCATCACAGTCCTGATTTCCAAGAAGAATTACTTACACTTCTTTGTTGAGGTTTTTCCCCTTCATCTAAATGTAAAATATTTTATTCCTTAAAACTAAAATCTTGTCAAGAAAAACTGAAAATGAAAGCAATAAGGCAACTTTGAGGGTTTTATAACCTTGTAGAAGCCACCAAGTCATTTAATTACAAGCTGCAAAAGATTCATGAATAAGAGATTTTTGTTTTACAAAACTATTTTCCAATGCTGAATTGTTTGAAACATCAAATTAATCCCCTTTCTTTTTAGACCCACACACCTGGGTCCTGAATTATGTCTGGTGCAAAAATGTTTAGCTATGTAGCAGAATGAAGAAAAACCATCAAAACATTAGCCAAGTTTAACCTTTTAATGAGAATTTCATCATACCAGTGCTTTCCAACCCTGATTTTGAACCCCAGAGTTTACCATTGTGTTTTATAAGCCTGGCGGGCCACCAGGCTTTACTTGTGCTCCCACCAGGCTAAGCATTTCATATTTAATTAAGTTTTTTTTAATGTTTGCATTTTCTAAGACTTTATAGTTGGTGATCAGATATTAATCTTCCTATCTATCAATAACACATAATTATCAAGTGATATTTTTGAATTTCCTGTCAACTTTAAACATTTTTAACTTAAAAACCCAACTGGACGCTGGATGAATGACTGCTGAGCGCCACAAGCACCGGGCTTAGCAAGTTTTCTTGCTAAGCCTTGAAGGCACATTTGTTTTAGACGTTTCTTTGCTTCAAAAAGCCTTATTTCTATTAATGTCTGATTATCAGGCTTTCATTGAAGTGAATTATCTGAATCAAGTGTG